>NW_024543075.1:37617500-38817500 GCF_018167655.1 Microtus oregoni | reverse complement strand
TGCCGGGAATTGAATTCAGGACCTTTGGAAGAGCAGGCAATGCTCTTAACCACTGAGCCATCCCTCCAGACCAACTTTCATTTTATGACTGTTACCTTCACTGCCTAGGCTTGACTGAACATGAACTTGTTCTGTAGACCAGGCTAACCTCAAACTCAGAAATCTACAAGATTCTAGCTTCTGAATGCTGGGAATAAAGGTTTGTACAACTACACCTGACTATAACATTTTCTTTCATTCCTTTTCACAAGTTAGATACTTAGCTCATGGAATCTTACCCTGAAGTTACCACTCCCAATATTCTATTTAAGTCATTTATCTCCTTCCATACAGGAAATAACTCTATTCCACCTCCTACTGTCCCTTTTCTCAATCTCTGTACTTTGTGCTTTTATTTGCTCAGCTTGCTCTTTTTCATTATAAATTTTCATTAGAGTTAACATGAATAACCACATAACAGGACTATTATAAATAATGGACTATTTTGAGATTTCCTTTGCCAAGGAATTAATCAAAACTCTTCACTTTAGCCTCATGCAGGCCCTTTGGTAAAGGAGCAATAAGCAGCCACAGTCTTCACTAAAATATCACAAGAATAATCTCTAGGCAGCATACTAAAATTCTTCTCCTTTGAAATATCTTCAGCCATCCCCCACAGTTTGAATAACTCTTGGTGACACTGTCTTCCATGTTCCTACTGCTATAGCCCATTAAACAGAGCTTTAAGTATCCCCCTGCTTTCCTAAATCAAAGTACCAAAGTCCAAATTCCTTGAAACAAATCATTATTAGGCCTATTACAGCAATACTCCACTCCTGGTTCAAACTTCTGTTTTTAGGGTTTCTACTTCTCTCAAGAAACTGGATGACCACAGTAATTTTTTAAAGTAAAACGTTGACTTTGGATAGCTTGCTTATAGTTCGGAGATTCAGTTAATTAGCACCATGGTAGGAAATGGTGACAGACAAGCAGACATGTACCAGAGGAATAGCTGTGGTATTTTTTTCAACTACCACAGAGGCCATCAGAAGGTTTAGAATAAGGATCTTCAATCCTATTGATCTTCAGTGTCTTTTAGACTTAAAATCCTATATCCCATGAGAAATATGCCTTACTATTACTTTTGTTGGAGTAGTCAAGATTACCTGCTGAGAGCACTATCATTTGGGCTGTAAGTTTGGGAAAAAATGAAAAAGGGAACACAGACACACAAGTGGAGCTCAGGAGACTGTAGAATGGTGATAAAGTTTAGGAAGGTGCTTTTGAAAGAAAGAATGGAAGTGCATCTAGTCATATGTAAGGAGACCACATATCAAAAAATAAAGTAGGTTCTAGAAAAAAGCCTGTATAGTGGAGCTGCCCCCTAATGGGTATGAAGGGACTGAGGCCAAGGGGATTCTCAAGAAGACCTATGTGCAGGAGAACAGTGAAGAGAACAGTTGGTCAGAACACTTCGGACTAACAATTTTTTTTTTTTAGCTAAGTGTTGGTGTATCTTTCTTTTTCTGAAGACTGGGTATTCTATATTTTCTGAAGACTGAGGTCTATAGGAAATGTGAAAATAATACTTAGTGCATGAGGTAGAAGAGCAATGTTGAGATATGTCAGAAAAAAATTGAGTCTGCTATCAGATTGTAAATAGCTGGAGGTAGGACAAAATGAGAAGCTATGTAAGAAAGGCTGTGAACAACCTTTTTCTTGTGCTCTCTCAGACCTGGAAGAGAAGTGAATAACCAATCTACGAATATGTCTACCAGTGTAAGAAGATAGCAGAGTCACTAAGAACATCCAATCTTGTGGAAGATGATCTCAGGCACATTAGTAGGGAAGGGAGATGATCTGAGAACTCCTTAGGTGACAGCTTGAGAGAAGATAGAACATTAAAGTTTGGTGTTACAATGTGATGGAGTAAAGCTAAGTTTTGAGTAAGGTGGAAGACATTGTTATCTCACATGGAGCTTATCATATGATGCTGAAGGGGTGCCTGGTCTTTGGCAGAAAAGGAATAAGATAGTTACTGAAAATATACCAGGAGCCTTTGAAGATTACTTCTCTTTTATTCTATTTGGAGAATCTCCTGATGAGACAAGGAATAGAAGAGTAGGTTAATTAATAGAGGAAAGGACAGACTGAGGATATTTTGCATTCAGAGAATTGGATGTGTATGAAGTAGAGGCCAATGCTTCCAAATTAGCAATTGCATTAGCTCCAGTGTTGTCTTTGGCTATCTGCTCAGAAATGTCTTAGTGGCTTCTGCAGTAGATGTCAAGGTGAGTTGTAAGTGCTTGTGAGTTAGTTTGCATTTAATTAGTGGAATCTGCTTTAAGATGATAAAACCTCACTTTTACAAAATTGCAGCATGAAATTGGAGAATGTAGTAAGCAATTTCATGATCAGTGTGGGCATTTCTTGACAGAAATTTCTGTCCTTCCCTATCCCTTTTCCATTCAGCAGCAAAGAAACACAGAGAGGTCTACATTATTTATAAACCAATTGTCCTATTAGCTCAGGTAGTTATTAACTCTTATAAATTATATTAACCCACAATAATTGTCTGTGTTAGCCACATGGCTTGTTACATTTTTGGCAAGGCAGTTATATCTTGCTTCAACTGCATCTGGGTGTGTTGATAGAGCTGCAGTGGGCTGCATTCCGCCCCCCAGCTAGCTTTACCCAAAATAATTACATGGAAACTGTATTCTTTTGAACACTGCCTGGCCCATTAGTTATAACCTCTTATTGGCTAGCTCTTACATATTGATCTAACCCATGTCTAATAATCTGTGTAACACCACAAGGTGGCTTACCAGGGAGGATCTTAACCTGCATCTGACCGAAGTAGGAGAATCATGGCGACTGCCTGACTTGGCTTTCTTTCTCCCAGAATTCTGTTCTGTCCACTCTGCCTACCTAATTTTCTGTCCTATTAAAGGGCCAAGGCAGTCTCTTTATTTAACCAATGAAATTAACACAAAACAGAAGATTCTCCCCCATCATTTCCCCTTTTTCTGCTTAAACAAAAAAGATTGGCTTTCACTTTAACATAGTAAAATTACATATAACAAAACAGTTATCACGTAAGAATTACAGTTACAATATATATCTATTTTATCTTTTATCATAACTAAGAAAAACTATAACTATCTATTCATTCTTCGACTCCATCAAAGACTCCAGAAGGATATAATACTAAGTAAACAAGAAATAAGAAAACTCTAGAAATGACAGAGATATCTCGCTGCCTGGACAGTCACCCAAAGTTCCTCTGTACCATTGGGGCATACATCTTCGGCCTACAGGCCCATAGTTACCAGCAGACATTTCCATGAAGCAGGAAATTTCAAAGACAGTCAGTCACTATCTGCTGTGCCCTGCAGAATGTCTCGCAGACTCTTTCATGAGTCAGGAACCCCAAAAGACCATCTCACCTTTAGGCAAGTTCAGCAGTCCTCTCTCTGTGAATTCTTTGTGTCCAGTTTATGCAACAGTCCAGGCAAGAGCAGTTTCTTGCCCAAATGTCTATCAAACTCCATAAGGAGCCTCTTCGATGCCCATCTTCATCTTGAAGTAGATTGGTGCTGCCAGGAGCAGATGTGTCTCATTGTCATGAAAAGTACTAAGTTATTAAAACATTTAAATGCCATATTCTGCAGTGTTTGAAAGATATGAAGAATGCCTATCTAACTGAAATATATCTCTATATATCTAGAAAATCTAACTAACATGAGTACAAATTTGACTATTATTGATGATTATCCATTAGCAACCTATATTTCCTAATTATACATTACATTTTTAAGTGAAGTACACAATCATAATACCTTAACCAAGATTAGAAATACATATAACAAAATTGACCTTAAAATCCACACCAATGCAAATTATTCATACCTATATCATATCCTCCTTGAAATGTAAAAGAACATTTATAAACAATATCTGGGAATATGGGCGCAGTTTTTTTCTCTCCAAATGGCTTCCTGCTGAATGGGGGCGTCGTTAGTTAGGTTTTTCATGGTATAACCTGTATGCCAGGTTCATCTCAGTTGGTAGTTGAATGAAGTAATTCTCTGAAGGTGTTCACAGCAACCTTTCAGGAGGGCGTGGACTATCATACCACATTGGGATAGAAGCAATCCACAGAGTCTCATCCTCTGTGAAAACAAAAGAAGAAACTCCTTTCCAAAGCATCATTTCCTTAGACTCAAATTATGAATTCATACCCTCATGATATCCATTCTGGTTCCACTTGGCAGCCCATATAATGTAGTGTCTCTCTGTACTTAGCTCCTTCACAGTCAAAAATTTTAAAGAAAACACAATGTACATAATCCAGACTCTCTGTAAATTTTCCATTTTTATGTGGCTTATTTTTTTTATTTCTTTTAATCTATAACTATCTGCACTCTGTCTCTTTAAAGACTTTACCCCCCCCCATTTTTTAAGGGCATTAACTTTATTCTCTCTCTCTATTTTTTTCTCTCTCTCAAGCCTACATACACTCATTTAACATTGTGATCTATTTAGTTGTCTGAATCTGTCCTATTGTGAATCTGTAATTTTTTTTACTATCTAGGAGCACTTTGTATTGCAGTTTTAAATTGTTAAGCACTTAAGAATCTAAGCTGTGGCATTCCTAGGTCAAAAACAGGTACTGCCTGCTTGCCCCGCCCAGTCCAACGTGGCAGAGCTGCTTGTGCCTCTGATCCTTGCACATTGCACCACTAGCATGGTGGAGCTGCTTGTGCCTCTGAGCTGCTGCACACAATGACTTCCTTTTATGCACACAGTGAGTCTAGTTGCCATCAAACAAATCGTAGCACTTTACTACAAATGTTCCATTCAAAAGCTCTGTCTCCCCCAGGAGCCAGACAGAGATGGCAATGGTGGCACAGCCCAGAAAGCCGGCATTTTAAAACAGCCAGTTTTTTCCTGCTGCTGAGTCAGGACAATTTCTTTGCAGCACGCAACTCAGAAACAGCAAAAAGCTGTCTTAAATTCTCTCTGTCTCCTTTTTAAGCCCTCTCAGGTTTTATGTGACATTAGTTAACCACGTTGAGCACCAGCTCAGTCTGTAGAGCATGAGACTCTTAATCTCAGGGTTGTGGGTTCAGGCCCCATGTTGGGCACCACTCTGTTGATAGAGCTGCAGTGGGCTGCATTCCACCCCCCAGCTAGCTTTACCCAAAATAATTACATGGAAACTGTATTCTTTCGAACACTGCCTGGCCCATTAGTTATAACCTCTTATTGGCTAGCTCTTACATATTGATCTAACCCATGTCTAATAATCTGTGTAACACCACAAGGTGGCTTACCAGGGAGGATCTTTACCTGCGTCTGACCGAAGTAGGAGAATCATGGCGACTGCCTGACTTGGCTTTCTTTCTCCCAGAATTCTGTTCTGTCCACTCTGCCTACCTAATTTTCTGTCCTATTAAAGGGCCAAGGCAGTCTCTTTATTTAACTAATGAAATTAACACAAAACAGAAGACTCTCCCCCATCATGGGTGATGGCAGTAGACTAAAACTTTCCTCTTCCCAGAATTCTTGTTGACCCACATCTACTTCCTGCCTGGTCATCCCACCTATACTTCCTGCCTGGCTACTGCCCAGTCTGTGTTTATTTAACATACAAGTAACAGGTTACAGACCATTGTCCCACAGTAGGCATTAACATTTTGGTTTTAGGCTTGTGGAAGGTCAGTGAATTCTGCCTGTTTTGAAGCAATAAGTGGTAACCATCTCCCACTCCAGTGACTATAAAGTACAAGTAACTAAATATTTCTACAATGCATTTCTTAATTATACTGTAATCATGTATCTTTTAATTAAGGTACTGATTATTTTGAACAACAATATAATGCTAATCTCGGCATTGATGAAGTTAAAAATGTCGATGACCTTATATTCTTTCATTAACCACTTTTGTTAAGACTGTTGGCTTGCCCAAAGCCCTGACCTTTCTTGAAGCTACTTTTCCTCTTTCAAATGATTTAAATTTCTGACTGATGTTATCCCTAACCCACAAACTATCTCCAGTTGAAAACCATTTGCAAACGAAAATTTAAGTTTCCTACAATGAAGTCCCACTGGGTAGATAAACCACTGTTAGAGTCAGGCCCCATGCCCTACAGTAGATGGCCAATGCAAAAATAGTCAATGGCTTTTTCAGAAATTCTTTGCTTTGTGTCATAATACTGTGTCAGGGATTTTGTTTTTTTAACCTTTAAAGTATGTGTATCGCGTATTATAGTATATATATTATAGTTTCTGGTTTTGTGTTTTTATGAGATTTCTCTGTGTGCAAGCATGTGTGTCCCTCAGTCTTTATGTATTTCTTGTGATTTGTCTTTGGATCTTTTTCTTCTATTTGTTTGAGAATTTTGTCTTTTTCTGGTTTCTTCTAGTTTAGTTTAATTTAATATTTTAGATGAATATTTTTTCTAATGAGAGAGAGAAATGGTGTGAATTTGGATGTGAGGGGAGGTGAGAAGGGTCTGGGCAAAGCTGGGGTAAGGAAACTTGTAATTTTAATATACTTTATGAAAGAAGCCAATGTTCATTAAAAGAAAAATAGAAAAAATGAGTTAGAATTAATTCAAGATTATGTCTGCTGGTTCCATTCACTCTAAGGTAAAAAAATAGAAATTGATTTTTCTTTATCATTTAATAACATTATCTTGTATATATGTTCAGTATATATGTGATATACATGTATATCATATATTGCATGTTTTCTGTCATACATGGAAACAGAAAAGAAACACTAGAATCAAAACCAATATTTCTAAGAATGAGAATGTAAGGAGGAGGTAAAGTGAAGGTATAGAAAAGACAGAGAATGACAGGAGCAGAATGCATGAAATATGGAAATACTAGGGTGAGTTCTCTTAACTTTTAATTTGTAATAACAATGAAGATGTATAAATAAATGTTTATACAATCAAGGACAAAAATATTAAAGTGTTTACATAATACTATGAAATTTTTCTCATTCAGTATAATTTTTTACAAAAGAAATCTAATTTTTAAATTGCCAAACTTATTTCAAATCTCTCAAAAGAAGCTACATTCAAGGGCACTTATTTGTTAAAACAAAACTATTCATTTTCCTTTCAAAAAAGCAAAAAAAAATATAGTTGGTTCCAATTAATTGGATTTCTGTTTCTATTGATATTTAAAACATTAAGGTACAGTTACAAAAAAGCCCTGCAAAATTACGCAGTGTTTCAAAACTTGTGGCTTAAATTCTGTTTACCTCTCTTAGATACACCAAAATGTGTTATTTTGTCTTATCCAAATGATACAAGCCTCAATCCCTAATAATATTATTCATGGTGTTTTATATCTTTTTCCCCTTTGATTTCTTTGAGACAGAGTCTCACTGTGTATCCCTGGCTGTCCTGGAATTTACTATGTATACTAGGCTGACCTCAAACTGACAGATATTTGCTTGTCTATGACTCCAAAATTCAGTATTAAAAGTATGTGGCACTAGGCCTCACTTGCTGATTTGAGGAAATGGCCCCTATATTGAGTGACACTATTAGGAGATGTGACTTTGCTGGAGTAGGTGTGGACTTGTTGGAGGAAGTGTGTCACTTTGGGGTTGGCTTTGAGATCTTCTTTGCTCACACTGTGTTCAGTGTGACATACATTGCTTCTGCTGCCTATGGATTAAGATATACAACTCTCTTTCCTTCTCCATCACCCTATCTGTCTGAATGCCACCACCATGATGATAATGGACTAAACCTCTGAGACTGTAAGCTAGCCCTAGTTTAAAGTTTTCCTATATGAGAGTTGTTGTGGTCATAGTGTCTCTTCACAGCAATAGAAACCCAGAATAATATACTGGCTTATGGTGCTTTATATCTTAAAATCATATCTTTCTTGATTTTTAAAGTTTTTCTGTAGTATTCTCATTCCGAATTTTTAAATATTTATATTTTTAGTAATAATGCTTTTTAAAGAAAATATTGAATATGTACAGAAATTAGTATTTTTCCACTCAAAAACGAAGTAGAGTCTGTCACAGTAAAGTCAGATAGAGCCCTATGTCCCTTCATAAATATTAAAACTAAAGTCATACTTAGCCATAGATACAAGACATGCAATATTCTGATTTCTATCTAATCATTTTATTAATTATTTAGAAAATGGGAAAATACAATTTTGTTAAAAGAACATTTGAAAGAATGCTATATTGTTATCTAATTTCCTCTGTAATATAACTGTTTATTTACTTCCTCAAACTAAAATCTGAGTTAATAACACAGATCAAATGAGGAACCATAAGTAAGAGTTATAGTCATCTAGCTGTCAAAGACCAGTCTTCCTAAGGATTAGAGCTGGCCATGTGCCAGGGTTGAGGTTCACACCATGTGCCCCAGTGAGTCAGGATTGGACACCTGTCCTTGATTAACAATAAAAGAAAACAGAAAAACAAGATTTGTTCAGTGTGGCCCCATTGTGAAAAGGGAAAAAGATCCAGTAACACCCTGCAAGTCCATCTTCAGGAACCTGATGTGCTGAAGTTTAAATAGCACACCTGCTGGCCATTAGACATCTTTTCCCTTTCTTTAATATAGTCTGACAAGCTGCAAATCTTTTTCCTAGAGAAGAGGTTTATGCCCTGGCTGGGCAGGATTTAGGCTTCCTCTTCTCCTTGCCTGAGATTCCTTGGAAATTTTAAGTTCTTGATGGCCCATTGTTTTCATAATCTGGTAGCTAAAATGTAGCACAGTTTCTCTTTAGAATATATCCATTTCTGCTGTGCAAACAAGATACTCCACATGAGGTTATAGGTATTTCCAGAAGAGAAGTTAGAGTTAAAAGATACAAAATTGCTTCAAATACTCTAAGCATCAAACTAAACAGTGCCACACACCATGGCAACACAAAAGTCGAAGGCCATTGGCGACAACCTCGACAAGATGGGGGCATGCACAGTGCCCAACGACAACTTTGAGACAGAGATCCATTATTCGCAGACTGGCAAGTGAAAAACTGGCATGCTTTTTCTTAGTAACCTGGTTAGACATCTGTGACTCTGACCTTGTGTCAACTGTAAAGTTTTCTTTTCAATTAAAAAGTATTTAGTCTAGTTAAACTTGTTCTGAGGAGAAAATGAGTTAATCATGTGTTAGCATGGGAGGCTTTTAGATGTCTGTAGTCTTCATGGGTCGATAGAACTAGTTATGAAGCATGTCCTGGTATATATTCTATGTATCAAAACTACACAACTAAATGAAAAGTCATCTATCTTACAGTCCACAGAAGTGTGTGCCCATAAGATTGAGATGCAATCATAAGATTACATGTACTCATTATATGAAAATGCGTGGTAACAGGGAGATTCATAGCCGTTTTGTTACAAGCGAAATTACAGAAGAAATTACAGCTTTCAGAGTAAGCTATAATTGCTTCATAGCCTGCAATAGCTCGTGATAAACACTCCTAACCTCTCACCCTTTTCTACTGGGAAACATGTAAATCAGTCTTAGGGCAGCACTTTCCTATCTGCTGGCAGAGTAAATCCAGGACACATTTGTTCTCTATCTCTCTTGAGATCTATGGCTCAATAAGTTCAGACATGTTGTAACTCTTGTCCTTGGGCATCTGTGAATGTCACAAATGAGGTCACTTTGCCTTTACACTAACACTGACAAACTTTCCACCAAGGAAGATAATTACAGGAAGCTAGACTTCTGTGTTTATACAAAGGCCTGGTTGAGAGATCAAAGGCATTGACTGTGATCATGTTCTTGTCAGAATCAAATATTGCTGGGGGCAGTCATTCAATATACCAATGTAAGGTGAACATTATGCTCGGTAAACTGGCCTGTCTCATCTTTTTTAGATAAGGTATAAGGGTATAATAAGGCAAGCCTAGCTGGTGCTAAATTCTTGGCAATCCTCCTGCCTCAGCTTCATCAGTGCTAGGATTTTATGAGTTGCAACCACGCCTATCCCATGTCACTATTGTGAGTACAATCTAAAATACTAAGGTTACTTTCTGGGGACACTCTTGATGTCTTCACTCTTTCAATCACCCATCCTCAGAAACACACACACACACACACACACACACAAAACACACATATAGATAGATAGATAGATAGATAGATAGATAGATGATAGATAGATAGATAGATAGATAGATAGATAGATAGATAGATAGAATTTCTTTGTCAAGGGAAGCATGCTCACAAAAGGGACAGAAAGAAGCAAAGAGTTACAATTTTCTGAGTAACTCAGGCATGGACTTATGAAACAGTATGGCCTTGGCTCTAGGCTCCTGCACCAGGGCCTGGAATTCTGGGAAGGAAAAGAACATTTTATCACTAAAGGGGTAATTACTCTACCTATCTCTTTAGCATGGCTTAATGTGGTCCCACTTTCCCAAAAAGAGGGAGAGTCTCTAGGTCAGATGACTGACTAACCCATTGAACTAACTCTTAACTCTTAAAAATGATTATGTTGACACCCATGGGTAGATGCTGTTCTTTATTGTAACATGAGTACTTGTGTGTGTTAATATCTTATCAAAGAAACCAGGCCAAGAACTTGCAAACAAAGGAAAGGGCAAACCTCCTTACCATAAAGCAGCAGGAACCCAGTACTATGATGACAGTGTCATCCACCCCACCTATCGTCTGACAACTGCTGTGTGCATCAGGGGACAACAGGCAGAGAATTTGTGACTGTTCCTGGGGACTGAGCTTTGGTTGGTCCCCTGCTGTTGATGTGGCCCAATTACATGCTTACTTCATGGGCCTGGTCACACCGTTTCCTGTTGCTTTCCCTTGCAGCTGGACTTCCACCACAAAGCCTTACAATGATTCAGATGTTTCTTGAAAATAGATTCAGGCTCATATAAAAGGAACTTGAAATAATTCAAATTTCAATATAAATATAAATTCACTAAATAAACAAAGTACTATAATTTCTCACTCACATTTACAAATGTCATCACCTGAACAAGTTGCTCCTAGACGATAATATTTACTGACTATTTAAGTTTCTGGAAAGAACTACTGGTTTCTTATTATTAATTTGACTATTGCTATAGAATGTTTTTATTTCTATTATTTTGTTCCCAGTCTTCATCAGTCACCTAAGTCACAGACTTACATTTCTACTTATGATATACATGAACTTCATTTAAAATATAAACCAGGAGGATATGGTGGAAGCCATGCTATCACCCCTGGGAAAGATGCATAAATGTTTTGCAAATGAAACTCCCCAGAAGGCAAGGCTCTTTTCAAAGGACCTATAGAAAAGATACTGCAAACTTCTGCAATGATCCTTAGGAGCTCACGGGCTTCAGGTCTCTAACTTTCGCTATGCTTTCTCATATGGAGACCGTTAGTTTGCTTAGACAATTGTAATTGTGCCTGCATTTACTAGGAACATAAGTCTCTGTAGAAAACTTAAATTTCTCTGATTTGTTACAGAAACTGGTTTCCCCTCTTGCCCCTGGCTGCCTTTGCAGCAATCCTGCCTAGGCAGGAGGAACTCACTAAAGCTAATGACAGTTTCTTATCCAGGTCCTGTAAACAAAGACTGCTCTCTTTTGTTTCTAGATGCCCAGACCCAATAATCATACAGAAGCTATATTAATTAAAACACTGTTTGATCAATGGCTCAAACTTCTTATTAACTAATTCTTATATCTTAAATGAACCCATTTCTATTCATCTGTGTATCACCACAAGGCTGTAACCTACTGGTATGGTTCTGGTGTCCTTCTCCTTCAGCAGCTACACGGCATCTGTCTTACTTGCCTTCTCTCTCTCTCTCTCTCTCTCTCTCTATATATATATATATATATATATATATATATAGATAGATAGATATAGATATCCTTTAAATAATTAGCAAGAAAAGCTCAAAGCAGACAAGCTGTAAATCTTGGAGCAAAGAGAGAAAAAACCATGCCTTAGAGTATTCTGCCCAGAGGTCATCAGCCACATGGTGGATAAGCAGCAGCATGGCAGGAAGGGCAGCTTTAGGAAATGAGAGAAGCTGAAAGTTTCAGGGAAAGCATGCTCGCAAAAGGGACAGAAAGAAGCAAAGGAAGAGTTACACTTTTCTGAGTGTAGCTCAGGGATGGACTTATGAAAATGTATGGCCTTGGCTCTAGGCTCCTGCAGCAGGGCCTGGAATTCTAGGAAGGAAAAGAACATTATATCATTAAAGGGGTAATTATTCTACCTATCTCTTTAGCATGGGATAAAGTGGTTCTACTTTCCCAAAAAGAAAGAGAGTCTCTAGGTCAGATGACTGACTAGGCCCTTTGGACTAATTCTTAAGAGAACAAATAATCATGTTTGAACCCATGAGTAGATACTGTTCTTTACTATAACATGAGTACATGTGTGTGTTAAAATCTTATCAAAGAAACCAGGCCAAGAACTTGCAAACAAAGGAAAGGGCAAACCTCCTTCACCATGAAGGAGCACTATAATGACAGTAACCTCCAAACCCACCTATCATCTGACGACTGCTGTGTGCATCAGGGGACAACAGGCAGAGAATTTGTGACTGTTCCTGGGGACTGAGCTTTGCTTGGTCCCCTGCTGTTGATGTGGCCCAATCACATGCTTACTTCATGGGCCTGGTCACACCGTTTCCTGTTGCTTTCCCTTGCAGCTGGACTTCCACCACAAAGCCTTACAATGATTCAGATGTTTCTTGAAAATAGATTCAGGCTCATATAAAAGGAATTTGAAATTTCAATATAAATATCAACTCACTAAATAAACAAAGTACTATAATTTCTCACATTTGCAAACATCATCACCAGAACAAGTTACTCCTAGGCGATAATCTTCACTGACTATTTAAGTTTCTGGAAAGAACTTCTGGTTCCTTATTATTAATTTGACTATTGCTATAGACTTTTTTTAAATTTTTATTGTTTTGTTCCCAGTCTTCATCAGTCAACTCAGTCACAGACTTACATTTCTACTTATGATATACATGAACTTCATTTAAAATATAAACCAGGAGGATATGGTGGAAGCCATGCTATCACCCCTGGGAAAGATGCATAAATGTTTTGCAAATGAAACTCCCCAGAAGGCAAGGCTCTTTTCAGTGGACCTATGGAAAAGATACTGCAAACTTCTGCATTGATCCTAAGGAAATCATGGGCTTCAGGTCTCTCTAACTTTCTCTCTGCTTTTTCGCATGGAGACCGTTAATTTTGCTTAGATAATTGTAATTGTGCCTGCATTTACTAGGAACAAAAGTCTCTGTAGAAAACTTAAATTTCTCTGATTTGTTACAGAAACTGGTTTCTCCTCTTGCCCCTGGTTCCCTTTGCAGCAATCCTGCCTAAGGAAGGAGGAACTCACTAAGGCAATGATAGTTACTTATCCACTTCCTGTAAACAAAGACTGCTCTCTTTGTTTCCAGCTGCCCAGACCCAATAATCATACAGAAGCTATATTAATTAAAACACTGTTTGATCAATGGCTCAAACTTCTTATTAACTAATTCTTATATCTTAAATGAACCCATTTATGTTCATCTGTGTATCACCACAAGGCTGTAACCTACTGGTATGGTTCTGGTGTCCTTCTCCTTCAGCAGCTACATGGCATCTGTCTGACTTGCCTTCTTTCTATCGCTCTCTACACACACACACACACACACACACACACACACACACATACATACATATATCTGTTTAGATTCCCTGCCTGGCGGTATTCTGTTTATCCATTGGCCAAAACAGCTTTTATCACTAACCAATAAAAGCAATACATATACAGAAGGACATCTCACATCATCTACCCTTTTCTAGCTAAATAAAAAGGGAGGTTTTAACTTTGACATAGTAAAATTACATATAACAAAGCAGTTATCAAGCAATAATTACCGTTATAATATTTAGTCTCTTTGTATAAGGCAAAAAGTAAAAATATTCTAGTATCTATCTTATCTTTGTGAGCCTAAAGTTTCATATCTAATTTGTTTCTTAACTTGTTATAGAAATGAACACTTTGTATGGTATGGCTCTTGGTTTATTGATACATATTTAAGGTCAATTTTGTTATATGGATATTTCTGCTCTTGATTAAAGTATTCTATTTGTGCAGTTCATTAAAAATATAATACATAATTAAAATATAGATTAATAGATAATCATCTTTAATAGTCAAACTTGTATTTGTGTTAGGTTTTCTAGCTATGTAGAGATATATTTCAGTTAGATAGATAATCTTAAAATCTTTTAAAGACCTAAGGAATATGGCATTTAAAATGTTTAAAAATTAGGACTTTTCTTGACAACAAGACACATCCCCTGACAGCACCAATCTACTTCAAGAGGATGATGAACATCGAAGAGGCTCCCTATGGAGTTTGTTAGCCATTTCTATTAATCTATGCATCTATTAAGTTAATCCATTTCTATTAATCTATGCATCCCCATGAGGCTGTGGCTTACTGGTAAGGGTCCACTTTTAGTAGTAACAAAAAGTTCCACAATAGCCTGGAATAGAGTTAAACAAAGGATTATTTACTTGGGGATAAATACACAGTATGGGTAGCAATCTGCATGTGCTGGGAACTGAAACTGAATTCAGCAGAAAATAGGGTACTGCACACTTTTCATCTGCACTTACAGTACATGAGACCATGCCCCAAGTGGATTGGTTATCTTAAAGATTATTGGCTGAAGTAGTTCCCACAACAGGTTCCAAAAAGATATAAATTTATTCCAAAAATTTATGAACTTGGAAAATGTTTTCATAAAAGATTACATTAAAAACTTATTGGACGTATAAAGAAAAGATACAGGGGATAAAAAGTCAGCCATTTCTCTGGTGCCAGAATGTAAACACTCAGATAGTCTTCCCATGCAAAATTATCAACAGATGTCTAAAACTTCTAGTTCCCTCAAAAGAAAAGTACATGCAGAAATTGCCAGGGAAAATAGGAATTGAGTTTCAACAGTTAAAGAGATATTAATTATTACTATCTGGAGAACTTATAAAGAATAAGATTATAAAACCCTGTCTCAATAAAAAAAAAGAAGGATAGGATTGTAACTGCAATCCACATAGTAAAGGTGTCCGATAGATTACTTAGAAACTGGTATACATGTGAAAATGATATCCTGGGCATAGCAGTAAACTCAGATGACAGATTGTTTGTTAATCACAGGGCTTAAATTTCTTACTTTGTAACTGCCTCTTTGCTGCCATTTAGGGCAGAGTATGAATAAGATGTGTCTGTTAGATATAAACATTCAGTTTGCATTATAATAATATGGGGTAAAGGTCAATGATGTCAAGGGAGTAAAATAGAAAAAGAGAAATTAAAATGAATATATTATAATGATTCTTAAAAAGGATTAAAGAGAAATGATTTGAAAATGTTCATGTTTTAGTACATTAGATTTATTTACAGTCATCCTGAGCTCGTCAGGGCGATCAGCTTGAAAGACAACCGGTGGTCAGATTCTTTATTCTTTGACAACTTCACACATCTGTCCTACAGCGCAGAACCCCACTGCAGCTGGACTCTGGTAATATATAACCTCCTCTCACTTCTCCCTGGAGAAACAACATGAAGACAGAAACTAGGCTCTTCTTTGGTTTTCTTAGTTTTAAGAGGGAGAGCACAGGCATGTAGCAAAAAGCTTTAACATTTTAATGACACGTGTTGGTTAAAATTTATCATTAAGATGTATTACATTGGTTTAGCAAGACTAAATAAACAATTAAAAGAAGTGTAGGAAGTAAGCTTGCCAACATTATGAATATTACAATTTGTGGGTTTGTATCTTCTGCAATTTTAATTCTTAAAAGTAAAAGTAACATGAATATGTTTAAAATGTTTATTAAGTGTATTTATTATTTTGTATGTATTGCAGTCTTAATTAAGATCTTAAATTTATCATTTGAATATAGAGATTATTTTTAAATCAAATTTATGTCAATTAATTTAATTAAATGATTTATATGTATATCAAAATCCTTATTAACATAAAACATCTCATTTTGGGATTTTAATATCATTGACTGTTTTAAAACATCTCATTTTGGGATTTTAACATCATTGACTATTTTAAAAATAAAATTTAATTTATTACTTTTTCTGAACATGTTCAGGAATATTAAGATTAATGTAGTCAGCATTTAATTTAATAGCTTAATGAAAATTATATGATGTATTAAGGAGTGTTGTTCTAAATTAACATTGCCTTCAGTATTATAGATGTTTATAATCTCTTTAAAATATTTGATTCAGGTTATCAAATGTAATTTATGTTTTATTTAAACAATTTTAATAATTTATGAAATAGAGTTTAAAATACCCCTTTCCTGGGTTTATAAACATTAAGTGTTCCTGAGCAGTATAGATGTATAAAGATGTTGCAGTAGATGCATAGATATCATCTGTGATTTTCCTTTGGGTTCATACTTTAAAGGATTAGTTATAAATCAATTTTTTAAAATATATATGGATGTGGATATGGGTGGCTCTGGGGATATTTGCAAAAAAAACCCTATGTTTTCCTCTAAGACAAGTTCCATGCTATAAGGAAATGAACAAGTTCCTGCTTGACTCTGATCATCTCCAGGACCTGGGGGCTGGTTGGCAAACAGTGCACTTCCCCTCTCTTCCAGGGCCAGGTGCAAGCAGCTGGCTCAATTCCTTCTGTGGGGTGTACAGAGCTATCCAGCAGCTGGGGCTCCATGTAGGGCCTGAGCAGGACTTTCAGCTGAGGCCAAGCTTTGAAGGGAGATGAGAAAGAACACAGGTAGTATGAAGAAAGGGTAACGTTCTGTGATGGAATGAGAGAGCAAGACAGAGAAGGGGGTACGGAAATGAATAAATAATACTAAAGTACTTTGAAAATGTCATACAATACTTTAGAAGTATCCTAAAATGCATAGGAATACACATATAAAATCAGTTTAAATGAAGTTAAGGGGACAGTGCTTCCCCAAATACCATAAGTTATCCATTGTAAAGCCCAGTGCCATGTATGAGCTCCTTTTTGTAAATTGTTTGTCAGTTGTTCCATATGAAACCCCCAAAAGTTAATAGAAGTTATTGTCATTGCTCCTGTTTGCCCTCCTGAACTTGATAGTAAGACCCTATTGGCGAAGACACCACATACTTGAGTCATAATTACTTGAAAAAGACAAGCTGGTTCTGGCCTAAAAGCATCGTTCTTATTGGCTAGCTTTCAAAGTAATAGCAGGTGCTGTGTATGATATAAAAGGTGAAAAATAAAAGTTTATTGCCTCACTATATGCTTACTGGTTCAATGGCAGCACTAATATTTTGACAGTAAACAACCAGTTTCTGATTGAATTTTATACCTACTCCACAATATAGAACTCAAGATGATATTGTTAATTGGACAAAAAAAATCCTTATTTCACTCAGTGCTGGATTGTGACGAGGATTTGTAAGCCAAATAACCTGCTTCTTCTTTAAGTTGGTTTTGATCAGTGTTTGGACATAAGTCATAGGGGAGGACCCAATAATATTATTCTGTTTAGTATACACAGTAATAAACTGATCCCTAGTTTATTATCTTTATAGTAATTACTTCAATGCCCTATCAGCCCTCAGTTGAGAAGGTTCTTTTGGATGAGACTAATTTAGAGACTAACACCAGGTCAACATGCGATGAAGAAGAGACTGCAGATCTCCCGTCACTAGCTGGGATATTTATACTTACCTTCTGCTTACTAGGTTCAGCAGCATTGTGGAAAAGGCTGCAGTGATATTGTCAGAGCCAGAGAGACATTGTCTGGAGTGACACAATGTTTATTGGATACAAAAGTGCAGTTGCACACATGAAATCTCAAAGACAGGGACTAATTATGCCACGCCTGGATAAAATCAAACCAGCCAAGCTTTCAACGTGGATGGGGAGGGGCTCATGATGTCCTATCTCCTTGTGAGCAGCTATTAGCAGTTGGTGGCTGCTGGGGGAGAATCACTGTTTGTCAGGCTGTGGGCTGTGAGGGTATCCATGCTCTCATATCAATGCATAAGAGGCAGAACTAAATGAACTCGGTGTATATTTTATTAAAAATAAGGCAATACATGAAAATGGGATGAAAAAGAAGTAGGACTTGAAGAATTGGAGAGGAGAGAATTTGATGAAAACACATTATATACATGCATGAATATAAAAAAATGTGAATTTAGGTTTAATTGGCTATTTTCATTTCTTCATTTGGAGTCCGTCTGTTCTGTTAACTCACTGAGACAGTGGAGCTGATCTATTGGGAGCTCACCAAGGCCAGCTGGACTGTGGCTGAAAAAGCATGGGATAAAACTGGACTCTCTGAACATGGCGAACAGTGAGGGCTGATGAGACGCAAAGGACAATGGCAGGGGGTTTTGATCCTACTTAATGTGATGGCTTTGTGGGAGCCTAGCCAGTTTGGATGTTCACCTTCCTAGATATGGACGGAGGGGGGAGGACCTAGGACTTACCACAGGGCAGAAAACCCTGACTGCTCTTTGGACTGGAGAGGGAGGGGGAAAGGAGTGGGGGGAGGGGGAGAAGGGTGGGAGGAGGGGGAGAAGGGTGGGAGGAGGGGGAGGGAAATGGGAGGCTGGGAGGAGGTGGAAACTTGTTTTTTGTTTGTTTTTTTTTTCTCCTTTTCTCAATAAAAAAATATCTCATTTAATGCTGATGACTTGAAGTTTAAGGAATTTAATTTTTAATATTTTATATATTGTCAATATGAATTAATAATTTGAAGTATATCTGACATAGACTTTTTCCCATCCTGTGGATTGTCATTCATTTTAGTGTTTATTTTTTTTCAAGGCCAAAACATTCATGTTATCTCATTTGTAGGTTTTTCAGGTTATTTCCTAGGTTAATGCCAGTCTTTTTCAAAAGATCTTTAGACTTTACCTACACTTACATCTATTTACATCTATACACATATACATTGGAGGCCACTATCCGCATGAGGGAGAGCATATTGTTTTCTCGTTCTGAACTTGTGCTTCCCTACTTAACACTGTATTTTTCCATGTCCAGTGAGCTCAGATGCTGAAATAGCCACACGGGTTAGTGTGGGAACTTGGTCAGACAGAGGAGACAGATCAGTTGTGATCAAGAACATTAGTGTGTGACAAATTCAGTCAGGGGTGCTCAGACAGCACTTAAGGGCCTTCTGAGAAATGATTCAGTTTCAGTTTCTAAGAAACCAAGTACAGGAAGTGAGAACCAGACAAACACCCTAAAATATCACCATCATCTCTGAGGTTATGGAGGCCCTGTCTTAGATATTTAATATTTCTATACTCTCATCTCAGTGCTAAACCTGGGTGGAAGCTGGGTCATTTAAGCACTGTTAAAGAGATTTGGAGAGTTTCTTTAACTTCAGTGTATCAAGGCAAACCAAGATGGTTTAAATTTGGAAAGTGAAGGTAAAATTGAATGAAATATAAACAAGAAATAATGTTAATTTTTGTACATATTCAAGTATTTTCTTTAATAAGTATTATTACTAAAAATATAAATATTTTAAAAATCTGGATAAGAATACTACAGAACAGCTTTAAAAATCAAGAAAGATATGCTCTTAAGATATAAAACACTATGAGCCAGTGTTTTATTCTGGGTTTCTATTGCTGTGAAGAGACACTATGATCTCAAATTAAAAGTTAAGAGAGCTCACCATAATATTTCCATATATTCAGACATTCTGCCTTGTCATTCTCTGTCTTTTCTATAACTTCCTTTTACCTCCCTCTGCATTCTCATTCTTAGAAATCTTGATTTTGATTCCAGCATTTCTTTTCTGTTTCCATTTATGACATAAAACATACAATATATGATACATATGTACATCACATATATAGTGAACATATATTCTATACAATATTATTAAATGATAAAGACAAATCAATTCCTATTATTTGCTGTAGAGTGAAGGAACCAACAGACATAATGTTGAATTAAGCATAACACATGTTTTTCTATTGAACATAGGTTTCTTTCATGCAGTGTATTAGGATTACAGGTTTTTCTCCCCCTACTTTGTCCAGGCCATCCCCACCTCCCCTCACATCCAAATTCACACCCTTTCTCTTTCTCATTAGAACAAGTATGCATCTAAAATATTAAACTAAAATATTGAACTAAACTAAAAGAAACCAGGAAAAGGACAAAAACCCGAACAAATAAAACAAAAAGATCCAAAGACAAATCACAAGAAATACATAAAGACTGAGGAACACACATGTTTGCACACACAGAAATCTCATAAAAACACAAAACCAGAAACCGTAATATATATACTATAATACATGATGCATATACTTTAATGGTAAAAATAAAAAGGCCCTGGCACAGCATTATGACACAAAGCAAAGCATCTCTGTAAAAGTCATTGACGTTTTTTGCATTGGCCATCTACTGTAGGGCATGGGGCATGAGTCTTTACACTCAGTGGGACTTCAGTGTAGAAAATTAAATCTTCATTTGCAAGTGGTTTGCAACTGGAGATAGTTTCTGGGTTAGGGATAGCGTTCATCAGAAATTTAAATTGTTCAGGCAGGCAAATAGTCCTAAAAAATGTGATTAATGAGAGAACACGACATCATTGATATTTTAAACGTCATTAATGCCAGATTAGCATTATATTATCATTCAGGAATATACTGAGAGAAATAATTTGTATCTATATTTAAAAGATACATGATAACAAAAAAGATTTAAGAAATACATTGTAGAATGTTTAGTTGCTTGTACTCCATAGTCGCTACAGTGTGAGATGGGTAGCAATTAGTGCTTCAGATATAAAATAGCACGCTTTGATTGTAAAGACACAGAGCTAAATTTGATATTTATAGAGTTTTGAGAGCCTGAGGAAGCACCAAGAAGTTGACTTTAAAATGAATCTTCTCTCTTTAGTTTAAATTGGACTATATCAGAACTTGAAAAACCTTGATTTTGATTGTTACTATTTGCTGGTATTTAAAGTCTTGAAATTCATTTCAGACCATGAAAAGGAATGTTGACACCAAGTTTATGTTATGTATTTCTTACAAACTTGTCAAATCCTTTT
Source organism: Microtus oregoni (assembly GCF_018167655.1). Classification (NCBI taxonomy): domain Eukaryota; kingdom Metazoa; phylum Chordata; class Mammalia; order Rodentia; family Cricetidae; genus Microtus; species Microtus oregoni. The sequence continues at coordinate 38,796,417 of NW_024543075.1, read as the reverse complement.
TAAATTCATCATTTATATATTAAGAATATTTATGAAAAATAAATCTTTAACAATTTGATGACTAAGGGTTTTTTATTTTATTTTTTTTTGATTTCTGAGACTGCGTTTCTCTTTGTAACAACCCTAGTTGTCCTGGAACTCAATCTGTAGACCATCCTGGTCTTGAACTAACAGAAAACTGCCTGCCTCTGCCTCCTTAGTGCTGGGATTAAATGTGTGCACCACCAACACCTGGTGATGAATAAATATTTTAAGACATATTTCTTAAAGTTTTTGATTAGTATTTTATATTGATTAGTTCTTTTCCTGCAGAATTGCTTTAATAAGCTATCTTATTAAAGTATATATATATACTTAGATAGATATAGATAATCAGTGCATTTCATAACTAACTTAATCAAACTTTTATCTTATTCTCTTAATGTATTGTTTTGTATAAACAAATAGCATTTTAAGCTTTTATATAGCATTTATTAGACACAAATATATGATTTTAACAAATTTTGAGAAGGTTAGATTACCCAAGTCTATATAACACAAATGTATTTATCTGGTCTTTCATACACTAACCAGACACTCACATTTATAGTCATGCATTTTAACTGATATAGCAATCTTTTTCCAGAGAGTGGTGAGGGGAAATTATTTCTCTACCCTCACAATAATTGTCAGTTGGCACTGGATACTAGAAAAAGCTTCAAAGATCATAGGACAGCTCTCACACCCTCAAAGAGACTTTATACAGCAGCCTTCAAGGTCAGGAGGACCTTGAGACTACCAGGCTCAAACAGGACCAGGAAAACCATTTAATGCTGGCAGTAGCCTTATGCTGGGGTTCAATGCTGAGTAACTTGAACAGGAAGTGATACCTTCACTACTCAGGTCTGGTCCACCGGATACCTTCTTAAATTGTGGCTAAATAGACCCCTGAGCAAAGCCTGTCCCAGTCCATGGCTGCAGACTAACTACTTGTCCCTGTCCAGGAAAGATGACATCAGGAATAATACTGTATTCAGAAATACAGCTCTTCCCATGGACTTCTTGTATCCATGTCAGATCCCAATCAATCAACCTTTCTGAACTTGCTGAGACAGAAAACTGCCAAAGACTGATGGGCTCAGGGGTCACTGCTCCCATACCTACCACCCTCACCAAACTCTGGTAATGTTGTCAATTTCTGGTAAGTGTTTCTCATGCCTGTTATATGAGAATGAATTTTACTCTCTCTATTTTGGGACTGGATGTAATTCCTACTCAGTTCAAAAAGGCTGATCTGTTACTGTGCCATCTGTTTGGACTTTTATTTTTTTCTGTTCTTTTCTAGTCATTTCTGGATGTTGACATCCCCCCACTCCTGGGATGTGACATTTTAGAAAATTCCATGACTTTATTATTTGTCAGTCATAAAGCTCCCATGGCTCAAATTCCTTCTTCCAGATTCACAGATTTCCAGGAACTCTCTTACCTCTCACCTATCAATAATTCGTCCCCAGGTTCCTTTTCCCTCACTGGTGTTCTTCACCATTCTCCAATACTAATCAATAGCAGATCCCAAACTCCTCTGTGTGTCAGACTATTGACTGAGGTTTTCTGTCCAGCCCAATCTTGCATTCGTTAAGTCCCAAAGAAATCACACAGAGGTCTACATTATTTATAAACTGATTGGCCAGTTAACTCAGGCTTCTTATTAGCTGATTCTTATATTACCTGTAATTCTTGTCTGAGTTATCCACATGACTTGGTACTTTTTTGGGGTGAGGCAGTCACACCTTGCTTCCTCTGAGGCTGGGTCACAACTGTGGGCTGTGCTTCCCTCTTCCCAGAATACTCATCACCCTGCTTATAGTTTCTGCCTGGCTACTTTCCGATCAGCATTTATTTAAAATATAAGTGACAGGGTACAGACCATTGTCCCACAGCAACAGACTCATTATTCAGTAATTCCTGAGGAACACAAGACAGTTAAATTTATAATCATCACACTTCAAATCCTATGTTTTGTGCTCTACAAATTCTCTCCACAATAGTCTATTATGACAGTCTAAAATCGAGATGACTTTACCACTGAGTCTAAGACTTATGTCTAAATAAGAAAGTTATAATTTCTACCTACTTGGTAGTCCTCAACCTTTACCCCCCTAGTCCTCTTTATTTCACCAATCTTTTACCAGTCCTAGATCTAAAAGATGTTTTCTTTATCATTCCTATTAAATCACATTGTCAAAATCTCTGTTTTGACCTGAGCAGAAACTCATATCCAAAAGTCAAATCATCTGACCTTGACAGTCCTTCTGTTACCAAATTTGGAGTTTATAACTTGTGCCCAAGCCAAGTCTATACACCCATAATCAATAAATTGATTAAAAGAGTCATATTGATAGAAGAAATAAAAAAAGGAATGAAATGTATTCAATTTGGCCCATTTGGTAAGAAGGACAAAGAAACCCAACAAATCCTTCAACTCCATCTTCAGGATCCTGAAATAAGATCAAAGTAAAATCAGGGGTCAAGGATCAGAACATCTAGGCAGTACTTATCAATGTATGATTCTACCTACCATTGACCTATCATATGTACTATCCTACCTACCATTGACCTATCATATGTACTATCCTACCTACCATTGACCTATCATATGTACTATCCTACCTACCACTGACCTATCATATGTACTATCCTACCTACCACTGACCTATCATATGTACTATCCTACCTACCACTGACCTATCATATGTACTATTCTACCTACCACTGACCTATCATATGTACTATCCTACCTACCACTGACCTATCATATGTACTATCCTACCTACCACTGACCTATCATATGTACTATCCTACCTACCATTGACCTATCATATGTACTATCCTACCTACCACTGACCTATCATATGTACTATCCTACCTACCATTGACCTATCATTGTCTGGGTATCAGTCTCATCTCCAAGGTGGCTTGATAAATTCTTTGAATTGAGAGAAATCTCTTTCAAAGAGGCAAGTTCTCCTTCGGCTGATACCCTTTTCTTCTCCCAGCATGAGTTTCTACATGAAAGTATCATTTCTTTGAAGAACATTGTTTCTACAGTCTGATAGTCAGATTGAAGAAGTGTCCCTTTAGAACATCTTCATTTCTTGCAGTCAGGTACACTTCCAAAGGGATTTTGTTGTGGACCTCATTTCTTTGGCCAGGCACTTATTCATAACATGTTAATAATCAATATTACTCCAAGAACTTTCATGTATAGATAAATCTTTTCTAAAGCCTCACTTATGAGCTATCTCTACAAAACTATATCTTTAATTTTATGACTGATCAGGGATATCAGTGATATTAGTCAAAAACAGAACCTATAGTATGAATGTTTATTGAATGAGAATTTGTTGTATTAGCTTACATGATAACTCAAATGGATAATTCAAATGCCTCTCTCATACCAAAGAGGCCAAGAATCTCATAGTTTCTTACTCCATAAAGCTGAATATCTCAATAGTCTCAATCTACCCCTGAAGGTTTAGATGATTCTTCAGTCTATACTGGATGCTTGAACAAGCTGTTTGTAATATTCAGAAATGTAGTAGTGGCAGTATATGTGTGTGTGTGTGTGTGTGTGTGTGTGTGTGTGTGTGTGTGTGTGTCTATCTAAATGAAGATGAAGAGGAAAAATGATTTTTTTTCTTTTTCATTTCTGTTTATCTGTATTTGTTGTGACCATATTTCCTTTGGGCCTTCAAAGTTCAAGTAATCTGTTTAAGAAAGTCCATCACAAGAGTGCTCAGTAGCTTATCTCTTAGCTGATCCCAGATTCAGTAAAAGAGACAAACAAGATTAAGTATCACATGAGGCATCCCCCTGTAAAGCCTCACCATAAACTTACTCTAATTCCTCTTCTTTCAAGATACCTCAAAGCTGCAAAGCTCTAAAGCAGGACCCATTTCTCCTGCTCCTGGAACAAATGCGATCTTTTCTATTTTTTGGGTCTAATGAGTTACATTTGTATGTGGATCTGAAAACACAGTGTCTTAACTAAAATTCTTTACCAAGCTATTCATGGTCTCCTCTATGTCCCTCCCAATCTACACAGATCTAATGATCTATGCTTAAAGTGGTCCTGTGTCCTCTTCCATTTTAGAAGGACTGCATCTAACTAAAGGCTATTTCATGTCACAGATAACACCATCATCACTGCTACTTCACAATAGGCAGAATTTACTTACCTTCCACAAGCCTAAAATCAAAATGATAATGCACATACTGGCCATGAATATCCAAGCCACATTCTTCAATATCATGACTTAATTTAGGAAAATTAAGGTTTTCTCATCTCACAGCAGACTCCTCTAATTAAAAGCAAGCTAACTTGGCAATATTACCAAAAACAATCTACAGATTAAACACAATGCCCAGCAAAATTCTTCAAAGACCTCAAAAGAATAGTACTCAGCTTCATATGGAAAAACAAAAAACTTAGGATAGCCAAAACAATCCTGTACAATAAAAGAACTTCTGGATGCATCACAATCCCTGATTTCAAACTATACTGAAGAGCTACAGTACTGAAAACATCCTGGTATTGGCATAAGAACAGACAGGAGGACCAATGGAACTGAATAGAATACCTGCATATCAATCCACACATCTTCAAACAAATGATCTTTGACAAGGAAGTAAAAAAATATCAAATGGAAAAAAAGAAAGCATATTTAGCAAGTGGTGCTGGCATAACTGGATATCAACATGTAGAAGAATGAAAATAGACCCATATCTATCACCATGCACAAAACTCAAGTCCAAATGGATCAAAGAACTCAACATAAAGCCTCTCACACTAAACCGTTTAGAAGAGAAAGTGGGAAGTACACTTGAATGCATTGGCACAGGGAACCACTTCCTAAATATGACCCCAGCAGCATAGACACTGAGAGAAACAATTAATAAATGGGACCTCTTGAAACTGAAAAGCTTCTGTAAAGCAAAGGACATAGTCAACAAGACAAAATGACAGCCTACAGAATGGGAAAAGATCTTCACTAACCCCACACTAGACAGAGGTCTGATTTCCAAAATATACAAAGAACTCAAGAAATTGGACAACAAAAGATTACATAATCCAATAAAAAAAATGAAGTACAGACCTAAACAGAGAACTCTCAACAGAGGAATCTAAAATGGCTCAAAGAACTTGAGAAAATGTTTACCATCCTTAGTCATCAGAGAAATGCAAATCAAAACAACTCTGAGATTCCATCTTACACCTGTAAGAATGGCCAAAATAAAGAACAATGATGACAACTTATGCTGAAGAGTTTGTGGGGAAAAGGGAATACTTCTGCATTGCTGGTGGGAATGCAAGCTAGTACAACCCCTTTGGATGTCAATGTGGTGATTTCTCAGAAAATTTGGAAACAACCTCCCTCAAGACCCAGTAATATCACTTTCGGTTATTTATCCAAAGGATGCTCAATTGTGCCACAAAATCATGAGCGCAACTATATTTGTCGAAGCTTTGTTTGTCATAGCTAGAACCTGGAAACAACCTAAATGCCCATCAACCAAAGAATGGATAAGTAAAATGTGGTACATTTACACATTGGAGTACTATATAGCAGAAAAAATAATGACAGCTTGAATTTTGCAGGAAAATGGATGGAGCTAGAAAACATTATATTGAGTGAGTTGACCCAGACAAAGAAAGACAATTATCAGATATACTCACTCCTAGGTGGTTTCTAAACATAAAGCAAAGAAAGTCAGCCTATAAACTACAATCCCAGAGAATTTAGACAACAATGAGGACACTAAGAGAGACTTATACATATCTAATCTACATGGGAAGTAGAAAGTGGATAAAGGCAAGATCTCCTGAGTAAATTGGGAGCATGAGGGCCTTGGGGAAGGATTGAAGTGGAGAGGAGAGAGGCAGGGAGGGGAGCAGAGAAAAATATAGAGCTCAATAAATATCAATATAAAATGTAAAAAAATAAAAGAAAACTAATTCACAAACACTTACAATTTACTTTGTCCACTAAAGTAGAGGCCACCAAGACATTTCTGAGCAGATAGCAGAGCTATCCAAAGTCAGCTATGGAGTTAATGCAAATGCTAAATTGGAAGCACTGGCTTCTACTTCATATCCGTCCAACTCTCTGAACCCAACATATTCTCAGTCTGCCTCATTTTCTATTAATGAACTTACCCTTCTATTCCTTGTCTCTTTTTAGTCTATTTAACTTCATGAGGAGGATCTTCAACTAGACAAAAAGGGAAGTAATCTTCAAAGACACCTGGTATATTTGCAGTAATATCTTATTCCTCTTCTGCTGAAGACCAGTCACCCCTTCAGCCTCGTATGAAAAGCTCCATGTGAGATAGCAATGGATTCCCAGTTTACTCAAAACTTAACTCTATTCCATTACCTTGTAACAGGCTGCCTATCTCACCAAACTTCAATGTAGTATCTTCTCTCAAGCAGTCTCCCAAGGAATTCTCAGATCATCTCTCTTCCCCACTACTGTGCCTGAGATCATCTTCCACAAGACTGGATAATTCCCTTCTACCTTTGTAGTGACTCTGCTATCTTCTCACACTTGTAGACATATTCTCAGATTGTCTAATAACTAATAAAAGTTAATAAAATTGATAATACCATGTCTGAGAGAGCACAAAAAAGAGGTTGTTCACAGTCTATTGTATAGCTTCTCATTTTGACCTACCTCTAGCTATCTACAATCTGATAGCAGACCCAATTTTGTTTCTAAGAAAACCCAACATCTCTCTCCTGCTTCATGTTCTAAGTGTTCTTTACACATTCCCTCTAGGTCCCAGTCTTCAGAAAAGTTAGAATACCAAGTCTTCAGGAAAGGAAGGATACACTAACACTTAGCTGAAATAATGCATTAAGTCAAAGTGTTCTGACCAGCTGTTCTCTCCACTGTTCTCCTGCACATGAGGTCTTGAGAATCCCCTTAGCCTCATTCCCTTCATACCCATTGTGGGGCAGCTCCACTACACAAGCCTCTTTCTAGAACCTACCTTATTACTTGATTTATGGTCTCCTTGTATATGACTAGATGCAGTTACAATCTTTTTTTCACAAGCACCTTCCTAAACTTTATCACCATCCTGCAGTCTCCTGAGATCCACTTGTGTGACTGGGTCTCCTTTTCCAATTTTTTCCAACTGTACAGCCCAAATGACAGCGTTCTCAATAGGTAATCTTGACTACTCCAACAAAAGTAAAAGTAAGGCATATTTCTCATTGGATATAGGACTTTAAGCCCAACAGATACCAAAGATCAATAGGGCTGAAAATTCTGATTCTAAAATTTCTAAACCTTCTGATGGTTTTTGTGGTAGTTTAAAAAAAAATGTCCCTCAAAGGGAGTGGCATGACCTTGTTGGAGTAGATATGACCTCATTGGGAACAAGGAAGTCAGGACCGTGAGGGGTGCACCCACCCACTGTGACAGTGGAGCTGATCGATTGGGAGCTCACCAAGGCCAGCTGGACTGGGACTGAAAATGCATGGGTTAAAACTGGACTCTCTGAACATGGCAGACAATGAGGGCTGAGGAGAAGCCAAAGACAATGGCACTGGGTTTTGATCCTACTGCATGAACTGGCTTTGTGGGAGCCTAGCCTGTTTGGATGCTCACCTTCCTAGACCTGGATGGAGGGGGGAGGACCTTGGACTTCCCACAGGGCAGGGAACCCTAACTGCTCTTCAGACTGGAGAGGGAGGGAGAAAGGAGTGGGGGGAGGGGGGGAGAGGTGAAGGGGGAAGGGGAGAGGAGTGGGGGAGGGGGAGGGAAATGGGAGACAGGGAGGAGATGGAATTTTTTTCAATAAAAAAAGAAAAACACTACTGAGTCTGGAAAAAAAAGAAGTGTGTAACTGTGGAGGCAGGCTTTAGACCTAATTTATGCTCAAGATAACCACAGAATGAGACAGACACTTCCTGTTGCCTGTAACATATAGAACCCTCAGCTACTTCTCCAGTACCAGGTCTTCTGTCATGTCCCACCATGATGATAATGAACTGACCCTCTGAACTGTAAGTGAGCCATTCCAATTAAATGTTTTGCTTTAGAACAGTTACTGTGGTCTTTGAATCTCTTCACAGCAATAGAAAATCTGAAACAGAAGTTGGGACTAGGAGTGGGGTATTGCTGTAATAGCCCTACGCATGTTTTTGTTCGGAGTAATTTGGATTTTGGTACTTTGATTTAGGAAAGCAGTGGAATGCTTTAAGCACTGTTTAATGGGCTATAGTAGTAGGAACAGGGAAGTCAGCGGCACCAAGAGTTATTTGAACTGTGGGAAGGGGGCTAGCTCAAGACATTTCAGAGGAGAAGACGTTTAGCATGCTGCCTAGAGATCATTCTTGTGATATTTTGGTAAAGAATGCAGCTGCTTTGTTCCCTTGCCCAAAGAATCTGCCTGAGGCTAAATTGAAGAGTTTTGATTAATTCCACTGGGAGAGGAAATCTCAAAACAGCCTAGTATAGACTCTGTTATGTGGTTGCTCATGTTTACTCTAATGAAGATTTATAATGAAAATGAGCAAGCTGAGCAAATAAAAGCACAAAGTGCTGAGAGTGAGAAAAGGGACAGACACTGGGAAGTGGAATAGAGTTAATTCTGGTAATAAAGGAGAGAAATGGAGTCAGAAGTGAAATAAAGGGAATGGTGACCTCAGGGTAAGAGTCCACCCAGCTAAGTGTCTACCTTGTGAAAAGCAATTAAAGAGAAACTTATAGTCATGTGTGGTCGTACAAACCTTTATTCCCAGCATTCAGAAGCTAGAATCTGGTAAATCTCTGAGTTTGAGGTCAGTCTGGTGTACAATACAAGCCCTAGGCCAGCCAGGCTTAAGCAGTGAAGTTAACAGTCAAAAAAGAAAGTTGGTGAAAATATATTTGAACAAGGAGGCCATGTTCCAACCACAGAAATCTGCAAAACTTGGCAGCTTCAGCTACATGGTTCTGGAGTTAAGGATAGAAGAACAAGGCAGACCCAGAGACTAAGGAAAGCAACTGAGCCCAGACATATTTCCATCTCTAAATGGAGACCTAGAGAGGCCATTTTACAAAGCTAAGAATTTGAAATCTGAATTGCCTTGGAAAACCCAAGCTATTAGAGATGCCAGAGTCATGGGATACCTGCTTAGGGGAGCTGTTAATAAGTAGTGGAAGTGGAATCAGCCCATAATAAAAAAAAAAAGTTTGTTGCATTCAACAGAGCTGAAAGCAAATGGAAATCCAAAGAAGTTTTGACGTCAGACATGGAGATGCAGAGTTTCAAGTTTTCCCACCTGGTTTCCAGTCTTGTTTTCATCCAGTATTTTCTCATTATGCTCTCTTGCCTATGTTTTGGAATGCTAATGTATATCCTGTGCCATTGTGTGCTGAAAGCATGTGATCTGCTTTTTATTTTGATTTTAAAAGTGATTATAATTAAGAGATTGCATGAACCTCAGAAGAGACTTTGAATGTTAGACTTTCAAACATTGTTGTGACTGTGATAGACTGTAGGAACTTTTGAAGTTGGATTGAATGCATTTTTGCATTATGATGTGCTTATTTCTTCATCTCTTGACCTCTGCAAATCAAAAAAAAAAACCTTAGGCCTTTCAATTTCCCATCTATTCACACTGCAGTGAAAAACATGAGATACTATATGAAAAAATTACTGTTTTCAAGATGTCCCACCAAATATTCTCAAAAGTCATTGTATCAGACATTTAAAACAGTCTATTACCCTGTCTGTGAACTGTATGTACTTTGATATTAAACTCCAGGGAAACACACATGAAAAAAAAAAACAAAGACAGACAGACAGACTGAGTCAGATAGAGACAGAATCAGACAGAAAGACAGAGGGACTGAAAAAAACAGTAAGTATGCAATTAAAAAAAGAAAATAGAACATGTAATTTTGTAAATAATATTAAGCCCAAGGATTATTGCTCTTCTATGATTTTCCCCACCCTGTGTATGTATACACATTTGCTTATTAATGTATATACTAGCTTTTAAAATCTTTACTCTCCCCAGATAATTCCAGTGAACCTTCAATGAGTAAAGGTGAAATTGCCCTTGTTTTCCCTAGCTCCTGAATTGTTCATCTTTTTTACTTTCTGTTAAGTCTTGAATTAGTGCTGTTGTGCCATTTATGTGCTGTTATCCAAGAAGAGTTAGGATCTGTCTTATTACAGATTACAGAGAGTGAGGCAGCACTGACTATAGACAGAGGGACCACAATGTTGTGATTTATGAATTAGACAAAGATTTCTTTCCACAGTACAGCTCTGTTGATACAAAACAAACAAGCAAGGAAACAAACAAAAACATAACTAAAGAGAAAGCAAAACAAATTCTCTTACCTCAGTGGAAATAAGATAATTTATTCTGTAGCATGTGAATGATCATGGCCCAGGAAGGATTGAGCTTCCTGCAAATATTATGTTCCAAAGTGGTAGCAGTTTGGTAAGAACAATGAAAATCATAAATCAATTCACTTTTCAACACATTGGCAGAAACATGGGTGAAACAGTGATCATCGGAGTGAAGGAATCTCTGTTTTGGTCCTCAGATATTGTCTGATGACATTTTTTACCTTTGATTTAGTAGAAACTAGGGTTTTTTTTTGTATTTTCTGAAATACTGCTCTTATAGTTACACAGGTGTTAGGACAAATACAAAAGCAGACAAAAATATATTCTTTAAGGGCTCAGATAACCCAAGATAACTTATGATATACAGAATTCCAACTCTCCAAATTATTTGGAATTCTATTAAGTCAGCTTTTCAGGAAATTTAGTGTAGATTCAGCCTCCACCCACACCAAAACATCAGTTAAAAGTTTCCTCTTATAGTTTAGGCCAGCCCTGTGTCACTACTGAGCAGAGACTTTCAGTTTCATTTCTCAGTTCATTACTCAGAAATGCTTATTTATATTCAGGGGTGAAAGGAGAGTTGTAAGTCAACTGTGTGTCTGTTGATTAACCAGTGTTTTTTGCAAGCTTTTTTTTTATGTTTTCCTTTTTCTTTCTTTCTTTTTTTTTCTTTTTTTTGTGCTGTCATTTCCCAATGTACTCCATTGAAATTTGAAGTAAGAAGACTTGGCAGCACAGTTCTATTTTCTGTTATGTTCAGGGTCTTGGGAATGCTTCCCCAGTCCTTAATAATGTTGATTGTGGAGAGTGGCATGCTGTGTACAGTGGAGCCATAACAGAAGTCAAAAGCTGCTTTACTCCAGCTATCCAGGAGTGTGTTGAGTCCCCAAGGCCACTTTAAACAAGAGGTGGACAGTACGTTCAAAACTGAATAGATAACACAAAATAGAAATTGATGGGAGGTTAAAGGAGTCATCAGAAACCTGGTGATTATGACATGCTGATACTACAAAAATAATTTGGTCTTGAATCTAAAGTTCACATTGCCAACTGCTCCCCCGAAAACATGAAATGAAGCCAACCCCAAGGAAAACAGACTTTACTGTCTATGACGTCCATCTTCAAGTGTTAGTGATGTAGAGGACGTTTTAATGTAACCCCAGGATAAAAAAGAAAACTTCTCACTGGGCAGTATTCCTCTGTGAGCAAAGTTTCTTGCATTCTCACAAGTTTTAGTTGGACCTAAGACCTTCTCCTCTGGAGCCAGTAGATCCATTTTCTTTTCAGAAAAGCACATTACATGTCTTCAAGTGACAAGGCAATCTGAAGTGAAGGGAGAGGACACATGTGCCAATCTTAGACATTAGCATACTGTGCAAAAGAGAAGGGTCACTGAAAGGTGAAGGAAATAACTTGAGCAAGAAGGAAAAACAGTAGTTTCTGCTCGATCTGTCACAGCACGAGAAAAGCAGACCTACAGTGAAACCTAGCCATTTGGAGGAGGGAGTAAGAACTTCCTCATTTTCACAAAGTAAAAAATTGTCATCTAAGACGTAATTAGTTTATTCTTCTGAGTTTTCCTCTTCTGAGATTCAATACCGCTCAAGAGGAAATGTTAAGGACAATAACTTACCTCTGTGACTTCAGGCCAAGTACAGACACACAATGAAGGCAGAGATGTCAGTCTTATCCTGTTTCAGTTACTGTGGGCAAAACTAGAGTCAGTGTTTTCTTAAAAGCTGTTTCTGTGTCCACCAGCGCCACCAACTGGAACATAACTGTACAAATACAGGAGTTCATTAAAAACACTTCAGATTCAAGGATACAATATGTTCTTATTTACCTCCACCTTAGTTAGCAAATATGATAAAGCTTCAAAGCCACCTGTAGGCAGATGTTTCTGTGAACATTACTTTGCAGCTCCTTTGTGAAAATACCAAGGGATATGATTGCATCATTCAATGACAGATGTTTAGTTTTACAGAACCCCAAACAGTCTTCATAAATGGTGTTAGCCTACTTGAATTCACATTTCTTGCTCTACTTTCCTCATAAGCATGGAGTATTGTCAGGAACACAGATGTTACTCAATATAATAATAATAAAAATAATAATAATAATATTTCTTGATTACTTTCATTTACGTTTCCAAACTGATTCATCATGTAACAAAAAAAGAAATGTTTCCTAAACCTATAAGCAATCTTTGTGATGTCTTACTAGAGTCTTTGACCCAGTCTTTAAGTGTGCTGTTCGATTTCATTCTATTGGTTTTTAAAGGTTGCTTGTGTTTTGAATGACACTACTTTATTACATATTTTATATTTTCTCCAAGCCAACAAATCAGCTTCCTGTTCTCTTCATTTTGCCTTTTAAAGAGTAGAGATTTTTACATTGAGAGAAATGGTATTAGTCAGTTTCCTATCACTGTAATTAAATATCTGAGAAAATCAGCTTAATGGAGGAAAACTTGATGATGTTTAGAGTATCTGAGAATTCAGTCCATGATTAGTTGGTTCCATCTCCCAGTAGGAGCAACCAATTGGTAATAAGCCCTTTAGCGTGTCACTTTGGGTGACAGTTTAGAAACAAACTACAACATTATCAAATCAATGCTTTGATTTGGTTTTTATCTAAAATGCTATAATCATTCCAGGATTTCATCTAGGATTTCTTCTACTTTGCTTTTGAAGAGACAGAAGTTTTATGTTTGCATTTAATTTCATAGTCCATTTAAACTTTTTTTCATGTTGTTTTTATAAATATTTGTAAGATGGTTTCTAGAGAATTTCATACAATATATTTTGATCGTATTTATCTAATTCTGCCAACTCTTCCTGTCACATCTCCCTACCCTACTGACTGAACTTTGTATCCCTTTTTACATTTATTTTTATTTTTTCCAAACCCTCCAGGTCCAATCTGTGCTGCCCATGTATTCTTGGATTGTGGCCATTCACTACAGCCAAAACAACTTGACAAAGGAAACACTTTTTTTTAAAAAAAACTAACCCCCACTCTCCCAGTATCTGTCAAATACTAATAACACCTCAGCTAAGGAGTAGTAGGTCTTCATACATACTTCTGTCCTCCATGTTCAGATTTTTGTCAGGCTCAGGTTTGTGCAAATTTAGTACATGCTGTCACAACTGTGTTAGTTCACATACTCACCTTTTGCTTTCTGTTGAGAAAACACTGTTTCCTAGTAATTATCCACCATCTTTGGCTCTTACAATCTTTTTGCAAATATCCTGCAAGAATTAAGAGCCATGGAAGGTGGAGGTATGAGATAGATGTTCCAAATAGGGCTGAGAACTCCACAGTCTCTTGTTTTCTGAACCTTGGCAAGCTGTGAATCACTTTTTAAATTGCTGCTTGCAAAATAAGCTTCTCTGATGAGACTTAAGTAATGCACTAACCTATGGATGTAAGGATAAGTCAGCAAGAATCAGTTTAATAGTGTCGATTTAGCAGAATAGTAGGGGTAGGCTCTTGACATATGAACTGCCTAGACATCATTTGCAGAAATATAAAAGGTGTGGGTATCTACTTGAAAAGTCTTTATATCTTAACAGAAAGTGATTTATTACCTCTGTTATATTCACATCACTAATGCAACAGAAGCCTGACTTGCTATGATGACAGACAGGTCATTATTGTGGGTTACAAGTTCTCAGATAGGGAATATTGATTAGTTTTTTGTGTGGAGCAGACAAAGCCCTGACTGGATGTTGAGGGAGCCAATGATGTTCTGAGTGGATGCATGTTGTTGACATGGCACTACTGTGAGTCAAGGACACTAATACCCTAGACCCGCAGAAGCATCAACCTTCTGCCACTGAAGCTCAGAGGGAAATTGCAAAACTTTCCACTGGTTTGAGTGAAAAGATTAACAATATAAACAGGAACTACCAACCTGAGCATTTTTCTCCTGGGTGACTGAAACCTGAGACTGCTCTCCTACAAAGACCTGCTACCAAATTAGCTAACCCTGCCTCCTCCTTCAGAAGTATAAAATGAACACAATGAGTATCTGGACTGCACTTAGTATCTTTCATCAGAGTGTGCATAGCTTACCTGATCTCAACTTTTCTGTATGTGTGTCTGTCCTTTCTTTTTTCACTGGTCAGCTTATTTAAGTCAATACCTGAAGCCATGCAGATGACAGAATCCAGCAGTGTATTTAGCAACTTCCACCACTGTGAAAGCTAACCAGTAAGGATAGAGACTCCCAAGCAAGTACCAGCTTGATTTACCAGTGTTCTAGGACTCAAGTATGCAGTGTCTTCAACAATAAGGTCTTACCATCAAGTTCTAGGATGAGAATAGAAGAACTGACCACAACTTGTGATGCTTGGGGGTCTGTAAGACCACATTGGCCAACACTTCTAAAAAGGATAATGCAGTTTTTTTCACTGTTCATTTTTTTTGTTAACCTGTGATTGTATAGTAAGAGAATGATCACCCATTTATAGAGTAACTCCATTTTAAATCTCTTTAAATATGTGCACATATACATTATAGAAAGTATCTACAGTAGTGGGTTTCCTAATGTCATTTTTGAAGGGTTTTCAGTGTTAGTTATCCTTCCGTATTTTCTCTTCTTTTTCCTGCCCTCTCATCTCCCCCCATACTTATACCACACACATAAACTCCCTTATTATTTTTGAACAATTTTATTTTTTATCAACTTTCTTTTTGTTATTAATTAATTTATTTATTAAAGATTTCTGCCTCCTCCCCGCCACTGCCTCCCATTTCCCTCCCCCTCCCCCGATCCGGTCCCCCTCCCTCATCAGCTCAAAGAGCAATCAGGGTACCCTGACGTGTGGGAAGTCCAAGGACCAACCACCTCCATCCAGGTCTTGTAAGGTGAGCATCCAAACTGCCTAGGCTCCCCCAAAGCCAGTACGTGCAGTAGGATCAAAAACCCATTGCCATTGTTCTTGAGTTCTCAGTAGTCCTCATTGTCTGCTATGTTCAGCAAGTCCAGTTTTATCCCATGCTTTTTCAGACCCAGGCCAGCTGGCCTTAGTGGGTTCCTGATAGAACATCCCCATTGTCTCAGTGTGTGGGTGCACCCCTCGCTGTCCTGAGTTCCTTGCTCGTGCTCTCTCTCCTTCTGCTCCTAATATGGACCTTCAGTCCGGTGCTCCAATGTGGGTCTCTGTCTCTGTCTCCTTTCATCACCTGATGAAGGTTAATATTCAGGAGGATGCATATATGTTTGTCTTTGGATTCACCTTCTTATTTAGCTTCTCTAGGATTGCGAATTATAGGATCAATGTCCTTTATTTATGGCTAGAATCCAATTATGAGTGAGTACATCCCATGTTCCTCTTTTTGGGTCTGGCTTACCTCACTCAGGATGGTGTTTTCTATTCCCATCCATTTGTATGCAAAATTCAAGAAGTCCTTGTTTTTTACTCCTGATTAGTACTCTAATATGTATATATTCCATACTTTCTTCATCCATTCTTCCATTGAAGGGCATCTAGGTTGTTTCCAGGTTCTGGCTATTACAAACAATGCTGCTATGAACATAGTTGAGCATATACTTTTATTGTATGATAGGGCCTCTCTTGGGTATATTCCCAAGAGTGGTATTGCTGGGTCCAGGGGTAGGTTGATCCAGAATTTCCTGAGAAACCGCCACACTGCTTTCCAGAGTGGTTGCACAAGTTTGCATTCCCACCAGCAATGGATGAGTGTACCCCTTTCTCCACAACCTCTCCAGCAAAGGCTATCATTGGTGTTTTTTATTTTAACCATTCTCACAGGTGTAAGATGACCAGGTGAACGATCTAAATAGACCTGTTAGTCGCGAAGAACTAGAAACTGTTATCAAAAATCTCCCTTCCAAAAAAAGCCCAGGACCAGATGGTTTCAATGCAGAATTCTACCAGAACTTCCAAGAAGACCTAATACCTATACTCCTTAATGTATTTCACAATATAGAAACAGAAGAGTCATTGCCCAATTCCTTTTATGAAGCTACAGTTACCCTGATACCAAAACCACACAAAGACCCAACCAAGAAAGAGAATTACAGGCCTATCTCACTCATGAATATCGACACAAAAATTCTCAATAAAATACTGGCAAACCGAATCCAAGAACACATTAAAAAATTACCCATTATGATCAAGTAG
This sequence comes from Microtus oregoni, assembly GCF_018167655.1. Taxonomy (NCBI): domain Eukaryota; kingdom Metazoa; phylum Chordata; class Mammalia; order Rodentia; family Cricetidae; genus Microtus; species Microtus oregoni. Next base: position 38,779,870 of record NW_024543075.1, on the reverse strand, counting down.
GCTTCATCCCAGAGATGCAGGGCTGGCTCAACATACACAAATCTATCAATGTAATCCACCATATAAATAAACTGAAAGAAAAAAACCATATGATCATTTCATTAGATGTTGAAAAAGCATACGACAAAATTCAACACCCCTTTATGGTAAAGGTCTTGGAGAGATTAGGGATACAAGGGTCATACCTAAATATAATAAAAGCTATTTGAACAATTTTAAATCAATGTGTTATATCTAACCTTCCTTTAAATGTCACCCATGGCCTCTTACTAATTCCCTAAAATTTACACTTATGCATTATAGATAGTAATAAATTATATATATATACATATATATGTATATATATACCCCCTTTCCACCTCCTATCACCTTGTCCCCTTTGTTCTCCACAAAATTTTGTTGAGATTTATTTATTTTTATTTATATGTATGAGTGTTTTGCTGCATGTGTACATGGGCATTGCATGTATGCCTACTTCTTATGAAATTCTGAAGTAGGAAGAGGATTGTTCTCCTTCCCCTGGCTGCCAGACTACTTTGGTTGCCTGTGGTCTTCGGACCCAGGGGAGGACAGAAACAAGGATATAGGTGGCTGTGAGTATACAGGAGAAAAGAAAAGCTTGAAAGTCTGTGACCAGGACAGCTTGTTTATTGGGGTAACAGGCCAGTTTATGTAGAACTTGAAGACAAAGAAACAGGAGAAATATATCTAATTTGCATAATGTGACCTTTTGTCCCTATGAAGTAGATGCAGGTTTTTCAACCCAAGTTGGGAATGAGCACCTGACCCATACTGCAAACCTCTGAGAGATTTCCAAGGTGCAGGCATGTTTCATGGATTCATTGGATTCTGCAGTTCCACACAGAATCCTGTACAACTGGAGCTACAGATGGTTGTGTGCTGCCCGTGGTTGCAGGGAAGTGGACCCAGGTCCTCTGCAAGAGCAGCCAGTGCTCTTAAGCTCTCAGACCCTCCACCCAATTTTATCTCTTCTATTATATCATTTTAATTATATATTAAAATATAAATTATTTCATTTATCTATGTAAAATCTTGACCACATAAAATAAAGAAAATATGGGTTTTGTCTTTGTTGAACACATTTTATTGAGTTTTGTGATTTCCTCCTTCTTTATCCATTTTCCAAAAAAAAGATAATTTTATTCTTCAGTACTAAATAAAACTATATTTTATGTGTGTATATATAATATTTTTGTCATCCATTCATTTTTTTTATTCTCCTCAACTCATTATTAGTACTTAGAAAGGTACTGGTATTTTTAATGTTCATCTAGTACCCTAATACTCTGCTGGAAGTGTTTGTCACTGATATATACGGTGATCATATCATCTGCAGATAACAAAACATGGTTTTCTTCCTTTCTTTATTTTATACCTTAATAATTTCTCTTCCCTTATAGAAAATGGGCATGCTTGTCTCAATTCTGATTTTAAAGGAAATACTATTATTTTGTCTTCATTTATAAATGGGGTTCTTTGGGGTACCAGCCCCTCAGACCTCTTCAAAGTCGAGCTAAGTTACAGCTGGCAAGAGAAATATAAGAAAGGGAATCTGAGGGGAAAAATATCTACTCACAACATGTGTCTCTTTATCCTTTTCCTTGATCTATATTCTAATTCTTGTGTACTGTCTATAATTTATTAGCTCTAATTCTCTCTCTCATTCCAATTCTAATTCTGCGTTACAATCTTTTTCTTCTTTGCTCCCCCCCCCCCCCCGTTTTCTTATTTGTTAATGCTGGGATGCATCTACTCCAACTTCTGTTCTAGCTTCTGTACCCACTTCTGTTAACTCTCTTTGTTATTACCCAGCTCTAAAGACCCACAAAATCTTGCAGGCATAGAGAGTAACCAGAAAACCCATGTACACAGACAAGGGAAGTTTATGGCACTTGGTCCATTAGCATTTTTTCCAAATGTTAGCAAGCTCTAAAGGCATTTTAGATCTTAAATTTACACCTTTACTCTAAGCAGTTGAAACAAAGAGAAGACTCCAGCCTCTAAATTATCAGATCTGGTGTTTGATGCCTATCAGAAGTGCTAGTGGAGGTTTATCTTCCTCTGGTCTGTGAGTAGATGGTTATTTATTTTTTTCTACGAGTAAGACACAGCAGTAAATCTCCTTTACTAAAATTATCAGCAAAATGAGGTGAAGGTGAGTGTTAGGAGTTAAGAATCTTTTAATGCCAGGTTAGTTTTAGGTCATTGATTTTCATATCTATAAGTAAGGTAAAACCAGGTCATGCTTTTCTTTTCCTATCTGAGCAACTAGGAATCAACAGCTTTGTGCATGCAGTAATTCTATGTCCTTGGATATTTGAAAATGTCTTAAATGGAATAATTTTGTCTGGACCCTAAACATTGACCAAATGCCTGCCAATAAAGATAATAGCAGGAAGGCACGTCTCTACATTTACATCAAAGAAAGGAACAAAGATCTTGTAGTGGGAAGCAGGTTACTTGACTATGTGACTGTTTTTACACATAGCTAGGGGATGTAATTAGTACACCCCAAATGCATAGGGTAAATTGTGCCCAGTAAATTATCAAATAGTGCTGAACTGTGGTAGATAAATCCCAAATTTATGGCAGATGTGATAAGCTTCAGCGAGAAATTTACAGCAAGAAACAGCCACTTTATTCACAAGGCAATTAATTCCAACTTGTCTCACATCCTGGCTTATTACTCCAATACAGAGTCCTTAATTCTGATGGGTTGACCCTGTGATATGAGACTGATTAATTATGAAATAATTCAGCTCTTAGCAATTTACTCTCAGTTGTCTATTTTTCTCTGATGTCGCCTTTAATATGTTCATGTCTTTTGTAATCTTTCCACCTTCTATCTTCTCTACAAGCCTTGGTATACTATTTTGTCATTCAACAATTTTTTTGGTTTCCCACTAAATTTTTTAAAAAAATTGTTTGTCTTTTCATTACTAATATTTTAATATTTTTATTCATCCTATTTCCTCACTAAATTCCTGTTTTATATCCTGTATTGATATCCTTCTTTCGATTATCTGATTCTATTACCTTACAATTCAATCAATTCATGTCCTCTGTGATTTTGATGCATATTCTTATACTAAGTCTTTTGAACTATTTGTCTAAGTCTTCTGCTGAATTGATCATTTTTAAGCATGTCTCTAGAGTTGACAGTTTTTTGTGCTATCTTGGATTTTCATGTTTCTTGTCTTTCTGCATTGGACTTCCATTTCTGAAATTAGTACCTTGCATTTTAAATATTATCCATATGCTTCTACTTCAATTATTTACAATATTCAAGAATAACTAGATTGTAGAATTGCAGTTTTCTCCACTGAAATGGGAATGTAGCCCACTATCTCAAACATCAGTCTGCATGTTCAAAACAATTGGTATGATGTACAGCACATATCTGAGAGTGATGTGTTAATGGAATAAACAACCACAATTGATATAAAAAATCAATAAGAAAGCCGGGCGGTGGTGGCGCACGCCTTTAATCCCAGCACTTGGGAGGCAGAGGCAGGCGGATCTCTGTGAGTTCGAGGCCAGCCTGGTCTACAAGAGCTAGTTCCAGGACAGGAACCAAAAGCTACGGAGAAACCCTGTCTCGAAAAATCAAAAAAAAAAGAATCAATAAGAAAATATTAATTTAGAAATAATCACTCCTTCAGTTCCAATAACTTCTGAAGAACAAAAAAACCAAGATTGCATTATACCTTGAATGATTAATGAACAAATGTGCATAAACATGGTTATTAAAAAGGGAGACTTTTACCATTCTTCTCCATAGTAGTAATTCTAGCTGAATAGATTAGGAGAGGAAAGTATTCAGAGAAATAAAGTAGTGAAACCAAAGCAACAGCTGGTACAAAAGGTACACATAGAAACACCATGAGAATAGTCCCTAGTCTGAAACTCACTTTTTGGCATAGGTTAAATAATGGTCATTTATATCACCCTACACTAAAACAAGATATATCTGGGAAGATAAGTCTTGAAATTAAAAGTTATTGTATGCTTGTGTTTGTGATATTAAATAACATTTTATGTAGCTGGAATGGGACTCAGTGTATGTGCATATTACTTCTTTAATAAAAATTTTCTGTTTTCATTGCAAAATAATACTAGAAAACAGACTAAAAAATCACTTTTACCCATCACTCTACTGAAGTTAAAATCTCCTTGAATGATTAAAAAAAGAAATTAGGCAGCATTATATGTACTAAGCTATTAAGATATTAGTTGTGAAGGAAAGGCATTTATTATTGGACAACACTGGAGGAAAACACTGGGAAGGAAAAGTAAATAGAGCTAAACCGAGAGAGTTGAAATAACACAAGTTCCAGTTAAATTAAGAATGAAGAAAAAAACTGACAAGGAAACAACTGACAATTCAAAAATAAAGGCAGGATAATTTCAAACTCAGATCAACACATGTGTTGTGGAGGAGGAGCCTGTTTCCAAAGAGCAAGGGATGGTTATTGGCAGAAGGGAGAAAAGAGCAGAACAAAGTTAACCCAAAAACATTTAATACTTACTCCTAAATAAGGGAAATATAAAATTCAAAGATATTGAGCAGGTTGCAGACTCCATACTATCACTCATCTGGACACAAATGCCCAGGTATCTTAAGGCGGTCACCTGCCTAAACAGGAAGAGTAGAATCTGTCTCCTTACCATAACTCATGTGGGCACAGGTACAGAGCCTGTCTGTAATCTGTCTTGCTTTCTTTCTTTGGCTGTATGTCTTGATTTCTGGCTTAGTTATTTTTATTGCAGTAATAAAACACTATGACCAATGAAACACAATGAGTCTAGTGTTGATGGTGGCTCTCTCTCTCTCTCTCTCTCTCTCTCTCTCTCTCCCTCTCTTTCTCTCCTTCCCTCTTCTTTTTATTGACTCTGAAAGTGCAATGAAAACAATGTAGGGATTCTGTCTTTTTTCATTAATAAATGTTAAAATTGCCATACAAATTAATGGGGCCTCATTATGTTTCCATATTGTAACATGAACAGGGGCCTGCTTGTTTGTTGGGTCTCCCGCACCACATATAGTGTCAGGGTACTGTGTTCTGATTCTCTGCCAACTCTGTATGCAACCTTGCTTCCAATACTGTACACAAGCACTACTCTGTACTTGGAATGACAAATTCTCTGCTTGAGGTGTAACCTTATGGAAGGAACTCTGGTCCTCTCCTTCAAGTGAGTTCTGAACTGTTCCATTTTCTCTCTGATACTGATGTCATTGTTTCCTCTCCTCACTCATATCACAGCATAACTGCTCTCCAACTATCGCAACCTTGTTCCCACAGATTCTAGCATAGTGTAACTGGATGTTATTTGCCATCAGTCAAAATTATGTTCCAATTTAAGTTACAATTTTAAAGACAGGGTTTTATGTTAAATTTTTGTATGTGTCTTTCCACTACCATGAGCTGAAGAAATTTTCTGTCATTTCTCAACAACATTGCCTTTGACTTTTTGTCAGTAATTCACTGATTCTATTTCGTGATTATCTTTCTGGACACTTGTTTGCCATTTATTCCTTAAAATTTTTTCTGTCAATACTAAATATCAATGATTGGTATATCTTTGCATTATGTCTTGAAGTTTTAGTACTGTTTTCCTTCAGTGTTGTAGTGGTACGTCTGTGTATTCCATGTGAACATCAGAGTCAGTTTGTAGATATTAAAAAAGACTTGAGGGGGGTTAGTTGAAGATTCATTGATTCTATGGGTCAAGTAGGGGACACTTGGTATGATAGTTATTCTAATTTGTCAATACAACTGAATCAGAAGATGCCTCACCTGGGGGCATGCTTATATACAGTGTCTGAAAACAGTTTCAGAAGGGAATGACATGCTGCTTGGTGACTGCAAAGAGAGCTCTGAGTAGGGTTGGGCTTCTCGGTGTGGTAAACATGGCACGTGAGAAGATTAAGTGGAATGAAGGTAGCTGATAAGTTAGCATGTCCATTTCTTTTATAAGTAACTGTGTCACATCTATCGGAAGACATCAGATTCCAGTTTATTCAGACTTTCTGAAAGAACTCAATGCCAGAAACAGTTCAAGGGACTTGTAGGCTTTCAGCATGGATTTGCCTGCTAAAGCACCCATCTTATAGATCAGGAACCAGGGTCTCTGCCTCTCCAGTATGCATTGGACCATGCTTGAACTACCCAGCTACTGTCACATAACCAATCTAACAAGTTCATTTTTGTAATAAACTTGTACATACACTATATGGATTCATTCTCTCGTGCATTTTGCCAAATGCAAATGCAATTTTTAACAACATGAAACAGAAAGTTAGGAATTTCACAAGTTGTCATGCTGTCCTCCACCTCTGGTTCCTACAATCCTTCCTCCCCTTTCACTCATGGGTTCCCAAAGCTCCATCTAATACTTGGCTGTGGCTCTCTGCTTGTGCTCCCATCAGTGACTGGATGGAACCTCTCTGATGATGATTGGGCTAGGATCCATTCTATGAATATGGGAGAATTTATTTTATTTTATTTTATTTATTTATTTATTAAATATTTCTGTCTCTTCCCCGCCACCGCCTCCCATTTCCCTCCCCCTCCCCCAACTGAGTCCCCCCCCAGCCCAAAAAGCAATCAGGGTTCCCTGTCCTGTGGGAAGTCCAAGGAACTCCCACCTCCATCCAGGTCTAGTAAGTTGAGCATCCAAACTGCCTAGGCTCCCACAAAGCCAGTGCGTGCAGTAGGATCAGAAACCCATTGCCATTGTTCTTGAGTTCTCAGTAGTCCTCATTGTCCGCTATGTTCAGAGAGTCCTGTTTTATCCCAGGCTTTTCCAGACCCAGGCCAGCTGGCTTTGGTGAGTTCCCATGCTCTACGATGTTCATAGCAGCATTGTTTGTGATAGCCAGAACCTGGAAACAACCTAGATGCCCTTCAATGGAAGAATGGATGAAGAAAGTATGGAATATATACATATTAGAGTACTACTCAGCAATAAAAAACAAGGACTTCTTGAATTTTGCATGCAAATGGATGGAACTAGAAAACACTATCCTGAGTGAGATAAGCCAGACCCAAAAAGACGAACATGGGATGTACTCACTCATATTTGGTTTCTAGCCATAAACCAAGGATATTGAGCCTATAATTAGTGATCCTAGAGAAGCTAAATAAGGAGAACCCAAAGAAAAACATATAGGCATCCTCCTGAATATTAACCTTCAGCAAGCAATGAAAGGAGGCAGAGACAGAGACCCACATTGGAGCACAGGACTGAAATCTCAAGGTCCAAATCAGGAGCAGAAGGAGAGAGAGCACGAGCAAGGAACTCAGGACCACGAGGGGTGCACCCACACACTGAGACAATGGGGATGTTCTATTGGGAGAATTTCATTAGGAGTCATTTCATTGACATTTTTTGGCATCTGTGTTTGGTCCTATCTTAGATCTCTGGGCTAATCCTGGTAATCCAGATATTGATAGGTATGAACCCCCTATTGTGATCTGGGCCTCAAGTTTGACCAATAATTGGTTGTCCACTCCCACAAGTTATGTGCCACCATTACCCCAACACATCTTGTAGGAAGGAAAGATTGTAGGCTGGAAGTCATATGGCTGGGTTGATGTCCTTGTTCCACTGCTGGAAGCCTTGCCTGATTACAGACAATGGCCAGTTCAGGGTCCATATCCCCATTACTAGGAGTCCTTACAAAGGTTACCCTCATAGATTCCAGTTAGCTTCTTCTGCGCTAGGCTACCCTGTCACCCCCTAAATGCCTTCATGTTCTAATCATCTGTCCTAGTACTCTCTCGCTCCATACCTCCCCCAATAACGTCCCTCATGTTCCCATATGGTCCCATCTCCACATGCCCTCAGTCCACACACAGAATCTATTTTACTTACCTTCCAAAGGAAAGTATATTAGTCCTTCCTTGAATCTTCTTTGTGTCTATAGATTGTAGCTTGGTCACTCTACTAAAAAGCTAATATCCTCCACAGTCCTACCACATGTGAAATCTATATTGATTTCTATGACCCCCAAGATACAGCCAAAATCCACATGAAGCCTGGGCTCTGGCTGCATCCTTTGGCCTTGTTTGTGTCCAGGGGCTATACTGCCATCAGAGCCATCCTGATCTGAGTGCCCAAAGATAACCAATAGGAGAAAGGATGTTGATCATGCTGAGTTGTTACCTGAGGTCCAGCTGCAGCTGTGGTCTGTGTTGAACTTTGTGACACAGGTTGCCACTAGGGCCAATACAGAGTCTCTAGATCTGGACCAGAGCCTGTGTCTTGGGTATACTCAGGACCAATGCCACAACAGGAGCCATACATATATGGGTGGCCTATGCTACTACCTGGGACCAGGGTATCATCTGATCCTAGGCTGTTGTTCAAGGTCATGCCTGGTCCCTGTAGTGGGCAGGGTCAGGATTGACATATTTGACTCCTGTTGCAATGGAGAACCATAAAAATGTCCAGGTGAACCCAGCCACCTGGTCTAGGTTGGAGTTTGAGGACCAGCATGCATCCAGATCTGAGTGGCCTGCACTGGTACTCAATGACATGTCTGTTAGTGTTGTCAGGGATTTCTTTCCTTCCTGGTTCCTGCAATCGTCAAATCCCAAAGAAATCACACAGAGGTCTGCATTAGTTATAATCTGATTGGCCTATTAGCTCAGGCTTCATATTAACTCTTATAACCTATATTAGGCCATTATTCTTATCTGTGTTAGCCACGTAGCTCAGAACCTTATTCAGTGGGGTAGTCACATCTTGCTTCTGTTGTGGCTGGGACAACGACTGCAGAAGGAACTTCCTTCTTCCTAGAACTCTCCTTTTCTCATTGACCCACCTCTACTTCCAGTCTGGCTGTCCCACCTATACTTCCTGTCTGGCTACTGACAAATCAGCATTTATTTAAAATATAATTGACAGAATACAGACCATTGCCCCACAACGTGTTAGGGTATGAGGACCAACTGTAGCCAGGGTCTATGCTGATGTTTGTCTGATGCTCCTGTTATCATTGAAGGCCATGCAGACACCCAAAATCAAAAGCCAAGTTAGTGTCAAAGCCATACTGCCACTGGGGGCAGTGGAGACATCCAGATCCAATTGCTGCCAAGAACCATGTTAAGGTCCATTGTTCTACTGTGGCTGAGGTCTGAGCTGAAGTCTGGATCCTGCACTGATATCAGTGGTCACATAGAGTTCCAGGGTTGGGGCTGCAACCTGAGGCCTTGGTGGTGTCTGGCAGCTAGGAAGCATTCTCACCTCAGTGGCCATTCCTTCCACCCAGAACCAACTAGGATGTCTTTCGGGTCCAGGCTGCTACCAAGAACCATGTCTGTGTCTGTGGTCCAGTCGCCCTGGGGTCTATGTTGATGACTATGGCCAATGTCACCTCATAAGGCCATAGGAACTATGCAAGATTAAATCAGAGGGCTATGCCCCATCGTTCACTGCCCTGGGAAAGCTGGTCTTGCCTCTCTCTGGCCACTACAGTTAGAAAGTTGGCCCCTGTGCTCAGGGAAAGAGGGTCCCCACCTCTTCCCACCAACAGCCAATGATGATTCTATCCTGATGACAGGCATATATAAGGATTTCTTTCCATTCTTCTACATGCATACATCCAGGTAGACCAGCACCATCTGTGGAAGATGTTTTCTTTTTTTAACTGTGTATTTCTGGATTCATATTAAAAATCAGGTGCCTATAGGTAGGCAGAATTTTTGCTGCATCTTCAATTCAATAACTTTAGGCAGTATGTCTATTCTTATGTCAGTACCATGCAGTTTTTATTACTGTAGCTCTATAAGTAGAGCTTGAAATCAAGGATGATCATATCTCCAGAAGTTATTTTATTTTCCAGTATTGCTTTAACTGATTTTCTTTTTCCATGGGGTTGAGTATTGTGGTTTAAATGTATGTAATGAGTTGTTTTAGAATTTTGATGGGAAGTGAGTTCAATATGTATATTGTTTTTGGTAAGATGGTCATTTTTACTATGTTAATCCTACTGATACATGAGCATGGGAGATATTATTATCTTTTCTTTTATTGAAAAATAATTCTGCCTCCTCCCAGCCTCCTATTTCCCTCCCCCTCCTCCCGCCCCTCTCCCCCACCCCCACACCTCTCCCCCTCCCTCTCCAGTACAAAGAGCAGTCAGGGTTCCCTGCCCTGTGGAAAGTCCAAGGTCCTCCCCACTCCGTCCATGTCTAGGAAGGTGAACATCCAAACTGGCTAGGCTCCCACAAAGCCAGAACATGAAGTAGGATCAAAACCCAGTGCCATTGTCCTTGACTTCTCAGCAGCCCTCATTGTTCACCATATTCAGAGAATCCGGTTTTATCCCATGCTTTTTCAGTCACAGTCCAGCTGGCCTTGGTGAGCTCCCATTAGATCAGCCCCACTGTCTCAGTGGGTGGGTGCACCTCTCGTGGTCCTACTTCCTTGCTCATGTTCTCCCTCCTTCTGCTCCTCATTGGGACTTTAGGAGCTCAGTCCAGTGCTCCAGTGTGGGTCTCTGTCTCTATCTCCATCCATCGCTAGATGAAGTTTCTATGGTGATAGGCAAGCTATTCATCAGTATGTCTATAGGATAGTGTCATTTCAGTTTCCCTATCCTCAGCTGCCCAAGGAACCAACTGGGGATATTAGCCTGGGCACCTGGAAGCCACTCTAGGTTCAAGTCTCTTCCCAACCCTAAGGTGGTTCCCTTAATTAAGTTATGTGATTCCCTGCTACTCTAACCAACCTAGTATTATCCCCAATCATCCCGTTTCCCCAAGTTCCCCCCATCCTCCCCTTCTCACTTTTCTCTCCCCTTCTCCCCTTACCCCCATCCCACCCCACCCCCAAGATACCAATTTTTTGCCCAGCAATCTTGGGCAAAAAAATATCCCATAGCAGGGATAATAACTATATGTATTTCTTTGGGTTCATCTTCGTTTTTAGCTTCTTTAGGATCACAAATTATAGACTCAGTGACCTTTATTTATGGCTAGAAACCAATTATAAGGGAGTACATCCCATGATTCTCTTTTTGGATCTGGGTTACCTCACTCAGGATAGTGTTTTCTATTTCCATCCTTTGCATGCAAAATTCGAGAAGTCATAGTTTTTTACCGCAGCATAGTGACCTAATGTGTATATATTCCACACTTTCTTCATCCATTCTTCCATTGAAGGACATCTAGGTTGTTCCCAGGTTCTGGTTATTACAAATAATGCTGCTAAGATCATAGTTGAACAAATGCCCTTGTCATATGATCAGGCATCTATCTCTTGGGTATATTCCCAAGAGTGGTATTGCTGGGTCCAGGGGTAGGTTGATCCAGAATTTCCTGAGAAACCGCCACACTGATTTCCAAAGTAGTTGCACAAGTTTGCATTCCCACCAGCAATGGATGAGGGTACCGCTTCCTCCACAGCCTCTCCAGCAAAGGCTATCATTTGTGTTTTTGATTTTAGCCATTCTGACAGGTGTAAGATGATATCTCAAAGTTGTTTTGATTTGCATTTCCCTGATCACAAAGGAGGTTAAGCATGACCTTAAGTATCTTTTGGCCACTTGAATTTCTTCTGTTGAGAAATCTCTGTTCAGTTCAGTGCCCCATTTTTTAGTTGGGTTAATTAGCATTTTAAAGTCTAGTTTCTTGAGTTCTTTATATATTTTGGAGATCAGCCCTTTGTCTGTTGCAGGGTTGGTGAAGATCTTCTCCCAGTCAGTAGGTTGCCTTTATGTCTTAGTGACAGTGTCCTTTGCTTTACAGAAGCTTCTCAGTTTTAGTAGGTCCCATTTATTCAATGTTGCCCTTAATGTCTGTCCTGCTCGGATTATACATAGGAAGCAATCTCCTGTGCCCATCTGTTGCAGGGTACTTCCCACTTTCTCTTCTATCAGGTTCAGTGTGTTCAGATTGATATTGAGGTCTTTGATCCATTTGGACTTGAGTTTTGTGCATGGTGATAGATATGGATCTATTTTCATTCTTCTAAAGGTTGACATCGAGTTGTGCCAGCACCATTTGTTGAAGATGTTTTCTTTCTTCCATTGTATACTTTTAGCTCCTTTCTCGAAAATGAGGTGTTCATAGGTTTGTGGGCTAAAAATCGGGTCTTCGATACGATTCCATTGGTCGACTTCTCTGTTTTTATGCCAGTACCACACTGTTTTCATTACTGTAGCTCTGTAATAGAGTGTGAAGTCAGGGATTGTAATGCCTCCAGAAGTTCCTTTATTGTATAAGATTGTTTTGGCTATCCTGGGTTTTTGTTTTTCCATATAAAGTTGTCCTCTCAAGATCTGTGAAGAATTTTGATGAGACCTTGATGGGAATTGCATTGAATCTATAAATTGCCTTTGGTAGAATTGTCATTTTTACTATGTTGATCCTCCCAATCCAAGAGCTAGGGAGATCCTTCCATTTTCTGGTATCCTCTTCAATTTCTTTCTTGAATGCCTTAAAGTTCTTGTTAAATAGATCTTTCACTTTCTTGGTTAGAGTTACCCCAAGATATTTTATGCTGTTTGTGGCTATCGTGAAAGGTGATGATTCTCTGATTTCCCTCTCTGCTTCCATATCATTTGTGTGTATGAGGGCGACTGATTTTTTGGAATTGATCTTGTATCCTGCCACATTACTAAAGCTGTTTATCAGCTGTAGGAGTTCTTTGGTGGAGTTTTTGGGGTCGCTTATGTACACGATCATATCATCTGCAAATAACGAAAGTTTAACTTCTTCCTTTCCGATCCAAATCCCCTTGATCCCCTTATGCTGTCTTATTGCTACTGCTAAAACTTCAAGCACTATATTGAAGAGGTATGGTGAGAGTGGACAGAATGTCGTGTTCCTGAATTTAGGTGGATGGCTTTGAATTTCTCTCCGTTTAATTTGATGTTAGCTGTTGGCTTGCTGTAAATAGCTTTAATTATATTTAGGTATGACCCTTGTATCCCTAATCTCGCCAATATTTTTATCATAAAGGGATGTTGAATTTTGTGAAAAGTTTTTCAGCATCTAATGAAATGATCATATGGTTTTTTTCTTTCAGTTTATTTATATGGTGAATTACATTGATAGATTTTCATATGTTGAACCAGCCCTGCATCTCTGGGATGAAGCCTACTTGATCATAATGGATAATTTTTCTAATGTGTTCTTGGATTCGGTTTGCCAGTATTTTCTTGAGGATTTTTGCGTTGATGTTCATGAGTGAGACTGGCCTATAATTCTCTTTCTTGTTTGAGTCTTTGTACAGTTTTGGTATCAGAGTAACTGTAGCTTCGTAAAAGGAATTTGGCAATGACTCTTCTGTTTCTATATTGTGAAATACATTAAGGAGCTTAGGTATTAGGTCTTCTTGGAAGTTCTGGTAGAATTCCGCATTGAAACCATCTGGTCCTGGGTTTTTTTGGTAGGGAGGTTTTTGAGAACAGCTTCTAATTCTTCGCGACTAACAGGTCTATTTAGATTGTCCACTTGGTCCTGGTTTAACTTTGGTATTTGGTATTTATCTAAGAAAGTGTCCATTTCTTTAACATTTTCCAGTTTTGTGGCATACAGGCTTTTGTAGTAAGATCTAATGAGTCTCTGAATTTCCTCTGTGTCTGTGATTGTGTCACCCTTTTCATTTCTGATCTTAATAATTTGCAAATTCTCTCTCTGCCGTTTGATTAGTTTGGATAGGGGTTTATCAATCCTGTTGATTTTCTCCAGAAACCAGCTTTTTGTTTCATTGATTTTTTGGATTGTTTTCTGTGTTTTTATTTTGTTGATTTCAGCCCTCAGTTTGATTATTTCCAGTCTTTTACTCCTCCTAGGTGAGTCTGTTTCTTTTTTTTTCTAGAGCTTTCAGGTGGGCTGTTAAGTCTCCAATCTGTGCTTTCTCTGTTTTCTTTAAGTGGGCACTTAGTGCTATGAACTTTCCTCTTGGGACTGCTTTCATAGTGTCCCATAAGTTTGAGTATGTTGTTTCTTTATTTTCATTGAATTCCAGGAAGACTTTAATTTCTTTCTTTATTTTGTCCTTAATCCAGGTATGGTTCAGTAGTTGACTGTTCAGTTTCCATGAGTTTGTAGGCTTTCTGGGGGTAGCATTGTTGTTGAATTCTAAATTTAATCCATGGTCATCTGATAAGACACTGGTGGTTACTAATATTTTTTTGTAACTGTGGATGTTTGCTTTGTTACCAACTATGTGGTCAATTTTCGAGAAGGTTCCATGAGCTGCAGAGAAGAAGGTATATTCTTTCCTATTTGGGTGGAATGTTCTATAGATGTCTGTTAAGTCCATTTGCTTCGTTACCTCCATTAATTCTCTTATTTCTCTGTTAGGTGTCTGTCTGATTGACCTGTCCATTGGTGAGAGAGGAGTGTTGAAGTCTCCTACTATTAGTGTGTGCAGTTTGATGGCTGCCTTGAGCTTTAGCAATGTTTCTTTTATATGTGGGTGCTTTTATATTAGTGGCATAGATATTCAGGATTGAGACTTCATCCTGATGTACTGTTCCTGTTATGAGTATAAAATGTCCCTCTGCATCTCTTCTGATTGATTTACGTTTGAAGTCAACTTTGTTAGAAATTAGCGTGGCCACACCTGCTTGTTTCTTAGGTCCATTTGCTTGATAAGCCATTTCCCAGCTCTTTACTCTGAGTAGGTGCCTGTCTTTGTGGTTGAGGTATGTTTCTTGTAGACAGCAGAATGTTGTATCCTGTTTTCGTATCCAATCTCTTAGCCTATGCCTTTTAATAGGTGAGTTGAGTCCATTGACATTAAGTGATATTAATGACCAGTGGTTGTTAACTCCAGCCACTTTTTTAGTAGTAGAGTTTGTGTGTTTCCCTTCTTTGAGTTGTTTTGGTGAAGGGTCTCTAGATGTCTGAGTTATTGTGGTCATTGTTGGACTCCTTGGTTAGTGATTTACCTTCTATTACTTTCTGTAAGGCTGGATTTGTGGCTATGTATTGTTTAAATTTGTTTTTATCCTGAAAAATTTTATTTTCTCCATTTGTAGTGAACGAAAGCTTGGCTGGGTATAGTAGTCCGGGCTTGCATCCATGGTCTCTTAGTTTTTGCACTACATCTATCCAGAACCTTCTGGCTTTCATGGTTTCCATGGAGAAGTCAGGTGTAAGTCTGATAGGTTTACCTTTATAAGTAACTTGGCCTTTTTCCTTTGTGGTTCTTAATATTCTTTCTTTATTCTGTATGCTTTGTGTTTTGATTATTACATGGCGAGGGGAACTTTTTTTTTATCCAGCCTATTCGGTGTTCTGTATGCTTCTTGAACCTTCATAGGTATATCTTTCTTTAGGTTGGGAAAGTTTTCTTCTATAATTTTATTAAATATATTTTCTGAACCGTTGAGCTGCACTTCTTCTCCTTCTTCTTCTCCTATTATTCTTAGGTTTGGTCTTTTTATTATGTCCCAGATTTCCTGAATGTTTTGTGATGAGATTTTGTTGGACTTGCTGTTTTCTTTGATCAGTGTGTTTATTTTCTCTATGGTATCTTCAGAATCTGAGATTCTTTCTTCTATCTCTTGTATTTGGTTGGTTATGCTTGTTTCTGTAGTCTCTGTTTGTTTACTTAAATTTTCCATGTCCAGCCATTCCTCTGTTTTTGTTTTCTTCTTTGCCTCCATTTCAGTTTTCAAGTCTTGAACTGTTTCCATTATCTGTTTGATTGTTTTTCCTTGGTTTTCTAGCATATCATTCACTGATTTATTCAATTCTTCAAACTTTCTGTTATATTTCTCATCCATTTCTATAAGGATGTTCTTTACATGCTGTTTAAGAGCGTCAATCACTTTCATAAATCAATTTTTCTATTTCTTCTTGATTAAGGTGTTCATGTCCTCCTGTTGTGAGGTCACTGGTTTCTGGTGGTTTCATGTTGCTTTTCAGATTGTTGGGTAAATTCTTGCATTGGCGCCTGCCCATCTCTTCCTCCAAATGCTCCCCTGTGGATCTTCTTTTACAGGATCGGGTCTCCTTGCCTACTGATGTACCTTCCCAGTGATGGCTCTCCCCAGTGATGGCCCTCCTGGTGCCGAGATCGGATCTCCGTGCCCAATGATGGCTCTCCCCAATGCTGGCTCTCCTGGCACCAAGATCAGGTCTCCGTGCTGGTTGGGTAGCTCGTAAACAAAGCGCCTACCTTGCTTGGTGCATGCAGGCTATTGAAACAAAGAAACTCCCGGCCACTTGGTTGCCCTGAGGATTTCTACCCAGTGCCCAGACAGGCTGAGATGGGTGATGTTATGTGCCCAAAGAGGGCAGGGGGGCAGAGTGGGGAGGGTTCTGGATGCAAGCTGGGTGGGATAGGAAGAAAGAGGCAGTATGCAGGGAGTAGAGGCCCTGCAGAGAGCCCAAGAAGCATAGGGGGTTGAGGAACTTCTGAGTTTCCTGTTCCTGCTGCCACGGGGTCAGAAACTCACCCCAATGCTGGCTCTCCTCGAGATATTTTTATCTTCTAATATCTTTCCTCAATGACTTGAAGTTTGATCATACAAGTTTTTCATTTGGTTGGTTAGAATTACCACAAGTTATTTTATATAATTTGAGGCTATTGGGAAGATTGTTGTTTTCCTGATTTTTTAGGGCTAATGATTGTTTGTTTTTTAGTTAATCTTGTGCCCAGTCACTTAGTTGAAGAAGATGTTTATAAGCTATAGGAGTTCCTTGATAAAATTTTTGAGTCTCTTTCATATACCTGGTGTAGGAGGTCCTTCATTGGCTAATGACTAAAGAACCTGCTTTGACCTGATAGGGCAGAACTTAGGTAGGCAGAGAAGACAGAATGGAATTCTGGGTGGAAGAAAACAGAGTCAGAGAGAAGTCATGGATCCTCTGCCTGAGATAGACGCCAGTTAGAATCTCTGGTAACCCACTGCCACGTGATGATACACAGATCAATGGAGATGGGTTAAACTAATATGTAAGAGTTATCCAATAAGGAGTTAGAGCTAATGGTCAAGCAGTGTTTTAATGAATATAATTTCTGTGTGGTTATTTTAGGTGTAAGCTAGCCAGGCAACTGGGACAAACAAGGGGCCCTCTCATACAACATATACCATTATATCATTGCAAATTAGCTATAATTTGACTTCTTTCTTTCCAATTCATATCCCTTTGATTTCCTCCAGTTGTCTTCTTGCTCTAGTTTAAATTTCAATTGCTATATTGAATAGATATGGAGAGAGTGGACAGCTTTTTTTAAATTTTGGCTTTGGTAGAATTGTTTTGAGTTTCTCTTCATTAAGTTTGATGTTGGCTGTCTGCTTACTGTAAATAGCTT
This sequence comes from Microtus oregoni, assembly GCF_018167655.1. Taxonomy (NCBI): domain Eukaryota; kingdom Metazoa; phylum Chordata; class Mammalia; order Rodentia; family Cricetidae; genus Microtus; species Microtus oregoni. The sequence goes on along the minus strand of NW_024543075.1, from coordinate 38,762,563 downwards.
TCAATATGCTTAGTTATGTCCCTTGTATATCTGATCTCTCCAAGACTTTCATCATGAGGAGGTATTGGATTTTGTCAAAGACCTTCTCAGTACTTAATGAGATGATCATATGGTTTTCTTTTCTTTCAGTTTGTATGGAAAATGGATTACATTGACTAATTTTCATATGTAGAATCATAATCTATACACCTCTGGGATGAATCTACTTGATACGTATGATCTTTGATGTAGTCTTGGTTTAGGTATGTGAATATTTTATTGATTATTTTTTATCTATGGTCAAAAGGTACTAAATTTTCTTTCTCTGTTGATTCTTTGTGTGGTTTGCACAGTTTGGGTGTCAAGATGACTGAGGCTCGTGGGCTCATAAAATGAATTTGGCTAAGTTCCTTCAATTTCTATTTTAAAAACAATTTAAGGAGTGTTTGTATTAGTTCTTCTTTAAAGGTCTAGCAGAATTCTGCACTAAAAGCATCTGGCCCTGGGTTTTTTTTTGGTGGTGTGGGAGATTTTAATGACTGCTTCTATTCCCTTAGGAATTATAGATCTATTTAAATGATTAATCTGATTCTAATTTAACTTTGGTAATTGATATCAACCAAGAAATTTATCCATTTCTTTTAGATTTTCTGATTTAGTGGACTGAATGTTTCTAAAGTACAACTTAATGATTCTTTGGATCTACTCAGTGTCTGTTATGTCCCCCTATTCTTTTCTGATTTTGATAATTTTGATATTCTCTCTCTGCATTTACTCCGTTTCGATAAGGGTGTGTCTATCTTGTTGATTTTTTTTCAAAGAATCAACTCTCTGTTTTATTAATTTGAGAGGGGGTATTGTTTTTTGTTTCTATTTTATTGATATTAACCCTCAATTTATTTGCTTCCATCTACTCCTCTTGGGTGTGCTTTCTTTTTTCTTTACCTAAACTTTCAGTTGTTATGCTATATTGCTAGTATATCTCTCTAATTTTATTATGTAGACACTTGGTGCTATGAGTTTCCTTTTAGAACTGCTTTCACTGTATCTCATAAGTTTGAATACATTGTTCATTCACTTTCATTGAATTCTATGAAATCTTTAATTTCTTTCCTTATTCTACCTTGATTCAGTAGACAGTTTTTGAATTCCCATGAGTTTATAGGCTTTGTGCTGTTTCTGTTGTTGATGATATCCAGCTTTAATATGTGGTGGTCTAATCATCAAAGTCAGAAGGTTGGAGCCATCTACAGCCTTTGACATATGACAGAGAGTATTATGGAATTTAGAGTTTGTGGTTCTTGATTCTGGTCTCGCCCTAGTTTTTGCCCTCTGGAGTAGTAATTCATATTCTGTTCCATTGTATGTAGGAAATATGCAATTTGGTTTCTGATTTTATGGGGAGTTACAATTCAGAAATTGTCTTTGGTCTCAGAAGAAACATTGAGTTTTTCAATTTTATTGATATTTATTGAGCCTACATTTTTCTCTGTTCCGCTCCCTGCCTCTCCTTTCCCCACTTCAATCCTCCCCCAAGGTCCTCATGCTCCCAGTTTACTCAGGAGAGCTTGTCTTTTTCCACTTTCTAATGCCCATGTAGATTAGATCTCTGTAAGTCTCTCTTAGTGTCCTCATTGTGGTCTAAGTTCTCTGGTTTGTAGGCTGCCTTTCTTTGGTTTATGTTTAAAAACCACCTTTGAGTGAGTATACATGATAACTGTCTTTCTGTGTCTGGGTTACCTCACTCAAAATAATGTTTTCTAGCTCCATCCATTTTTCTGCAAAATTCAAGCTAGCATTACTTTTTTTCTGCTGTGTAGTACTCCATTGTGTAAATGTACCACATTTTTATTATCCATTCTTCAGTTGAGGGACATTTAGGTTGTTTCCAGGTTCTGGCTATGTCAAACAAAGCTGCTATGAACATAGTTAAGCACATGTCTTTGTGGCACAATTGAGCATCTTTTGGATATATACCCAAAAGTGGTATTACTGGGTCTTGAGGAAGGTTGTTTTTTAATTTTCTGAAAAATTGCCATGCTGACATCCAAAGGGGTTGTATCAGCGTTCATTCCCACAAGCGATACTGAAGTGTTCCCCTTTTTCCACAAACTCTACAGCATAAGATGTCATCAGTTTTTTTGATCTTGGCTATTCTTTCAAGTGTAAGATGGAATCTCAGAGCTGTTTTGATTTGCATTTCTCTGATGACTAAGGATGGTGAACCTTTCCTTAAGTGTCTTTCAGCCATTTTAGATTCTTCTGTTGAGAGTTCTTTATTAAGGTCTGTACTCCATTTTTTTAATTGGATTATGTGATCTTTTGGTGTCCAATTTTTGTGTTCTTTGTATATTTTGGAGTTTAGACCTCTGTCTGATGTGGGGTTAGTGAAGATTTTTTTCCCAATCTGAAGGCTGTCATTTTGTCTTGTTGACCATGGCCTTTGCTTTACAGAAGTTTTTCAGTTTCAGGAGGTCCCATTTATTAATTGTTTCTCTTAGTGTCTGTGCTGCTGTGCTTATATTTAAAAAGTGGTCTCTTGTGCCAATGCGTTCAAGTGTACTTCTCACTTCCTCTTCCATAAAGTTCAGTGTGGCTGGCTTTATGTTGAGGTCTTTGATCTATTTCGACTTGAATTTTGTACATGATGATAGTTATGGGTCTATTTCATTTTTCTACATGTTGACATGCAGTTATCCAAGCACTACTTTGTTAAATAAGCTCTCTTTTATCCATTTGATATTTTTTTGCTTCTTTATCAAAGATCAGGTGTTTGAAGATGTGTGGATTGATCTCCGGGTCTTCTGTTTGGTTCCATTGGTCCTCCTGTCTGTTCTTATGCCAATAACAGGCTGTTTTCAGTACTGTAGCTAAAACTTTAAATTTTAAACAGTGCTGAGACTGAAAGAATATTAGGGCTTTTGAAATTGAACTAAATGTATTTTGCATTATGGAATAGCCAGATGGGAAACCAGAACAGAGATATATAGAGAAAGTAAGTCGAGTCAATGAGATGCCATGCAGCAGCTGAAAGAGAAAGATGACCTGGAATCTTGTCAGTAGGCCACACCTTCTTGGTGATACATTGATTAATGAAAATGAGTTGATTTAAGATATAAGAGCTAGTTAATAAGAAGCCTGAGTAATATGCCAGCAGTGATGTAATTAATATAGCTTCTGTGTGATTATTTGGGTCTGGGCAGTGGGAAACTAACAAACAGTCTCTGCTTACATGGTGGTTTGAATGAGAACAGCAATAGGCTCATATCTATGAATGCTTAATTCCCAGTTGGTGGAATTCCTTGTGAAGGATTAGGAGGTATGGCTGAGTTGGAGGAGGTATGTCACTAGAGGTGGGCTTTAAGGTTTCAAAAGATTCAAGACATTCCCAGTCTCTCTCTTTTTTTCTTTCTCTCTCTTTTTCTCTTTCTCTTTCTAATCTCTCCCTCCATTCCCTCAATTTCCCTTCCTCCACTTTCTCCAATCACTCTGTCTTTCTGTTTCTCTGTCTCTCTGTCTTTGTCTTCCTTTAGCTCTCTCTCACACACACAGACATACTAACTCTTTTGCTTTCCATCTGTATTGTTCTTGTGTTTCAAAATGTGAGCTATCAGTTACTGCTCTAGTACCATGCCTACCTGACTGCTGCTGAGCCTCCTAACATGATGATCATATACTCTAACCATCTAAAATCATAAGCTCCACATTAAACAAATTCATTTACAAGTTGCCTTAGTCACAATGTTTTATTTCAATAGAAAATACTCTAAGACAGTAAACTAGAACAAAATGAAAAATTAGAAGTAAGCAACCAGTAAAGTAGAAATTTATTTATGACAGCAGGTCAAATTAATTACTACATAACTTATGATGTATTCAGGGAGATTTCATTGGAAATAGTAAACACACGTTTCACAGAAACAAATATAGAAAAGTTAATTAGCATATAGAAATTGCTCTTATTGTAAGATAAAAAATTGGTTGTCACCTAATTATGTATTAAAATTTAATTATTAACATAATGGTTCTGATGTTGAGTCAATGTAGGAGGAAATGTATAAAACAAGTCTACTACATTAAAGTTCTTAATGATAGCTAGATACATAAATTATATTCAGTAAACAGAAAATAATACAGCAAAGATTTTAAATGAATGTAAATAAGACAATTAGATGAAGGCATCAAAAACTTTGGAGACAGGTCTCCTAAGAACACTTACATATTGGATAATGTGGATAAGTTTTCTTACAGTTGGGACACAGAATAAATAAATATCTATTTTTCACAGAGCAATGGAAACAGCAAAGTACTTCCCTCATAAGCCCCAGCCTAGAAGGCAAGATATCCAGGAGATGCTGACAGAAGTGGGGTTGTCTGTTGACTACTGGCTGCCTAAGCTTCAGGAAGACTTGGGTGTGACCTGTGCCCAGGCCTTACAACACTTAGAAGAACAAGAGCTCCAGAAGCTGAAGTCCCAGACACAATACACATGGGAAGAAAAGGCTCTGGAGAAGCTGCTTGACCTCTCACAGCCAAACAGTGTTGCAGAGTTCCAGGAGACTCTTGGGGAGATGATAAGGAACAGGCAGCAGCAGGCAGAAAAGGCACTGCAGGAACTGAGGGCCTTGCAGTCAGAAGGGAAAAACAGACAGGAAGAGGAAGTGAAGAGGAAAGAAGCAGACCTGAGGCAAGCAATGGAGATCCCAGAAGAGTGCTGGCCAGGGCATGAAGTACCACTCAAAGATATCACTGAAACAATGGAGAAACATCTTTGTCACATAAAAGCAACAATGATAAAATGTCAAAACTTCTCAGAGAGAGATCTGCTAAGATTCACATCTGGTGGGCTGATGCTGCAGGGAATTTATAAGACCAGCCACCAAAAGGACTTGGCAACAAGGAGAGAAGAACTACTTAGGGTCCCCAAGGAATTGTTCTTCTTTGGATCTGAGCAAGGAAAACGGATGGAAACAAAAGAATTCACATCTTCTAAAGAAGAATCCCTGTTCACTGAAACTGTGGAGAAGTTTGGTTTCCAGTTAACACTTTTAGCCAAGGGTGGAGGCTGGGGATTTAATTTGGAAGGTGGAATGGATACAGTCAAGCATTTAGAATCCAAAGACATCCAGCAATCACATTCTAAGCACACTTATTTTTGCTCATCGATGTTCAAATACAACCCACTAGTCTCCTTCCACTTTTGCAAAGATCAGCTTCAGCTCTCCACTGCTGCTCTCAAGGAACTGAAAATCATTGAAGAACAACTGGAACACACTGATGGACCAGACAGATTCCTTGTAGTCAGGAACAGGACAGACAATTTCTTCAACAGATTTGGCTCTCATGCTAATCAAGGCCCTCTGCACCTTGGGGGAATCTACTGGTGGAAGGCCTTTTCAGATGGTTTCAAAAGTGACCAGCTGGATCTTGTGAAGCAGCAGACAGAAGAGGCCTTGGATAGTTACATAAGAGAGAGCTACAATGGCTTCGGAGTTGAAGTTGGGGGAGGGATGACAACATCAGACATACAGTCAGCAAGATCCTATAAAAATTCAGCTGATGAACAGCTCCAAATCAAAATCCAATTGTCTGTGGCCCAGATAGGTGGACCACCAGAAGCAAATGGAATTGTTCAGTGGACAACTGGCCTTCTTGCTAGCAACAAAACCTGGTGTGTCATTGACCGAGAACTTCAGCTGGTACCCATTTGGGACATTATCCTATCAAATCACAGAAACAATTTTAAGGACCCCTTTCTGGTGGCTAACTGCCTGGCAGAAAACTATACTGCTCTGACAGGTCTTGCTGCCCACATCCAGCCTGGAGAACATATGCCAAGTACCATAAAGGAAGCAGAACTTTTCCTGAATGATGTGAAATCCTGGGAGGTGTCAGATCCTGAAAAACAGCTTAACTGCCTGATGTATTTTATGCAAACATTGGCTCACAAAACAAAATGTTATGATGTTTGGATTAATACATGCCTCACAAATTGTAATCTACAAAATTTTCTTATAAACACTGTCAACTTTTGCAAAAAATCTTCCACTAAAAAAAATCAATTTATTAAATCTCAATTCCGCAGCCTTCTAGAACCTCATGTACACAAAGTGAAAAACTTTCCTCAGGTGAAGTTGATCATGCTGTGGATCAACCAGACAGAGTCAGAGGAACACCAAATCAAAATCACTGAATTGTCTGAATTCTTGAAAAATTTAAAAGAAATCAAAATATTTCTCACAGAAGCAACCATGACATCCGAGTCCCCCAAAATACTGGAAGAGGCTCAAAGAAAGGCTACAGGTGATGTCACCACAGTTCTTGGGGACTTCTTGAACTATCTCAGAGAAGCAGAGCAGCCAGACACGCAGCTGCTACTACTCTCCATTGCAGCTGGTGCAGGCTATCAGCTGGAAAGCAATGTTTTCCAGCCTCTCCTGGGGTGCACTGAGTTAAATTTTCTCCTGGAAGAAATACAATCTGTCCAAAACAGATATCAGGAGCTAAAAACTATCTGCACTGACAGTGCACATGCATTCTTAGTTCTCAAAGCTCTGAAAGCCACAGTTGGAATCTCACCCATTTCTCCAGAAGAAAAAGCACAACGCTTGACATTAGCAAGGCAGCATATGGAACACTTACTTTGTACTAAAGTTGCACACCTCCTCACAAAATTTGGAACCAATCATGATTGGGAGAATCTAGAGAATAATTTGAGATTACTCATTGATGGGAACTATGAAGATACCATATCTTCTTTGCAAATGGATGAAGTAAAAAAGCAATTGCAAAGTCTCCTGAATAAAAAGGAAGAAACTTATGAACAACAAAATGATGATAACAATAAAAAAGAGGTAATAGAAAAAGGACCTTTTCTAGATTTACTCCAATGTCTGGGTCTAGAACATCACTACCCAAAAAGGATGAGCAGAGCTGACTTCCATCTGATCTATAAGACTTCTGTATACAACACACAGCCAAGATCTGAACAGGAACTTCCTTTCTATTTCCTACAAAAGCTATTGATGCTAGATTGTGGGTTCAGATATCTTGTCTTCAAAAATGATGGAAATGCAGATGCCCAAGACTCTATTGGTCCCTCCAACCAGAAAAATGATGTTATTGATCCATACGAAGAGCAGCTGATTGGTAACAGTAATGAAGTCACTAATTCTTCACCCACTGAGTCCCGGCCCCACATTCACCCAATGGACATCCAGATGGCCATTTTTCACTGTGCAGATGATCTGGCCAGACAATACATTTTGTCCAAACTTTCCATATGTCAGTTTGCACTCCCCCTTGTGGTACCAGTTCCCAACACATCTCAGATGGAATTCTCTCTTTGGTCTCTCAGACAAATCAGGAAAAGTTGGAAAGAGTCAAGTAAATCAGCACAGGATAAGAGCTACAGTCACAGGAATCAGCAGATGTGCTGTGTCTCTACCCCCATAGTGTCCTTCATTAGAGTTGGAAATTACTTCTATGCTTCCAAATCTCAGATCATGAACTCTCTCCTTAATAGACATAAACACGATGTGTTTTTTCACAGGCACTGCAGAGGAAGCACTAAATATTGTCTCCTGATGGAGGGAGTGGTGGAGATCTCCTGGTTCTGCCCTGGGGGTCAAGGTGAGGACAGATTTGATAAGTGTGTGGCCTTCACCAATCTTCATGGAGATGCGAAGGACCATAGGCAACAACTCAGCTTCCTTAAGGATATCTCTTCTCTCATTGTGATCCTCATGTCCACTTCTGATAACAATAAAGAAAACCAAAACCTTGTCAGAAACCTGTGGCACTCATCAAAACCTGTGATCTGCCTGATAGATGACAAAGAAAAAATCATGACTAATCATTCAGACAGAAGGGTGAGGATTGGCATTAGGAATAGAAATGAAGCAGAATTAACAGAAGAACTCACGACTGCCATTGAACATTTACTAGAAGTCTCTGGCACTTCTCTCAGTATAGAAGACTGTTCACAGATGGCTCAGAAACAAGGATTCATGATTGATGAAGATCAAAGAGCATTGAAGGAGGCCAAAGAAAAAGCACAGACAAATAGGAAACTCCTAGAGCAATCCAAGGTATCTCAGATTAAAGAAAACTTGCTCCCCCTTCAGGGACAACTGTGGCACCATTGGTGTAAGAAAGACAAAGAACTCTATCATCTGCGAGAAAAAGGGCATCGGAGCATTGAACAACACAAGAGTGACATTCAGAAAGAAAAACAAAAAATACGGTGGCAGCAGTTTAAAAAGGCCTTCCCTCTCAATGATTTCATGCAATCTGTCCTACACATTCTCAAAGAAGACTCAGAAAATGACCTCAAATTCTACTTCTTATACTGGTTAAGTGTGGTTTTGGAAAATCTAACTATAGAACACTTGGAAATTTTACATGGAAAACAACAATATTTGTGGTCACAAGTACAGGCAGAAAAACAGAAAGCACAGAAGAGCAGCTCCCTGAAACTCTGGCAGAAGCAGATAGAAGCCATTTCTACCAAGATTCTTAACTGTACTTTAGGAATTGAGCACCTTCTCCGAGAAGTTGGCCAGATCTATGAAGCTCTGGAAGAAATTTCTTCCTCTAGAGACAGCCTTTTTCTCTGCCTCCCCCAGATTGCTGCAGATTTGATGGTAGCTGGGGTTTCCATTGAGCTGATGGATGGAGATGCTTCATATGTGCCTCTAAAGTGGGTGGCAGCTGTTTTGGACAAGATATCAGAGAAAGTGGGAGACAAAAGACTGTTTGTTCTCTCTATCCTTGGCCTACAGAGCTCAGGAAAATCCACCCTACTGAATTCATTGTTTGGGCTGCAGTTCACAGCCAGTGCAGGCAGGTGCACCAAGGGGGCCTACATGCAGCTCCTGAAGGTGGAAGAGACATTCACAGAAGAACTTGGCTTTGATTTTGTGCTTGTTGTAGACACAGAAGGACTTCGGGCTCCAGAACTCAACAACAAATCCCGGAATTGGGACAATAAGTTGGCAACATTCGTCATTGGCCTTGCAAACTTGACTCTGATCAATATTTTCGGGGAGAATCCTTCAGAGATGCAGGATATCCTGCAAATTGTTGTCCAGGCCTTTCTGAGAATGAAACAAGTGAAAATCTCCCCCAGTTGCATCTTTGTCCATCAGAATGTGGGAGACATTACAGCTAAAGACCAAACTGTGGAAGGACGAAGGAGACTGGAGCAGAGACTGGATGAGATGACCGCATTAGCTGCTGAACAGGAAGAGTGCTCAGACATAACCCGCTTCAGTGATGTAATTAAATTTGATGTCAATAGTCATGTCTACTACTTTGCTCACCTCTGGGATGGTAATCCCCCAATGGCTCCTCCCAATCCTCACTATAGCCACAACGTCCAGGAGTTGAAAACTGGGATTCTTAGGATTGCCCAGCAGGAATTTAGTGGAAGGATCTTGAAGATCTCAGATGTGAAATTCCGAGTTCAGGATTTGTGGAAAGCACTGGTCAGCGAGAACTTCATTTTCAGTTTCAGGAACACTCAAGAGGTCATAGTCATGAGCAAACTGGAAACCATTTATAGTAACTGGACCTGGGAGCTGAGGAATTATGTGCTGGAGTTACAGAATCAGCTGAACAATCAGATTCAGAATGGAAAAATCCCGACTCTCACAATGAATACACTAGAGGGTCCAGTGAGTACAAAATATGAAATCATCAAGCAAAAATTTGACAAGTATTTTCAAGAAGACCCAGATAGTGAAACATTGGTTCAATGGAAAGCAAATTTTGAAAATAAGCTATTAATGCTTAAAGATGCACTTATTTCAGACACCAGAAGGAAATGCAATGAACTCATCAGTCTTAAACAAAGCCAAGAAAGACTAGATAATCAAAAGTCACATTATGAAAAGGAACTGTTAGAGATGAGCCAAAAGTTGGCTTTGAGTGTGAACGGTAAAGAATTAAGTGATGAAGAGTTACATAAGAAATTCAATGAAGTTTGGACAAGTTGGATCTACAATGTGTCTTCTACTGTACCCCTTGTCACAGAGCCTGACATTGATTCAGACGCTGAAAACATTTTCCTACTGTGTTTCAGAAAGGACAAAAATATTACAGAAAGACTAAAGAAAAAAAATGGAGAAATGTTTGACATCAATTATGACAAGCATGTCCAAATGAAAACAAGATATTATATAATTTCAAAAAGTTTAGAACCTTGCCACAAAGAGTCAATTAATGCAACTACCAACAACATTTATTTAAGATTTGATGATATAATTAAAAACATTTGGAAGCAAAAGCGTGATTACAGTCAGCATGATTTTCATAAAATACCGATGATAATAGAAAATGAACTGAAATCTGTTTCCCCTATGGAAAACTACACATTTACCAGAGACTACACCATTGACTTATCCTTGTGCTTATTCCAAAGGGCATCTAAGAGTTTCAAAGAAATTCATGATGCATTTAAAAGAGCAAATGATCCTGTGAACTATCTGGAGAGCAAGAAAGACAATTTCTTCATGAGTTTTAAGATCTCCTGTCAAGGTGCCACATCCATTACATCCTTTGTGGACTTCCTGTGGCTCGAGCTCACTCCTGCTATCTCTGCCACTATATGGGAAATGATGGGTCCTAAAGTAGCTGGGGACATGAGAGTCACTTGCCCTGCATTCAGTGGAAACAGGGCTAACCTGGAGAAACATGTTCTCATTTCTCTGGCAGAAAAAGAAAACTTTGATAACTATTGGCAGTACATTCATCATCCAGAATCCTTTTTCAGGGATTACATTAGAGACCACATTAGAAGATACTATTCAGAAAAAGAAAGTGAAAAAATAAAGACTTTTTTGAAAATAAGTCTAGAAGACATAAAGAATGCCATCCTCTCTGCCATTCATAAGACCACAGAAGTAGCAAATGAAAGCAGCACTGCTTCTCACTGGTTGGATTTGTTCTGTGATCACCTAGGGAGCAACCTGATCTTTCCAAGGAGAGACCTCATAAGCATCGAGCACCAGGAGATAAAGGACGCCGAGTTTCTCAAAGAAGCCATGAGTGCAGCTTTGGATCCTGCACTAAGGAAAGTCGAAGAGGACTTCTCAAGTAAGCCCATAGATGAAATGGTTCCTGACGTTGAGAAAATTCTCTCTGAACATCTCTGTGGCTGCTGGAAGCAGTGTCCTTTTTGTAAAGCAATTTGTACCAACACCATTCCCGAGCATGCTGGAGACCACAGTGTGCCATTCCACCGTCCTCAGGCTGTCAACGGATGGCATTATCATAAAACAGATTACTTTATCATTAACTGCTGTACTACTTCTGTAGCAAGTGATTGTTCATTTATTTTAGATGACCTCCAGAGGTTCCCATATAAGAAATATCGAGCAGCAGGAGGTGATTTTGCCACATGGAGCATCACCCCAGACTCATCTGCCCAGCCATATTGGAAATGGTTTGTCTGTCACTTCAGATCAGAGCTAGAAGAGAAGTATGGGAAAAAATTTACAGACTTAGGTACTATTCCAGATTCATGGACCAGAATCACAAAGGAAGAAGTACTTGATGACTTGAAAAATTAGTAATTGCCACACACAAAACACTAGCACTGCCCCACACATTTCACATTAGCCTAGGATACCTAATAGCAATTTAGTTATCATCTTCAAAGTTCTACCTTTAAAATGAAATAAGTTAATATTTTAATATTTGAAGATTTTCTTTAAAAAAACTTTTTCTCCTTTGATTTCTTCTGCTTAAACATAATGTGCTAAACATGAGAATGTATGATAAAATCAGTAACCATTCAAAAGCCTCTTTCATACTTGATTATTTTTAATATGCATTTAAATGTATAGTGACTCAGAAAAAGTTGTCTTATTAGAAGGAGATGCTAGTATTTTTGGCTGTGACAGATTCCTTTAGAATAACTGAGTGGGAAACTCAACCAGCATATACATCTGGGGAAATGCTACAATCTGCCTTAAATTAGTTTAAATAAATGTTTTCATCCATTCTAGTTATCAGAAAAGCTTTCTGATTTTCATTGTATCAACCTTCATTAATTATTAAGAATGCCAAAGTAGAGCAATTTAAATAGCCTCTGTTCTGGGGGGAAAAAGTCACATTTTCTCAAAATAAAGTCATGGATTCAAAAAGGATTTTCACACAAATAAGGGGAAAATAAAAAAAATACCTAATTTTTCATATTATATTTTTACTCTTTTTCCATTATATCTTTGTGTATTTCTGTTCATCATTGAAAAACAAATACAAATCACTAAATTGAAACCTGGAGTACATAGCTACAAACTCTATAACCTGTAACAGTGACATGCCTGTAAGTTGTACAGCTGCAAAAGTACCACAAATGTTGTAGGATTAACCAAACACTTCATGATTGAGTTTAAGACCCTTTTCATTAGTGGATCCATATTTGACACTGCTAAGAACAGCCCAAGAATCTGATATTAGATAGGCCATAGGCCTATTGGAATACCTATTACCATTATTGTGATAAAGTAACATGACAATAAAATGATTGCTATTCACATAGATCAGTGCTTTGCTCAACCTGACTCAGAGAAGCTTCTTATAGTACAAGGGAATTAACACAGAGACCTACAAGTGGACAATGTGCAGAGAGGGAGAGACCTAAGAGCATTCAGTCCTAAATGGCACATGTTCATCAAATCCTTCTCATTGAGACTCAGAGCTATGCTAAAGAGGAGGCCGAGAGATTGTAAAATCTAGAGCTGAAACATAACTCCAAGAAAGAGTACCTGAGAAACTTAACAGGGCTGATGCTCATGTGAAGTCACAGAGACTGTGACTGTACAAAAGATCTGTTTAGCTTCAAGCCTGACATGTTCCTAGCCAGGAGAGGGAAACTGGACACATTATCCCAAGCAAAACTAAGAAGCTGTCTACTAAAGAAAACCAACCTACAAATCACAATCCCAGAGAATTCAGACAACAAGGAGACCCCTAAGAGAGACTTACATAGATCTAATCTACATGGGAAGCAGAAAAAGACAAGATCTCCTAAGTAAATTGGGAACATGGGGACCATGGGAAAGGGTTGAAGGGGAGGGGAGAGGCAGGGAGGGGAGCAGAGAAAAATGTAGAGCTCAACAAAAATCAATAAAATAAAAAAAAAGCTGTCTGCAACTGATACTTACTGTTCAAAGAAAATCACTTTTCTCCCTTGGAGTCCTGCTGGGTGTATTCTACACTGCAGGCAGGCCCCATCCCAATGGAGTCCCACTGGGTGTATTACCTCCACTGCAGGCAGGCTCCATACCCAGAAGCATTTGATGAACACCAAACAAACTCAATGATATTTATGTGAACTTTTTGTCTTGTTTTGTTTTATGTGGGCATTTTTTGTTCTTTTGGGTTTTTACTTGTTTATATTGCTTTTCATTTGTTGTAGTATTTTTAGAGGTGTTTTCATGTATTATTTTTGTTGTTTTGTTTTATTTGCTACTGTGTTTTTTTTTTGAAAGATACAAAAGAAAATGAAAAGCTTTATACATATGAAGTTGATAAGGACCTGGAAGGAGCTGAAGAAGAAAAAAATCATAAGCAGAATATAGTATTTGAAAACTTTCAATTAAATAAAAATAAAATAAACATGAAAATTAAAACCTGGTGCTGTATATAGATATGAGAAAGAATTATCCTGGAATTACACTTTGGTGATCACATAACAAAGGGTTATGATGTTTAACAGTGATTGCCAATTTGACAGACTCTAGAACCACCTAGGAGATATGACTCCAGGGACACATCAGTGAAAGAGGTTTTTAGAGTAGATTAATCTATACCTATGAGATATGATAATGATTACATTAATGGAGGTGGGAAGTACTTCTCTAACTGGGAGCACAGTTTCCTGGGCTGCAGTCCTAGATGCAAAAAGAGGAGAAAGTTACCTGGCCATAGAGCATTTACAGCTCTTTATTTGTTGACTAGAGATATAGAAAGACTATCTGGCTCAAGTTCTTGCCTCTGTAATTCCCTCTTGTCTGAAATCAAACCATGAACCATAACTCTTCTTCTTTCTCTCTGAATTCATCTCCTTTTTTCCTTCCTTTCTTTCTTTTTATTATTTTTTGAAGCTCTTATCTAGACAACTGAGTTTGGGAAGATTGTAATTCTAGGCGTAGGTATCTGGTCTTAACCTTTGTTGGATTATTTTTCATTATATTTGAGTGTGTGTGTGTGTGTGTGTATTTGCTTGCTTGTTTTTGTTTGTTTTTACATCCTGATCACAGATTTACTCCTTTCCCTACTCCCAGCCCCCCACCTTCTATCTCCCTACCATATCCATTCCTCCTTTATTTCTATGCAGAAAAAGGAAGTTTTCCCATAGATATGAAACAGCCATGGTATACGAAGTTGTAGTGAGATTAGGCACCTTCTCTTCTTTTATGGCTGGATGAGGCAACCTGATCGGAAGAAAGGATCCCAAAAGCAATTTGAATTCCAGAGTTCTATATCTCTGGATCCCAACTGTCCCAACTATGTTAGTTCATATAATCACTTTCCCTACTGTACTAAGAAAACATTGTTTTCTTATAATTATCCACATTGTCTAGTTCTTTCACTCTTTCTGCCTTCTCTTCTGCAAGGATCCCAGAGCCTCAGAAGGTGTAGTCAGGGTATAGATATCCCAATTAAGGCTGGGAACTCCATAGTCTCTTATTCTCTGAGGTTTGAAAAGTTGTGAGTCATTTGATTAATTTTTGGCTAATGTAAAAGGAGATCCTCTGATGAGATTTGCACCAACTTATGTATATAATGGTAACTCACTAGAAGTAAATTTAATGCTATATCCATTTAGCAGAACAGTGGGTGTAAGTTTGCCTCTAAAACTCATGACTTGTTAAGCTACGGGTTCTAGAAATGGTACCAGGTCTCAGAATCCTATTTTAAAAAGGCCTAAAATCGGACAAGAAAGTGGTTAATTACTCATATTACATTCTTGTCACTGAAGCACCAGAAGACATATGCCTTTGGGTTTCCATGGCTGTGAGGGGACACCATAACTACAGCAACTCTGATAAAAGAAAACATTTAACTAGGGCTGATTTACAATTCAGAGGTTTTGCCCATTATTTTTATGGTAGGAAGTATGGTGGCATGTAGGCAGTCATGGTGCTGGAGAAGATACTGAGAGTTCTACATCTGGATCAATAGGCAACAGGAAGAGACAGTGACACCAGTCCTGGCTCCAGCTTCTGATATCACGAGGCCCACAGCCAGTGATACACTTCCTCCAACAAGACACCTATACCAACAAGGTCCCATTTCCAGTAATGCCATATGAGTCTCTGGGGGTCATTTTCATTCAAATCACTGTATACTACCAACTGGCTCCAGGAGACCTGTAGTCATATCATAATGAAAAACACATTTATAGTCCAATTTCAAAAGTTCCATCATCTATAACAATTTTTAAAAGTCCAGAGTCTCTTCTGTGACTCTTGGAAATCTCTTAATTGTAATCCCATATAAAATCAAATGCAAAAAGCAAGTCACGTACTTGCAACACATAATGACACAGACTATATATTACTATTCTAAAATAGAAGAAAGGGAGCATAATGAGAAAATACTAGATCAAAACAAGACCAAAAACAAGGTGGGAAAACACTGAATTGCATCTCCATGTCTGATGTCAAAATACCCTTCAGAACTCCAACTCCTTTCAGTTTTGTTGACTGCAGCACACTTCTCTCTCTTGGGTCTTACCACCCTGCTATCAGCTCTCCTTTACAGGTGCACCATGGCTCTGTTTCTCCAATGTTTTGGAGTTGACAAGGCAATCAAGGTTTCACTTTCACAGCTTCACACAATAGCCTCTCTAGGCCTCCATGCAGAGATGGACGTACACCTAACCTACGTGGTTTTTCTCAGCTGTCGAGAGATATTAGAAATCCCTTTCTTGTATCCTTGACTCAGAAGACAAAACTACAAATTATGCTGGTTCTGGGGTAGAACACAACATCCTCAATCAATTACTACTTCACCAGCTTTCGGTTTTGATGGTTTCCTTATTACATAAGCTTGGATGTCATTCAAACCACTACAACGTATCTTCCTAGGAGGTCAGCCAGGTATTTAATGTAAATTACAAGGTTCTCAGATAGCTAGGATTGATGAGTATGTTTTGTGTGGAGCAAATGAAGCATTTACTGAATATAAAAGGAGCTGATGAAGTCCTGAGTGAATGTGTGCTGTTGACATGGGGCTACTATGTCAGGGACCCTAATAACTCAGACTCTTCTGTTGCTGAGGCAAAGCGTTCTGTAACATGAGGGCCTTCTTGTTGGGGTTTCTGTCCTGCCCAGTTCCCACAACCAGTAAGCCCCAAAGAAAAATCACACAGAGGGCTACATAAGTTATAAAACTGATTGGCCCATTAGCTCAGGCTTCTTATTAGCTCTTATAACTCATATTAACCCATTATTCTTATCCCTATCTATGTTAGCCACATGTCTTGGTACCTTTTTCAGTGAGACAGATCACATTCTGCTTCTTTGGTGGTCTGGGCAGGACTGAGGAAAGAGCTTCCTTCATCCCAGAATACTTCTGTTCTCATTGCCCCACCTCTACTTCCTGTTTGGTTTTCCCACCTATACTTCCTACCTGGCTATCAGCATTTAATTAAAATATAATTGACAGAATATAGAACTGTCCAACACCAGCTTTCCTCTGGTTTGAGTGCAAATTTTACAGTGTCTACAGAAATTATCAACCTGAGTGCCCTCTACCTGAGTGACTGAAGCTTGAGACTGCTCCCCTACAAAGAATTCCTACAAAGTAGCTAAACCTGCATCCTCCTTCAGATGTGTAAAATAAACTTGATGTGTTTCTGGGATGCTATTGGTGCCTTCTGTGAAAGTGTTCATAGCCTATCTGATCTCAGCTTTTCTGTATGTGTGTCTGTTTGTCTGTCCTTTCTTCATTCTAAGATCACCCTAGTTAAGTTAATACCTGAAGTCATGCAGATCACAGAATCCAGTATCATGTTTAGGAACTTTTAGCACTGTGAAAGCTAGCCAGTATCAATGAAGCTTCAAAGCAAGTGCCATCTTGATGTACCCATGTTCTAAGACTCAAGTATGCAGTGTCATCAGCAATAAGATCTTATTTTGAAGTTCTACATTGGAAACAGGAGAATTGGCCACAGAACATAAGAGGTGATCTATAAGACCACAATAGCCAACACCTCCAAAACAGTAATGCAGTTTTCCAACTGTGCATTTATTTGTCAGCCCATAGTGTCTAGAAGGAGAATGTGTGCACATTTATATAACTCTTCGAAAATATGTGTACATATATGTTTCTTGGAGCTTCTACGGTAGTTGGTTTATTAATGATATTCATAAATGAAACTATCTCAATGATTGTGCATACTATTTCACTAATCAAAAATTTCAGTTTGCCTTGCAAAATAATACTAGAAAACAAAATAAAATGCCTTTTAACTCATTCCTCTACTGAATTTAAAAACCTCCTTGAATGAAAGAAAGGATAGTCTTGTACATACGGAGATACTTAGATATTAGTTGTGAAGGATAAAAATAGAAAGACTAGCAGCTAGTAGTAGAGTGCCACTGGGGAAAGGGAATAAAAAGTAACTAGAAAGAGGAAAAATAAACTGAGATTAGAAATAACAGACAGAGTTCCATCTAAAGTTAGGACTGGAAGAAAAAGAAGTAAGGAAATGCACCCTAAAAATCCAAAACTTAAAGCACAATCCTTTCTAAACCTGTGTCATATGTGTCCTGTGGAATAGCCTATTATCAAAAATAGGGATGATGTATAGGCAAGAGAATAGGGTAAGAGAAATCTAATCCAGCAAAACAAAATTAGCTATTAAATAGTGGAAGCATAAAAGTCAGAGAAAATTGAGCAGGTGTTCAGAGTTTAACTCTATGCAGTCACTCATCTGGATACAAACTCACAGTCTATCTCTAGATAATCACTTTCCTAAATAGGAAGTTCAGAAGTATCCACACTATCACTCATTTTAGGCACAGGTTCAGGCCTTGTCTATGGTGTCTTGCTTCTCTTTCTTAGGCTATTTGTTTTGTTGTGTGTCTTCATTACCTTTCTATTACCATCATAAACATCATAACTAATAAAATTTGGTGAACAGTTCAGTGTTGGTTGCAGATTTCAGATTTTAATATTTTCTTCATCCTTGCTGCCAACTCTGCACACATACACTACTCTTTACTTGGAGTAAAGCAGTCTCTGCTTGAGGTTCTACCTTCTGGAACAGACTCTGGCCTCTCTCCTTTATTTTGCATTCTAACACGTTTTCATGATGTCTTTACTACTGAAATCAGAGTTTTCTTTCCTCACCCATATCATTGGAATACTTGTCTCCAACTATCCCTAGATTTTGCCTATATATTTTAGCATTACATGACTAGTATTATTTACCATCAGTCCAATCCAATGAATCATTATCAGTTAATTTTTTAAAGACAGATGTCTATGTCAAGATTTTTTGTATTATATGAATATTTAGAAGTATATTTCTACTAGCATGTGTTGAAAAAGTATATCATTTTTCAATGGCATTGCCTTTTATGCCAAATGTTAATTGATTCTATTCATGTGACCCTATTATGTACCATTCATCCTTTGCAATTCTATTAATAGTAAATACCAATGATTGGTTTAAGCAGAGACTGTCAGTTGACACAAGAGTCCAGTTTCATTAGATTTTAATAATGTACTCAATGCCAGATAGTACAGAGGACTTCTAAGATTTCAGCATTGATTTGGCTTCTAAAGCTTAGACCAAGAACCAGGGTCTCTGCTCTCCAGAATGCATATGAGCATGGTTGAACTACCCAGCTGCTGTCACATGAGCCAGTCTAACAAGTTCCCTTTCATAATATGCATATACATACAATGTATGGATACCTGCCTAGTACAAAAGAAATTTAACAATATAAAGCAGTAAGACTCCAGTAATTTACATCTTTACCCTGCCTTTTAAAAATTTTGTGGTTTTATTCATGCAAATGTTATATTATTTATGTTTAAAGTATAAACTCATGTAAATACTACTGTGCTTTTAATTTCATATCACACAATTGACTGATATTAAAGAAATTTTTTTCTCATTTCTGATTCATGAAGCATGATTTTCTTCATTCATCTAGCTCCTTCCTCCTAAAAGCTACTAAGATATCTTGTTCTCTTGTCCCTATTGTTATTCTCTCAAGAGTCAATAAAATTGGATTTTTAATTTCTTTATGTAAAATTAGTTACTTATAAACTAGACTCTATTCCATGGTGACACAACACACAATATAAAGAGGAATAACACAAAACTTTTCCCAATAAGAAGAACATGGATTGTTATTGTGCTGAGAGTAAATTCAGCCTCTGACCCCATATAAATAACCTGTCTGTGCTGTAACTGACATTCAGCAGCCTCGCCTCCTTCAGGAAGGATCACACTCTCCCTGCACTTCTGTCTGGAGCAGCCACCTGGCCTCAAGGAGACAAGTAAGTGGAAGAGTAGGTGGGAAGCAGGGTGAAAGAATAAGTACAAAAGAAAATAAATGGAATAGACATTGAAAAGTGGAAATTGATAGAAAAGGTAAGGGAGCCAATACAATTAAGGCATGCTGAAGCCAAAAGCATTGTTTAGCACTGAATCGAAAGTTCATCTTTACGCTCCACTGAAAATGGGGACAAAGTCAACCCTGAGGCAAACAGATATTACTATCTCCAATTTCCATCTTCAACAGTTAGTGATAGGAACGGCTTTTATGTCACCCAGAGGGAAATAGAACAACTTCTCACTGAGCAGTCTTCGTCTTCAATCATAGATGTTCTTGTTTTCTTACAAGGTTTAATTGGACGTCAGACCTTTACCTCTTGAACCCAGAAGCTGTATTTTCTTTTCAGACAAACACATTACTTTTTCACAAGTGACCATAGGTAAGCTGAAGTGAAGCAGGAAGACACATGTGCTTTTCTTTACACATTAGCATACATGCAAAAGAGATGAGTCAATAAAAGGTAGGGAAAATAACTGAGATGGAAGGCAAAGGAGTATAAGGCAAACCTGCTGTAAAATCTAGCCCTTTGGAGGAGGGGAAAAGAAAGAACTATCCCAAAATCTTCCTCATATTCACAAACCTTGCAAACATTAAAAAAGACATCATAAACAAGGTAGTGATAGCTCATGCCTTTAATCCCAGCACTTGGGAGGTAGAGGCTGTTGGGTCTGTATGAGTTCAAGACCAGCCTGGTCTATAAGAGCTAGTTCCAGGACAGCTAGGGCTGTTACACAGAGAAACTCTGTCTTGAGAGAAAAAAAAGACTTCGTAAGTCCATATTTCTCCATAGTCTTAAAACTATTACCTTATAAACAAGCTAAAAGTATGGGGGAATGAAATTCTAAACAAAAATCTAACGTAGTGATTTGTATGATCCAATATAAAAAACTGACCAGCTTAAAGTGGGAGCCCTTCTTTGAAAGGATTATTTCAAATATTTGAAAGGGACATTCACAACAGGGGGGAAAGCATATAATAAACCAGGTAGAAAGGAGTCTTTGCATTTTTAAGTATACATGTTATTGTTATCATGAGTTTTTGCATGCCGGGTAATCATATTTGCCATATCAAACATGTGGAGGTCAGGAAACATCTGTGTGTGCTTTCCTTTAACATTGTGTGAGTTCTAGGGATCCAGTTCACATTGTGAGATCATGTGCAAGAACTCACTGAAACTTATTGCTGACCAGAGTAGGATCTTGCTCATGTGGGAGGACAGACATGATGTGCACGAGGCCAATATGGGGCAGGTAGGTACTTAGAGATGTTCTTTCTGTAGCCAGTAAAATTTACCTAGGAGAAGGAAAGGAAGAGCTACTTATGACCTGGCTCTGGAAGAGGATCAGATAGCATCCAGGAGATGTTAGAGAAAGAAAATTAGCTAAAGTTGTCAGACTTAATATTTGACTTTTAACAGATAAACAGATAAATAATTCCAACAATCCTTTATGAGACAATGAACAGGAATTTTGATGGGCTATGTCTAGCCTGTCTGGAATAAAAATGTTGAGGAGCAGACATAGGTCTCATCTAAGCATTATACTGAAGTGTGATTCTTTATACGACATTTTATTACTTTAAATCACATAATAAGGGAGGTCATTCTATATGAATAATTCTTTGCATTAAGAACTTGACCAAAGGTTTTAATATGAACCCAGAGATCCAAAGTAACAAAGATCATGGCTTGTATAACAGTTAAAGACATGTATGGTAGTAAAAATAGAGAGGAGATTTGCTCTACATGGCCATAATTGGAAGAACAAATGGAGCCAGTGGTCCCTAATTCATCTTCAGGTTATTGGTATGAAAGTTTTAGATTCGAATAGAAAGTCAAAAGTATGCATAGTTAAGCAACCCTAGTCTAGTTATACTTCTGCATATCATGTATCCATGAATATCTCAACTATTAGAAGGAAGTCACTACTGCAAAGTGGTCCAATAAATTGTTAAATTGTTCATCTGTTCTTCCATCACATATAATGAAGTCCAGTCCTTATGAAAAGATCTCATCTAAGAGATGTATTGTTGATCCATTTAGGTTTTCCTCTCCTGGGATTTAATATCCATTTAAAAGGAAATGTTAAGGACAATCACTTACCTCTGTGCCTTCAGCCAAATACAGACCAGGCACACAATGAAGACAGAGATGTCAGGCTTTCATCTTGCTTTAGTTACTGTGGGCAAAAGTGAAGAGTCAACGTTTTTACACAAGTGCTCCACCAACTGGTGAACAGGAGTCAAACAGATGAGCTAGCTCATGAAGGGCTTTCCAGACTGAAGCCCTTAATAGACATCTTGGTTACCTCTGTCTAGATTAGCAAATATGAGTAAAGCTTCCATTCAGTCTCTATTCAGATGTTTGTGTGAACTTAAGCTTTCAATATTTGTGCGAAATTACAAGGAATAAGATGTCTTCGTTCCATAATAAATGTATCATTTGGAAAGCTTAAACTATCTTCATTAATGATGTTAACTTATTTGAATTCACATGACACCCTCCACTTCATCAAAAGTATTGTGTATTGCAAGAATTGTAGATAGTGATCAATTTAATAATGGTGATATAACATGATTGCATTCATTTGCATTTTCTAAACAACAAATTATGTTTAAAAATCATTTATAAACCTATAAATAATCTGTAAACCTTCTAGGTGAAGAGCTTGTTAGACCAAGTCTTTGACCAAGACTTTTACTGTATTGTTCATTTTCATGTTTTTGGTTTTTAAGGTTGACATGTGTATTAGATATTATATATTTTCTCCAAGATTATAGATTATATATTAGTTAGTCTTCAATTACTGTGAAAAGACACCATGATTTGGCAACATTTATTACAAAAATCATTTCTTTGAGACACAAAATTTCAGAGATTTTGTTCATTTTTATAATGATAAGAGAATATGCCAGCATGCAGGAAGACATAATAGCTAAGAATTCTATATCTGGATCAATAGGCAGCAGGAGGACAGAGACAAGGGGACTTCCTTCAGCCTTTGAAAGCCCAAATCTTATCCCAGTGACAAACTTCCTCTAACAAGGCCATAACTAATACATTCAGTTCATGCCATAACCTGGTGGTAAAGTATTCAGGTCTATAGTGGACATTTTCTCATTTTCTTTCTTTTTTAAGATTTATTTTTTTATGTACACAATGCACATGCTTGCTTTTTTGTTCCACACATCCCTGCCTTCCCCAGGCCTGCCCTATTGTCTGCGAGGTCCTTGTCCCAGGAACTGTTTTTGCTCCTGCACTGAGGATATCCACCCAGAGGGGTGAGTGTGCACCACCCGGCTGGAGGGGAGTGCAGGGCACCTCCAGCTCCTGCTGCAGGGGCTTCTTGGTTCCAAATGACCTTCCACTCCCCCCAAGTTTGCCCTTTTGTCTGCGGGGTCCTTGGACCTCCAAGAGTCCTGTCCCTGTTCTGAAAACAACCATACAGACTGGTCCTTGGCTCAGGAACAGTTCCTGCTCCTGCACTGAGGAGATCCACCCAGAGTCAGTCACAGCATAGATTGGACCAAATCACCAAGACTCTCCTGGCTCTATTTGAAGGAAGACACTGAGCCTATAGTTTGTGATCCTAGAGAAGCTAAATAAGAAGGTGAACCCCCCCCAAAAAAAACATATAGTTATCCTCCTGGATATTGAAAGTAGACTAGATCACTGGGCAAAAGTTGGGAGCAGGGGGGTGAGGGTGGGTTGGGCAGAAGGGGAGATGGGGAGAGAGAAGGGAGAAGGGGAAGACTGGGGAGAGCTTGGGGGAATAGGATGGTTGATATGGAGGAAGGGTCGATATGGGAGAAGGGAAGAAGATATCTTAAATAATGGAGCCATTTTTGGGTTGGCAAGAATCTTGGCTCTAGAGGGGTTCCCAGGTGTCCAAGGGGATTTTCCTAGCTAGGTCCATGGGCAGCAGAGGAGAGGGTGCCTGAACTGGCCTTCTCCCATAGCCACACTGATGAATATTTTGCATATCACCATAGAACATTCATCTGGCGAGGGATGGAGACTGAGACAGAGATCCACATTGGAGCATTGGACTGAGTTCCCAAAACCCAGATGAAAAGCAGAAGGAGGGAGAACATGAGCAAGGAAGTCAGGACCATGCTGGGTGCATCTACCCACAGAGATGGTGGGACTAATCTAATGGGAGCTTACCAAGGCCAGCTGGACTGGGACTGAATAAGCATGTGATCAAACCGGACTCTCTGAATGTGGCTGACAATGAGGTCGGACTGAGAAGCCAATGATAATGACACCGGATTTTGACTCTACTGCATGTACTGGCTATTTGGGAGCCTAGTCTGTTTGGATGCAGACTTGGATGGAGGGGGGGCTTTGGACTTCCCACAAGGCAGGGCACCCTGACTTCTCTTATGTCTGGAGGATGAGGGGGAGGGGGAGTGAGGAGTGGGGAAGGATTTGGGAGGATGGGAGGAGGTGGAAATTTTTAATTAATTAATTAGTTAATTAATTAATTAAAATAAAAAACAAGGCCATAACTAATACATTCAGTCCATGCCATAACCTGGTAGTAAAGTATTCAGATCTATAGTGGACATTCTCTTTCTTTTTTAAAACAGATTTTTGTAGGGATAAGTCCCACCACACGTTGGGCGCCAAAATGTAACAACGTAAACGAATGCAGACAGATTGTAAATATATATATATATATATATATATATATATATATATATATATATCTTTAATGTAGAAATAGACTTACAGAACCACCGTTCCCGTGGAGACCAGGAAAGCAAAAGCGAAGGCTGGGAGCACGCTCGCCAAATTTATAGGCAGACATTAGCCCGAGGCGAACACGCCCCCCATGTATGCCGGCATGCCAGAAGAGGGCACCAGATCGCATTACAGATGGTTGTGAGCCACTATGTGGTTGCTGGAGATTGAATTCAGGACCTCTTGAAGAGCAGCCAGTGCCTCTTAACCTCTAAACCATCTCTCCAGCCCCCCTTATCTTTCTTTTTTATTTTATGTTTAAAGCAATTTTCATTTACATACCAATCCAAGTTCCCTCTCCCTACTTTTATCCCACTCCCTCACTTCCCTCCCACCCCACTACCCATCCATTCTTCAGAGACGGTGAGGCTTTCCATGGGGAGTCAAGAAATTCTGTCATCTCATTTAAGGCAGGGCGAAGGCCCTCCTCTCGCCCTCCTCCCTCTTTGTTCTCTCTGCACTCCTGGTGTTTGCTGGAATCCTGGTTGTGTGAGTTTCTCATTTTTCCAATTATTAAACTAAATCTATTGTGTTGAGCTGGTCTGGTTAATTCTAGCTTATCCATCTACCACACCCATCACTTGGTGTCGAATGTGAAGCTTTTGGAGCCCTTTAAGGCTCTAGAGATACCACATTATCGGTGCCGCACTGTGCCTCGGGGATTCGGGCTCTTCCCTGTTCACTCGCCAGTGCTTCCCACCAGAGACAAGTGGCTGCTGCCTGCAGTGTGGGTTATCGGCCCAGCGCACCCAGCACCCGCTTCCCAGCGACCGCGCTGCTATCTTCCCAGTACCTGAGCTACCGCAGGCCGCTTGGCTGTATTTAAGTAACCCACACAGCGCCTCTGGATTTGAGTCTATATATTTCAGAATTTTTTTCCGGTTCTGAATCGTCTGCTACGTGGATTCAGGTGCACCCTGCCACCTACTGGCAGGCAACGGTCATTACAGGTAAAATTTCTTTTGATAAAAATACCTGCAGGTCTGTCGGACAATATAACCGTTCAAGGCTTTCAAAGCCTTTTCACTGACACTATGGGTGAGATTTTACAAGATGCTCATGATATTCCCCTTGCTTGGTTATTTCTGGGGCTTACCATTTTTCTCATGTTTGGCAGTTTATTTACAGAAACCCTGTCTCGAAAAATCCAAAAAAAAAAAAAAAAAGAACATAATATGCTTTGACAATAGAAAAACGATGCAATCTTTACAGACTGAATTCAGCATTCTTAGAAAAGAGGTTGAAAACTTAAGGAAGGGCATGACCGTCTTGAATGATAAGTTTCAGTCAATTGAGGTAATTTCAAAAACAATTCAGACTGACAACAACCTCCTCAAGAAAGAGTTTGGAGTTCTGAAGAAGGAGACTAGATCTTTGTCTAATATAACTTGGTCAACTGAGCAAAATTTAGAAAAGATACAGTCTAATATTAAAGAGAGATTTACTGCTGTGGAGGAAGAAATGGCTGATTTGGCTAATAAAATCCAGTCTGTGACTGTAGGAACAGAAACATTATTTGAGAGGATTCAAACTGCTGAATGTATTAATCAGACTTTATAAAAGAGGTATGATAGATTAATTGACAGAATTTCCATAGAAGAAGGCACATTGCATGCCATGAGGATTATATCCAAGGATGAGAATTTATCTCTAATGGACAGACTTCATACCTTTGAATCCTCAATGAAGGCATTAGAGCATAATACTGGACAGGAGATTCAGGCCTTGCAGAAGTCAATGGTAAACAGATTTGAAAAGATTGAGTAAATTATAGACTCTGATGAACAGGAGCAAAAAGAAGAAAGGCAAAATTTAATTCCGTAAGTAAGTAAAACTCTCCAGAATAGTTTCCCCAGAGTTCTAACTTCCTTTCCAGTAACAACATCAGAAAAGGTAGGCAGCTCCAAAAACCCTAAGGTCATCAAGTAACATACATGGGAGCCCGTACGTTTGAGTGATCTGAAAGAAATTAAATAAGCGATTGTGAATTATGGACTACATTTGTCCTTTGTTAGAGAAATGGTCAAAACCTGGGCTCTCAGTAACAAGGCCACATCTCACAATTGGGCTCAATTAACCTCAGCTGTCCTAGAGAGCAGACATCAATGGCATTGGAGATGCCTTTTCAAAGAAGAGGCTAGACTTTTACAACAGCAGAGAAGAGCAAAAGAAACTGAGATTTCCCTAGATCAAATTCTAGGTGACGGACTTTACTCTGATCCTCAGGACTAAGCTCTTTATGATGACCACATCTTATCCATATGTGCTACAGCAGCTTTAAAGGCTTGGGATAGAGTTCAGGACCCAGGACAGAGAGTGGAATCATATCTCAGGGTTAAACAGGGTCAGAGAGAACCCTTTAGTGACTTTTTACAAAGACTAACTAAGGCTGTACAAATAAGGATAACTGACAAAGAAGCCTGACATATAATAATTGAATCTGTAGCTTATGAGAATGCCAATGTAGAGTGCAAAAGGATCCTGGGGCCTTTAAAGATCAGTTTAGTGCCCTTGGAAGAATGGGTCTTGCATACAATGAATGTTGATACATTTGACTATGGCAAAGAAGCATGGGTAGGAGAAGCAATTTCCAATGGTAAGATAAGGCATCAAGATATCAAATTTTTTAATTATGGTAAATTGGGACATATGAAAAGGTATTGTAGACAATGGATTTCCAGGAATAATGCCTCTTCTAGGAATAACAAAAACAGGAGGACTCAGCCTTCAAGTTTATGCAGGATATGTAGAAAAGGCAGGCACTGGACAAATGAATGTAGATCAACAAGAGATAGACAAGACAACCAATTACCATTGGGAAACACATAGGGGCCTCTCACAGGCCCCCATGGCAAATGTGGCCCAGTCATTTCTGGTTACTGTAGAGAACTTGTCTCATCAGGAAAATTAGAAAGCCCCATGCCTGCTGTTAAAAGCAATAATGGCCTGAAGGATGAGTTAAATGTGGAGAATAAGTCAAGAAATCTGGTAGGACAGAGGAAACGTAAATTCTGGCAGACTTCTATAAATGAACAAAGACCATAGTTAAGAGTGTGTATAAATGGCATTTTTATTGAAGGCTTACTGGACACAGGTGTGGATGTAAGTATCATTACTCCAGAATCTTGGCATCCAAATTGGCCTCTTCAGGAGGTAGGTATTGAGTTCCTAGGAATTGGAACCCTATCTCGGGTAAGACAAAGCACAAGATGGGTTGAATGCATAGGGCCAGAAGGGCAAATAGGAAAAACTAAGGCCATATAGCCAATATTGCAGTGAATTTATGGGGTCGTGACCCATTGCAGCAATGGAATACTCAGATTAACATTCCTGCTGCTTCTAGAGCCTATATTTCTGAGGAACATATTAAAAGATATTAAAGACGGTGGAAATTGGCCATTCAGACTATGCAAGAACACAAAGCAATTGATGACCCTTCAGAGGTACCAGCAGCCCTGCCTCTAAAATGGTTGACTGAGAAACCAATATGGATCAAGCAATGGCTTGAGCTGAGGAAAAGTTACAGGCTTTAGAACAGCTGGTATAAGAGCAATTAGATGCTCGACATATAGAAGAATCTACCAGCACTTGGAATTCCCCTGTATTTATTGCTAAGAAAAAAATCTGGTAAATGGAGAATCGTGACAGATCTTAGGGCTATCAACAAGGTTATTTAACCTATGGATGCTCTGCAATCTGGAATTCCTCTGCCCTCTCTGTTACCAAAGGGATGGCCTCTCATAGTTATTGATTTAAAGGATTGTTTCTTCACAATACCTTTACAAGAAAAAGATAGAGAAAAGTTTGCCTTCACAGTGCCTACTTATAATAACTCTCAGCCTACTAGGAGGTACCAGTGGACTGTCCTCCCATAAGGTATGTTAAATAGCCCCACCTTGTGTCAATATTTTGTAAGTAAACCATTGGAAATAATATGCAAGCAATTTCCTAAGTCTAAAATTTACCATTACATGGATGATATTTTGTTATCTGATTCAAACATAGATACCTTAGAGAGACTGTTTGAAGAAGTAAAGGTAGTTTTACCTAAATGGGGATTGCAGGTTGCTCCTGAAAAAAATACAGAGAGGAGATTCTATCAATTATCTAGGTTATAAAATAGGTTTATAAAAAAATAAAACACAAAAAGCACAAATTAGGAGAGATCAGTTACAGACTCTTAATGACTTTCAAAGATTGTTAGGAGACATATCCAGCCTATGACCGGCTCTTGGGAAAACACCTGATCTAATAATTCATTTAAACAAAACGTTGGATGGTGATAAAGACTTAAACAGTAACAGAGAATTAACAGCTGAAGCAGAAAAGGAACTGACAATGGTTGAAGAAACATTACAGGAGGCACCTGTGAATAGGGTGAATCCAAAGCTTAGTTGTAATTCTAGTCATATTGCCTTCCAGAATTTCTCCTACAGGAATCTTAATGCACAGAGATGATATTATCTTAGAATGGATTTTTTTGTTACCACGTAAACCAAGTAAAAAATTAAATCTTATGTGGAAAATGTCTCTGAATTAATTATAAAAGGTAAATTGAGACTTCATCAACTAGCAGGCATAGACCCAGCAGAAATTATAGTGCCATTCACTACTGATGAGATAATAAAGTTGTGGGAAGACAATGAACAATGGCAAAGAGCTTTTGCTATTTTTGGGGGGAGAAATTAATAACAACTATCCCAAAAGCAATAGGCTTAACTTTATAAAGAGAACTTCTTGGATTCTTCCTTGAATCATCTGTGATGCTCTGATAACTGGAGCCTGTACATTTTATACTGATGCTAATAAATCAGGGAAGGCAAGTTACAAATCAGAAGAATTGAATAAGGTGGGGCAAAGTCCTTATGATTCTGTACAGAAGGCAGAATTATATGCCATTCTTATGGTGCTAAGGGATTTTAAAGAACCTCTTAATGTAGTTACTGACTCACAATATGCAGAGTTATCTTGCATATTGAAACTGCTGAATTTATACCAGATGATACAGAACTGACTTCATTGTTTATCCAGGTACAAGACACTATCAGGAATAGGCTTTGCCCTATGTACATAACAAACATCTGATCCCATACAGGTCTGCCAGGTTTTCTAGCACAAGGTAATGCAGACATTGATTAATTGTTGATTGGTACTGTGCTGGAGGCCTCTGAATTTCATAAAAAAACATCATGTCAATAGCAAAGGTTTGAAGAAAGAGTTTTCTGTTATGTGGCAACAAGCTAAGGAGATTATAAAAGAATGTCCTACTTTGTATTTCTATAACCAAACACCACTTTCTGCAGGGACTAATCCAAAGGGTACTCAAAGGAATACAATCTAGCAGATGGATGTGTTCCACTTTACAGAATTTGGCAAATTAAAATATGTACACCACACCATTGACACTTATTTAGAGTTTCAATGGGCAACTGCTTTAAGCTCAGAAAAACCTGATTCAGTAATCACTCATTTATTAGAAGTTATGGCCATCATGGGCATACCTGCACAAATAAAGACAGATAATGGTCCAGCTTATGTCTCTAGGAAAATGAAACGGTTTTTTGGTTATTATAATATTAAGCATGTTATAGGTATACCATACAATCCTACAGGTCAAGCAGTCATAGAAAGATCAAATAAAACTATAAAGGATATGTTAAACAAACATAAAGGGGTGGAAAATACCCCCAGAAATAGGTTATATAATGCTTTATTAACCTTGAATTTTCTCAACGCTAATGAGAAGGGGACAACGACCACAGAAAGACATTGGATAAAGGAAAAGTCTGCTGAATTAAATCAACCAATTTATTTCAAGGATGTGCTGACCTCTAAATGGAAGCCAGGAGATATGTTGCACTGGGAAAGGGGTTTTGCTCTTGTTTCTACAGGAGAGGAAAAATTGTGAATACCATCAAAATTAATAAAGGTTTGGTTTGAAAAGGAGAAGCCTCTTGGAAAGGATAAATGACAATTCATCCACAATAATGACAATCATACTGATGGTAAGAAAAGCATATAGGATGGGGCAGGGTTCTCTTCTTATCTATGCAGGTAAACACTCATCTTCAAAGGATTCAAGGGACCCTGGATGTTTGAATACTGAAAAATGGAAACTAGTTACAACCCAATAAGGATCAGCAATAAAACTAAATAGGTTCAGTAAGTAAACTTATTATAAACATTTTAAAATATGTTTTAATGTGCATTTATGTGTAAATATGTAGAGCTGGTTTTGGAGTTGGACTCTGGCTCAGTCTCACTCCAATTCCAAGCCTGTTGATAAGAGATATCTCAGAGTTTCTGTCACATGTCAGGAGCCATGATATGGGACAGAACAATAATAATAATAATAATTGATAAACTGTCTTTGTCTTTTCTCATATCTTTCTGTCTTTATTATGCCTTTCATTGAACATATATGTCTGTATATGTCTTTGTAGATAATGTTTAACTTTTACATAAGAAACAATAAATTTTCCAGCAGTAATCTTTGAAGTTTTCAGGAGGTAGACAGGGCCCCACAACATCAACTCCACTTGGTTACTATGACGTCATGATATTGATAGCGCTAATATTAGACCTGATTTTTGGTGCCAGCAGCACAAGACAGTTCTGAATGTTGCACATCTTTAACAACACTCTGGTCAGACCTCCTCAAAACACTCAAAGACTATTTGCAATTTTCTCAGACCAAATATTAATCTTGGAATTTTACCATCATTTACTTTCACAGGACCCCATAAGAAAAACATTGCCCCCATGACAGCTGGAAGCAATCTTAGAGGACGATGTCCCCTCTCCCAGCACAGTTTGCCCTCAGGTTTAGGGACATCATTTAGGGGTTCGTTATAGGGTTGAGGGGGTGGGGGAGGTATTTTATAGGCTCAGGGGTATTTTAAAAAAAAAGGATAATTGGTGATGGGATAATATATCGGTATTTGTGAGTTATTGTTTTTAGAAAATTATATTGGTATAGATTCTTGTATATTAATACAAAGTTAAATTATATTGAATATTGTATGTGAGTATGCTTCTACCTCTGTTTAAAACATTTGTTATGTATTGATATATTTATATATTTACCATATTGTAGTGTACATTTCTACCTCTGATTAAGATACTAATATATTATTTATGTAATGATATACATTGTTTACATTTGGAGGTCATTGTTTTCATTTATTGCACAGTTCTTTATTCTCTTAGTCTTCAATATTGCTTAACATTGTTTGTTGTTCGTAATTTTATATTTGGTATCTGTTCCTACTGTATATAGTTGTATTGGGTTTGGTTTGATCTTGTTTAGATAAAAGTGGGAGATGATGGGGATGTTCAGCCAATCACATTTTGTTTAGGGTGTATCCCCCTGAGGCCAAGAAAAAAAGATAAAAACATCCAGGTGCACTCGCCCCCTCATCGTTGTTCTCTGTGCTCCTGGTGTTCACTGGACCCCTGATTGTGTAAGTTTCCCTTTTTTCCATTTATTTTTTTAAAAATATTTATTTATTAGGTATACAATGATCTGTCTGTGTGTATGCCTGCAGGCCAGAAGAGGGCACCAGACCCCATTACAGATGGTTGTGAACCATCATGTGGTTGCTGGGAAATTGAACTCAGGACCTTTGGAAGAGCAGGCAATGCTCTTAGCCTCTGAGCCATCCCTCCAGCCCCCCACCCTTTTCCATTTATTAAAACTAAATCTATTATATTGAGCTGGTCTGGTTAATTTTAGCTTATCGATTGGCCGCACACATCAAACAGGGGTAGCTTCCCACTGAGGTCGAAATGGTGCAGTTTTGTTAGCTGGGTCCAGAGTGGAAGTAGGGGGGGGATTCTTCAGGAGCAGATGGCATAGCCAGAAACATGATGTGAGCAGGTAAACAGTTTGTAAGGACAGATGGCTTAGACTTAGAGCATAAGTAGAAAAAAGGCTTGGATATAGGGAATCTCCTTCCATTTGTGTTGACAATAATTAGAAAGTTCCTATAAAATATTGGGGTTAAAGGTGTTGTTAGGTGGCCATTTTATATTTCTCTCTAAATTGTAACGAGGCCATTTTTTTAAACAGAGGTGGTTAAGTGTGGGGGTCTGCAGGTAGAGCATTAAGACCTGAGGTTTTAGGGCATCTAAAAGGCACCCCAGTGGGAAGGCGGGATTGATAGGCTTGGAAGGTTTGCTTCCTATGGTTAAAGCTATGTAAACCTGCAAAAACAGCAACACCTCAAGGCTCCAAAGAAGACATCTCTTGACTATGGAGCAGGGTGTAAATCAGCATGACCCTTGCAATACTCGTGTGGGTGTCCCCTCAAGTCATGAGTGGGAAAGTAAGGCCTGGCTGGATCCAGTCAGGGGCCTGAACCCCGAGAGGCCAGAGGCTGCTCCGAGCAGCCTCCGAAAAGGAAAAGGAAAGAAAAGGAAATGAAAAAAAGAGAAAGATTTGAGGCCCCTGGGCCCTCAGTCATGGGTGAGTTGGCCCTGGGCTGTTCCAAACACAAGCTCAACTAAGGGAAGCAAACCACAGATGAATGCCAGTGAAAGGAACAACCAAGGCCTTGAAGACCATGGTTG
Source organism: Microtus oregoni (assembly GCF_018167655.1). Taxonomy (NCBI): domain Eukaryota; kingdom Metazoa; phylum Chordata; class Mammalia; order Rodentia; family Cricetidae; genus Microtus; species Microtus oregoni. The sequence continues at coordinate 38,729,677 of NW_024543075.1, read as the reverse complement.
GTTGCAGTCCCCCCATCTCTAGGAACTCCAGAAGGTGTCCAGGAGCTCAATGGTCAATTCCTAGGGTTCAAAGAAATGGTTAAGCTAACCAGAATGGGAACACTCACCATTGGAAGCTGGTGTTGTTCAGAGAGGTCGTGCTCAGGCATATGAAACACGTGAGCTGTTATCGAGAAAATCCCTAGTTGTGATTCCAGTCCCAGGAGCCTGGGGCAGATCCCATCCCCAGGAGGGGGCCACGGGGCTGAAAATTCTGGCCCCGGGATAGGAGCCTGGGGCAGGAGAATCTCTCGAGTCTCAGCACCAAATGAAATGTCTGACGAGAGTGAGAAAAGGACACGAGATGCAAACAAACCCACTTAGGAGTTTATTAGAAGGGAGGTGTGCCCTCGGGCAATAGGAAATGGTGCATGGGGGGAAGAGAGAGGTTGCAAAGATGGCACATCCAGCTTTTAAAGGCTTCCTAGCACATGCGCATGGGGGAAGATGTGCCTATTTCAGATGCTGATGACGGGCGACCCTACACCTTGCACATGGACACAGGGGTTTCGTGTGAGTGCGTGAGACGCTGAAGATGCAGATGGTGGGTGACCCATGCATGTGCACACAGGTAGTTCATTGAGAAGTCCAGCCTTACGGGTGACTGAATAATTACAAAGGCAAGATGCAGCTTGTAGCTTGTGAGGGAGGCGTCGTTGGAAGGGGATGGGTATTGCGGCAGCCTACCTGCAGGAAGCATTTCTGCTTGCTGGCTAGATAAGCCACAGCAGGTTAATTAGGGGTCCAGGTTTCTGCCCCACTATGGAGGTCCTTGAGTGTAGGGTGTCCTGTTGTATGGATGGTCACTCACCTCTTGGTCCTTTCTGTATTGTAGCAAGCTGTGTTTCAGAGTTGCAGGAGAATAAGCAATTTTAGGGGCATGATTTGGCTTGCAGCTTGGGGGAATCTGGTGGATGGGGGTGGGTATTGAGTCAGCATACATGCATGAAATTCTCCTACTGGTTGGCTAGAGAAGCCAAATGCAGTTGGGGGAGGGCCTTGGGATTTTGTCCCTGTGGAAGTCCTAGGGAGTGGGGTGTTGTGTCCGGTGGATGGTCCCCTCTGTGTTGTAGCAAGTTGTATTTTCCTATATTTAACATTTTCTTTGACCACTGTATTCATTCCTTATATTGTATCTCCGATGACTGAGAGAGATTCTTTATTTCATATCTTGTATTCTGTTAGCAAAGCATGTCTCAGTTCCTGTTCAAGTTCATTCATTTTTAATTTCCAGAATTCCCCGAGTTTGGACTTTCTTTATTGCTTCTATTTCCATTTTCAGGTGTTGAACAGTTTTATTTTTTTCCTTCAATTATTTGTTTATAGTTTCTTGGCATTCTTTAAGGTATTCATTTATATTGTCCAATTGCTTGTTTATGTTTTCCTGACTTTCCATTAGGGATTTATACATTTTCTTTTTACAGAACTCTATCACTTTCTTACAGTTGTCTTTTTTTTTTCTTATGCTACAGCTATGTTGCAATATGCAGGGCCTGCTGTGGTAGAATAGCTGGACTCTGGTAGTGACATATTGCCATGACTGTTACTGATTTTATTCTTATTCTGGCATCTAGTCATCTGGATTTGGGATGATTATGGGTCTAGATGTATATTTCTGGGTTTGTTTATTTTAGGAGGGTGTTTTGTTCCTTGGTTTTTGTTTCCTCTCTGGGTTTTAGGAGATTATTGGAAGCTAAAGAAGGAGAATACAGAGGTCACAGGCCTGTGAGATCCTCACGAATCATGGATGGGGGTGGGAGAGGAAGCCCCCCCCCCCGGTGTTCTGTTGCAGGGCTAGGGACTACCCTAAGGATTCAAACTGGGGGAACAGAGAGAGAGTAGGGAAAGTTTTGATGTGGGTGACCTATCTGGTCTTTTGGTAGGCATGGACTGTGTTTGAACAAGAAATATCTGCTTTAGTTGGGGGCTGGGATACAGTAATCATGGAGCATAGGAGGATAAACTTCTATTGGAAGCTGGGAAGTGAAGATGTTCTGAGGATGAATTGCCTACTTGATCTCATGGAACATGTGGCCTGTGGTTGAGCAGGGTGTGTCTGCCTGAATTCAAAATGCAGTATTTCTACACAAATAGAAAAGGAGAAGGGAATGACTGACAAAAATGCTTAGTGTTATACTATCGGGTTAACATTCCTGAGGGCCTTGGCTTGATCTCTAGTGCCTTTCCTATTAATTGAGGAAGTTCCCTTAAGTATATTGGTTTTTTGTAGCTGTTATTATAAATGATTACAATCAGTAGCTCAAAACAATAAAAACAACACTCTCAGGTACAGCTACAAATTCCACTATAAAATTTATATTTTTAATAATTTGTTGAAAATTTAACATAACATATTTTGATATTATCAACTTCAAATTTTCACTGGTCATGCTTTCTGTCCTTAACTCCCTTTTGAAATAACTTTGAGGTGCTGTCTTTTCTTCCTGTTTCTCTTCCTCTTCCTTCCACTTCTTTTTCCCCCACTGAGTCAAGTTTGGGTTGCCTAATTACTCTTGGGAGTGGGACCTGAACTGGAGTTGGTTTCCTGCTCCGAGATCCTATCATACGCCAGTGGCACTTCAGCTAGTAACTCCTCCTGCTATACTATAATTTTGTCTGGTTAGAGCTAGTATAAGACTCATACTTTTCCCAGTTTTTGGAAATACTTATTCTTACCACAGGTAACGCAGGTGTTTATTTGAGTAATAAATATTCTTATAAACTGTATTACCCCCAGGCCTTGGTTCTGTTGTTGCTGTTGCTGATGTGGTTTTCTTCTTCTTCTTCTTCTTCTTCTTCTTCTTCTTCTTCTTCTTCTTCTTCTTCTTCTTCTTCTCCTCCTCCTTCTCCTCCTCCTCCTCCTCCTCCTCCTCCTCCTCTTCCTCCTCCTTCTCCTTCTCTTTATTCTTATTCTTCTTCCTCCTTCTTCTCCTCTTCTTCTTCCTCCTCCTCCTTCTTCCTCTTCTGCTTCTGCATCTTCTTTTTACTTTTACTTTCATTTTTCATGTTTAAGTCCTATTTGAAAAAGTCCGGACTTGTTTGATACATTTTACTAAAAGAAGTTCTTCCGAATGTCTTAAGGGTATTTGAAATGATCCAGGTCCCATCCAGCTTTAGCACTAGGATGAGGGTATAGGGATGTTAGTACTCCAAGACAGGGCCTTTAAAATGGCAGTGCTGATGGCAATACTTTAGGGAGATTGTCAAAGTCTCAGCACGGTCTGGGGTCTGGTGTTGCGGGAGGTCTTCCCATTCCTCCAGCCTACAGCCGCTGAGATACCAGCCTATTGGGGCGTGGTCTCTCTCCCTTTAAAAAAAAGCGGCCACTTCCCTCTCCTCTCTCTCTTCACTTCCTGCTCCGCTTGCGACTAGACTCCCTTCCTGGTTGTGTAGAGGGCTGTTTTCTGGGATGGAGATCTGTAAGTTTTTTCCCCTTTAAATAAATACCACCCTATTAATCATAATTCCAAACTGGTGTGGCATTGTTTGTGACTTACGCCATCAGTTGGCACCCAACGTTTGTTGTTAGGACCTCTCCTTACCCCGCTGGGCTGCCGGCCACGAGTTCAGCTTGGCGTGAGCCTCCCTTTTTTGAGGCGGCGGCCTTGTGGCCTGTGTCTTGTGTGTGGAGCCAGCAGCTTAATATAAATCATCACGCACTGGCTTTTCTTGCTGCAGTTCTTTATATTTTCTCTTTAGACACCTCAGTTTGACTTCCAGTCCCCACGCACCCTATCGTCTGCCTCCCCAAGTGGATTTAAACTTCACACGCCTGCATAGTCTCTGCCCACGTGGTTTGCCCTTTTCTGAGTCGTTTTTAAATCTCCCTTGCAAGCACAGCTCTTAAGTGGCGTGAACCAGAGCATGCGGTTGCTGAAAGCTGCAACCCCTCAGGGTGACTTTGTCACTTGGAGGCATAAGCGGCTTCCAGGTTGCTCTTCTCTACCCCTGGATTCTGGGTTTCTGGTTCTGTCTCTGGAATTGATTTAATTACATTTACTTTGTTAAGAAACTTGCATTTTCCAGTTTTTAACATCTACTAAGGCACTGAAACAGGACCCCATTTTCATCGCGACTCGGCAACAGCGCCCCTGCTGGATAATAGGTAATATGGAAGTTTTCGTTTCTAACGCAAATTTTACTGCTTTGTTTTCACTAATACAATGGATTAGTAAATTTATATTTACTAATACAATGGATTACATCATACAAGGTTTATATGATTATGGGAATACCTTAATTTGCTTGTTACTCGGTTTCAGTTTTCTTTTCCATATTCTATCATTAAGGAAGGATATGGCACTCCTAAGAACAATTGAATCTTTACGTACTAATAATGAACAGAAGAATATGGCACTCCTAAGAACTATAGAATCTTTACAAACTAATAATGAACAGAAGAATATGGCACTCCTAAGAACGATAGAATCTTTACGAACTAATAATGAACAACTAATTGACAGGATTAAAATTATTGAAAATCAGAGGTTATCTGAACAAGTGGATACTATGACAGACAAAATTGACTCCATATCCAAGGGTATTAGAAAGTTACCTGAAAGGGTTCAGGCTGTTGAATTTGACCTTCAGACTTTATCACAAAGTTTTGATAAGGTAACAGACAGAATGTACCTCCAAGATGGGACTCTACATGTTATAGAAAAAATTTTAAGGAGGACATGTTATCTTTGAAGGAAAAAATGAAAGCTTTGGAATCAGAGGTGCAGAATGGAGACCAAAAAATTGATACCTCAGTGAAATCACTGGAAATATATACTGGTCAGGAGATTCAGGATTTAAGAGAGACAATGATAAAATGATTTGAAATGAATGGAGAAATTATTGCAGCTGGTGAACAGAGTAAGGAGGCACAAGGAAAGGATACAATGCCTCCACCAGCTATTAGAACTGGTTTACCCAGTGTTCTAGCAACATACCCTATACTTAATTCTGACAAATCATCAACTTCTAAAGGCTCAAAGGGAGTCAGAGAAGCTAGATGGACGCCAATAGCAATGAATGATCTAAAAGAAATTAAGCAAGTTGTTGTTAATTTTGGCTTGCACAATGCATATGTAAAGGAAATGATAAGGACTTGGGCTTCTAATGCTAGAGCTATCCCCCATGATTTCCATCAGTTAGTGTCTGCAGTTTTAGATCATGGACCTTCCTTGATGTTTGGAATTTATTTCAGAGAAGAATCCAAACATATGGAACAGCAAGGAAGAGCAAAAGGTGTTGAGGTTTCCCAAGATCAAATTCTTGGTGCAGGAGAATATGCTGATCTACAGGTCCAAGCTCTTTATGACGATGAAGTACTGTGTTTATGTCACCAAGCAGCTTTAAATGCTTGGAATAGGATACAAGATTCAGCAAAAAGGGTTGAATCATATACCAGAATTAGGCAGGGACAGAGAGAGAACCCTTTATTGACTTTTTGCAAAGATTATTTAAGGCTCTGGACATAGGGGTAACAGATCCAGAAGCTAGACAAATACTTCTTGAATCTCTAGCTTTAGAGAATGCAAACATAGAATGCAAAAAGATAATTGGGCCTTTAAAGTCTAGATCAGCACCTATGGATGAATGGATTCAGCATACGATGAATGTTGAGATGTTTAGCTATAATGATGAATCTTGGGTAGGAGAAGTGATTTCCAAAGCAATGAGGAGACATCAAACTGCCAGGTGTTTTAATTGTGGTAAATTAGGACATTTTCAAAGGGATTGCAGGCAAAGAAATTCTAGGAATAATATCTCTTCTGGGAATGACAAAAATAGGAGACCTCGGCCTTCAGGTATATGTAGGAGATGCGGTAAAGGCAGGCATTGGTCCAATGAATGTAGGTCAACAACAGACAGATGGGACAATACGATATCATCGGAAAACTCCTTGGGGGGCCTCTCGCAGGCCCCCAAGCCAACAGTGGCCCAGTCATTCCTGGTCACAGTGGAGAACGTGCCTCACCAAGAAAATTAAAAGCTCCAATTTCTGCTGTCAAAAGTAATACTGGTCCAAATGATGAATTACATGTGGAGGATGAGTCAAAAAACCCAGTAGGACAGAGTAAACGTATATTTTGGCAGACTTCTATTAATGATCAAAGACCAAATCTAAGAGTCTGCATAAATGGCACTTTTATTAAAGGCTTATTAGACACAGGTGCGGATGTAAGTATCATTACCCCAGAATCTTGGCATCGGAATTGGCCTCTTCAAGAGGTAGATGTTCAGTTCCTGGTAGTTGGAACCCTATCTCGTGTAAAACAAAGCACAAGATGGGTTGAATGCATAGGGCCCGAAGGGCAAATAGGAAGACTAAGGCTAAGGCCATATATAGCCAATATTGCCATAAATTTATGGGGCTGTGACCTGCTACAGCAATGGAATACCCAGATTAACATTCCTGTAGTTCCAGGAACTCATAATTCAGGGAAAGATATGATGAGGTATTATGGGAAAAGGTCACCAACCATTCAGGCTGTACAAGAACATACAGCAAATACCAAACCTTTAGAGGTACCAACAGCCCTACCTTTAAAATGGCTAATTGAGAAGCCAATATGGATCAAACAGTGGCCTCTAGCTGAAGATAAACTACAGGCATTGGAACAGCTGGTGCAAGAGCAACTAGATGCTCACCATATTGAAGAATCAACCAGCCCTTGGAATTCTAAAGTGTTTGTTGTAAAAAAGTAATCTGGTAAATGGAGAATGGTGACAGATCTAAGAGCTGTCAACAAAGTAATTCAACCTATGGGCCCACTACAATCTGGAATTCCTTTGCCTTCTCTGTTACCAAAAGGATGGCCTCTTATAGTTATTGATTTGAAAGATTGTTTTTTCACTATACCGTTACAAGAAAAGGATAGAGAAAAATTTGCCTTCACAGTGCCTACTTAAAATAATTCTCAGCCTAATAGGAGATATCAATGGACTGTCCTCCCACAGGGTATGCTCAATAGTCCTACATTGTGCCAATATTTTGTAAGTAAGCCATTGGAAATAATTCGTAAACAATTCCCCAAGTCCATCATTTATCATTACATGGATGACATCGTGTTATCTGATTCAAATAAAGATACTTTAGAAAGGATGTTTGAAGAAGTAAAGAAAGTCTTGCCTAGGTGGGGATTACAAATTGCCCCTGAAAAGATTCAAAGAGGAAATTCTATTAATTACCTAGGTTACAGAATAGGGTTAGAGAAAATTAAAATGCAAAAGGCAAAAATTAGGAGAGACTGGTTAAAGACTCTTAATGACTTCCAAAGATTGTTAGGAGACATTTCTAGTCTACGACCAGCTGTTGGGATAACACCTGATCTAATAGTTCATTTAAATAAAACCTTAGATGGTGATAAAGATTTGAATAGTCCAAGAAAACTGACAGCTGAAGCAGAAAAGGAACTGACAATGATTGAGGAAAAATTACAGGAGGCACATGTGGATAGGGTGAACCCAAATCTTAGCTGCATACTAGTCATATTGCCTTCCAGAATTTCTCCTAGAGGGATTCTAATGCAGAGGGAAGATATTATTTTAGAGTGGATATTTATACCTAATAAACCAAGTAAAAAATTAAAAACTTATGTGGAAAAAGTCTCTGAATTAATTATAAAGGGTAAGCTGAGACTTCATCAACTAGCAGGTATAGACCCAGCAGAAATTATAGTGCCTTTTACTACTGAAGAAATAAAAAAGTTATGGGAAGACAATGAACCATGGCAAAGAGTTTGTGCTAATTTTTTTTGTGCTAATTTTTTGGGAGAAATTAATAGCAACTATCCCAAAAGTGGTAGACTTAACCTCATAAAAAGAACTTCTTGGATTCTTCCTAGAATTGTACATGATGCTCCAATAACTGGAGCCCGTACGTTCTCTACTGATGCAAATAAATCATGGAAAGCAGGTTACTAGTCAGATGAATTGAGTAAGGTGGAACAAAGCCCTTATAATTCTGTCCAGAAGGCAGAATTATATGCCATTCTTATGGTGCTAAGGGATTTTAAAGAACCACTTAATATAGTTACAGATTCACAATATGCAGAAAGAGTTATCTTGCATATTGAAACCGCTGAATTTATACCAGATGGCACAGAGTTGACTTCATTGTTTATTCAGGTACAAGACATAATCAGGAACAGGCTTTGTCTGATGTACATCTCTAGCCCAAGGCAATGCTGAGATTGATCAATTATTGATTGGAAGTGTGTTGCAGGCCTCAGAATTTCATAAGAAGCATCATGTCAACAGTAAAGGCCTAAAGAAAGAATTTTCCATTACTTGGCAACAAGCTAAGGACATTATAAAGAGATGTCCTACTTGTTCTTTCTATAATCAAACACCGTTGCCTACAGGGAGTAACCCAAAGGGTACTAAGAGAAATGAAATCTGGCAGATGGATGTGTTCCACTTTATGGAATTTGGTAAATTAAAATATGTACACCACACCATAGACACGTATTCAGGTTTTCAATGGGCTACTGCCCTGAGCTCAGAAAAGGCTGATTCAGTAATCACACATTTATTGGAAGTTATGGCCATTATGGGTATACCTGCACAAATAAAGACAGATAATGGTCCAGCATATGTATCTGTAAGAAAATGAAATGCTTTTTTGATTATTATAATATAAAACACATTACAGGTATACCAAATAATCCTACAGGTCAGGCAGTTATAGAAAGATCAAATCGTACTATAAAGGATTGCTGAACAAACAGAAAGGGACCGAAAATACCCCTAGAAATAGATTACATAATGCTTTATTAACCTTGAATTTTCTTAACGCTAATGAGAAAGGAACGACAGCAGCAGAAAGACATTGGATAATGGAAAAGTCTGCTGAACTAAATCAACCGATTTATTTCAAAGACGTGCTGACCTCTCAATGGAAGCCAGGAGATATGCTACATTGGGGAAGGGGTTTTGCTCTTGTTTCCACAGAAGAAGAAAAATTGTGGATACCATCAAAATTAATGAAGTTTCGATTTGAAGAGGAGAAACCGCTTGGAAAGGAGAAATGACAACTCATCCACAATGATGATATTCATACAGGTGGTAAGAAAAACATAAAATGGGGGCAGGGTTCTGTTCTTATCTCCACAGGAAAACACTCATCTTTGAAAAATTCAAGGGACCCTGGATGTTTGGATACTGACAGATGGAAAAATACCTGACCAATAGGAAATATCTAGAAAACTGAATGAGTTGTGTAAGTAAAATATATTAAACCATATTTCTAAATTTATAAAGCTGGTTTTGAAGTTGGACTCTGGTTCAGTCCCTCTCCAATTCCAAGCCTGTTAGTAAGAGAAAAACCCAGAGTTTCTGGAGTTTCTGTCTCATGTCAAGAGCCATGATATGGGACAGAAAGAAATATGAGTTTAGAAAACATCTTTGCTTTTCTTCATATCTATCATACTTTTCATTGAATATATCTATCATGCCTTTCAGTGAATATATATATATATATATATGATTAATGTTTAAGTTTTTCACAATGAACAATGAGTTTTTCCTGAAGTAATATTTGAAGTTTCCAGGAAGAAGATGGGGCCCCATAACAACAACTCTACCTGGTTGATATGACATCATGATACTGATAGTGCTACTATAAGACCTGCTTTGGATACAAGCTGCACAAGACAGTTCCAACTTGGTTATCTGAAATGGTGCACATCTTATACAACATTTTGGCCAGACCTGCACAAAATACTCAGAGACTATTGGCAGTTTTAAAAGACATTGATCTTGAAATTTAACCATCATTTTACTTTCACAGGATCCCCCAGAAAGAACGTCGCCCCCATGACAGCTGGAAGTAATTCTAGAGGACGACGTCCCCTTTCCCAGTAAAACTTGCCCTTGGGTTTAGGGACATCATTTAGGGGTTGATTATAATTAGTATACGATTGAGGGTTGGGGGAGGAATTTTATAAGCTCAGGGATCATTTTGAAAAAAAAAGAGGGATGATGGGATAATTGATTTGTAATTGTGAGTTACTATTTTTAGACAAATATATTGGTATAGATTCTTGTATATTGATACAAAGTTAAATTATATTGACTATTGTATGCATGCATGTTTCTGCCTCTGTTTAAAACATTTTTTATGTATTGACATATATTGTACTGATATATATATATATATATTGTATATATTTACCATATTGCAGTGTACATTTCTACCTCTGATTAAGATACTTATATAGGGGGCTGGAGAGATGGCTCAGTGGTTAAGAGCATTGCCTGCTCTTCCAAAGGTCCTGAGTTCAATTCCCGGCAACCACATGGTGGCTCACAACCATCTGTAAGGAGGTCTGGTGCCCTCTTCTGGCCTGCAGACATACACACAGACAGAATATTGTATACTTAATAAATAAATAAATAAATAAATATTTAAAAAAAAAGATACTTATATAATGCTTGTGTATTGATATATATTTACCTACTGCAATGTATATTTGTACATTGTTTATATTTGGAGGTCATTGTCCTCATTTGTTTCACAGTCATTTATTGTCTTAGTCTTTAAGTCAGATAGATATTGAGAATTATATAGATTAATAGTCATCTAAGTTTGTCATTTATAATTGGACTAATCTGGTTCTTTAGATATATAGAGATTATACTCAGTATAGATAGATAATCTTCAACTTCTTCAAAGAGCTGTAGAAAATGGCCTTTAATCTAACTCAGAGTTTTGTGGTAGTCAGACACAACTGCTCCTGTCAACACCACTCTATTCCCGAGAGAATGTTGAGCACCAAAGACACTCCACCTGGAGCCTTTCTTTTTGGCAGAACTGGCCTTTGGGCAAAGAAATACCCATACCTCAACCACTGACAGAGAAACAGAGCATGCATCAATGGATAAAACAGGACTGTCATATCCTGCCAAGACAGGGTAAGATAGTTTTGAAAAATTTGCTTGCCTTTGAAAATGGTATGTCAGTTATGTTAGGCCTTTGCCAAAGTTGGTTGCTTCAATGCTGCTCACGTGACTTTGGGTGATTGCCCAGGTAGCTAGTTGTCTCTGTGATTTGTTGCATGTTTTGGAAGTTGTTTTACTGAACTTCCTAATTACCCAGGTAACATTATTTCCCTTCTCAGATCTTCGATGGGTTGAAGACTATATAAATGTAGTTACTTTCTCTCATGACTTGGCCAAGTTATTTATTATACAAGACCTAAGCTAGTTAGAATAGGATATTTGTACTTATTGTATATAATTTCATAGTAGGTTTAGCACTCTCTTATTTAAACAAAAGGGGGAGGTGTTGCAGAAGGTCCTCCCACTCCTCCAGCCTATAGCCGCTGAGATACCAGCCCATTGGGGTGTGGTCTCTCTCCCTTTAAAAAAGCGGCCATTTCCCTCTCCTCTTTCTCTTCAATTCCTTCTCCTCTGGCGACTAGACTCCCTTCTTGGTTGCGTAGGGGGCTATTGTCTGGGACGGAGATCTGTAAATTTTTTCCCCTTAAATAAATACCACCCGATTAATCATAATTCCAAACTGGTATGGCATTGTTTGTGACTTAATCCATCAGTCTGGCCATGCTAAAAGACTTGCTTTTTTCCACCCTGGGAAACAGAAACTGAAGCATTTTTCATAAAGTCCTTAAGTACTATCTGAGCACTCCTCAGAGCAGGATTCATATGTGAATGCTCTTGACTATGGCTGACCTGTCTCTTCTCTATGACCAAGTCCCCAGGCTAACCCAACTGGATATTCCAGAATCAGAGTACAGTGTACATGGAAAAGATAAATTTAAATGAAGCTACATAAGTTCAAAAAGGAAAATCAATATTATCTCACTCATATGTAGATCTGACCTACAATGCGTACATGTAAATATATATAAAGAGGTGTAGCTAAAGTCTAAAGGATCTCTGTGAGTTTGAGGCCAGCCTGGTCTACAAAGCTAGTTCCAGAACAGGAACCAAAAAGTTACAGAGAAACCCTATCTTGAGAATCCAAAAAAAAAAAAAAAAAAAAAAAACAAAAAAAAGAGAGATGAACTTTTGAAAAGACTGGGATTAATCCAGGAAATTACCTGAAAAACTGACAAATGAGATGACATGAAATTAAAACTTCTTTTGCCTTATAAAGAAAATAAACACCATAATGAAAAACCATCTATATAATAAGAGAAAAGTCTTTGTCAGATAGCTTATTCATATTGAGAATGTATAAAAATTCCAAAATTAAATACCTCCAACTCCAAATCTTTCAGCATATAAGTGAGCTAATGGACTGAAGAGATAGACCTCAAATGGAGAAGCAAAAACAGTCAATGAAGTTTAAAATTATTTTTTTAAAAATTGATTTATTTAATTTTGTAAAAAAAACTATCTTTTCTCATTTTATATACCAATCCTATTCCCACTCTACCTTCTCCCCATCCCACCCCCCCATTCACTCCTTTGAGAGGATAAGGATTTTCATGGCAAGTCATCAAAGTCTAGCACATTGCTTTGAGGCAGTACCAAGGCCCCACTGTATTTAGGCTGAGGAAGGTATCCCTCCAAAAAGAATGGCTTTCAAAAAGCCTGTACAAACAATAGGGTAAATCCTGGTCTCACTGCCAGTGGCTTTACAGTCTGCCCCAATCATACAACTGTCATCCACATTCAGAGGTCATAATTTGATTATATGCTGGTTCCCTTGCTGTCAGGCTGGAGTTGGTGAGCTCCCTTAGCTTAGGTAAGCTATTCAAGAAGGTCTCCTCATCATGGTAATGACCTCTTTGCTCATATTCTCACTCCTCCTATTCCTCAAATGGACTTTAGTAGCTCAGTCCGGTGCTCCATGGTTTATCTTTGCATCTGCTTCCATCAGTTGCTAGATGAAGATTTTATGGTGACATTTAAGGTAGTCATCAATCTGACTACAGGGCAAGGCCAATTCAGGGACACTCTCCACTATTGCTTAGGGCATTATCTGTGGTCATCTTTGTGGATTTCTGGGAATTTCACTAGTGCCAGGTTTCTTGCTAGCCCCAGAATGGCTCCCATGTATATAATATGTTTTAATCAATTCTACTCCATCATTCTCTCCTTTTCAATTCTAACCCCCACTATTACATTTTCCTTCCAATATCATGTACTACCTTAATTAAAAAATTATGCTCTGAGTCCATTTAATTCAGCCTCTATAGGCATTGATGTAGCTATGAAGATGGGTAGCTTCCTTGTAGCCCACATATTGACTTTATTTTCTCTCCTGCCACAAACATCAATGGCTAATAGCTTCTCACAAGGAGATAGAACTTCATGAGTCCAAGACCAAACCCTGATCCATGCTGGGAGTTTGGCTGGCTTGATATTATCCAGGGTTGCACACATAGTCCCAGCCATTTCAACTTCATGTGTGCACTGTTAAAGCTACAAAATACTGTCCACTGAAGACTACTTCTTTTCTGATTCTTATACAACCCCTGTGCCTTCTTATGCAATCAATGTTCCTGAGTCGTGTGGGCTGGAAGTGAAATATAGAGATCACATTTAGAAATGAACACTCCACAGTCTTTTATTGAATGTATGCTGACTGGGTCTTCGTCTCTAAATTAATCTCCATTAATTAGAATCTGCTCCACTGAGAATTGAGAGATGAGTTAATAATATGTTAGGATAAAGATAAGTGGTCAGTATAAAGATAAGTTTATTACTGTGTCTATTAAGCAGAACAATAATATTAGTCCTCTCTTATGGCTGATGACCAAACAGTGGCCAAAATAAACTTAGGGAAGAAACAATTTATTTGGCTTATAATTCCCAATAAGATTCCATCACTGAGTGAACTGAGGATTTTTCCCCTAATTCACAATGTTAGGGTATGAACTCTATATTGTAGAGTGAACATTAAGTTCAATCAAAATAATAGTTGGTTACTACCAAAAATTGGTGTTGCCATTGAATTAGTCACCATATATTGCCAAGTTAGATTTTATTATAACTCAAAGAGTTCATAGCTGAGAAAGACTGTTTAATTTCTGTTCAACTATATAATGTATAGAATGTTCTATTACTGTCAAAGCTAGCCAATAGAGACTATGCTTTCAAATCAGTACCTGCTTGATTTTTGCCATGTAATTATGACTCAGGTGTGTATCTTCGCCCACTTCACATATGACAGAGGGTTATTGTGTAGAATATATAAAACACTAAAAGACTGAAGACCAAGATTTCAACCCTATTACAGAATGGGGTATAGAATTAAATTCAAATAACCATAATATGTAGTCTACAATGTTCAATGCCCTTAACCCTCAGGGAATTGCAAAATAAAACTACTTTGGATTTCCTTGTAAGACAATCAGAACGTCCAAGGTCAAAAATACAAATCACAAGAAATGCTGGTGAGTATTTGGGGGAAAGGAACCACTTCTTCATTGTGGGATGGAGTGCAAACTATTACAGCCTCTATAGGAACCACTGTAAGCTTCCTTATAAAGAGAAAAATAGAAGTACCCATGTGCCCAAGTTGTTGGTATATCTGAGACATGAGACATTTACCGAGGGGAGTACAGATAATAGAATAAGCATAAGAATTCTATGTTGCAGGGAGCAAAGGGAGCAAAGTCCTTGGAGACTAAAAGCATATGCAAGACACAGAGCTCCAGGATTTGGTGTTTTCCCTGATGGATTTCTGTGCAGCTTTGCTTTACTCTTTCCTCACTGTATCTCCATCCCTACATTTCAAAATGGGAATGGATATTCTCTACTTTTGGGGGGAAGATGTAATTCTTTTTTAAATTTCTGTATACTTTAGTTATTGTTCAGGTGGTCTCAGTGAAGGGTTAGCTTTAGTCTGAGAATTGACTTTGGATTTTAGAGTTTTAATTAATATTGACACAAACACTTAGGGAATTTTTGATGTTGTACTCAATGCATTTTTCATTGTGGTATGATCATAAACCTAAGAGTATCAAGAGTGAAATATTGTGATTTGAATAAAAAATGACCCAAAGTGAATATATTTTAACATTTGGTACCCAGTTGGTACCACTTTTGGGGGGAGATGTGGAAATTATAGGACACAAGTCATTCCTTCTAGCGCTATGTAGCTTTGCTGTAGGAAGTATAAAATAAGACCCAGGCTTGAGAGTTTGTAGCCCCACTGACTTAGAGTCCACACTCTGTTTCCTGATTCAGCTTCTCATTCACTATTTTTTTCTCTTCTTCTGCACTATAATGGATGCTTAGACTTTTGGAACCTTCGCCAAAACTATTTTTTTTTCTGCTAGTTGCTTTGGGTGATACTGTTTTATCACAAGGATGGAAAATTAGGTAACAATACACAATGCTGATTAAAATACCTGACAAAGTCAATTGAAAGAAGAGTTCCAGCTCATGGTTTGACTTCGGAGCTGGGAAATTACAGGAGCAGAAGCTAGATCCAGGTGATCTCATTACATTTCCAGTCAGTGAAGGGAGAGCAGTAAATGCCCTGTGCTCAGGTCACTTTCTCCTTTTCCTGCAGTCTTGGACTTCAGCCCAGAAAATAGGGCTTACCAGTTAGGGAAGGTCCTCCCAGCTCCAGAATTCTAATCACTATCATCTCTCAAGGCATAGACTAGTACAATCTGAAAAAAAAAACCTTTTATTGGTATGTTCCTGGGGTCTTATCTCCTAGGTAACTCTAGGTCTTGTCAAACTGACAACCAGTATTAAGCATTATAGCCATATTAAACAGGACCACCATAATGTAATTTCAGAAATAATTACTTCTCAGACATAAATACAACACCAGGCTTCTATTTTGCTTTACTATTTTAATTTTATTGTAAAAATTAATTTCTATATTCTGATCTTATTTTCCACCCATTTCCAATCCATTCTAAGTCCTCTGTAACTTGCAATACAAACAACTTGACTATTTCCCCTCATTTTTCAAACTCACAAATAAAAACATTAGAAACAAACTACATAAGACGCCTAGCAATAGTGGAAAGGGTGCTTGAACTGGCCTTCCCCTGAAATCAGATTGGTTACCACCCTAATTCCCACCATAGAACCTACATCCAGTAACTGATGGAAGCAGGTGCAGGGATTCACAGTCAAGCACTGGACTGAGCTTCTGGAGTCAGTTGAAGAGAGGGAGGAGGGATCATATGAGCAAGGGGTAGGGGTCAATATCATCATGGGGAAAACCACAGAGATGGATGGCCAACTTGAGCTAGTGGCAACTCACAGACTCTGGACTGAAACCTGGGAAACATTCATGGGACCAAACTACACCCTCTGAATGAGGGTGATGACTGTGTAACTTGATCTGTTTGGGGTGGGGGCCTGGCAATGGGACCAGGACTTATCCTGGGTTCATGAACTGACTTTTTGGAGCCCGTTCATTACCTATGTTGGGAATACCTGTCCGAGCCTGATTCAGGGGCTTGGTCCTGCCTCAACTTGGTATCCCAGACTTTGTTGACTCCCCAAGGGAGGCCTTAACCCCCTCTGAGGAGTAGTAGATGGTTGTGGGATGGGGAAAGTGGGATAATGGAGAAGGTGAGGAAGAGGGAACTGGGGTTGGAATGTAATATGAAAAATATGTTTGAGATAAAAAATAAGATTATAAAAAGAAATAAACTACAATAACATCCTTCACCCAAACAAAATAAAAAATCCACAAAAAATGAAATTCAAAGTTAACAAGAAAGTAAAAATAGCAGCAACAAAAAAAAATTCTGGTAAGACAGAAAGAAAATCCCCAAAGATAGCCAACTGAGACAAAAATTCCAGAAAAAATACCATTGAGTTTGTTTTTTGTTAGTCAAACACTCCTGTGCATGGGACATGCCCTGCAGTGTAGATAATATACCTATGGTATTTCATGGGATGAAACTGATTTTTCCTTTTCAGTGTGTATCAATTGCAGACAACTTCTTACTTAGGGGTGGGATCCTGTGTTCACTTCTCCCTTTCAGTGCTGCAATCGAGCCTGGCTTGACTCTATTAAGACCTTGTGTGCATTGCCACAGTCTCTGTAAGTTTGTATGCACATCAGTCCTGTTATGTTTGCTTGATACTGTTTTATTGGAGTTGTATATGACCTCTCACTCTTCCAAACTTTCAGCCTCATCTACTGTAAATCTACTTAGACATAAGGATGATTTGATGAAGACATCCCATTTAAAACTGAGTGCTCCAAAGTCTCTCACTCTCTGTATGTTTTCTAACAGTGGGTTTCTGTGTTAATTCCCATTGACTATAAGAAGAAACTTCTCTGATGTGTGTTGATCAATGTAGTGAATTATTGATTATAATCATTTTAATGTTTTTGTTACTTTAGCAGAATAATAGTAATAGGTCTCCACTACGTATGAGATCTGTCTAATCTGAGGTTCTTGACTACTTAAGCAGTGTACATATAGGTTCCATCTTATGGGATGGGCCATAAATTAAATCAGAAAGTGTTCAGTAAATCCCACAATATTTGTGCCAGTATTGAACAAGTTTATCTTGTAGGCAGGAAACTGTTGTAGGTTTTGGGGTTTGTAGATGGGCAACGCTGTTTTTAAATACCAATATTTTCAATTTGTTCTTTCTTTTTATAAAAGGAAAGAAAAATGCCAAGACAGAAAGTATGAAAAGAGTAAAACCATGGTCAGAAAAATTGTTCTTGTTTATCTTTCCTTTATTGGATTGGTAATGATGATTGACATCATGGGTTTGTCCTGATCAAACCTGCTTAACTACTTTGTGAACAGAAGCTTCTTAATTTACTCTGCTTTGGGATCCTCGTATCTCAAGGAAGATTGTTACACTGAAGTCAAAAAGGTTTTCTTATTATTTGAGAGAGGGAAAAATCGACTTAAAGGCTTTTCCTCAGACAAGTATCTCGACTGCATTTCCCATCAGTGTATCTAAAGATTGGTGGCAGCCTGAAAGGCTAGAATATTTGTCTAATAAAATAACTTCCCATGAGTACACTATATGTGTAAAGAAACATTAAGAATATAAACTATGAAATAGACTATTAATAGGATATTGGTCTATTCATATATTCATATATATAGTACATTATATTTCAAGCAGGAATAATAAACACAGTGCAAAAATCTTCTTAGTAGAAAATCATCTAACATGGAAATAGTAACTTGTTAATGGTTACTTTTTTCATTTATAAGGTAGACTATTGAATGTAGGTCCTAAATCGATATTAGGATCCCTTGGTTAATTTGAAATTTCTGTGGAACTACTAGTATTCTAATTGTGACTTTTTAAGTCATCAAGTACTTTTTGCTTTGTGATATTGAACCACGAACGTGGTATTGTTCCTTTTTCATTAAACTTTTTGCCATGTTTGTTTTCTAGCTCTGTTTTAAAGCGGCAGACAAACCATTTCCAGTATGACTGGGGAGATGAGTCTGGAGTGATGCTCCACCTGGCATAGTTATCTCCTGCATCTCGATATCTTTTGTATGAATGTTTCATGTCATTTACAAAAAAAGGATAATCACTTGCTACTAAACTAGTACAGAATTCAATGACAAAGTCCTCTGTTTTGTTCCATTTAGCTCCACGTACAGCCTGAGGACGGTGGAGTGACACACTGTGGTCTCCTTCGTGTTCAGGAATGGTGTTGGTACAAACTGCTTTACAGAAAGGACACTGCTTCCAGCAGCCACAGAGCTGGTCAGAGAGAATTTTCTCAATGTCAGGAACGACTTCATCTGTGGGCTTACTTGAGCAGTCCTCTTCGACTTTCCTCAGTGCAGGATCCAAAGCTGCACTCATGGATTCTTTGAGAAACTCAGTATCATTAATTTCCAGGTGCTCTATGCTTATCAGGTCTCTTCTTGGAAAGATCAGGTTGCTCCCTAGATGATCACAGAACAAATCCAACCAGCGAGATGCAGTGCTGCTTTCATCTTTAGTTACTTCTGTGGCATTTTGAACAGCAGAGAGGATGGCATTTTTGATGTCTTCTAAACTTGTTTTTAAAAAAATCTTTAATTTTTCACCTTCTTTTTCTGAACAGTACCTTACAATGTGGTCTCTAATGTAGTCCCTAAAAAATTGTTCTGGATGATGAATGTAATCCCAATACTTCTCAAAATTTTCTTCTTCTGCCAGAGAAATGAGAATGTGCTTCTCCAGGTTAGACCTGTTTCCATTGAATGCAGGGCAGGTGGAATTCATGTCCCTACTTACTTTACGACCCATTTCCCCCCATATGGTAGAAGAAACAGCAGGAGTGAGCTTACGCCAAAGAAAGTCAACAAAGGATGTGATGGAGGCTGTACCTTGGCAGCGCATCTTAAAACTCATGAAGAAATCATCTTTCTTTCTCTTCATATAGTTCACAGGATCATTTGCAATCTTGAATGCCTCATGCATTTCCTTGAAAATCTTTGATGCTTTCTGGAATAAGCACAAGGATAAGTCGATTGCATAGTCTCTGGTAAACGTGTATTCTTCCTCAGGGGGCACAGATTTCATTTCATTTTCTATAATCCTCAAGATTTCATGAAAATCATTCTGACTGTAACCACACTGTTGCTTGCAAATGTTTTTAATTGTTTCATCAACTCTTAAATCAATATTATGAGTAACATTTTTAATGGATTCTTTATGAAATGTTTCTAAATTCGTGGGGATTGAACCATGTTGTTTTTTCATTTGGATATGTTTGTCATAATTGATTTCAAACATATCTCCAGAGTCCCTTTTTAGTTTTTCTATAATATTTTTCTCTTTCTTGAAATGCTCCAGAAGGATATTTTCAGAATCCAAATCAATGTTAGGATCTGTCACAAGAGGAACACTTGGAGTCACATTGGAGATCCAATTTGTCCAAAGTTGATTGAATTTCTCATGTAACTCTTCATCACTGAATTCTTTACCCTTCACACTTAAAGCCAACTCTCGGCTCCTCTCTAACAGTTCATTTTCATATTGTGACACTTGGTTATCTAGTCTTTCTTGACTTTGTTTAAGACTGAGAAGCTCATTGCCTTTCTTTCTGGTGTCTGAAATAAGTAATTCGTTAAGCATTTGCAGCTTCTGTTCAAAATAAGCTTTCCATTGGACCAATGTTTCACTATCTGGGTCTTCTTCAAAATACTTGTCAAATTCTTTCTTGATGGTTTCATATTTTCTGTGAAGTGGACCTTCTAGTGTATTGGTTGTGATTGTCTTTATTTTTGAATTCTGAATCTGATTGTTCAACTGGTTTTGTAATTCCAGCACATGGCTCCTCAACTCCCAGGTCCAATGATTATATATCGTTTCCAGTTTGCTCATGGCTATGACTTCCTTGGTGTTTCTGAAATTGAAAATGAAATTCTCACTGACCAGGGCTTTCCACAAATCTTGAACTCTGAATTTTACATCTGAGATTTTCATGATACTTCTCCTGGATTCCTGCTGGGCAGTCTGAAGAATCACACTCTTCAATTCCTGGACATTGTAGCTATAATAAGGATTGGGAGAGGCCATTGGGGGGTTGCCATCCCAGAGGTGAGCAAAGTAGTAGACATGATTCTTAACATTAAATTTTATTACATCACTGAAGCGGGTTATGTCTGAGCACTCTTCCACCTCAGCAGCTAATGCTGTCATTTCATCCAGTCTCTGCTCCAGTCTCCTTCGTCCTTCCACAGTTTGGTCTTTAGCTGTAATTTCTCCCACATTCTGATGGACAAAAATGCAACTTGGGGAGATTTTCACTTGTTTCATTCTGAGAAAAGCCTGGACAACTATTTGTAGGACATCCTGCATCTCTGCTGGATTCTCCCCAAATATATTGATCAAAGTCAAGTTTCCAAGACCAGTAACGAATGTTGCCATCTCATTGTCCCAGTTCTGGGATTTGTTTTTGAGTTCTGGAGCCCGAAGTCCTTCTGTGTCTACAACAAGCACAAAATCAATGCCAAGTTCATCTGTGAATGTCTCTTCCACCTTCAGGAGCTGCATGTAGGCCCCCTTGGTGCACCTGCCTGCACTGGCTGTGAACTGCAGCCCAAAAAGTGCATTTAGTAGGGTGGACTTCCCTGAGCTCTGTAGGCCAAGGATAGAGAGAACAAACAACCTTTTGTCTCCAAGCGTCTCTGAGAGCTTGTCAAAAACAGCTGCCACCCACTTTAGAGGCACATATGAAGCATCCCCATCCATCAGCTCAATGGGAAGACCAGCTACCATCAGGTCTGCAGCAATCTGGGGGAGGTGGAGAGAAAGGCCATCTCTAAGGGAGGAAGTGTCTTCCAGAGCTTCATAGATCTGGGCAACTTCTCGGAGTAGGTGCTCAATGCCAAATGTACAGTCATAAATCTCTGTGGTGATGGCTTCTATCTGATTCTGCTGGTCAATCAAGAAGTTACTTTCATGCTTTCTATGTCCTTCTGTTTGTTCCAATGACCACAAAGACCTTTGTTTCTCCTGTAATTTTTCTAAATGTTCTTTAGTTAAGTTATATAAAAGCAGACTCAACCAGGTCAAGATGTACTCTTTAGAAGGAGTTTCTGCATTTTCTTGAAGAGTTTTAAGGAAAGAGCATATTACATCATTGAGAGGAAAGGCCTTTTCTAATTGTTGAAGGCGGATTTTTTGTTTCTCTCCCTCAATATCACTTTTATGTTGTTCAATACTCCGATTACCCTTTTCTGTCAGATGATAGAGTTCTTTGTCCTTCTTACACCAAATGTGCCAGAGTTTTCCCTGAAGTGGTAGTAAGTTTTCTTTTATCTTTGATAATGTCTGTTTTGCTAGTAGGGCCATTATAATCTCAGCCTTTTCTTTAGCTTTCTTGCAGTCTTTCTGGTCTTCATCAACCAGGAATCCTTGTTTTCGAGCTATCTGTGAACAATCTTCTAAGCTCAAAGAAGTTTTAGAGTGTTTTAATAAATGTTTTATGGCATTTGTGAGTTCTTCTGTTAATTCTGCCTCATTTCTATCCCTGATGCCAATTCTTACTCTTCTACCAGAATTATTAACCAAGACATTTTTTTTATCATCCAACAAGCACAATAGAGGTATTGAAGACTGACTCAAGTGTCTGACAATATCCTGGTTTTCTTTATTGCCATCAGAAGATGACATGAGGACCACAACGACAGACGAGATATCTTTCAGGAAGCTGAGTTGTTGCCTATGGTCCTTGGCATCTCCATGAAGATTGGTAAAGGCCACACACTTATCAAATGTGTCCTCACCTTGACCCCCAGGACAGAACCAGGAGATCTCCACCACTCCTTCCATCAGGAGACAATATTTGCTACTTCCTCTGCAGTGCCTGTGAAAAAACACATCGTGTTTACGTTTATGGAGAAGAGAGTTCATGGTCTGAGATTTGGAAGCAGAGAAGCCATTTCCAACTCTAATGAAGGACACTATGGGGGTAGAGATACAGCACATCTGCTGATTCCTGTGACTGTAGCTCTTGTCCTGTGGTGATTTACTTGACTCTTGCCAACTTCTCCTGATTTGTCTGAGAGACCAGAGAGAGAATTCCATCTGAGAAGTGTTGGGATTTGGCACCACAAGGGGGAGTGCAAACTGACAAATGGAAAGTTTGGACAAAATGTATTGCCTAGCAAGATCATCTGCACAGTGAAAAATGGCCATCTGGATGTCCATTGGATGAATGCGTTGTTGGGAGTCTGTGTCCAGAGGATCAGTAGGTTCATCTCTGTCATCAGACAAGTCTTCGAATGGATCAAAGGTATCAGTTTCCTCATAACAGGGACCTACTAAATTTTCAGGTTCATCATTTTCAGCCTTTTTGAGAATTAGATGTCTGAACCCACAGTCTAGCATCAGTAGCTTTTGTAGGAAATAGAAGGGAAGTTCCTGTTCAGATGCTGGTTGGGAGTTGTGTACAGAAGTCTTGCAGATCTGATGGAAGTCAGCTTTGCTCATCATTTTTGGGTAGTGATGTTCTAGGCCTAAACGTTGTAGTAAGCCTAAGAAAGGTCCTTTTTCTATCATTTCCTCTGTGCTGTTTTCATCATGTTGCTTGTTAAAAGTCTCTTTGTTTTCATGGTTGAGCCACTGCAATTGTTCTTTCACTTCATCCATCCTCAAAGGAGAGATGTCGTGTTTACAATTCTCATCAGTGTGTAATCTCATGTCAGTCTCCCAATTCTTGGAATCAGGATCTGTTCCAGATTTTGTGAGGACATTTGGAAATTTTGGAGACAACAGCTCTTCTATATGCTGCCTTATTAATGCTAAGCATTCTGTTTTCTCTTCTAGAGAAATGGCTGTGTTTCCAACTGTGCTTGTCAGAGTTTTGAGTACTAGGAATGCCTGTGCCCCATTTGGGTAGGTAGTTTTGAGCTCCTGATACACGTGTAGGGCAGTTTGTATTTCATCCAGGAGGAAGTTTAACTCAGCACATCCCAGGAGAGCCTGGAAAACATGGCTTTCCAGCACATTGCCTGACCCAGCTGCAATAGAGATTAGTAGCAACTGTAGGTCAGGCTGCTCTGTTTCTCTAAGGTAGTCCAAAAAGTAACCAAACACTGTGGTGACTTTACATGTGGCTTTTCTTTGAGCTTCTTCCACTGTTTGTGGAGATTTCTTTTTCATACTCCCTTCTAGGGTTTTTTGTATTTCCTTTAATGTCTGAAGAAATTCAGAAAGTGAGGTGATTTTTTCTTGTTCTCCCTCTGATTCTAACTGGTGTATCCACTCCATGCTAGATGGGGTCTTCAGAAAGTCTGTCAATTTGTACACACAACCATCTATCACATTCCTAAGTTTCTCATCACCAGCATAACCTGCTTGGAATTTAATATTCTTTTGTAAAAGTCTAGTTTCTTGGATTATACTGAAGAATTCTTCATCCTGAATCTGAGTAGGAAGGCCAGACAGCACAGCATAGTTTTCTTTTAGGCATTCAGCCACCTGAAAAGGGTCCTTAAAATCACTTTTGTGACTTCTGAGGATGATGCTCCAAACAGGCACGAGCCTAATTCCCTTATCAATAATAGACCATGTTTTGTTGTTGGCAAGTAGACCAGCTGTCCACTGGAAAATTTCATTTGCTTCTGATGGTCCACCTATCTTGGACACAGATAATTGGACGTTTATTTGGAGCTGGTGATTAGGTGTATTCTGACATGATCTTACATTATGTGAATCTGACATTTTCATGCTCGCCTCAAATTTACCTTCAAAGCCACTGGAGTTCTCTGTTATGTAACAACCTAAAGCCTCTGCTGTCCACTGCTTCACAAAATCTAGCTGATCACTTTGGAAACCCTCTGAAATGGCCTTCCAGCAGTAAATTCCCCCAAGATGCAGAGGACCTTGATTAGCATGAGAGCCAAATCTGTTGAAAAAGTTTTCAGTACTGTTTCTTATTAGTAGGAATCTGTCTGGTCCATCAGTATGTTCCAGTTGTTCCTCAATAATTTTCAGTTCCTTGAGCGCAGCTTCAGAGAGCTGGAGCTGATCACTTCGAAAGTGGAAGGAGGCTAGTGGCATGTACCTGTACTTAACTGAAGAGAAATAAGAGTGCTCTGAATTTGATTGCTGTGTGTCCTCAGATTCAGATTGTTTGCTTTGATCTTTACCACATTCTTGACTAAATCCAAAGTGTTCACCCTTGGCTGATATCATTGTTCTAAATCCCAGCTTCTCCACTGTTTCGGTGAACAGAGATTCTGCTTGAGAAGACATAAATTCTTTTGTGTCCATCATTTTTCCTTGTTCAGGTCCAAAGAGAAAGAATTCTTTGGGGACCCTTAGTAGCTCTTCTCTCTTTGCTAATTGGTCCTTTCCCTTGCTTGTCTTATAAATTCCCTGCAGAGCCAGCCCTCCAGATGCCCATTTTACCAGATCTCTATCTGGGAGGTTTTCACTGTAGGAAAGTTTTTGTTCCATGTGGTTGAGATGTCTTTCCATTGTTTCAGTGACATCTTTTAGTGGTACTTCCGGCCTTGGCCAGCACTCTTCAGGAATCTCCATTGCTTGTCTCAGCTCTGCTTCTTTTTTTTTAACTTCTTCATCTTCTCTGTGCTTCCCTTCTGAGTGTAAGGCTCTCAGTTCCTGCAGTGCCTGTTCTGCCTTCTGCTGTCTGCTCTCTATCATCTCCCCTGGAGTCTCCTGGAACTCTGCAACACTGTTTGGCTGTGAGATATTAAGCAGCTTCTCCAGAGCCTTTTCTTCCCATGTGTGCTGTGTCTGGGACTTCAGCTTCTGGAGGTCTTTTTCTTCTAAGTATAGTAAGTCCATGGCACAGGTCACACCCAGGTCTTCCCGAAGCTTATGCAACCAGGAGTCAACAGACAAACCCACTTCTGTCAGCATCTCCTGGAGATCTAGCTGCCTTCTGCTTCTTGACTGAACACGCTTTGTTGTTGCCATGGCTCTGTGAAGAACAGATACTTATTCATTCTGTGTCCAAATATAAGACATCTGACTCATATGACCCAAATTTAAGTGTTTTTAGAAGGCTGGTCTTGAAGGCTTCTCATGCTTTCTTCTAATTGTCTAATTTATGTTTACTTAAAACTTTTGTCCTGTCGTTTTCTGTTTACTGTAAATAATTTATATGTCTAGCTTCCATTAAGAGGTTCAATCTAATAGACCGGCTTCACGTATTTATTTCCTTCTACATTGACTCAAGCCAGAGCCACTAATGGTTAAATTTGAAAACATTATTTGGTGACAACCAATATTTTATTTGACAAAAACGTAATTTCCTTATGCTCATTAAGATTTCTGTATTTGTTTCTATAGAAACTATGTTGACTTTTTCAATTTATATTTTCCTAAATACAAATCAAATTATGTAATACTGTGTTGGTCTCTAATCATTATAAATGAATTTCTGTTTTATGCTTGCCGCTATCTTCTAACACTTCCTCTTGCCCTAGAATATTGTTTTAGAATATTTCTATTGATGTGATAAAACACCATAATCAAGGCAACTTAGAAAATATGTCTAATTTGGGGCTTGTGAGATCACATGGTTAGAGTCTATCACCATCATGGACAGGAGGATGAGAGTAGTCAGGAAGGTATGGTTCTGGAACAGTTGATGAGAGCTCATGTCTTAAGACAAAACCACAATAAAGAGAGAGGGATAGGGAATGGAAATGGCTGGGGTCTTTTGAAACCTCAAATCTCATACCTAGTGACAAACCTTCTCCAACAAGTCCACAATTGTCAAACCTTCTCAAAAATTTCCACCGCTGTGGAACAAACATTCAAATATGAGCCTATGGGTATCATTTTCATTTAAACCACTGTATTCTACTTTCAGCCCCATAAATGTATAACGCAAAATGTATTTCATCTAATTTCAAATGGTCTCAGCATCTTTAATTCTCAACACTTTAAAAATCCAAGTTCAAAAGACTCTTCTGAGACTAAAAACAATTTCTGAATTGTTACTCTGCAAAAATCACAAAGCAAATCACATGCTTCCAACTTTTAAAAGCAAAAAATATAAATATCATACCATTCTGTTTATTGCACCCCAAAATACAGTTTAATTTAGTATAAGATGTTGTACATAACCGTTATTTCACCAGATGTCAAAAAGGTAGGCTCAGTCTGTGGACTATTCCAGTGGGGTTTCTTTGAGTTAATTCGATGCTGTCTCTGTGGCTTCAAGTCTCCCTCCTACTTCATGTAGCATCTACATTTTCCTCATCTCTTCAGCTAGAATAACTGTTTTGGAGTATAATGAGACTCTTTTCTTTTATAGGAGCCACAATTTCACAAGTTCCTTCATTAAATATGGAATATACAGTGAATACTATCTTGTTTCTATATTCTGCAGAAGTTACTGGAATTGAAGGGTGAGTTTTAAAATTTGTTTTTTTTTTCTTACTTGGCTTATGGATCAATTTTGGCTGTTTATGTCATGAGTACTTCACTCCCAGAGTCTGCTGTAGATCAAAATTTTATCTTGAATATGCAAACCTCATGTTTGAGATAGTTTGATTCCTAGGAATAGAAATAAGACACCAACTCTACAATATAGTCAAGTTTGAACTTTCTAAATACTTCAACTAAAATATATGGATATTTTTAAAATGCAAATAACAGTTTCAGAAATGCAGATTCCAGTGCTTCTAGAAAAACATGAAGCATGAAAATTTCAGATAACAACAACAACAACAAAAATTTCTCTTTCTATAGACATACTAAAAAATGATCAGTCTGGATTAATGCAATGAGAGTTTATTGGATAAAAACTGAGATAAATAGTTTAAAAAATAATTATAAAAATGTGCAATAAAATTAAAGATGACATAAATATCCTGATTGAATTTTGAAAAATAAAAGAAGATAATTGAAAGAAAGATCTCAGTGCAAGATATGAAAGAAGATTTTAATGAGAAAAGGAGAGTAAAAATTAAAATATTAGAATGGAAATAACCAATAATTTATTAAAAACTTGATTGGGACAAGAAAACCCACAGAATCAACCAACCTGGGTTTATAGCTCACAGAGACTGAACCACCAAACAGAGCCCACAGGGACTGACCTAGGCCTTCTGCACATATGCTAGAGTTGGTAGCTTGGTTTTCCTGTGGGACCCTAACAGAAGAAGCAGGGGTGGTCTCTGACTCTGTTGCTTCCTTTTGTGATCCTTTTCTCCGCTGGATTGCCTCATCCGGCCATAATAGGAGGGGTGGCACATAGACTTGATGCAATTTCATATGCCATGGCTGGCTGAAATTTCTGTGGGGGCTGCTGTTTTCTGAAGAGGAATTGAGAAGGAGTGGATTATGGAGAGAGGAAAGGTCCAGGAGAGACTGAGAGAAGAAGGCAGGAGAGGAAACTATGTACAGGTTGTAAAAACAAATTAATTAATATATCGGAAGCCACAGTATTGTACAGTAAATGTACTGCTCACAGATTAACAAAGGAAGGCCCACAAGTGTACAACTTATGGGGCACCCAGTTTTGCAGAGCCTGTGAGAAGACTTGACTTTTGGATAAATCGCTGTCAATTCTGTTAAATCTTGTGAAATCATGGTGTTTCTCCCTTCAAAATGGGATTCATTTCCAAAACACTGAGCAGTGTAACTTCTCCTGCAGGGGCAATGCAATGTCCTTTCCATTCTCCCACACCATGAGACCTTAAAGCCATAACATTCACTCTTCATTCTAACAGTCAAATTTCATTAGATTCAATCCCACAAAATTACTTGCTAACAAACCATACAGAAATTTTTATAGAAGATAGGCACTGAGCAGGAAGTCAGCATGTCCTGCCCTCATCAGACAGACAGATCTGGGTGTAGGTGAAGTCCAGGTTCAGGGATCTTTAGTAACTTTATCTAATGGTTTGTAATGTCAGATATTTCCCCTTGGATGATGGCTCTTTCCTAGGTGGTGTCACCTGTTCCAGAGTGCTTCTTTGTCAGCTTATACTTGCCCTTTTTGTGACCTTGCTACGCATATTATCATTGTCTTTGTTTGTGGAATTTGCCAACTACGTAAAAATAGAAACCTCGTGGAGACACCCCTTATTCTTCTTTTTGCTGCTTCTTCACACAAAGGAATACAAAACATGCAGTGGTAACGTACAGTAGTTGATTTATTATGTTCATCCTCAGATCCAATCATTCAGGTTTTGCCTGCCATAGTGAATCTTTCTGGACCCTGAGAGATTTAATGGAATTAACCCCAAAATAAACCTTGATTTTAATATAAAATATTCAGTGGGAAACCCAATGAGTGAATGAATGACAAGATAGAATAACAAAGTTTTACACAAGTTAGGTTTGAAAGGTTGGATATGTTGTTGGTAACTCAACATATTACAGGGCACCTCTGACAAACATATATCTAACACTATATCAATGAGGACAAACTAGTAGTACTTACTTTAAAATCAGGATTGAGACAAGGAAGTCCATTTTCTGACCTCTTAATCATACAGTCCTTAAGGTCCTAGGTAGATTAACTAGGCATCAGAAATAAATAAAGGTGAACAAATAAGGAAGGAAAAAAATCCTAGTATCATCATCTGAGGATGATGTGATCCTATACATTAGATACTCTAAAGCCTGCACCATAAAACTGTTATAATTGACAAATACTTTCATCACACTATTAGTATACAATATAAATGTTGAAAGTATCACCAACTTTCCAAGTACTAATAATGAACTAGAAAAGAAAGAAATTACTAAAAAACTATTTCATTCAAAATAAATGAATGAATGAATAATAAAAATATGGAATAAAACTGTTTTACTGGCATTGGGACCCTACTTCTCACACTGGGTCATCTTAATACATGGGAAACATTGATATGTGATATTTTGTTGATATCCATTGGAGACTTGCCCTTTCCCAAACAGAAATGGAGGAGGAGTGGAGTGCGACTGGAAAGAGAAGAGGGAGGACGGAGGGAATGGGAGGAGAAGAGGGAAGGGAAACTATAGCTGGGTTGTAAAATGAATAAATAAATTAACAAAAGCAAACATATAGAATATATATATACTTTATGGTTTATTCTGTCAAAATAATTAAATTGTTTGCTGGAAAATGGATGAAGAAAGAAATTATCATATTTAATATAATATATCAGACTATGAAAATGCAACATTTGATTCCTTTAATGTAGTTTTCATATTACATAAATAAATGAGATCCTTTATAAGTAAATATATAGCTTATATGATGATAAAGCAGAAGCAGACTGTGTGAATGACCTAGAGAGATGGCTCAGAGGTTAAGAGTGCTTGTTCTAGCAGAAGACCTGCACTTGGCTCCTAGTAACCACATGGGTAGCATACATTTATCTGTAATGACAGTTTTAGAGGACCATGTACCTTCTGGCCTCCACAACCACCAGGCACGCATGCTGTGCACAAACACACATGCTGGCAAAACATGGGTGAACATAACTAGCAATAAATAAATTTAGAAAAACTGTGTTGAGAATAAATGGGACAAGAAGAAGGGAGGTGCAACTAACTGGGAAGTGAGACCCTGAATGTTCTGCCATGATCATGCTGCCAGAGACAATGGCCCTTCCTGCACTCCCTCAAACCCTGACTACCAAACTACCTCCTATGGGGCAATATTCTTCACATTCCTTCTCCTATCCACTCCTTCCCACTTCCTCCATAGCCAATGAGAAAGTTGAAGGCCAACATCCTCCTCCTTACCCTCCTTGAGTTGCGGGAGGTCCTCCCACTCCTCCAGCCCATTGGGACGTGGTCTCTCTCCCTTTAAAAAAGCGGCCACTTCCCTCTCCTCTCTCTCTTCACTTCCTGCTCCACTGGCGACTAGACTCCCTTCCTGGTTGCGAAGAGGGTTGACTGTGATCTGTAAGTTTTTCCCCTTAAATAAATACCACCCTATTAATCATAATTCCAAACTGGTGTGGCATTGTTTTTGACTTACGCCTTCATCCTTGCTCCCCTCCCCTCACTTCTACTGCCTCCCCGTACCCTTCTGTGTGACAATACACCTCTTGGACCCCTTCTACACACTGACCTAACCCCTCCCAATCCTTCCTTGTCTCTTCTCATACCAGGTCTTACCAACCTCCTGCCCTTCTCTGCCCTCTCTGAAAGGTAGCAGGAGCTGATGAAATTGTTAGAGTCCACGTTCGCTTCTCTCTTCAGAAACTCTTGCAATTAGAAAAGCAGTTGGGTTCCTTCTCTGCTAATCCTTCTGTTTATATCAAGGAGTTTCACTATCAATTTAACTTGGCATGACCTCTATGTCATCCAGGCCTCTACTCTCTCTCGAAGAGCAAAGTGGGCTCAGGCAGCAGCTAGAGAATACACAGACCAGACCCACCTAGTGGACAGTACAGTCCCTGTGGGGTACTTGTCTGTGCCAGCTACAGAACCATACTGGGATTATCAACCAGGCCAGAATGGCTGGCAGAGGCAGGACATTATGGTCCACTGCCTCCTTCAGGGTATGGAGATGGTCTCGTAAAAAGTTGTTAACTTCGACAAACACTAGAGATCACACAGCAAGCTGATGAAAATTTGGCCATGTTTTAAAACAATAAAAAGGCCTACGGTTCAATACACTTGACTAGACCAAGCCTCTCAGCGGGACCTACAGTTCTGACTACCCATTTCATTTCTCCGTCAGCATCAGATATTAGAAAGAAATTTAAAAAGGTTGAGGAAGTTCCCCAAACTCCCATACAGAAATTGGTGAAAATGACCTTTAAAGTTATTAATACCTGAAAAAATGCAGCTGAGTCTTCCTGGCAGACAAGGCTGCAATAGGCAGCTATGCTCCATGCCCAGGTCTTAGCAGTGGCCTGGAGGCCACCAGGATGGGGGACAAGGAAAGTTGACCATGAACAAGGCCAGAGTTCTTGCCAGAGTTTAGCCTAAGTCAGCTTCGCTAGTAGCCTGCTACAAATGCAGCCATAATAGTCATTTGGCCAGATATTGTCCAGAGCCTCAGCTGTCTCCAAGGCCATGCGCTATCTGCTGGCAGCCTAGACACTGGAAATCACAATGCCCCCATGTGGACTCATCCTCTATGCTGTGCCATGGAAGTCCAGCCTTACCAACATCTGACTCCAGGGAAATAGCGTATGTGGTGGCTCAGGTATTGCTGGACCACATCATTCCTTGGTTTGGCATTCAACAGACCATCCAAACAAACAACGGGCCAGCCTTTACTTCCAGTATCATGGAGCTCGTGTCAGAAGCTCTCAACATCTCCTGGAAGCTCCACATCCCTCACTACTCATAATCCTTGTGAAAGGTGGAGAGGGCCAATGGACTTATCAAAAAACAACTAAAATCAAGCTTTCCATTGAACTTAGGTTATCTGGGCCTGCCCTTCTTCCCATTGCCCTTATCTGTCTCTTGGTACTCCACATTCTCCTATGGTTTAAGTCCTTTCAAGCTCCTTTATGGAAGGCCCTTCCTCCTTAATCACCACTTACAAGCCCAAATGCCTCCACTGGGTGGATACCTACCCTACCTCTCCCTTCTGAGGTCTCTTCTCTGTTCACATGCTGACAGTTGTCTCCCTGCCCTCATACCAATGGACTCAAATGCCCTTGAACTTGCCCCACTCTCCCCAGCAGACAGAGTACTCCTCAAACAGTTAGTTCCTAGGTCTCTTAAATCATAATAGACAGGCCCTCACAAGGCAATCCTTATCACCATTTTGGCTGCCAAGGTTCTGGGACACCCATGTTGGTACTCCCTCTCCAGGCTCAAGTGCAGTCATCCAGGAGTAGGGCACTGAGGTAGATAGTTTTTGTTTACACTGTCAACATTTACACTCAGACCAGAGGAAGGATTTATCATTTCCATCAGAGCCTCAGAAGCAGAAGCCTTAGTTATTGTTCTGAATATTGGAGTCTTTGACATGCTATGTTATGTCAATAACACGCATTTACTCAGAACTTCATCTGTTGCTCACACATTCAGTCAATGCCTTTTTGTTTCTCACAAAAAATGTTCATCAATCTTACCCATTAGAAAACTCTGTAAGGTACATTAATGACCAACCTGGAAACACATACCTTCTGTGGGAATAGTGACCTGAATATAATAGGAGTAATGGATCACTTTCTCACCAGATTTACAAACTTTTAAAGATGATACCCAAACCTGGTACCATTAAGTGGGCCTGTGCCTACACATGTCATAGGCCCTATAGGAGAACCGTGTCTTACTGTCTGCTTAATCTGCATAGCATTAGTCTGACTCCTAATGACTACACCCATGGATCAGTGAATCTATCAAACCTCATTAGAGAAGTTTCTTTTTGCAGCAGGTTGCAGTTAACAGAGACTCACAACTTGTCATGGCTCAGAGAATAAGAAACTGCAGTCTCCAGCCCTTTTTCGAACATCATTATCATATCTACAATTTAGTAGATTTAGATATCCTTGCAGGAGATGAGGCAGAAAGATTTTAAGATTCAGAGGTGGCAGATAACTGAAAAGAAACAGTATTTTCTAGACACATTAGGGAAGAGGAATATGTGAGCTAGCAATAATTGGGAGTTGTGAGTTCAATGCACAAGATTTGCACAAACCCAGGTCTAACAAAATCCCAGCATTGACAACAGAGTTAGGCACAGAGTCCCATTCCTAGCTGAAAAACTGTTGATATCTGAAACCTGCTGAGAGACTAAAAGCTAGTTTTTCTCAATGTGTGGTACTTTGTAAGTTGACTATGCTGCTGTGAATGATCACAAACCCAAAAATGCACTTGATGGTTTTGGAAAAATAAGAGGAAAGATGCAGAGTTTAGTCAATAGGAAACAGAGGTGGGTCTGTTAAGAGTTAGTGGAAATAAATAAATATGATCAAATCATACTGTATAAAATTATCAAAAATTTTAAATATTTGTAAAACAAAGTATAAATGGAAACACAACTTAAATGTAGAACATAAAGCTCAAGTCTCTTAAAAGCTACAATAGGAAAAAATCCTAGATTTTCTGGGCATGATTATAATGTTTATATAGTAACCAAATGAAATAATGTATTGATTGGTCAGTATTTCAATTTGTATATAAACTTTCATGTTAGGGACTTAGTATCCATTAGGGACATGTTAGGGACTTAGTATCCATTTGGTGCTCCTTCTGGGTGACAACATAAACCTTAGGAGGCATTGCCTAGTTGGATAAAGTAGGTTATACTGAAGCAAGCCTCTGGATGGTATATTCTGCTTTTTGTCTATTTGTCGGTCTATGTATTTTGTTTACAATGAGGTGATTATCTTACTCTGTCCCACGTTTGCACTGTGGTGATATGCTTTATCACAGAACCATGGTAAGGGAATGAGCTGATCATGGACTGAGTTCTCAGATACTTTCTCCTTTAAGTTGATTTTTACAGATATTTAGTCACAGTAACAAAAAACTGACTATCACCATGCAACTCCACTGAAAGTAAAAATTTATGCTCTGTTGAAAGACAAAATGAAAAAAAAAAACAAGAATCTAATCTTTGGTTTATGATGTGGCTACAAGCCTGTGGTGCCCAGTGAGTGGAAGGTGGTGGCTTGAATAAGAATGCCTCCCTATAGGTTCATGTATTTGAAGGTTTAGTCCCAGCAATTGGCACTATTTGAAAGGAACAGGGGATGTTGTCTTGTGTACTAAGAGTGTCACTAAGGGTGGACTTTGAGGTTTCAAAAACTCAAGGTAGGCCCAAGAGCTTTCTATTCTTGCTGCCTTCAGGACATGGATCTACAACTCTCAGCTATTATGGTTGCCTGTGTGTCAACATTCTCACTGTTGTGAATTTTCACTAAACCTCCAAAACTGTAAGCAAGCCCCAGTTGAATGTTTTCTTTTATAAGAGGTTCCAAGGTCATGGTGTCTCTTCACCATAACAGAATTCTGTTTAAGACAGCAGTTGATATCAGGAATAGAGTATTGCTGTGAAAAGCCTCATCATGCTGCTTGTTGACAGAATGTGGATGCTGGAACTTTTGATTAGGGAAGCAATGATTGCTTAAGTAGTACTTAATGAGCCATATTAGTAAAAGCATAGAAGACAGTGGTGGTGAGAGCAACATAGATTACGACTCAAGAGATTTCAGAGGAGAAGAATATTAGTAAGTGGTATAGAGACTGTTGTAGTGGTATTTTGGCAAGCAAAGTGGCTGATTTTGCCCTTGTCCAAAAAATCTGCCTGAAAGTAACTTGAAAAGTTTGGCATTATTGGTATGGGCAGAGGATGTTTCAAGAGAGCATAGTACTGATTCTTCCTATGGTTACTATCAATCACTCTTATGTAGATTTATAATGAAGAAGAGAAAAATGCATGGAGAAAATTATAACATGTATGGCTTGAGGAGAAAAGAAAAGCAGGAAGGATAATGGTGCTAAGTCCTTTGCTTAAGGAGATAAAAGGTTTAAAGGAAAGTGAGATGTTAAATGGAATTAAGAGAGTTATGTGCTCATGACAAGGTCCCATGTAGGTAAATTTGAAATTATGGAAAGGATTTAAAGACAAGCTCAAGAGGTGAAGGAAACCATGGGAAACAGAAAACTGGTGCAAGTGAATTGGAACAAGGGGAAAATTCAAGCCCAATAAGCAGCAGATTTTGGCAGCATCATCCAAGTGTTTCTGTCTTTAGAATAAATAACACAAGAAAGGACCTACAGAATATCCCTTCATGCTAAGGAAAACTAATGAGGCCATATACATGATGTAGGTACGTCATCTGTCTAAGTGTTGCTTTCATTGGTTAATCAGTAAAGAAACTGCTTGGCCTGATAGGTCAGAACATAGGTGGCTGGAGTAGACAGAACAGAATGCTGAAAGGGAGAAGGCAGTGAGACAGTCACCATAGCTCTCCTCTCTGAGATGGATGCAGGTTAAGATCTTCTCCGGTAAGCCACAACCTTGTGGTGCTACACAGATTACTAAATATGGGTTAAAGTAAGATGTGAGAATTAGCCAAGAAGAGGCTGAAACTAATGGGCCAAGCAGTGTTTAAAAGAATTCAGTTTCTCTGTAATTATTTCTAGGCATAAGCTAGCCAGATGACTGGGAGCCAGGCGGCAGGAATGCAGCCTGCCCCTCCTTCTACAGATTGGTGCCCAACGTGGTAACAAACTCCATGTAAAACCTGAGAGAGCTTAATGTTAAACACAGAAAAAACAGAGTTTAACACAGCTTTTTGCTGTTTGCTAGAGCGTGCTGTAGAGAAATTTCCCTGACTCAGCAGCCGCAACAGGAAAAAAAAAAGCTGTGGTTTTAAAATGCAGCTTCCTGGGATGGGCCGCCAGCACGAACTCTGGCTTTAAAGAATTTCAATGGCTTTTATGGGACTGGATGTTTGTGTTCCTGCTCAGGATCTGAAAGAAAGTACTCTAAGACCATGCCAATGGCTCAGAGCTCCCCACCTGCACCTGGGCAGAGAGCAGGATCAGGCTTAGCAGGCGGAGAGCATAGTGGATTTCTGCTGCCATACAGGGAGATGTTTCCAGACTGTGCAGTGCTCTGTGTGTCAGATTTGGCTGTAACTTGGATGAAAAGAGTTTCTGTGCTGCACACTCATTCTCAGAGTTAAAGTGTTGAGTACAGCTCCTACCTGGTGGCCCCTGAGCTAGAAGAAATGGTACATCCACCATTTTGAAATTGGAGAGAGGAGGAGCCAACATCCAGAATAGCGCACTGCTCCATGGCTCGGAGACACATGTGGCTCTGCCATGTTGGACTGGGTGGAACAAGCCCGCAGTACCTGTTTATGACCTAGGAATGTCACAGCTTAGATTCTTAAGCACTTAGTGATTTAAAGGCACAAATCAAAAACGCTCCTGGATAGTAAAAAAAAAAAAAATTACAGATTCACAATAGGACAGATTCAGACAAAAAGACCTCTAAATGGGTCACAATGTTGGATGAGTTTATGTAGGCTTGGGAGAGAGAAGAAAAAGAATATAGAGAATAAAGTTAAGGCCTTACAGATGGTTATAGATTAAAAGAAATAAAGAAAAATAAGCCATGTAAAAATGAAAAATTCATAGAGAGTCTTGATTATGTATTTTATTGTGTTTTCTTTAAAATTTTTCACTGTGAAGGAGCTAAGTAAAAAAAAATTCATTAAATAGGCTGCTAAGCTGAACCTGCATATATGTCCTATTTGATCTAAGGATATCATGCTTTGGAAAAGAATTTCTTCTTTTGTTTTCACAGAGGATGAGACCCTGTGGATTGCTTCTATCCCAATATGGTATGATAGACCATGCCCTCCTGAAAAGTTGCTGTGAACACCCTCAAGAAATTACTTTGCTCAACTGCTGACTGAGATGAATTTAGCACATAGGTTACACCATGAAAGATGTAAATAACAGTACCCCCATTAAGCATGAAGCAGTTTGGAGAGAAATGACTGCACCCATATTCCCAGATATTGTTTATAAATGTTCTTTTACATTTAAATGGGGGAAATGATATAGATATGAATAATTTAAATTGGTATAAATTTTACTCTATTGATATAAATTTAAGGTCAATTTTGTTATATGTATATGTATTTCTGATCTTGATTAAGGTATTGTGATTGTGTAGTTCATTTAAAATGTAATGTATAATTTAAAAATATAGTTTGTGAATGGATAGTCATCAATAATAGTCAAGCTTGTAGTCATGTTAGTTAGATTTTCTAGATATATAGATATATATTCCAGTTAGATAGGCATTCTTCATATCTTTCAAAGAATGCAGAATATGGCATTTAAAATGTTTTAATAACTGAGGGCTTTTCATGACAATGAGACATGTCTGCTCCTGGCAGCACCAATCTGCTTCAAGAGGAAGATGGGCATCGAAGAGGCTCCTTATGTAGTTGGGTAGCCATTTGGGCAAGAAAATGCTCTTGCCTGGACTGATGCATGAATTGGACACAAAGGACACACAGAGAGAGGACTGCTGAACTTGCCTAAAGGTGAGATGGTCCTTTGGAGTTCCTGACTCATGAAAGAGTCTGCGAGACAT
This sequence comes from Microtus oregoni, assembly GCF_018167655.1. Classification (NCBI taxonomy): domain Eukaryota; kingdom Metazoa; phylum Chordata; class Mammalia; order Rodentia; family Cricetidae; genus Microtus; species Microtus oregoni. Next base: position 38,692,254 of record NW_024543075.1, on the reverse strand, counting down.
TCTACAGGACACAGCAGATAATGACTGAACTGTCTTTAAAATTTCCTGCTTCCCTGTGGGAGGGGAAGAGGAGAGGGGGGAGGAGGAGAAGAGTGGGAGGAGGGGGAGGGAAATGGGAGGCTGGGAGGAGGCGGGAATTTCTATTTTTTTCTTTCAATAAAAAAAATTCCTGCTTCATGAAATTGTCTGCTGGATACTATAGACCTGTAGGCCGAAGATGGATGCCCCAACAGTACAGAGGAACTTTGGGTGACTGTCCAGGCAGCGAGATGTCTCTGTCATTTCTAGAGTTTGGAAGTTACTTATTTCTTGTTTGCTTAGGTAATAGTATATTCTTCTGGAGTCTTTGATGGAGTTGAAGAATAAATAGATAGTTATAGTTTTCCTTAGTTATAATAGAAGATAAAGTAGATATAAATATTATGACTAATTCTTGCTTTATAACTGTTTTGTTATATGTAATTTTACTATGTTAAAGTGAAAGCCTTTTTTAAAAACAGAAAAAGGGGAAATGATGTAGGTGGGTCATCTGTCTATGTGTTGCTTTCATTGGTTAATTAATAAAGAAACTGTTTGGACTGATAGGTCAGAACATAGGTGGTTGGAGTAGACAGAACAGAATGCTGGGAGGGAGAAGGCAGTGAGGCAGTTGCCATAGCTCTCCTCTCTGAGATGGGTGCAGGTTAAGATCTTTTCCGGTAAGCCACAACCTCGTGGTGCTACACAGATTACCAAATATGGGTTAAAGCAAGATGTGAGAATTTGCCAAGAAGAGGCTGAAATTAATGGGCAAAGCAGTGTTTAAAAGAATACAGTTTCTATGTAATTATTTTGGGTAAAGCTAGCCGGTGGCCATGAGCCAAGCAGTGGGAAGCAGTCCGCCACTCATTACTACATATATGTGTCAAGGATATCCCTGAATGGAGGCCCAGACAATCCATTATGTGAAGCTGTAAAGTTGAAACCTGCATATTGTTTAGAGACATAGGATTCCTACCAAGGAATGCTGCAGACTTAGTGTGGAAAAAACTCGAGAGAAACATGTGTTTCAGTAAACAAAACTTATAAGACTATGAAATCTGAAGAATAATTTGACATCAAACACGGAGATGCAGAGATTAAAGTTTGTCCTGCTAGTTTTGGGTCTTGCTTTGGTCTTGCATATCCTCACTATACTCTCTTTCCTCCCTTTTGGAATGGTGATGTATATTCTGTGCAATTATATGTTGGAAGCATGTGATTTGCTTTTTTATTTTGATTTTATATAGAATTACATTTAAGATATTTCTGAGTCTCAGAAGATACTTTATCATCTCTGTTTTCATCTTTGCTTCCAACTCAACTCATATAGTACAGTGTACTTGGAGTGAAGCATTCTGTACGTGAGACTGAACCTTCTGGAATGGTTTTCACTATGCTCCTTTTCTCAAATTTTGAAATAGTATTATATATTGAGCAACATTGTATGCTGGAAGTATTTGGTATTTTTTTTTATTTTGGTTTCTCAGGGGTTTAGAGTTAAGTGATTGCCTGGAATCTCAGAAGGGACTTTGTACTTTTAAACATTGTTGAAGCTGTGACAGGCAATGGGGATTTTTGAAGTTTGACTGGATGCATTTCACGTTATGGTAGGGCTATAGGCCAATGTGGGTCAGGGAGTGAAATGTGGTAGAACCCATTCCCTATGGAAGAATACCTTGCTCAGCCTAGATACAGGGAGGAGGGCCTTTGCCCTTAAGTGATATGACAGTTATTCTTTGTTCCCCATGGAAAGCCTCACCCTCTCTGAGGAATGGATGGGGAGTGGCATGGGGGAAGGTGAGGGAGTAAAAGAAGGAGGGAGAGGGAACTTGGATTATTATGTAAAATAAATAGATTGTTTTAAAAAATAAAATAAAAAAGAAAGAGAATGTCCACTATAGATTTGAAAACTTTGCCACCAGTGTTTCACACAAACTGAGTGCATTAGTAGATCTGGCATTGTTAGAGGAACTCTGTCACTGGCATGAAATTTGGTCTTTCAAAGGCTCAAGAAAATTCGCTGGCCTCTGTTCTCCTGCTACGTATTGATCCAGATGTAGAATTCTTAGCTATTATGTCTTCCTGCATGTTGGTATATTCCCTGACATTATGAAAATGTATCAAATCTCTGAAACTGTCAGTGTATCAAATAAATAATTTCTGTTATAAGTGTTGCCAAATCATGGTATCTTTTCACAGTAGTTGAAGACTAACTAAGACATAATTTATATGCTTGGATAAAATATATAATATCTAATAAAGTAGTATCATTCTATACATACGTAACTCTTAAAAACCAATAGCATGAAAATGAACAACACAGTAAAAGACTTGGGCAAAGACTTGGTCAAACAAGCTCTTTACCTAGAAGATTTACAGATTGTTTATAGCTTTATAAATGATTTTTGACAATATTTGTTGTTTGAGAAATGCAAATGAATACAATCATGGTATATTAAATTGATTACTATCTGTATTCCTTGCAATACACAATACTTGTGAAGAAGTGGAAGAAGTCATATGAATTCAAATATGTTAACATCACTAATGAAGATAGCTTAGGCTTTCCAAATGAAACATTTGTCATAGAAGGAAGAAATCTTATTCCTTGGTAATATCACACAAATTTTGAAAGCTTAAGTTAACACAAACATCTGAATAGCGACTGAATGGAAGCTTTACTCATATTTGCTAAGCTAGACAGAGGTAACCAAGATGTCTATTAAGAGCTTCAATCTGGAAAGCCCTTCATGAGCTCGCTCATCTGTTTGACTCCTGTTCACCAGTTGGTGGAGCACTTGTGTAAAAACATTGATCTTCACTTTTGTCCACAGAAACTAAAGCATGATGAAAGCCTGACATCTCTGTCTTCATTGTGTGCTTGGTCTTATTTGGCTGAAGCCACAGAGATAAGGTATTGTCCTTAACATTTCCCTTTAAAGGGATGTTAAATCCCAGGAAGAGGAAAACCTAAATGGATCAACAATCCATCTCTTAAATGAGATTTTTTTTTCTAGACTTCATTTTCTGTGATGGAAGAACAGATGAACAATGTAACAATTTATGAGACCACCTTGCAGTAGAGACTACCTTCTAACAGTTGACATATTCTTGGATACATGATGTGCAGAACTATAACTAGACTAGGATTGCTTAACTATGCATACTTTTGACTTTCTATTTGAATCAAAAATGTTCATACCAATACCTTGAAGATGGATTTAGGGACCACTGGTTCCATTCTTTCAATTATGGCCATATAGAGCAAATAAATCTCCTCTGTATTTTTTACCACCAGACATCTCTTTAACTGTTATACAAGCCATGATCTTTGTTACTTTTCGATCTCTGAGTTCATATTAAAACCTTTGGTCAGGTTCTTATTGCAAAGAATTATTCATACAGAATGACCTCCCTTATTATATGATTTAAAGTAATAAAATGCCATAAAAATTGCACTTCCGTATAAAGCTTAGATGAGACTTGTGTCTGCTCCTCCCACTTTTAACTCTAGATAGACCAGACATAGCCCATCAAAATTTCAGTTCATTGTCTAATAAAGGATGGCTGAAATTATTTACTCATGCTCATCTATTAAAGGCCAAATATTACCTCTGAAAACTTTAGCTAATTCTCTTTCTCACATCTCCTGGATGTTGTCTGACCCTCCTCCAGAGACAGGCCACAACCAACTCTTCCTTCTCTTCTCCTAGGTCAATTTCCTGGCTACAGGGAGAACAGTCTCTAAGTACCCATCTGCCCCATATTGGCTTCTTTTTCATCGTGTCTGTCCTACCACATGAGCAAGATCCTACTCTGGTCAGCAATATGGTTCAGTGAGTCCTTGTACATGATCTCACAATGCGAACTGGATCCCTGGGACCCACACAATGTCAAAGTAGAGAAAATAGCCCACAAAGATGTCTCCTGACCTTCATATGTGTAATATGATGAATATGATTACACAGCATGCAAAAACTCACAATAACAATAACATGTACACTTAAAATTGGAAAGATCCTTTTCTACCTGGTTTATCATATGCCTTTACCCCTGTTGTGTATGTCCCTTTTCAATGTTTAAAATAATCCTTTCAAAGAAGGACTCCCACTTTAAGTCTGGTATTTTGTTGTTGTTGTTGTTGTTATTCATATTAACCACCAAGTTAGATTTTGGTTTAGAATTTTATTCTCCCATACTTTTAGCTTGTTTATGGGGTGATAATTTTATGAGTATAAAGAAATATGGACTTACGACATCGTTTTTTTTTTCTCAAGATAGCAGATATTTCTCTGTGAAACAGCCCCATCTGCCCTGGAACTTGCCCCTGTAGACCAGGCTGGCCTTGAATCCATTGAAACCCACCTGCCTCTGCATCCCAAGTGCTGGAATTAAAGATGTGAGCCACCACCACCCTGTTTATGATGTCTTTTTTAATGTTTGCAAGCTTTGTGAATATGAGGAAGACATTTGAATAGTTCTCTCTCCTTTCCCCTCCAACAAATGGCTAGGTTTTACAGTAGGTTTGCCTTAGATTGCTTTGCCTTCCATGTCAAGTTATTTCCCCTATCATTTATTGACTCATCTCTTTTGCATGTATGCTAATGTCTAAAGAGAGGCACATGTGTCTTCCCCCTTCACCTCATCTTATCTATGGTCACTTGTGAAAAAGAAATGTGTTTGTCTGAAAAGAAAATACAGTTTCTGGGTCCAAGAGGTAAAGGTCTGAGGTCCAATTAATCCTTGTAAGAAAACATGAACCTCTATGATTGAAGACAAAAACTGCTCAGTAATAAGTTTTCTATTTCCCCTTGAGTGACATAAAAGTCTTTTCCATCACTAAGTCTTGAAGATGGAAACTGGAGATAGCAAAGTCTGTTTTCCTCGGGGTTGACTTAGTCCCTCTTTTCAGTGGAACAGAAATATGAACTTTAGATTCAGTGCTAAACAACGCTTGCAGCTTCAGCATACCATAATTGTAATTGCTCCCTTATCTTTTCCATCATTTTCCATTTTGCATTGTCTATTAAATTTATCCTATTTTGTATTTATCTGTCTACCCTGCTTCCTATCTACTCCTTCACTTACTTGTCTCTTCGAGGCCAGGTTGACTGCTCCAGACAAAAGTGCAGGGAGAGTGTGATCCTTCTTGGAGGAGGCGAGGGTGCAGAAAGTTAGTTACAGCACAGCGAGGGTTATTTATCTGGGGACAGAGGCTGAATTTATTCTCAGCTTAATACCAATCTATGTCCTCCTTCTTACTGGGAGGAGCTTTGTGTTATTCCTGTTTATATTATTAGGCGTGTCATTATGGAATAGAGTCCAATTTATAAGTAACTAATCTTACATAAAGAAATTAAGTATCCAATTTTATTGACTCTTGAGAGAAGAACAACGAGGTCAGCAAACCCAGATATCTTAGTAGTTTTTAGGAGGAAGGAGCTAGATGAGCAAAGAAAAGCATGCTCATAAATCAGAAATGAGAAAATCAGGTTGATGCTGAGGAGATGGTTCAGTGAATATTGTGCTGACTACACAAGTGTGATGATCATTGTTCATACACCCAGAATCCACATAAATGTTAGGTGGGCGTAATGGCAAAAGAGAGAACTAGAACAAGCTAGCTAGAATCAGTTAGCTCTGGGTTCAGTGAGAAACCGTACTTAACAAATTTTGTGGAGAGCATTTCAAGACAACCAATTTCAACAGTAGGATTTAAAACAGATATGGACACATTTGTATCTTTCCTCTAAAATGATTGTGTGCACACACACACACACAAGCACACACACACACACACACACACACACACACACACACTGCAGGCAGGCTCATCCTGGAACTGGAGTTTCAGGCACATATAAGATGCCTGATTTGGTGCTCAAAACTGAACTCTGGTTTTCTGAAAGAGTTATTATTTAGGGTTTTCTAAAGGAAGGCGACAGCAAGGTTTACCACAAGTAGTACTTAAATGCTAATCCCGTCTCTCAAGCCCCGGCATGAACTTTTAAGGAAGGAACAATCATATATGTCTTTGTAATCTTACAGTCTTTTGGATAGTTTATATGATGTCTATACCAAAGTTAAGAGATACAAATTAGATGTTTCCTTCTTGTTTATTTTTGAGATTCTAATTTGATATGATTCTCTCTTCTCTTTGCTCCTTCTTAACACTCCATAATTCTATTTCCACTTTCCTTCAAATCCAGTCTCCTTTTCCTAGAATTGTTGTTATATACACAAATGGATTTGCATATATGCACATATTCTTATATATAAAACCTTTGAACCATATAATGATATTTGTATGTTTGTTTTCAGGGCTAATCATTTGCTTGAAGAAAAATAATGTAGTAGAGTTGATTAAAAAGGCTTACAGAAAAATTATCAAAAAGCAAGCATAAGCTAGCCCACTTTAGTTACATAGATCATAGATAGGTAGCTATTATCAGTTTTGGACCTCTTCCAGTGAATGGCTTTAGACCCACTTCCAATTTCACTGATAACATGAGAAAGTGAAGCTTCATCGTTTCCCCTACTTATAATTTAAAATACCCTTTGAAAGTGTATATGTAGTAGACGTTTTTGAGGTCCATTAAGGAAAGGCTATTCTTCATGGTCAAAGAGTGAAATCTGAGAACTTTTGGCCATGGGTAGACATTGCCCCAAAGAATAGAATAGTGCATAATGTTGTACTTACCCAGAAGAGTTAATCCATGTGATCCTGCCAATCATTTGTTCAGGAGACTACTTCTCAAGTTAGCAGATTTACCAGAAGGTATGCTCAGGAGTTGGGAAAAATTATCCCCTTAGTGAGAAAATAAAGTTATACCTCCTTATTCCTTCTGTGACTATTTATTTATAAAGTTTACTTATTAAGGAGAGTAAGAACCCACAAAAAGGATCCTGTTTCCCTAGTAACACTCTATCAGAAAGAAATTGCCTGCTGCAGTGGCCTTCAATAAAGCATTGTTTCCTACCCTCTGCTCTCTGTTTTATGTTGTTATAAATCTGAGGGAGAGGCACTTGTTCATGCTTCCTCCCTTCTTTTACACAGTTCTGATCCTAAGGTTGGTAGAGGGTTCTGCCCTGCCCCCATTACAACCACAGGAAGCCTCTCTGAAGACTACTGGGCTAGGATCCCATCTGTGAGTGTAGTAGAATATCATTCATAATCTTTTCACTGTTTGTTTTTCCTACTCATGATTGGTTCTATCCTAAGTCTCTGGGCTTCCAGACTCTAGGCAACTTGCTGTGCAGTGTTTGGTTGATATCCGGGGAGTCCTGCTCTTTTCTGAAGGGAAATGGAAGAGTGGATCTCGGGGGAGAGGAGAGGTAGTCAGGGGAACTGAGAGGAGCTGAGAGAGAGAAACTGCTGTCTGTAAGTCATTTATCAGAAATTAAATAGCAACAAAAAAAAAGAAGAAAAGAAAAGAAAAAATTCTAAGGAGGGCAGGCAGAGGTGATACCTATTTTTAACATCAGTGTTGCCAGGGACATAGGTGCAAAACTGATCACAGGAGAGGAATCTACCCTAAATGACGTCTAAACCTGCCAATGTCTGCCTAACCACCTACCAGTTACAGACAGTACTCATGAGCTGTATGAATATTCAAGAATTCCATGATGGTAAAAATAGGAAATGAGATTTTCTGTCTACTCTGGGTTACTCAAGTGTATGTTCTAATGGTGATGGTTATGTTAGTGAATGCCACAAACAGTTACAAATGATGAAGATAAAAATACCTTACTACAAATATATTCTTGGGTATAGTTTCAGGTGGTTGTTCAGAAAAAAAATAGAGGTTTTCTAGACATGGGAAAGGCTCTGAAAGTCTGTCCGTTTTGAGTGTTGGGGCTCAGGCCTGTTATCCTTGCATTAAGGAGGCAGAAGAACAAATGGAGGCAACAAATCAAACCCAGCATGGGCTAATCAAGGAACTCTGTCTTTTACACACATTTAACTAAAAAACATCCAAAAAGTAGATAAAGAAAAAAAAAACAGGGAAAACAAAGAAAACTTTACTACATATTGCTAAGTTACAAAGTTTATTTAGTGACACTGGATTTAAAGAAAAAGTACTTTTTACATACCCCCACCCCCAAGTATCAAGAGGTCATTAAGTTACAGCATGTTACATTCCAACAAGAACTGGTTAAGTCGTTTCCCTTTGAACAGCAAAACCATTTATGTATAGGCAAAGACAGAAGGAAGAGACAATACACAGAGCTAACATTTAGGTGTTAATCTTGTAAACACCACATAAATGCAAGAGGCATCTGTGTCCTGGAAAATTTTGAGAGATTGCAGATGTTCGTTTATCCTAGATGTTCAGTGGGATGAAAGAGAATATTTTCGTCTTTCCCCAGTGGTTATAAGCATAGTCAGACCAATGTGCTAGAACACGCTCACAGGACTATTGCTAGGAATGGAGGCTGTGCTATGCATGAAAACCAAGTGAAATTTCTAAAATTATGTAACAGCAAAACATAACAGCAGAGCAGAGAGCAGAGAGGAAAGAGTCTTTCAAACTAGAGGACAGAGGAAGGAATATAAAACAGAATACAAAGCACTCTTAAATAAGAGGTCAAAGAAGCTTCAACCCAGAAAAGAAACAAGAATGTGCACAAACTCAGTTTGTTATGTGAAAGCTTTATATTCCTTCGTGGAAATGGGAAAATATCAAAGTGAAATCATTTTGTAGACATGAGGAAATTTGGTGTAGGAGAGTCTTCTTTCTATGTGTTGCTTTAATTGGTTGAATAAAGAAAACTTCCTTGGCCTTTTGATAGGGCAGCCCTTAGATGGGCGGGGTAGACAGAACAGAATTCTGGGAGGAAGAAGGCATTGTGGCAGACGCCATGGCTCTTCTCTCTGAGAAGAATGCTGGTTAGACTCATGCAGGTTAGCCACAGTCAAGTGGCAATGCACATTAATGGTTATGAGTTAAACAAATATGTAAGAGTTAGCCAATAAGAGGTTACAACAAAAGGGCTAGGCAGTGCTTAAATTAATACAGTTTTTGTGTAATTATTTTGGGTAAAGCTAGCTGGGCGGCCAGGGGCTGGGTGGGACGAAAAGCAGCCCTCACTCCTTTTACTACAGGAATTTACATAGGGCTGTCCAGTCACAGACAGATACAGAGACTTCTGGGTAATTTACTTGAGATAATACTTTAAAATCTGTTTTGTCAGTCATGTTACCAAAATATAAGTCCTTTTGTTGTTGTTGTTGTTGTTCAAATTAACTTTATTATTTAAAAAAAGCATGAAAAAATTACACAAGGTTAAACAAACCAAGCTGCAGCTGATAGTGCACACATTTAATCCTAGCATTTGGGAGGCAGAGGAAGGCAGATGTCTGAATTTGAGGCAATCCTGGTCTACAGAGTGAGTTTCAGAACAGTCAGAACACAGACACACCCCCCCACACACACACACAAAAAAAAACCTATTTCAGAAAACCATGAATAAATAAATAAATAAATATGACAGAAAACAAATAAAAAATTGCCAAATTAAAGTCCATACCACTTCTCGAACTTCTGTGCAGTCAGAATTTGCATTATGATGCCATGGATCTTTAGTTTTTAAGCTTCCACTGATGAATTATTTTGATGCACTTGTCTACCACCAAACAACATCTACAACAGAGTTGGAATTAGAAAAATAGATAATTTTGTAGTTTCTTTCCTTGCTTGTTTCCTTTACTTGCAGCCAGTCTTCCCTATCTCCTAGTATTTAGCCTGTTTGCTCCTTTCCCTACTTGTCAGGGTACATCACAATTCTGTAGGTGCTGCAAGAAGGAAAACAGTGCTTTCCCTGAGATTGTGTGACTTCACTTAATGTCATATATTTTAATTTCATCGGTTTTCATGGAATGCTCTTATTACATTTTTCTTTGAAACGAAATTGTTTTCATATGTATCTACTTCTATGTATACAATTTTCATTATTCTTTCATCTTTCGATGGCCATATTGGATCATTCCATCTTTTTGCTTTAGTGAATAAAGAAGTGATAATTATGAGGGTATAAAGAAAAAGGGTAAGAGGATAATGATGCAGTTATAATGTATTATAATGTCAAAAATAGAAATATAATTAAAAATCATGAGGGTGAAAATTTCTATAATAGGGTATGGTGTTGTTTTTTGGGTATATGGCCAGGAGAGAAATTATTAGGTTACATAGTACGTCTATAATTAAGTTTTTGAGAAATATCTAACCTGATTTCCACATGACTGTGCTAATTCTCCCTCTACCTATAGTAAGTAAAGAGTCTTCTCACCACATCCTATCATTTATTCTTAGATTTGTTGATGAGAGCCATTCTGACTGGGGTCATGTGGCATTTCAAAGTAGTTTTATTTGAATTTCCCTGATGACTAGGAATATAACTACTCAATCATTTGTGATATTCTCTCTCTCTCTCTCTCTCTCTCTCTCTCTTTAACGTTTTTTTTTATTGAGAAAAGAAAAAAAAGCAAATTTCCTCCTCCTCCCAGCCTCCCATTTCCCTCCCCCTCCTCCCACTCTTTTCCCCCTCCCCCCACTCCTCTCCCCCTCCATCTCCAGCCCAAAGAGCAGTCAGATTTCCCTGCCCTGTGGTAAGTCCTAGGTCCTCCCCCCTCCGTGCATTTCTAGGAAGGTGAACATCCAAACTGGCTAGGCTCCCACAAAGCCAGCACATTACGTAGGTTCAAAACCCCGTGCCATTGTCCTTGGCTTCTCATCAGCCCTCATTGTTCGCCATGCTCATAGAGTCCAGTTTTATCCCATGCTTTTTCAGTCACAGTTCAGTTGGCCTTGGTGAGCTCCCAATAGATCAGCTCAACTGTCTCAGTGGGTGGGTGCTCCCCTCGTGGTCCCGACTTCTTTGCTCATGTTCTCCCTCCTTCTGCTCCTCATCGGGACCTTGGGAGCTCAGTCCAGTGCTCCAGTGTGGGTCTCTGTCTCTGTCTCCATCCATCACCAGATGAAGGTTCTATGATGATATGCAAGATATTCGTCAGTATTGCTCTAGGATATGGTCATTTCAGGTTCCCCATCCTCAGCTGCCCAAGGAACTAACTGGGGACCTCGGCTTGGGTATCTGGGAGCCACTCTAGGTTCAAGTCTCTTGCCAACCCTAAGGTGGCTCCCTTAACTAACAACAGAATAACAAAACAAAAAAAAAACTCTCTGTTCACTTCATGTGCCAGTTTTCTTTCCCTGGTACTTAATTTCTGCAGTTCTTTATAAATTATGACTGAGTCCCATGTCTGAAGTGTAAATAGTAAAGGTTTTCTCCCATTCTGCATGTTGTCTGCTCTGTTGTCGTTTTCATTGTTTTACAGAAGCTTGTGATGTTCATGGGTCCATCTGTTGATACCGAGGGAAAGTTCTGTGCTGTTGGTATTCATTAGAAAGGCTCTTATCTACTTTGAGGTTTTGAGGGTATCCTCCATGTTTTTTTTCTAGAGCTTTCAGTGCATCCAACTTCAAACAAAGGTCTTTGTTCAATTTGAACTGATTTGTGTCCATGGTGGAAGAAATGAATCCACTTCCATGATTCTGCAGATAGAATTGAGTTGTTGAACAGACTGACTCTTTTCAATCTATGTTTTGCTTCTCTTGTGAAAACTTAAGTGGGCATAGCTTTGTCATTTTATTTCAAGGTCCTTATTTCTCATGCACTGATATATTAGTCCATCTTTCTGTTAGAGCAAGATTGTCGATATTATTGAGTTTTTTTATTATGTTTTCTGTTTTTCTTGCTTCATTAGTAATAGATTTTTTTCTCAAATGATGTATTTACTCCCTCTTCTTCTGCCAGTGCCTTCCCACCCCGATCCCTCATGGATCCACTCCCCTCTGGCTCTCATTTAAAACCAAACAGGAATCAAAAGGATATTAATAAAAATACATAATATAAAACAAAAACTAGCTCATCAGAATTGGAAAAAGTAAACAAGTGGAAAGAAAATAACCCAAGATAAGGCTCTAAAACCAAATATCGACTCATTTGTATACTAAGGAATTCTGTAAAAACACTAAACTGAAAATCATAATTTTCTGTTGAGATCTTCTATCCACTTCAGTTTGAGTTTTGTTCAGGGTGATATGTATAGAACTATTTGGATTTTTCTACAAGTAGCCATCCAGTTTGGCAAGTACTAGTTATTGAAAATGCTCACTTTTTTCTAGTGTGTATTTTTGGCTTCTTTATGAATATTCAGTTGTCTGTAGGCATGTGGATTATGTCTGGCTTTTCAGTTTGATTCCATTGATCGATTCATCTATTTTTGTGTCACTACCATGTTATTATTTCTAATATAGCTCTACAGTACAACTTGAAATCATGGATAGTGATATGTACAGCAGTTCTTTCATTATTCAGAATTGTTTTTGCTATTCTTTGTGTTTGTGTTTCCATAGTAAGCTAAGAATTGTTCTTTCAAAAGAATCATTAAACCATGCACTTCTAAAAAGCCTGAAATCAAAGAAGACTGAGTCAATATTCTACAGAGATTTCCTAGCTTATTTCCAAGTAAAACACTTAAAAAAATGGTAACAAAGGCAATAAGTCACTCCAAAGTTCAGTTCTGTCAGGTGGCCAGCCTTATCTTTGAGATCGGCAGAGCTATTACCTTTCTCACTATCATCTTCTGCATTTTGCCCACATCATCATCTCTTATTTGTAGACCCCTGAGCCTGTTGAGTCTGGCTTTCCTCCTGTCAATATCACCTACTTTAAAGTACAACTCAGAACAAAGAAGTACATTTCATAGCATGTCCTTAAGGATCTGTTCATAATGGCCACCTGCACATTCCTTTTATAACATGAAACACAAAAGTGTCATTATAGTAAATAAGATAAAAGTGTCTCTTCATGCCTTCTTTCTCCATCTGAATATCCTGTAATTTTACCATGAAATGGATCTTTTGCCAGAAAATATAATACAACTACTTTTGATACAAATAAACGTTTATGTTTTATATATTAATGACAGCCTCATAGAAGTTCAGAATTAACAAATACACACAAGCACAAAAAACCCTACCATTAGAAAGAAAACAACATCAATAATCCAACGTACATATTTTAATGTTTGTCTTTTAGAGGCATTTTAAATTGGTGGACAGATGTAATCATTTGTTACCTTAAATCATTTTGCTTAAAGTCCATTTATTCTAAGATATTTGATTATATGAGGTGGAAATATTATTTACATAAAATCCTCATTTTCAGATACTTTAGATGTTCCATTGAAATACTTGCTTTAAAATATTGTAAGATTAGGAAAATATGTCATAAGATTAACTATCTCTTAATGTTATACCAAAGTGTATTTGTGTCATGACAAATACTAGATCAAAACAAAATTTTAAACAGATTCCAAAGATTATAGAATACTTGAATTCTTGAGCCAGAACAGTTCAGGTCTGTATCCAGACCTCTCTTAGCTCCTTTGTATATCTGGTTATCCTTTCATCTGTCCAACATATTCCCTTCTTACTGTCATGTCTTCAAATGCATATATATATATACGTGTGTGTGTGTGTGTGTGTGTGTGTGTGTGTGTGTAAAATCTTTAGCCAGATAAACATCCTTTCTCTATCTGAATGCCCTGTAATTTTTATATGTAAGGGATAGTTTGCCAGATAAATACAGCACGATGAATTTTGGCACATATAAACACTTATTAAACTCATATATTAATTACAGCTATAAATGAACATACATATTTATATATCAATTACAGATATATGTGTGTGTGTGTGTGTGTGTGTGTGTGTGTGTGTGTGTGTATTCCAGTGCATTAAATTGGGACTGGTGATATAAGTGTAGGTGTGGGTTATTTCCAAGATTGTGCAGTGATTGTATAGTGGCTACACCACAGAGGAAAATGGTTCCCTACCCCTAAGGGACAGATGGGCCTCATGTGCCCTATTTTGTACATGCAACCACAGCTGATGTTAGATGGAATTCAATTGTACTGTCATATCCAAAACTATTTCCTATCTTCTCACTCTTAAATTCTTTCCCCACCCCTTTCAGGAAGTTCCCTGAGACTTGGAGGCAGTCATAAATATTTGATGCTTAGCACACACTCAACAGCCACATTCGCATGGCTTTGACCTGTACTGAGTTTCAGCATTCCCTGCCTGACATAGGAAACAGAAGCGTCTCTGACCAAGACTGAGATGCCCTGATCTGTGGGTATAAATATGTCTCCATCTACCCAGCACTGTGCTTTCTAAGGCTGAGCCACATGCTACAGGTGCCCTGCTGAGCAGCACTGTTAACTATGCATTTATTGAAGGCAGAGCCAAGGTCTCTGAGTTCCACACACACAAAAACAATGTAGATATTTGTAAAGAACCTCTGTGAGACTATGTGTCGAATTACTGGAAACTTATTTATATCTGAATGTGTTTGTGTCCCCAAATGTGCAATCTTTCTAAGCAAAGCTTAGTAGAGTACATTTTTAAGTGGGTTTCCTCCAAATTAAATTTTTAGATTGGCAGTCATTTTAAGGTTCATTCAGTGCTCAGAAAGGGGTGTATTATTGAAAGAAAAAAAAAGAGGAAAAAAAGGGAGAAGAAGAGTGAGAACTGGGACAAAGCTTAGTGGTAAAGAACTCACCTGGTCTTCTTAAGTTCCTGGGTTGAATAGCCAGTTCCTTTCCCCTTATTTGAGTAAATATCTTAAGTACACATTATTTTATTGTTGCTGTTGTTATGAAGTAGTAAAAATAGTTGCTTTAAACAATAAAAAATTATTCTCAGGTGCACCTACAACTTCACTCTCAAAATTCATATTTTTGTTAATTCTATTTTTTATTTAAAATTTTTAATTCATTTTATATACCAACCAGAGTTCCCTATCCCACCCCTCCTCCCACTTCCTCTTGTTCCCCCCCACATCAAGTCACTTCCCTTTCGCCCCGTCCAGCCTCATAAAGGGTAAGGCCTCCATGGGAAGTCAACAAAACCTGGCATATTTACCTAAGTCAGGACTTAGACCTTCCCTGCTGCATTAAGACTGAGTAAGACATCCCTCCATAGGGAATGGGCTTTAAAGTGTGAACTCATGAAACAAGGATAGATCCTGGTTCCACTGTCAGGGGCCCCTCAAAAAGACCAAAGTTCACAACTGTCAGCCAGATGCAGAAGGCCTAGTTTAGTCCCATGCAGGCTCCCCAGCTGTTGACCTATAATTTATGAGTCCCCAGCGTGGTTCAGCTGTCTTTGTAGATTTCCCCATAATGATCTTTACCCCTCTTGCTTATATAATTTCTCCTCCCTCTCTTTGCCTTGACTTCTGGAGTTCGACCTGGTACTTGGCTGTGGACGCATCTGCTTCTATCAGTTACTGGATAAAAGGCTTTATGATGCCAATTAGGGTAATCACCAATCTGATTAGAGGGGAAGGCCAGTTCAGGCCCCCTCTCCACTATTGCTAGGAGTCTTCACTGGGGTCATCCTTGTGGATTCCTGGGAATTTTCCTAGCACTAGGTTTTCCCCTAACTTCACAATGGCTCATTCTTTCAAGACACCTCTTTCATTGCTCTCCCATTCTACTATTCCTGCAACTGGCCCATCCTGTTCCCTCATGTTCTCATCCCCCATTCCCTCCTCCTACCACCCCTCTGCCCTAGATTACCCAGGAGATCTCATATATTTCCCTTTCCCAGGGTGACTCATGAATACCTCTAAATTCCTCCTCTTTACCTAGCTTCTCTGGAGCTGTGGAGTATAGTCTGTGGATTGCATCACATCTAGTATCCACTTATGAGTGAGTACATACTGTATTTGTCTTTCTGAGTCTGCATTACCTCTCCCAGGATGATTTTCCTAGTTCTATCCATTTGCCTGTAAATTTCATGATGTCATTGTTTTTATCTGCTGATAACATGAAATTTAAAAGTTTTTGTCGTGCAAGAAAATAGACACTGTGATAAAAGACAACCCACAAATGGAAAAAATATCTTTGCCGGATATACTTCAGATTGTTGATTTATATTGAGAATATATTTAAAAGTTACAAAATTAAATACCTTAAATTCAAAATTTCAGATGTTAAATGAGATAATGAACCCAACAAATAGACTTCAGATGAGGAAATAAAAATAGTCAATTAAACCTAAAATTGTATTTTTTATATCCATATTTGTATCTAATGTGTTTTGATCAAATCCTCTCCAACTTTTCGACCCTCTGCTACTTTTCCTCTTCACTTTTATGTGCTGCCTTGTTTTTTTTTTTTCAAATATACACTGTTCTGCCTCTGTATGCATTGGTGTGGGAGCATGGGCCTCAGAGCCCAGCTGGCTTGATTTTGCTCAGGATGCCCACAAGTAATCCCAGACATTGTGACTTCATGTGTGCAACTGCATTGTTGTATCCTGCAGCAAATACTGTGTCACCACAGACAACTCCTTCTCTGGCTCTGAAATTGTCTGTGTCCTTTTTTCTACAGTGTTTCTGAGTTTTGTGAGGAGGTGAAATACAGATTCATCATTTATAGATGAGCACTCCTCATTCTTTCATTCACTGCATATTCATTGGTTATAGATCTCTAAATCAACCTGCGTCAACTAGAACTTTCTCTACTGAGGGTTGAGAGATGCATTAATTAATTACATAATACATTTATGTAAAGATAAGAGGTCAGGGATCAGTTTATTACTGTGTTGATTCAGCAGACCAAACACTAACCAAAGCCAACTTAGGGAAGAAACAGTTCATTTGGCTTAAAGTTCCTGACCACAGAGCATCACTGAGTGAACTAAGGATGTTTTGGTCAATGAAAAATACCAGGTATGGGTTCCATATTGTGGAATGAATGTTAAGCCTAATCAGAGAGCTGTTGGTTGTCATCAAAAAACTGTTGCTATTGAACAGTTAGCATATCTGACCAAGGTAGTTTTTATTATAGCTCACAGTGTTCGTAGTAGGGCAAGGCTGTTTTCTTTTTCTCCCTCTATATCATGCACAGCATCTTCTAGTACTGTGAAAGTTAGTCAATAGGAATGCTTCCACTGGGTCAGTATCAGCTTGATTTCTAATGTAACTAAGACTCAAGTTTCTTGTTAGCTCCTTAATTGCTCCCTCAATCAAGATATTTCTTTCCTTTTCACCCTCTCTGTCTCCCACACTTCTTGATCATCTCATGCCCTCATGATCTCCTCTTCCCTCCCCTTCTCCCCCCATCCTATCCTTCTACCCTTCCTTTTACCTCTCCCACTCAACTTTCTCAAGAGATCTTGTCTGCTTCCTATTCCCAGGGGGATCCATATGTGTCTATCTTGGGATTTTCCTTGTTACCTAGCTTCTCTGGGATCATGAATTATAGGCTGGTTATCCTTTGCCTTAGGTCTAATATCCACTTATGAAAGAGTACACACCAGTTTTGTGTTTGTCTATCTGGGTCTGGGTTAACTTATTCAGGATTTTTTTCCTGATCCATCTGAATGCAAATTTCATGATGTCTTTTTTTCCACTGAGTAGTACTCCATTGGGTAAATATACCAAATTTTCTTTATCCATTATTAGGTTGAGAGCATCTAGGTTGTTTCCAGGTTCTGGCTATTAAAAATAATGTTGGTATGAACATAGTTGAGCAAATGTTCTTGTGGTATAAGTGTGCATCCTTAGGGTCTAAGCCTAAGAGTGGCAATGCTAGATCATGAGGTAGATTGATTCCTAATTTTCTGAGAAAGTGCTACAATGATTTCCAAAGTGGTTGTTCAAGTATGTACTCCATCTAGCAGTGGAAGAGTATTCCCCCTTGCTCCATATCTTCTCAGCATAAGCTATCATTGGTGTTTTTGATGATAGTCATTCTTACTGGTGCAAGATGGTAAGATGGTATCTCAAACATGACAGTAGGGAAATTCTTAGGAATCTATAAGGATGACCCAAGCTAATACTCTAAGCAACAAGCAACAGTGGAGAGGATGGCTAAACTGGCCTACTCCTGTAATTGGATTGATGACTACCTCTTTTTTTGAGAAAAGCCAGCATAAAGCACTTTTATTGCAATAATAAAATTTGAAACACATATATGGTGCAGAGGGCAGGGGACAAAAATGTACTTTCTCTCACCAAATCATTACATAAGACAGCAGGGGGTGAGAAGGAACTAAAGGAGGAAAAGCCAGGAAGCCAAGATTAGCAGAGAGAGCCAAGTATCAGAACCCAGGAGATGCTGAAACTGTGATGAACAGCATCATCTTCTTAGAGAACACTCAAGGATTTGTCATGATGACTGGTTGTCCATTGGGTGGTGAGTCTAATAACAGCATCTTCAATTTAAACTTTTCATTAAAGTTCTTAAAATTTAGGAAGTGGAATTTGGATAGTTACAAGATTACAAACATCTGCTGTTCCTATGCTGAGGAGATCCAGAGTGGTGAGTGGCTACCCTGCAGGACGGTCCTGGAGAATGGAGTCCAGGCCTCCTCCAATTCCCTAAACATTTCTGGCCATCCAGCAAGGCATCTCCCCAGATACTGGCTTTCTTTATTTACTGCATCCCATCTTGCCTTTAAGCACTCCTTTTTATCTGCATGGTTCATTGATCCCCCAGCACAACCTGCTTCAAGGCAGAGGGGATCTGAGAGCCAGCTCTAGTACTGAGAGGACTTAAGAGAGGGCAGACTAAGAACAACTCCCAAGTAGACTCTCAGCCACAGCGAAGATTGGACCAAGACACCAAGACTCTCCTGGCCTCATTTGAAGGAAGAAATAGGCAGGCACCAATGCAAGGATTCCTCCAACAACCTGAAAAGCAAAATGATAACACCAGAATCCAGAGAACATGCAGCAAGAAAACTTGAACATCCTAACCCAAAGGAAGTAGAAGAAATCGACTTTAAATATAACCTTATGAAAATGATGGAGACCCTTAAACAGGAAGTGAAAAACTCTCTTAAAGAAATGGAGGAGAGATATTGAACTTGAGTTGGAAGAGTTGAGTCTGATCTCAAAATGGAGGGCCATGATCCAAAGGAACCAAAACAGTTGAGGAAACTGTTTATTGGTGGTCTGAGATTTGAAACCACAGATGATAGCTTAAGAGAACAATTTGAGAAATGGGGCACACTTAAGAACTGTGTGGTAACGAGAGATCCCCAAACAAAACTTTCCAGGGGCTTTGGTTTTGTGACCTACACTTGTGTTGAAGAAATGGATGCTGCAATATGTGCTCAGCCACACAAAGTTGATATACATGTGCTGAACCAACGAGAGCCATTTCTAAAGATGATTCTGTAAAGCCTGGTGGCCATTTAACAGTGAAGAAAATCTTTGTCGGTGGTATTAAAGATCATTCAGAAGAGTATAACCTGAGAGACTACTTTGAAAAGTATGGCAAGATTGAAACCATAGACGTTATAGAAGACAGGCAGAGTGGGAAAAAGAGAGGATTTGCTTTTGTGACTTTTGATGACCATGACACAGTTGATAAAATTGTTGTTCAGAAATACTATACTATTAATGAACATAATTGTGAAGTGAAAATGGTCCTTTCTAAACAAGAGATGCAGTCTACTGTATCACAGAGAGGCCATGGAGGTGGATCTGGCAATTTTATGGGTCATAGAGTGAACTTTGGAGGTGGTAGAGGTAATTTTTGGTCATGGTGGAATCTTTGGTGGAAGAGGAGGCGATGATGGTGGAGGTGGTGGCAGCAAAGGTAGTTATGGAGGTTGTGATGGTGGATATAATGGACTTGGAGGTGATGGTGGCAACTATCACTTAATACCAATGGACTCAATTCACCTATAAAAAGACACAGGGTAGAAGAATGGATACAAAAACAGGATCCAACATTCTGCTATTTACAAGAAACACACCTCAACCTCAAAGACAGATACTGCCTCAGAGTAAAAGGATGGGAAAAGGTATTCCAATCAAATGGACCTAAGAAACAAGTGGGTGTGGCTATCCTAATATCTAACAATATTGATTTCAAACTAAAATCAATCAGAAGAGATGGAGAAAGACACTTTATATTCATAACACAAAAAATTCATCAAGATGAAGTCTCAATCCTGAATATGTATGCCCCTAATATAAAAGCACCCACTTATGTAAAAGAAACATTACTAGAACTAAAAGCACAAATCAAACCCCACACACTAATAGTAGGAGATTTCAACACTCCTCTCTCACCAATGGACAGGTCAACCGGACAGAAACTTAACAGAGAAATAAGAGAACTAACAGATGTAATGAATCAAATGGACTTAAAAGACATCTATAGAACATTTCACCCAAATAGAAAAGAATATACCACCTTCTCAGCATCTCATGGAACCTTCTTGAAAATTGATCACATAATTGATAATAAAGCAAACATCCACTGATACAAAATATTGCAGGAACCACCTGGGTACTATCAGATCACCATGGAATAAAGTTAGAATTCAACAACAATTCTACCCCCTAGAAAGCCTACAAATGCATGGAAACTGAACAGTCAACTACTGATCCACCCCTGGGTCAAGGACGAAATAAAGAAAGATATTAAAATCTTCCTTGAATTAAAAAAAATAAAGATACAACATACCCAAACCTATGGGACACTATGAAAGCAGTGCTAAGAGGAAAGTTCATAGCACTAAGTGCCCATATAAAGAAAACGGGGAAAGCTCACATTAGAGACTTAACAGCATACCTGAAAGCTCTAGAAAAAAAAAATAAGCAGACTCACCCAGGAGGAGTAGAAGACTGGAAATAATCAACAAAATAGAAACACAGAAAACAATCTAAAGAATCAATGAAAAAAAGAGCTGTTTTTTTTTTGAGAAAATCAACAAGATTGACAAGCCCCATCCAAACTAATCAAAAGGCAGAGAGAGAGAGAAAAATCATGCAAATTAACAAGATCAGAAATGAAAAGGGGGACATAACAACAGACATTGAGAAAATTAGGAGAATCATTCAGTCTTATTTCAAAAGCCTGTATGCGACAAAATTGGAAAATGTAAAAGAAATGGATTTTTTTTAGATAAGTATCATATACCAAAATTAAATCAAGACCAAGTGAACAATTTAAATAGACCTGTAAGTTGTGAGGAAATAGAAGCTGCCATAAAAAAAACAAAACAAACAAAAAAAACTCCCAACCAAAAAAGCCCAGGACCAGATGGTTTTAATGCAGAATTCTATCAGAACTTCCAAGAAGAGCTAATACCTATAGTCTTTAATGTGTTTCACATAATAGAAACTGAAGAATCACTGCCAAACTCCTTTTATGAAGCTACAGTCACCCTGATAACAAAACCACACAAAGTCTCAACTAAAAAAGAGAATTACAGACCAATCTCACTCATAAACATTGATGTAAAAATCCTCAATAAAATACTGGCAAACCAAATCCAAGAACACATCAAAAAAAATATCCATTATGATCAAGTAGGCTTCATCCCAGAGATGCAGGGCTGGTTCAACATACGAAAATCTATCAATGTAATCCATCATACAAACAAACTGAAAGAAAAAAAACCATATGATCATTTCATTAGATGCTGAAAAAGCATTTGACAAAATTCAACACCCCTTTATGATAAAGGTTTCGGAGAGATTAGGGATACAAGGATCATACCTAAATATAATAAAAGCTATTTACAGAAAGCCAACAGCTAACATCAAATTAAATGAAGAGAGACTTAACGCTATTCCACTAAAATCTGGTCAAGGCAAGGCTGTCCACTCTCTCCATTACTTTTCCATATAGTGCTTGAAGTTCTAGCAATAGCAATAAGACAACATAAGGAGATCCAGGGGATTTGCATTGCAAGGAAGAAGTCAAATTTTCATTATTTGCAGATGATATGATAGTGTACATAAGTGACCCCAAAAACTCTACCAAAGAATTCCTACAGCTGATAAATACCTTCAGTGACGTGGCAGGATACACGATCAAAAAAAAAAAAAACAGTAGCCCTTTTATACACAAAGAAGTGGAGAGGGAAATCAGAGAAACATCACCTTTCATGATATCCACAAATGCCATAAGGTATCTTGGTGTAACACTAACCAAGGAAAAGAAAGATTTATTTGAGAAGAACTTTAAGGATTTGAAGAAATAAATTGAAGAGGACACCAGAAAATGGAAGGATCGCCTATGCTCTTGGATTGGGAAGATCAACATAGAAGACTTCAGAGGTCCCTGCAGCCCCAGAGACAGCAACTGTAGTGTCTAACTCAACAGTGAAGGCACCTGCTTTACAAGGCAGATGGTTTCAGAAGGTGGGAGGACTGTCAAAAGCTCTAAACCTTTTTACCCTTTTTCTTCTACCTGTGTCCTTTTTACCTCCCTTCAAAGCTCACCCTCCTCGACCCTTGCTAGTTCTGTGCCTTCTATGGGCACTTCAATGTAAACACACCCATTTGAAGATTCAAAGCTAACATCCACATAGGAGAGGGAACATGGGGCATTTGTTATATGACAGAGCTGTAAAAATAAAAACAGTATGATAACACCATAAAAGAAAACACATTGCTCAATGTAACAGACTAATAAATGTAGAGACTGCAGATACAATCCCACTCTTTACAGCAACCTGATTGTTGAAAAAGAGGCCAAAAATAAACACTGGAGACATGATAACATCTTCAATAAAGGGTACTGACCATTAGCTTAATTCTAGGTAGAAGAATAAAGTTAAATCTTCATCTCACCACTTCACAAAAGCCAATCACACATGGATCAAGGACCTCAATATCAATTCTAGGTCCTAGTTTGCTTCTCTTTCTATGATAAAACACTGAATGAAACCAACTTGGGGAGGAATTAAATTATGTGTCTTCTGATCTGTTAGCAATCCATCACTGAGCAAATTTTGCATGAGCCTAAAGGAAGGAACTGAAGCAGAGCATGGAACACTGCTGCATGTTGGCTTATTCTTCATCACTTACTAAACTTGTGTTCTTATACAACCTATGGTCACCAGTCCAGGAGTGGCAATGATATCTATGAGATTGGTACTTCTATATCAATCATTATCAAAAAAAATGTTCTATAGACACACACCCACAAGCCAATCTGATAGAGATAATTCCCATATTGAGATTCCTTCCTCCCATAAAACTTCATTTTGTGTGTGGTAGACAATATTTAACCAGTGTGATCTAATACTTTCAATCCAATAGAGAAGAAAGTAAGGAATACACTTGAACTTATAGAACCAAAAGAAGACTTTCTGAATAAGGACCATCACAGGCATTAATATCAAAGTTAATCAATAGGACCTCAAGAGACTAAAAAGCTTCTGCATAGAAAAGAATACCATGATAATGGTAAAGAGGAAGAATGGGAAAAAAATTACCACATTCATATCTGACAGAGAGTTACTATATAAAATATATAAACTCCCAAATAACTAAACACCAAGAAAACAATCTCAGTACAAATGTGGAATTGAACTAAACAGAGTTCTCAGAAGATGAAATACAAATGGCCAAGTAATGTATTTTTTAACGTTCAATATCCATACCCTTAAGAAAAATACAGAGTAAGACTACTCTGGATTTCACTCTAAAACAACCAGAATGGCCAAGGTCAAAAACACAAATCACAGTAAATGCTGGTGAGGATTATGGGAAAGAAGACAACTTCTTCATTGTGAGTGGGCATGTAAACTGTTGGAGCCACCATAGGAATTAATGTGAATCTTCCTCAAAATGATAGGAATAGATATAACACATGCTCCCAAGATGTTGGAGATGTCTGAGACATGAGGCTTCTGCCAAGGGCTGCTGCTTACAGAGAGTGGAACAGGCATAAGTGAAAACTGGAGTTCTGGAGTATAGAAACTCCTTAGGGACTGAAGCCTCATACACCAGAGACAGAGCTACAGGACTTGGTGTTTTCCCTGCTGGATTTCTTTCTTGCTTTGCCCTACTTTTTCCTCACTATATCTTCCCTGATCTTCCATTTTGAACTGGGAGGATATGTTCTGTGTCACTGTTGAAAATTTGTAATTATACTATAAATTTTTTTGTTATTTTTTATTATTGTTCATGGGGTCAATGTTAAGAGTTTATTTTAAGTCTCAAAATTTGCTTAGACTTTGGAGTTTTAACAAATGTTGAGACTGTTAATTACTATGGATATTTTTGTGTTGGATTAATGGATTTTGCATTATGATATGGCCATGAGCCTCTGGGTGTAGGAATGGAAAACTGTGGTTTAAGTGAGAAATGACCCTTGGGCTTGAATATTTGAATACAGGGAGGTGTAAAAATTCTAAGACATCCCTCATTTCTTCTCAGGCTATGTACATTTGCTGTAGGAAGTTTAACAATGGAGTCAGATCTGATAGTTTGTACACCCATCTGCTTACAGTTCACACTCTGTTTATTGTGTACAACGGAAATGCGATCTCTCAGTTCATGGCTCCTTTTCTACCCCACTGTCATGGACACTTAGACTTCTGGAACTTCAGTCAAACAATCTTTTCCTTCTGTAAGCATCTTTTGGTTATTTTATTTTATCCCAAGAAAAGGAAATTACCTAATGTAATGAAAGTTAACATGTATGATAAAATGGTTTATAAAAGTTGAAATTTGGAAATGGTATATTGAGTAAGTGAGATGGCTCAGTGGTTAAAGGCATCAAAAGACCTGAGTTTGGTCCACAGAACTCCTATGCTAGGTGAAACAGACTTTCACAAGTTATCCTCTGAACTTCCACGTGTGTGCTCTGTCACATATATCCCCAACACACACACACACACACGCACGCACGCACGCACACACACACACACACACACAAATCCATAGACACTGTTAAGTAAATATGAAAGTATTATTGATTTTAAAAAGCCTTCTAAATGGCAAGAATTTTGTTTTATCAGAATAACTGGGTATGGTTTCTAATTAAGAAACTGTATCTGAAAAGAATAAACATTTGTTTAAAATTATTTGCAAGATTTATTTTAGTGTTGTACAACTAACTCTATTCATGCTCCCATGCTGTTGTGACTGACAGTCTGGGTGCTCAATAACCACAGGGAGAGGCTCAAATCAATGAGGATCTGCAGGATAAAAGGAAAATAAATATGCTGGCCATTGCTCCCAGGTCACCAGATCACCAAGGGAGCAGCAGAGAGGGCACCTCTAAGAGTGTCTTATCCCTCCAGCAAATCAGCTGTCTTCCTGATCATAGACGACAAGGAGAGAGATTCAAAGATTGGACTGTAACCAGAGCACACTCCACATAATGATGACCACAATAAAGAAAATTTTCAGTGTTTCCAAGGAAGTCATGTTCAACAAGCCCCTGATCCTTCCCAACTCATGACACAACTGCTTGTAAAAAAAATACGAAGAGCCAACAAAAGAAGGTTGAGGGGAAGCAGATTTTACCTCCCAGCTTTCTGAATACAGCACTGTTTAAATATTTAATTTCTGATTTGTTGTTAATTCTTGGAGGTACCATGGACTAATATGTGGTTTTGGTATAAGCTTTAGGTTCTAGTAACATGGCAATGTTAAAATCCCATCTGTGGCGCTAGCAAGTCATATGAGTGTCTGTAGTTTTCATCAATTCTCCTTCTCCTCTAGCTTCTGTGTCTGTCCTTCTGTGTCTGTCCTTCCGTTCCACCTTTTCACTTACTTATCTTCTTGAAGCCCAGCTCCTGCCTTCAGGTTGCCTCCCCAGAGAGAAGTGAGAGGAGGCCATGCCCATTTCTCGAGGCTGCCAGGCAGCTGACCATCAGTGAGGCTCAGGTAGCACTCTATGAGGGCAGAGGCTGAATTTCCCACTAAGGAGGAGGCACCTCCCCTTTCCTTCTTGTTGATAGAGGTTTTGTTTCTTTCATGCTTATATTTTTACTTGTGTTGCAATCAGGGTCCTTTGTATAAGATCTTGTATCTAGAAAAACTTTAAAAACATGATAGGAGAAACAAACTAAGGATAGTTGTGTTTGAGTTTTAGAGGAAAACAACAACAACAAAAAGATGCCTGCAAATCTTAGGAGCTGCCAAGAAGAGAGATTAGGTAAGAGCAAGAAAGTCATACTTTCTGGAGCTTTAAAAAAAAAAATCGATCTCCACCAATGGTGCTATCAGGCTTGTAGTCACAGTGTGTTTCCCAGCAAGTCTGGTTCTGCCACCTGACCTTGGCAAGTCAACTAAAAAAGCCAAATTAATAGAAAAAGCAGAAAGAGGTTTAATTCATTGCGACCATACTGGGGACAAGCATAAAGAGTTTCAAAGATGTCCTACCCTTTCCTATGCTTATCTTTGTGGTCTAGACAGGAAGTAAGTTTTCAATAGAAGAAAGAGATACATAACTAAGCAGTCTGGCCAAGGTGTGGGCCAGGGCCTACCTTGTCTTAGATCTGTTTTTTTCCTATAAGGTCACATGCAAGGCAAGCCACAGGACACTCTCCTGAGGGACTCTTTTAACCAGACCATTTAAACTGTTAAGACCTACTCTAGATGTAACTAACAACCTTCTGATGGCTGCTCCAATCTCTAAGGACATGGGAGAAGGGAAGTTCGCTTTCCACTGCCTGTCTTCATTCTTGCTGGAGTTTATCTATTCCACTGTGATCACTGTGGCATTAGTTTGTTGATATTAGATCCACCTTCTTCAGATTTTTAACATAAACTTAAAATGAGGAGATCTCCAGGCCCTTAGAAACATACTGGGTCTATTGAGATATTCATTCTATGGACTGACACACTTACTAAGCCTCTCTGGTCTCAGACTGCCATTATTGGATTAGCCAGACTGTATCATGCAAACCACTATTTAATATATATTTATTCCCTTGGTTCCTCTACAGAACCCTGACTAAACGCAACACTTCACAACTTAAACATCTTTTTCTGGAAGACAACCTCTGCTTCGGACTGCAAGTTCCTTCTCAGGAGCACACCATGCCAGAAACGACAAACACATTTGTGTCATTCCATAGTGCCAGAATTTTTTAATAACAAACTTCATAAGTTTCCCCAGTTCAATGGCTGAAATTTGCCAGATAATTGCACCTATTTTGGTGATCTGATAGTGGCAAATGCAGTTTCTTTTATCTCAATTTTAATTTCTAAATACTGACTTTCACATCATACGTCTCATAGCACGTAATAAATACCTTTCTCAGATACAAAGTTTGCATAATGAAGCTATGTTAAGGAGGTTATGAAAGAGTTCAAGAAATTTGAAAATGTCATGAGAGAAATACAAGCAGAGTCTGTACTGATAAGATAAGGAACCCATAACTAGCCATGGGGAGTCATGGTCCAGGGTCAGGTGGAAGTCCAGCTGCAAGGGGAAGCAGCAGGAAATGCTGTGCTCAGGCCCATCAGGTGAGCATGTGATTGGACCACATCAACAGCAGGGGACCAAGTGAAGCTCAGTCCCCGGGAACAGTCATAAATCTGCCTGTTGGCCCCTGATGCACACAGCAGTTGTTGCATGATAGGTGGGTTTGGAGGCTACTGTGATAGTGCTGGGCTCCTGCTGTTTTATGGTGAAGGAGGTTTGCCCTCTCCTTTGTTTGGCAAGTTCTTGGCCTGGTGTCTGCAATACATATTTAATACAGACATGTGCCCACGTTACAGTATAGAATGGCATCTACATTGAATGGTGAATACATGTCAGTGTTTTCTCATTTAAGAGTTAGTCTGATGGGGCTAATTAATCACCTGGTAAAGGAATCATTTCCCCCTCCCAGGAAAGTGGAGCTGCCTTAAGCCATGCTAAAGAGATAGAAAAAAATAATTTAATTATCCATTTAGTGATATAATGTCCTTTTCTTTCTCAGAATTCCAGGCCCTGGTGCAGGAGCCTAGAGCCAAGGCCATACAGTTTCATAAGTCTGCCCTTTACTGAATTACCCAGAAAAGTGTAACTCTTCCTTTGCTTCTGTCTGTCTTTTCTGCAAACATGCTTCCCTGACACTTTTTACTTCACTTTTTTCTAAAGCTGCCCTTCCTGCTATGTTGTTGTTTATCCACAATGTAGCTGACATCTGTGCAGCATAGCTCTAAGGCATGGCTTTTTCTGTCTCTACTCCAAGATTTACAGCTTTTCAGCCCTGAGATTTTTCTTTTTCAATACAAATAAAACTGTTCTTGAGCTTTCTTTTGAATCCATTCTTAAATTATTTTGCTTATGAGATAAAGAACTCCAAGAGGGTACCCCAACTTCAGTGTTAGTAGCTACAGTTTCACTTCACCCTGGTAAGTCTATAGGATGAAACCCTTCCCACTCCCAGAAACAGTCTCTTGCCTGTCTGTTCTGTGTGGATGGTGCTCCTTGGATGAAAATAAATGTAACAAGGACAGGACACCCATAGGTATGATGGAGGAGATATGAAGGAGAAAACATCCAGAGGCATGTGAAAGTGTCCAGACTAAACAGGGCTATGGGAGGAAGTTGGAGAGAAACCAAGAGAAGAGAGAGTTAACAAAGAGAGTGTACGTGAACCTAGAGAACAGGAGGCAAAAAGACTTCATATCCAAAATCCTGAGGTTATACAGGGAAGAGCTGCTTGGGGAAGGAAAGCAGAAACCCAGATCAGGGATTTGGAGAGGTTGAACTTAGTGGGTAGATTGAGGAGTTCTGAGAAGATCTAGGACTCTGAAACAGGTAACTGTGATTCTGGGGGATGCTGGGAGACTCTGGAAGCTAGTATCTGTTTGATATGTTAAATAGGCATCTTAGCCATTTGTCCAGAAATTGAGACCTTACACTACTACTCCTCACAAGGTGTTGACATATCTTGTACTCCTAGGAGTGCAAGCACCTTCCAATATCAAACTGGAGTACAGAGTTGCTTATAAGGACAAGGTGCAGTATGAAAAATTCATGCTGTAGCACACACACACATGCAACATATTTTTTTCTATTTACTCTTCCCAGATAATTCTAGTGAACCAGTGAACCTTCAGTGAATAAAGGAGAAAGTTCCCATGATCTTTCTCTATTTTCTCAGTGATGTACACTTTTACTTTCTGTTAACTCTTACATTAGTGTTTCTGTGTTTTAGTATTTAAATGCTATGATCCAAGAAGAGTTAGTTTGTCTTTTATACCTGTGATTTTAGAGAGTGAGGTATCACTGACTATGGAGGGACCACAGTATTGTGCTTTATGATTATACAAAGATTTCTTTCCACAGTACAGCTCTGCTTTTGCAAAAAAAAAAAAAGTCAACTAAACTAACAAAACAAAAAATGCCCTTACCTCAAAGAGAATAAGATAATTTATTCTGTAGCTAAATGTGGGTAATCATGGCTCAGGGATGATTCAGCTTGCTTCAAATATTGTGTTCCAATATGGTAGCAGTTCATTGAAGTTTTTATAATTACAGCGCAATGAAAGTCATGAATCAAGTGATGTTTTAACGTTGGCAGAAACATGAATGAGAAAGGCTACATCAAAGTGAGGAAATCTCTGATTTGGCTCTCAGATCCTATCTGATGACATTTTTTTAACCTTTGGTTTGGGAGAAGCTAGGGGTTTGCTAGGTGATTTCTAAACTATCTTATAGTTAGAAGATTGTTAGGTCAAATACAAAAGTTGACACAATTGACTAGGGGACAAGATAGTTCAAAATAACTTGACATTCCAACTCTTTAAAAATATTTGGAATCCCAATTACTCGATCCTGGAAGAAGCTTAATGTAAGTTCAGGCTCCCTCCCTCACCTCCCTTCCTGCTGCAAGCTTCATTAATAACACCTCTTATCACTTAAACCACCCTTGCCCTTGTACTGAACAGAGACGTTCAGTTTCGTTTCTCAGTCAAAGTCTATTTCTCAGAAATCGTTATTTATAACCACAAGTAAAAGTTGTGTTGTCAACAAGTTGGATGTCTGTTAATTAACAATGCTGTTTCTTCTTCTTCTTCTTCTTCTTCTTCTTCTTCTTGATAAGCTAATTTTTCCTACACTTTCCTGTTTCTTTCATTTTTTCTTTTTCTGTCACTTTCCATATTTATACACCATTTGTAATAAGAAGACTTAATGGCACAGTTCTTTTTTCTCTTTATGTTCAGGACATTATGAACGCTTGCCCAGTCCTTAACTCTATTGTTTGTGGAGACTGGCATGCTGTGTATAATAGACCCAGGATGAAAGGAAAAAAATGCTTCACTCCGTCTCTCCCATGATGAGCTGGGTCCCATAGGCTATTTAGACAACAGCTGTATTAGTAGTCACACCAAATGCTGGCAAGTAGCAAGGAGTCTCCTCTGGTGATATCCAAGTACCTTCCTTACTCCCTGTTACTGTACAGTTTCCCTAGAAATGTGGTTATTTGTCAAATAGACAAATATCTGAATTCATCTCCTAAGGTAAGTGTGGTGGCAAAAATATTCTCACATTCAAATCAAAGGTGTTCTGCTATCAACCTCAAAGGTAAGTATTTAGCTTACCTCTATTCTGTCTTCCAAATCCCAGTTCTAATGGTTTTTATTTTGGAGGATGCTATTTTATCCTCATTTCTGGGCTACTCATTCATCGGTAGACTTCTTCCATTTGTTGTCCCACAGTCTCGGGTCTTGAACCTATCCCTTGAATGTGGTATCTTACACCTCACGTGTAGAAGACAGAGCTCCCAGTGAACTAACTTCCTTCACCAGTGGAATATGGAGCCAGTAGTTGGAGCCAGTGCTTGGCATGGAGGAAGCAGCATGTGGAAAGAGAGAGCCCCAAGAAACATTCTCTTCACCCCAGGCTCCTCCCAGTCTCAGCAACCTTATGAAAATAGGGATGCTGGGGCAGACTATTCTTTAAGAAAGAGATCTATGAGAGCAGATAGGCAGGCACACAACAGTGTGGAGGTTTGAGGAGAGTTTACACACTCAGCATACATTCCTGCCAGGGACACTGTAGATTGTGCAGCCTCACCTTACTTTCATATGCATTCTCGGGGCTTGACATTGGTGCTTGGCATTTACCCTTCAGATTCAATATATATATATATATATATATATATATATATATATATATATTCAGATTATATATATAGATATAGATATATATAGATATAGATATAGATAGATAGATAGATAGATATAGATAGATATAGATAGATATAGATAGATAGATAGATAGATAGATAGATAGATAGATAGATAGAATATATCCTTTGGAGAGACTGAAAGAGAGTCCAGCTAGCAGACAGACCCTTGGAAACTTTTATGTAAAATTTATGGAATTGTCCAGGCAGTGGTGGCACATGGCTTTAATCTCAACACTAGAGAGATGGAGGCAGGCAGATCTTTGTAAGTTCGAGGCCAGCCTGGTCTACAAGAGCTAGTTCCAGGAGAAGCTCCAAAGCTACAGAGAAATACTGTCTCAAAAAAATACGTTATTATATGAGAGTTTGGAGTAAGTTCACATATGAGAACATCCAACTCTCAGTGTTCTCACAGATGTCCACACTAGTTATCTGGGAAGGGAATACTAGAATGTGGGAAGGAAGCCCTGATATTTTCATGTCTACCATGCTGAAATTACAGGATCATTCTTGTTCAAGCAATCTCTTGTTGTTACTGTTATTGTCTGTTCTTTTTTCAAAACACTTTCATCAGTGAAAGAGAAGCTGGAATGATTTTATTTTAAAGATCATAAGGGATATTTACTGAACTGTGGGGATCCAGACCCTACCCAAGACTTTCTCGGAGGCTCTCATGAAAAGAGAAAGGGGGTTTTAGTTCTTTGTCCTTGTTCAGGAGTGGACTTAGCAAGGCAGGTCTGGAGCCAGTGATTCCTTAGAGGAGTCAAGCTTGTTGTTTCTGTGAGGCTGACCCTTATTCCTGGGCTGTAGTTATCAGTCAATAGGCAGATATGTCTGAGGTACCCCTCATCTTGTTTGCCAGCATTGTCTTACTTAGCTTTTTGATGCACAATTAATAAAAACTCAGAAAGAGAAATTGGGATTCAACCTAAAGGTCAGAAAAGCAAAGCAGCTAGCCACTGGATCATACCTCAACCTCAGTCTGAAATGGTGATCCTGCCTCCAGGAATCTCAGAATAAGACTGTGTCTGAGAGCTGTTATCTCCCATCTTATAATTCTCTCTAAGGCTTGGATTAAAGGTGTATACCTCTGGGATTAAGACATGTGTCGCCCCATTTCTATAGCAAGCTACTGTGACTACTGGGATTAAAGGTATATGTTACCACTGTCTTGTCTGTAAGACTGGCCAGTGGGGCTGTTTTACCCTCTGATTTCTGTAGTAATGAGGAGCAGGCCTTGTCCTGCCTGGCTCCCAGCCACCCTGTTAGCTTATGCCCAAAATAATCACATGGAGATCTATATTAATTAAATTGCTGCCTGGCCCATTAGCTCTATCCTATTATTGGCTAACTCTCACATCTTGATTAACCCATTTCTATTAATTATATTTTACCACGATGCCGTGGCTTACTGGGAAAGATTCAGCATGTCTGACCTGGAGGCTGGCTCCATGGTGGCTCTCCCTGCCTCTTCCTTCTTTCTCCCAGCATTTAGTTCTGTCTCCCAACCTATCTAAGTTTTGCCCTATCAAAAGGTCAAGGCAGCTTCTTTATTTAACCAATGAAAGCAACACATAGTAAGAAGACCCTCCTACACCAGATTTTAGATCAGTTTTATTTATTAAAATGCAAATGAAATATCACTACATTTCTCCTTATTGTCTAAAATGAAAAGGCTATAACTAATATAAGAAAACCATATACAATAAGTACAATGACTGTATATAATATATCAGACAATAAATACATCAATAATGTCTAGTCCATTTTTACATGCTTGTATTTTCTGTTTACTCAGCATTATTTCCATCTTGGGTCTCTGAGGAAATTGAAGACAAGGTAGCTATAGTTTTCCTTGTTTATCTGATGCATAAAGCAAATTATGATAGAAAGTAAATTTGGTACAAGACTTTGGACTCACCAAGATAGGATAGATATGGAATATGTTCTCTAAATTTGTCAAATGCAAATGGACTAGACATTGTTGATTGATTGTGGCTTTTCTGTTTTGATTTTGCTCTGCTGCAAGGGAAATTTCCTTGATGAGAAGTGAGGAAAACACTTATCTGTTGATATAAGAACAAATATTTAAATTGGTGTTAGGGAGTTTCCCTTTTACAGAACTTTTGGTTACTACCCAGGTATGTATGTCATTACTGTACTCTTCCTTACCACGTTGACTGTTGACGTGGTTCACAGACATCACAACTGGCTATGACTTTTGATCACCTCCTCCCTCTAGAAGCTTGTGGTGTGGGAGAATTGTTTGTATTGTCAATCATGTTTCAAATAAATGTTGATTGGCCAGGCAGGACATATAGGTGGATCAACCAGACAGGAAGTAGAGGCAGGGCGATGAGAACAGGAGTATTCTGGAAAGCAAGAAGCTCCCTCCCCAGTCCAACCCAGACCACAGAAGAAGCAAGATGTGAGATGCCCTGATGAGAAAGGTACCAAGCCATGTGACTAATGTAGATAAGAATAATGGGTTAAAATAAGCTACAAGAGCTAACAAGAAACCTGAGCTAATGGGCCAATTTTATAACTTATGGTGATCTCTGTGTGGATTTTCTTTGGGACTTGCCAGCTGTGGGATACTGGGTGGGACAGAAACCCCAACAAGCTGGCCCTCTTGTTACAAGCTGGCATGGTTACTTTTGGTCACATGAAAGCTGGGTGTCAGGGAGAATGCATTCAGGTTAGTTCCAGATATGGGTCATCTTGGCCCTGTTACTGGAATGTGTGCTATGTTCAGCAATAGGGACTTATCTTTGTGTAAGTCCATCTCTATGGGGTTCCTGGAAAGAAAAAGGTCCTTATACTCAGAGAGAAGCACAAAGGGAACTAGGGTTATACTTCAGGGATGTATCCTCAATGGAGGATACACAAATCAAATACCTAAATTCTATACAGAAACTTGAGAATGAATTTTGTTAACAACCTGGTGTTCTTTTCAGTCTCAAAAGGGACAGACCTTATTTTAGTGATGCAAAATGATTATCCCAGAGTCTTCTTTCCCCAGAATATTACCAATCCTCAGGGAAGATGTCACATGTACTTTGTGGCCTGCTGACCCCTATATTATCAGTCAAAGACCACACTAGATTTCAGGTCTGTTACTTACAGAACCAACTCTCATGGTCACATGTACTTTGTAAGTGAGTCTCTATGTAATTATATCTTAAACTTTATTATACATCTGAAATTAGACTGATTGTACTGATTGTTGCTGGGAAACTTTTTCCAAAATTGTACTGTTTATTAAATACACTGACAATGAACCACCTGGTATTAGACTCCTTGAAGCCTGATCAGGCTGATGAAGTCAATCTATACTGGGTTTTTATTATGCTTTTTTTAAATTTATTGATTTATTCTAATAAACTATATTTTCTCTTTTACATACCAATCCCAGTTTCCACTCTGTCTCCTCCTCCTATACCTTCTGCCTTCCCCCCATTCCATCCCCATCCTCTCCTCAGAGAGGGTAAGGCTTCCCATGGGAAGTCATCACAGTCTAGTACATTGCTTTGAGGCAGGACTAAGTCCCTCCCATCTATATCTAGGCTGAGCAAGGTATCCCTCCAAAGAGAATAGGTTCCAAAAAGCCAGTACAAACAGTAGGGATAAAGCCTGGTTCACTGCCAGTGGCTGCACAGTCTGCCCCAGCCATAAAACTCTCATCTACATTCAGAGGGCCTTGTTTGGTACCATGCTGATTTCCCTGCTGCCAGGTCAGAGTGGATGAGTTCCATTAGCTCCAGTAAGCTGTTGCCGTGGATATCCCCATTATGGTCTTGACTCCTTTACTTATATCATCATTCCTCCCTCGCTTCGACTGGATTTTGGGAGCTTAGCCCAGTGCTCTGTTGTGGATCCCTGCACCTGCTTCCATCAATTACTGGATAACTGTGTTCTATGATAACATTTAAGATATTCACCAATCTGACTACAGGGCAAAGCCAGTTCAGGCAACCTCTCCACAATTGCTTAGGGACTTAGCTAGGGGTATCCTTGTGGATTCCTGGAAATTTCTCTACTGCCAGGTTTTTTGCTACCCCCACAATGACTTCATCAATTAAGATATCTCTTTCCTTGCTCTCCCTCTCCATTCTTCTATCTAGGCCATCCTGTTCCCTCAAGGTCTCTTCCCCATTCTGTTCTTCCCTTCTCCTTCCCTTCAACTCTCCTGTCTTCCCCCACCCCCATGCTCCCAATTTTCTAGGATATCTTGTTTATTTCCCCTTTCCAGGGGATCCAAGTGTGTATCTCTTAGGGTTCTCCTTGATACTTTAACTTCTCTTGGGCTCCTTATCCTTTGGTTTATGTCTAATATCACTTATGAGTGAGTACATACTGCACTTATCTTTCTGGGTCTGAGTTAACCTCACTCAGGATGTTTATTTCTAGTTCTATCTATTTGCATGCAAATTTCAAGACATCATTGATTTTTATCACTGAGTTGTACTCCATTGTGTTTATGTACCTTTTTTATTTTTAAAACAATCTTATTTTATATAACAATCCCAGTTCACTCTTCCTCCTACCTCCCAAACTTCCCACCTTCTTTCCATGCCACCCCTCCGAGAGAGTGAGGCCTCCCATGGAAATTTAACAGAGTCTGTCATACCATTTAAGGTAGGACCAAAGCCCTCCACGACTGTATCTAAGCAGAGCAAGAATTCCCTCCTTAAGGAAGGGCTCCAAAGAACCAGTTCATGCAATAAGGATAAATACTGGTTTCATTTCTAGTGGCTCCACCTACTGCCCATGCCAGACAATGGTCACCCTCATTCTCAGGGCCTAGTTCGGTCTTTGACTGTTTCCTCAACTGTCAGTCCAGGGTCAGTGAGCCACCACTAGCTCAAGACAGCTGTTTCTCTGGGTATCCCCATTATGGTCTAGACCCCTTTGCTTGTAATGTAGCTCCACCCTCTCTAAGATTGGACTATAAGAGTCTGGCCCAGTGCTAAGCTGTGGATCTCTGCATTTGCGTCCATTAGTTTCTGGATGAAGGTTCTATGATGACAATTAAGGTAGTCATCAATCAGATTACAGGGGAAGGCAGTCTTCTCCACTATTGCTTATATTCTTATCTGGGATCGTCCTTGTGGATTTCTGGGAGTTTCTATTGCCTGGTTTCTTGCTAACCCCACAATGGCTCCCTCTTTCAAGGCATCTCTTTCCTTGCTCTCACTCTCTGACCTTTAACTAACTCAATCTTCTCAAAACCTTCATGTAGTGAGGAGGAGCGGCGGGCTGTGTCCCGCCACCTGGCTAGCTTTATCCGAAATAATTACACGGAAACTGTATTCTTTTAAACACTGCTTGGCCCATTCGTTTTAACCTCTTATTGACTAGCTCTTACATATTGATCTAACCCATTTCTATTATTCTGTGTAGCACCACAAGCTGACTTACCAGGAAAGATCTTAACCTGCGTCTGTCTGGAGTGGGAGAATCATGGTGACTTATCTCACTTCCTCTTCTTCTCAGCATTCTGTTCTGTTTACTCCACCCACCTATGTTCTAACCTATGAGGTCATGCAGTTTCTTTATTAATTAACCAACGACCTTTCCACATCATTTCCCCTTTTTCTGTTTAAACAAAAAGGAAAGACTTTCACTTTAACATAGCAAAATTACATAAAACAGTTATCAAGCAAGAATTACAGTTACAATATTTACATCTATTTTATCTTTTATCATAACAAAGGAAAACAACTATAACTATCTATCTATTCTTCAACTCCATCAAAGACTCTAGAAGGATATAGTATTACCTAAGCAAACAAGAAATCCAAAACTTTAGAAATGACAGAGACATCTCGCTGCCTATACAGTCACCAAAGATCCTCTGTACTGTTGGGGCATCTGTCTTCGGCCTTCAGGCCTATAGTGTTCAGCAGACATTTCCATGAAGCAGGAAATTTTAAAGACAGTTTAGTCACTATCTGCTGTGTCCTGCAGAATGTCTTGTAGACTCTTTCATAAATCAAGAACCCCGAAAGATCATCTCACCTTTAGGCAAGTTCAGCAGTCCTCTCTCTGAGGATTCTGTGTCCAGTTTATGCAATAGTCCAGGCAAGAGCAGTTTCTTGCCCAAATGGCTATCACACTCCATAATGAGCCTCTTCGATGCCCATCTTCCTCTTGAAGTAGATTGGTGCTGCCAGAAGCAGATGTGTCTCATTGTCATGAAAATCCCTTAATTATTAAAACATTAAATGCCATATTCTGTAGTCTTTGAAAGATATGAAGAATACCTATCTGACATATATCTATGCACATCTAGAAAGTCTAACTAACATGACTACAAGCTTGACTATTATCAATGATTATCCATTAACAACCTATATTTCCTAATTATACATTACATTTTAAAAATGAACTTCACAATCACAATACCTTAATCAATATTAGAAATACATATAAATATAACAAAATTGACCTTAAAATCTATAACAATGTAAATTACTCATATCTATATCACATCCCCGTTTAAATGTAAAAGAACATTTATTAACAATATTTGGGAACATGGGCACAGTTTTTTCTCTCCAAACTGCTTCCTGCTGAATGGAGGCATCGTTAATTAGGTCTTTCATGGTATAACCTGTCTGCTAGGTTCATCTCAGTTGGCAGTTGAGCGAAGTAAGTTTTTGAAGGTATTCACAGCAACCTTTCAGGAGGGTGTGGTCTAACATACCATATTGGGATAGACACAATCCACAGGGTCTCATCTTCTGTGAAAACAAAAGAAGACCCTCTCCAAAGCATCATATCCTTAGATACAAATTCTGAAATCATAATATCCTTATATCCATTCTGGTTTAGCTTTGCAGCCCATGTAATGAAATGTCTCTCTATACTTAGCTCCTTCATAGTCAAAAATTTTAAAGAAAACACAATGATACAAAGAATCCAGACTCTCTGTGAATTTTCCATTTTTACGTGGCTTATTTTTACTCTATCACTTTATTCTGTCTCTTTAAAGACTTTACCATTTTTTTAAGGAATTAACTTTATTCTCTAAATTTTTTTATCCCAATTTTCTGAGAAACTGCCATACTGATTTCGAATGTTGCTGTACAAGTTTGCGATCCCACCAGCAATGGAATAGTGTTGCCCTTACTTCATATGCTCTCCAGCATAAACTATCATGAGTGATTTTGATCTTAGCCATTCTGAATGGTATAAGATGGTATCTTAAAGTTGTTTTGATTTTCATTTCCCTGATGGTTAAGGTTATTGAACCTTTCCTTAAGTGTCTTTCAGCCATTTGAGGTTTTTTTTTTTTTTTTGTGTGTGTGTGTGTTGAGAATTCTCTGTTTAGATCTGTACCCCATTTTTTAATTGGATTATTTGTAATTTTGATATTTAGCTTCTTGAGTTCTTTATATATTTTGGAGATCAGTCTTCTTCTGATGTGACATTGGTGAAGATCTTTTACTATTCAGTAGGCTTTCCTTTTTTCTTTATTAACTGTGTTCTTTGCTTTGCAGAAGTTTCTCGATTTCAGAAGGTCCCATTTATTTACAGTTGCTCACAGTGTCTGTGCTACTGCTGTTATGTTTAGGAAATTGTCTTCTATGCCCATGCATTAAAGGCTACTTTCCACTTTCTCTTCTATCAGGTTCAGAGTGGTTGGATTTATATTGAAGTCTTTGATCTATTTAGACTTGAGTTTTGTGCATTGCAAAAGTTATGGATATATTTGCATTCATCTACTTGCAAACATCCAGTTATGCCAGCAGCATTTGTTGAAGATGCTTTCTTTTTTTCCATTGTTTAATTTTAGTTTCTTTTTCCAATATCAGGTATTCATAGGTGTGTGGATTAATATCTGGGTCTTCGATTCAATTCCAATGTTCTGTCATTTTTATGCAAATACCAAGGTGTTTATCATTACTAACCCCACAATGGCTCCCTAATAGCTCCATAATAGAGCGTGATGATGGGGATGGGGATGCCCCCAGAAGGTCCTTTATTGTACAGAATTGTTTTGGCTATCCTGGGTTTTTTGTTCTTCCATATGAATTTGAGTTTTGTTCTTTTTAGGTCTTTGAAGAATTGTATTTTGATTTTGATGGGGATTGCATTGAATCTGTAGATTGCTTTTGGTAGAATTTCCATTTTTATTATGCTGATCCAACCTACCCAAGAGCATGGGAAGTCTTTCCATTTTCTGTTATGTTCTTCAATTTGTTCTTCAGTGACTTAAAATTCTCATCATACAGACCTTTCACTCCTTTGATTAGTGTTACCTCGATATATTTTATGTTATTTGTCACTATTGTGATTGGTAATGTTTCTCTAATTTCTTTCTCAGTTCCTTTATAATTTGTATATAGGAGGGGTTGTGATTTCATTTAGTTATTCTTGTATCCTGCCATGTTACTGAAGGTGTTTATCCACTGTAGGAGTTCCTGCATCAAATTTTTGGGATTACTTATATATACTATCACATCATCTACAAACAGCCAAATTTTGACTTCTTCCTTTCCAATTTGTTTTGCTCTAGCTAGAACTTCAAGAACTATGTTGAATAAATATGAAGAGAGTTTTCTCTTTCATGATTTTAGTGGAATTGATTTGAGTTTACTCCATTTAATTTGATGTTGACTGTTGGCTTGCTGTGTATTGCTTTTATTATGTTTAGATACATTCTTGTATCCCTGATCACTTCAAGACCATTAGGAATGGTGTTGAATTTTTTTTGATAATTTTTCAGCATCTAATAAGATGATCATATGGGTGTTTTCATTTCAGTTTATTTATATTGTGGACTACATTGATAGATTTTTGTATGTTAAGCCATCCCTGAATCTCAACAATGAAGCCAACCTGATCATGGTTGATAATTCTTTTCCATGTGTTCTTGAATCTTTTTTGCCAGTATGTTATTGAGCTTTTTGCATCTATACACATGAAGGATATTGATCTGTAATTATCTTTCTTTGGTGAGCCTTTGTGTGGTTTCAGTATCAGGGTAACTACAGCCTCATAAAAAGAGTTTGACAATGTTCCTACTGTTTCTATTGGGTGAAACAGTCTGAGGGGGTATAGGTACTAGCTCTTCTTTAAAGTTCTGGTGGAATTCTTGGCTGAAACATCAGGCTCTGGGTTTTTTTGGTTGGGATTCTTTTGATGACAGCTTCTATATCATTACAGATTATAGGTCTATTTAAGTCATTCATTTGGTCTTGATATAATTTTGGTATGGGGTACCTATCCAGATAATTGTCCATTTCTTTTAAATTTTTTCAGTTTTGTGGAGTACAGGTACAGGTTTTTGAAGAATGACCTAATAATTCTCTGGATTTCCCCAGTATCTGTTGTTATGTGCCCCTTTTCACTTCTGATTTTGTTAACATGGATATTCTCTCTCTGCCTTTGATTAGTTTGGATGAGGGTTTGTCTATCTTGCTTATTTTCTTAAAAAAAAAACAGCACTTTGTTTCATTGATTCTTTGTATTGTTTTTGTTGTTTCTTTTTTATTGGTTTCAGCTCTCAATTTGATTATTTTCCTGTTATTTACTCCTTCTGGATTATCTGCTTCTTTTTTGTTCTCGAGCTTTCAGAAGTGCTGTCGAATCAATAATGTGAGATTTCTCCACTTATTTTAAGTAGGCGCTTAGCACTATGCACTTTTTTCTTAATACTGCTTTCATAGTGTTTCATAGCTTTGGGTATGTTGTGCATTTGTCTTCACTGAATTCTGGGAAGTCCTTAATTTCTTTTTTTTTATTTCTTCCTTGACCCAGGCATGATTCAATTGAGCACTGTTTGATTTCCATGAGTTTATAGGCTTTCTTCAATTAGTGTTGTTGCTGAATTCTAACTTTAAGCCATGGTGATCCAATAAGGTAAAGGATGTGATTCCATTTTTTTTTTATCTGTTGAGGTTTATTTTGGCACCATGTATGTGGTCAATTTTATAGAAGGTTCTATGAGGTGCTGAGAAGAAAATATATTCTATTGTGTTTGGCTGAAATGTTCTATAATATCTTAATATCTCTTAAGTCCATTTGAGTCATGGCATCTGTAAGTTTTCTTATTTCTCTGTTAATTTACTGACTGATTGACCTATCTATTGTAGACAGTGAGGTGTTGAGGTCTCCTACTATTTGTGTGTGGGGTTTGATGTGCAATTTATGCTTTAATAATGTTTCTTTTTCATAGGTGTATTAGGCACATAGATGTTCAGGATTCAGATGTCATCTTGAAGGATTTTTCCTATGATGAGTATAAAATGTCCTTTGCCATCTGTTCTGATTGCTTTTAATTTGATGTCTATTGTGTTAGATCTTAGGATAGCTATGCTAGCT
This sequence comes from Microtus oregoni, assembly GCF_018167655.1. Lineage (NCBI taxonomy): Eukaryota > Metazoa > Chordata > Mammalia > Rodentia > Cricetidae > Microtus > Microtus oregoni. Next base: position 38,650,924 of record NW_024543075.1, on the reverse strand, counting down.
TGTCTCTTACATCCATTTGATTGGAAAAAAAATCTTTTCCCAAACCTTTACTCTGAGGTAATGTCTGTCTTTGAGGTTGAGGTGTGTTTCTTGTTTGCAACAGAAAGATGGACCCTGTTTTCATTTCCATTCTCTTAGCCTATGTCTCTTTTATAGATAAATTGAGTTAATTGATATTAAGAGATATTTATGAGCTATGATTGTTAATTCCTATTTTTTCAGTGTTAGTGTTTGTGTGTTTCCCTTCTTTGGGTTTTGCTGGTGTGAGTTTATGTGTTGCTTGTGTTTTTGTGGGTACAGTTAGCTTCCTTGGGTTGGAGTTTTCCTTCTAGTACTTTCAGTAAGGCTGGTTTTGTAAATAGGTACTGTTTAAATCTGGTTTTCTCATGAAAAATATTTTGCTTTCTTTCATCCATGGTGACTGAAAGTTTTACTGAGTATAGAAATCTGGGCTTGCACCCATGCTCTCATATTATCTTCAGCAAATCTGTCCAGGACCATATGACTTTTAGGATTTCCATTAAGGAGTCTGGTGTAAGCCAGGCAGTGGTGGTGCACGCCTTTAATTTCAGCACTCAGGAGACAGAGGCAGTTGGAACACTGTGAGTTCAAGTCTAGGCTGATCTACAAGAGCTTGTTTCCTGGACAGGATCCAAAGCTATAAAGAATGCCACCCCTCCAAAGAAGTTTGCTTTTATATGTTACTTGGCCTTATCTTTACAGCTCTTAATATACTTTCTTTATTCTGTAAGTTTAGTGTTTTCATTATTGTATGGAAAAGAACTTTTTTCTGGTCTAGTCTACTTTATGTTGTGTATGCTTCTTTTCTTTTCCTAGGCATAAACTTCTTTAAGTTTGTAAAGTTTTTTTCTATGATTTTCTTGAAAATATTTTTTGTGCCTTTGAGTTGGAGTTCTTCTTCTTCTTCTATCCCTATTATTCATGGATTTGATTTTTTTCATAGTGTTCTTGATTTCCTGGATGTTTTGTGTTAAGAATTTGTTGGATTTAACATTTTCTTTGACTGATGAGTTTATTTCCTATACCGTATCTTCAACTTCTGGGTTTCTCTCCTTCATCTCTTTTAATTTGTTGGTTATGCTTACATCTGTAGTTCCTATTCTTTTACCCAGATTTTTCATTTCCAGAATTCCCTGGTTTGTGTTTTCTTTATTGACTCTATCTCAATTTTCAAGTCTTGAACTGTTTGAACTGTTATCTTCACCTGTTCATTTTTTCTTGGTTTTTCTTGGATTTCTTTAAGTGAATTATTTATTTCTTCCAATTTTTTCTTTGTTTATTCCTCTATTTCTTTAAGGGAATTTTTCGTTTATTCTTTAAAGGTCTCTACCATCTTAAGAAAGTTTTATTTAAACATCTTTTCTTCTGGGTGAGGATGTTCAGGTCTTCCTTTTGTAAAGCCACTAGGTTCAGGTGTTATCATATTGTTCTTTTGGTTGTTGAATGTATTATTGCATTGGGACCTACCCGTCTTTTCCTTCAAGGGATGTAGGTGGTGCCTGTTCTTTAGGGGGTCTCTCTTTCTCCAATTGGTACAGGTGGAGCCTGTGACTTAGGTGGTCACTCTTTCTCCTGGTTTTGGTGGAAATGAGCCTCTGGAAGTCCCTGATGCAGCTATGAGGGCTCCTCTCCAGATGCAGCAATGGCCAAAGCTCCAATGGTTGTAGGTGTAGTGGGGGATGACTGCAGGTGTAGGGAGGCTGCTCCAGGGTCTCTTGGGTTTGGTGGTTTGGGGTGGGGCATGGGATGTTCCCTTATGGGTTAGGGTCAGAGAGTTGAATGCTCCAGCCATGACATTCAGACATTCACCTCTCCAAGGGAAGTCAGGGTCAAGGCTCATATGGTCATAGATATGGTGGGGGATGACTGCAGGTGTGCTCTTCAGCTGCAAACACAGACACTCATTCTCCAGGGGCATCAGGGCCAAGGCTCTCTTCATCAGAGATGTGGTAGGGGATGGATGCGGTTGTGAGGAGACTGCTCCCAAGTCTCTGGGGCCTACCTGGGTGGGGGTGGTGCATGGAATGTGTCTCTGGGGGATAAGGTCCAGAGAGCTGTGCCCTTCAGCTGTGACTGGGTTTTTATTTTTGTCCCTTGTTTTGACCAATGTTTTGAAGCATTGTTCAAATTGCTTCCCTTTATGATATCTGCAGAAACCCCCACAAAACAACCAAGGGAAATAGTAATAGGCCTTCTGTTTGGGATAATCTTGCCTAACAAGTCAAAAGAGAACTTTTCATGCTTGGCTCTGGAGATTCTGTTAGGTGGTCTTTGGCTTTTGGAGTGAGCGTTGTTAGCCAGGTGCAAGTTTATTAAAACTGTATATGAATATTTATGTAAAGAATTACATGTACTATATGGTTTTTTATTAGATAGTAGTATAATTCTTTATGACTTTTTCAGACATCCATACTCTTATTTTACCCCTCTCTCTTTCTTCTGTATTTCCCTCCTTTTCCCTTTCTAGAGAACCATCCATTTCCCTCTTCTCTTATGAAATCATTTGTACCCTGCTATTGCCCTTTACCACGCTCTTCTGTGTTTACTCCCTTCCCTGTCTCTCAACTCTTTATCCATTTACATGATCAGACCATATTTACCTTGCTATTCCCCTACTCTGCTGCTCACTAAACCCTTTTCCTGACAATAGATCTGTTTTACTTTCCTGGATTTTGCAGTTACTCCAGGATATTTCTCACATGTGAAGATTTGGATCAAAAAGCTTCTCATGGGATAGAACATGTGACATTGTCTTTCAGGGCCAGGATTACCTCATTCAATAGGATCTTTTCCAGTTCTATTAATTTACATACAATTTTCATTTTTTTTCTTTACAGCTGAATACCATTCCAAAGTGTTTGTGTACTCTATTTTTATTATCCATCCACAGGTTGAAGGATATTTAGACCTTCTATTTCTTAACTATTGTGAATAGAGAAGCAGTAAACATGGCTGAGCACCAGTTTTTATAAAATCCTGGATATATTCATCTTTCAAGTAAGTTGAATTTCTCTTGTCTACAAAATAGTTTGTGAGCTAGACTTTTGTTCTTTAATATGTAGCTATAACTATCTTGCATAAACATATCCAGGTTATAATGGGAAGATGAAATGGAAGACAGATTCTATTCCACTGAGTTAACACTTGTAATATTTTAATTGCACATCTACTTATCTATTTATGTTATGTTTGTCTGGGGGGCACTTATGTCATTGCATGCATTTGGAAATCAGAGGACAACTGAGTCACTTCTTTTCTTCTGCTCTGGGAGTCCTTGTGATTTAACTCAGATCCTCAGATTTGGCAGCAGGTGTCTCAACCCATTGAGACGCCTCACTGGACAAAGATAGTACTGTTTTTTTTTTGTTTTTTTTTTTTAATATTTATTTATTTATTATGTATACAATGTTCTATCTGTGTGTATGCCTGCAGGCCAGAAGAGGGCACCAGACCTCAGTACAGATGGTTGTGAGCCACCATGTGGTTGCTGGGAATTGAACTCAGGACCTTTGGAAGAGCAGGCAATGCTCTTAACCTCTGAGCCATCTCTCCAGCCCCCAGATAGTACTGTTTTATAAAATGTAAATATACAGTGACAAAGCAGCTTCTTTGTCTGTTGATCAGTTAGTTGTTGGATATTGTAATTGTTTCAGTTTGTGTTTCTTATAAATAAATAGCAAGGCTTAAATATTTTTGTATGTTTGATTAGTAGACATTTATATTTGTATCTCATCAACAGACACCTGAAAGTATAGTGTCAGAATGACGTGGTCAATGGAAGTTTACCTTCAAATACTGACATGGTGTTTTCTGAAGTCACAAAACCATTTGTCATCCTTACAGCAGTGTGTATAAAGTGTTTATGTGCCACCTGCAGGTCCTCACTGGTACTGCTAGTGATTTGAATGGACCTCATAATATCATTGTGGTTTAAATTTACATTATTGTGGGACTATGTTGGATACATCTTCATGTTCTTATTAATCTTTAACATACCTTCTATTATGGAATGTGTTTTCAAATATTATGCCTGTTTTCTTTTTGGCTGTTTTCCTACTTTTTATTTTTCTGGTTTCTTTATAGATTTTAAGTCTTTGGCTAGACACCTTCATGAAAAACTTTCCCTTGATCAATAGTTTGACATTTTGTCTTTTTAGCTGTTTTTCTTACCGTATCTATCAATTTTCATTTTTAAATGAAATCTACTTAATAATTATTTCATTGTTGAATTGTAATTAAGTAGTAGATTTATTCATTAAAAATATATTGTCTAAACACTGTCATCCAGATGTTTTGTTATGGTTTTCTAACAAGTCAATAATTCTACTATCTACTTTGCTTTAATATTTGCCTTTGTAAAAGATGGTAAATGAGAATCCTCTTATTGCACACACAACTAACTTCTACAAGCCGTTTATTGTGGAGACCTTTTAAATCATGACAGCGATCCCTTAGAAACTGGACTTTTAAGGACCCCATTACATGGTGGCTTGAACTCGGTACCCAGGATTCAAAAGAAGTAGGCATACAAGCACATCTGAGGATAGAGGAGTCTCTTGTTTGGAAGTTGTCCCTAAGAGACAAAGCTTCTATGGAGGTACAAATCAGGAGACCTTGCTGGAGGAAAGAACAGGAGACCTCCTTTGAGGGATGATCACCTTCCTAGACCTGGAAGGAGTGGGGAGGACCTTGGACTTCCCACAGAGCAGGGAACCCTGACTACTCTTCAGACTGGAGAGAGAGGAGGAAAGGAGTGGGGGGAGGGGGAGAGGACTGGCGGGAGGGGGAGGGAAATGGGAGGCGGGGAGGAGGCAGAAATTTTTTCAATAATAAAAAAAATAAATAAGAAAAATAATAACTCCAGAATAAACTATCTCTTTTTTTTATTGAGAAAAGGAAAAAAAAAAGTATCTGCCTCCTCCCAGCCTCCCATTTCCCTTCCCGTCCTCCCAACCTTCTCTCCCTACCCCAAACTCCTCTCCCCCTCCCTCTCCAGTCCAAAGAGTAGTCAGGGTTCCCTGCCCTGTGGAAAGTCCAAGGTCTGCCCCCCTCCGTCCATGTCTAGGAAGGTGAACATCCAAACTGGCTAGGCTCCCATAAAGCCAGAACATGAAGTAGGGTCAAAACCCCGTGCCATTGTCCTTGGCTTCTCATCAGTCCTCATTGTTAGCCATGTTCAGAGAGTCCAGTTTAATCCCATGCTTTTTCAGTCACAGTCCAGCCAGCCTTGGTGAGCTCCCAATAGATCAGCCCCATTCTCTCAGTGGGTGGGTGCACCCCTCGTGGTCCTGACTTCCTTGCTCATCTTCTCCCTCTTTCCGCTCCTCATTGGGACCTTGGGAGCTCAGTCCGGTGCTCCAGTGTGGGTCTCTGTCTCTATCTCCATCCATCACCAGATGAAGGTTCTATGGTGATATGGAAGATATTCGTCAGTATTGCTATAGGATAGGGTCATTTCATGTTCCCTATACTCAGCTGCCCAAGGAACTAACTGGGTTCATCACCATGGGCTCCTGGGAACCCCTCTAAGGTCAAGTCTCTTGCCAACCCTAAGGTGGATCCCTTAACTAAGAATTGTGCTTCCATGCTCCCCTGTCCAACCTTCCATTATCCCAATACTCCTGTTTCCAGTTCCCCCCTCCTTCCCTTCTCACTTTTCTCTCCCCATCTCCCATTAACCTCATCCCACCCCACCCCCAAGATCCCAATTTTTTGCCCCGCAATTTTGTCTACTTCCCACAGCCAAGAGGATAACTATATGTTTTTCCTTGGGTTCACCTTCTTATTTAGCTTCTTTAGGTTCACCAATTGTAGTCTCCGTAGCCGTTATTTATGGCTAGAAACCAATTATGAGTGAGTACATCCCATTTTCATCTTTTTGGGTCTGGGATACCTCACTCAGGATAGTGTTTTCTATTTCCATCCATTTGCATGCAAAATTCGAGAAGTCATTGTTTTTTACCGCAGCGTAGTAAGACCTCAATATCAGCCCGAACACACTGAACCTGATAGAAGAGAAAGTGGGAAGTACCCTACAACAGATGGGCACAGGAGATCGCTTCCTATGTATATCCCCAGCAGCACAGACATTAAGGGCAACATTGAATAAATGGAACCTCCTGAGACTGAGAAACTTCTGTATAGCAAAGGACACTGTCGCTAAGACACAAAGGCAACCCACTGACTGGGAGAAGATCTTCACCAACCCAGCAACAGACAAAGGTCTGATCTCCAAAATATATAGAGAACTCAAGAAACTAGACCGTAAAAATCTAATCAACCCAATTATAAAATGGGGCACTGAACTGAACAGAGAATTCTCAACAGAAGAAGTTCAAATGGCCAAAAGACACTTAAGGTCATGCTCAACCTCCTTAGCAATTAGGGAAATGCAAATCAAAACAACTTTGAGATATCATCTTACATATGTCAGAATGGCTAAAGTCAAAAACACCAAGGATAGCCTTTGCTGGAGAGGCTGTGGAGGAAGGGGTACCCTCATCCATTGCTGGTGGGAATGCAATCTTGTGCAACCACTGTGGAAATCAGTGTTTCGGTTTCTCAGGAAATTCAGGATCAACCTACCCCTGGACCCAGCAATACCACTCTTGGGAATATACCCAAGAGATGCCCTATCATATGACAAAAGCATTTGTTCAACTATGTTCATAGCAGTATTATTTGTAATAGATAGAACCTGGAAACAACCTAGATGCCCCTCAATGGAAGAATGGATGAAGAAAGTATGGAATATATACACATTAGAGTACTACACTGTGGTAAACTATCTCTTAAAGACTAAAAAAGAAAGAAAGAAACAGAAGAACAATTCAGAAATAAGTATAGGCAATGTTTCTATAGGATAGTGGGATTTCCTTGAGAGTGATGGAGGACTCTGAATCTCAAAAGGGTTTTGACTTAGGAATTAGGATGTTGTACATTCATGGTCACTCAAAACCTTATAGAGCCAGGGACCTCCAGGTTTTTGTCGTCTGAATTAGAAAAATAAGTTTCATAGACAATAGAAAGGTGATTTCAAAACAGAGAGTTGTTTTTGTTTTAGCTTTAGTTTTAGATTCATAAATGGGAACTCAAGGGAAAGAAGGCAGAGCTCTTACATAGCAGGAATCAGTCCCTGTAAGTAGGATATCAATGATATTGATTTAGTTTTGAATTTAATAAGGTTTTATTGAATAGAGTTATTGTTGGGGATGCCCTGAGTAGCCTAATATGCTCCTTCAGAAAGTGTCTCTGTGTCTTTCAGTTTCAAACTCCCATCTTTGTTTATAATTTCCAGATATGATGTCTAATTTGTTGAAGAGAGAATAAGAAACCAGCCCTCCCTTCTGGTTTCTCTGGCCTCTGGCCAGTGCAAAGCCAAAGATATTTTGGCTTTAACACTTGTAGCATCTCTTGCCTCTAGCAAGTGCATAATCAAGGACATTTCAGCTTTTGACTATGAAAAAAGTACTCACAAACTCCTTACAATAAAATTGTCTAGTCAGTTTTTATCTCCTGTTCTCCTCAATGGTGCTTTTTCATAGTTAGGACTCAAAAGTAGGCTGGCTTAACAGTGAGGAGCTATAAGAGACTCCAAGAGTGAAGGGCTTTGGGAATTTGTGGTCAAATACATCATTAAACTAATAATTATTCTTCCTTTCTTCTCAAGTAGTATTATGCCCATTGAAATTTCTGGAATAGAGGTTTTTGAGAAATGTTTTGCTATTTAATCATTGATAGGCTCTTTTAAATTAACTCAAAAATAGGATATTAGTAGATCTTTGTGATCCTAAAATGTTTAGGTAGTTTAGAATGTCATGTCTATACACAGGGATGGAGTTACAATTCAAATTTCATTTACATATATATGTAAATATATATATGTAAATGTGTTCATATATTTGCAGTGTAAGGGACTAGATTAAAAAGAATGAAAAGGAAAAGGAAAGTAATCAAGCAAACAAAATCTATAAAATAGCCATGCTCTACAAGAAGCCTCATCTTAATGGGCTTCAGTTAAGCCCTGTTACCTCCACATTTTTCCCTTTTTCACAGTACTTTACATATTAGAAAGGCAAATGGGAGACCTTATCCTCTGTTCACAAGGTATAAAAATTCTAGGCAGGGACAAATGAGATATTTCCTCTTCTTTAATGTTATTGTCACTAGGGAAACAGGAAGTAGAATCGAAAGCTATAATGGGGCTGGGTTAATGACTTTCAAGTCTTCTAATTTCTGACTAGCTACTTGATAGCTTCAGAGAGGTGTGGGAGAGAACTCTGTGGACATTCAAGAGATAAGTAATGAGGGTGATAGAGAGACAGCTTGGCAGAGAAGAACACTCGCTTCCCTTTTAGAAAACACAGATTCAAATTTCAGCACCTATACCAAGGGACTCAGTTGTCTGCAACTCCAACATCAGGGCATCAGAAACTCTCCACTGACCTCCACGGGTACCAAAACTCATGGGAAACTAGTGGTTCTACAACAGCAAGATCTGAACATCCAAATGCAGATGAGGCAGGAAAAAAATGACCTAAAAATAACTTTATGAAGACGATAAAGGCCCTTAAAGAGAAAATTAAAATTTCCTTTAAAAATGGAGGAAAAGACAAACAAATACTTAGAAGAAATTAATAAATTCCTTAAAAAAGTCAAGTAAAAACCATTAAGCAGGTGAAATAAGCAATTCAAAACCTGAAGACTGAAATAGAGGCAATAAAGAAAACACAAACCAAGGGAATTCTGGAAAGGGAAAATCTGAGTAAATAAACAGGGACTACAGATGCAAGCATAACAATCAGAATATAAGAGATGTAAGAGAGAATCTCAGGGATTAAGAGAATATAAAGGAAACATTTGTCAGTCAAAGAAAATGTCAGATTTTACAAATTCTTAACACAAACCATCCAGGAAATCCTGGACACCATAAACAGACCAAATCTAAGAATAATGATAGAAAAATTCCAGTTCAAAGGCACAGAAATATATTTATCAAAGTCATAGAAGAAAACTTTCCCAACCTAGGAAGAACATGCCTGTGGTGGTACAAGAAGCTTACAGAAAACCAAATAGATTGGAGCAAAAGAAAAGACCCCTTGCCACATAATAATCAAAACACTAAACCTACAGAATAAAGAAAGAATATTAAGAACTATAAAAGAAAAAAAATGTCAAGTATCTTATAAAGACAGACCCATCAGAATTGCAACAGACTTCTCAATGGAGACTCTAAAATCCAGGAGGTCATGGACAGACATTTTGCAGATATTAAGAGACCACAGATGCCAGGCCACACTATTATAACCAGCAAAACTTTCAATCACCATAGAGGGATAAAACAAAATATTCTATGTCAAAAGCAGATTTAAACAATATCTTACTACAAATCCAGCCCTACAAAAAGTACTAAAAGAAAAACTCTAATGCAAGGAAGTTAGCGACACCCATGAAAAGATAGGCACTTGATAATCTCACACCAGCAAATCTCAAAAAAGGGAAACACACACACACACACACACACACACACACACACACACACACACTACCACCACCACCAACAAAACCTAAAATGAAAGAAATTAATAATCACTGGTCATTAATATTTCTTAATTTCAATGGATTCAATTTGCCTATAAAAAGACACAAGGTAACAAAATGGATACGAAAACAGGACCTGCTGCATGCAAGAAACACAAACCCGACCTCAAAACCAGACATTATCTCAGGTAAAGGGCAGGAAAAAGATTTTCAAATCAAATGGACACAAGAAACAAGTTGGTGTAGCTATCATATTATATAATAAAATAGACTTCAAACTAAAATCAATCAAAAGAGATTGATAAGGACACTTCATACTCATCACATGGAAAAGCCATCAAGAACAGAACATTCCACTCAAACACAAAAAATACACCTTATTCTTAGCATCTCATGGAGCCTTCTCTAAAACTGACCACAAACTTGGTCATAAAGCAAATCATAGCAGATACAAAATCAAAGGATTAACACCCTGTATCTTATAGGACCACCATGCAATAAAGTTAGATGGTTTAATGGGCTATGGTGGCGCACGCCTTTAATCCCAGCACTCGGGAGGCAGAGGCAGGCGGATCTCTGTGAGTTCGAGACCAGCCTGGTCTACAGAGCTAGTTCCAGGACAGGCTCCAAAACCACAAAGAAACCCTGTCTCGAAAAACCAATAAATAAATAAATAAATAAAGTTAGAATTAAAAAACAACAGAAATCACAGAAAGTCTACAATGTTATGTAAACTGAACAATTCTCAACTGAGACACCTCTGGGTAAAGGGAGAAATAAAGAAAACAATTTAAACTTCCGAGAATTCAATAAAAATGAAGGCACAACATATCCAAACTTCTGGGACACTAAGAAAACAGTGTTCAGAAGAAAGTTCATATACTTTGAAAATAAAAAAGTAAGACATAAAACATAAAATTTAGTTATTCTTTGCTGTAAAGTGAGATTATGTATATCTTTGGAGACATAATTGAGGCTTATTGTTTTCTTGCCTGTGACAGTGATTAGAAGTGTTTGCCACTTTTTTCATAAAGAAAATAGATTAAGAGATCTCTTGTACTTTTTATTTGGCTTATGTTTCCAATGTGCTATTATGATGCAAATGAATTTACGAGCTCAGGAAATGACTTAAGAATTTTTTCTTAAGGCTTAAGAACGACTGCAGTTCTTTTTATACTATGGCTTCTGTAGGCTTAGTTTAATAAACTGAATTTTTGAATTCCTTATTATTGTTTACTTTTCATCATGAAAGTCTGTCACTGTAGAACATAATAGAACTTGATCACTTGAAGCTCAGACCTACCGGTCTTGATTGAATCTAAGACAACCTTGGAAATAAATTATTTTGCCCAGACCAGTTTGCAAGACATTCTTCTCAATGCAGTACATATTTTGACATACCTAAGGATTGTTCTATAAGCATAACAGCATTTTGAGAGCTGGAAGATTTTCCATTGTGAAAGTCAATTTCTAAAATGCCTTAATAGGTCTATGTTACAATTTTTTCTTTAGTTTTGTAAGCTTCCAAGATGATGGGGATTCCTCTTCTGGAAAAGAGTTATCTTAATAAACACAAAGACTGTTATATTTGGTGTAGGGCATCATGGTTATGGGGTCCCAAGTTAACCTGCTGCCTGGCAGGCTAGTGGACTTCTGTCTGAGATGTCTCTGTTGCAGTGATTGGCAGCCTGAGTAGTAACCAGTTTCATTTCTCAGCAGTAGATTGTTTGGCATTTTTATTGCTCATGCAGTAATAAGCTAAATGATAGTAATAGAACATTTTGAAGTATTAATTTTGTGTTTAAACCCTTCTAGTTAGTGAAATACAGCCTTATTTTATCACCATATCCACCAACAAGCATGGACAATTATTTTAACAATGCTTTTATTTGAGCTCTGTAGTGTATTATAGAATACAGTTTAGTTAAACCTTGGGTTTTAGTATGTCTAAAGAATACAGTGAGAGGTTAATTTATGCTCAAGTGGTACCACTTAAAGGCATATGTTCTTTTAGTATGTAAAATGAAATAGTACCTTGAATTTAAATAGAATGCACTTAGGCATTGTAGTGTCCTGAAATAGTTTCTCATTCAGAAATGTGCACACTAATACTTAGTTTTACTTCCTTGTGGATAATATTAAGCACATACCCTGCAGTTTTATGAAAGTTAACTGCAAAGATATTGTTCAGGATGGTGGCATACCTGCAAAAGACTTGTGTGACTTACATAGACGACTATGTGTTATGGCTAATTTCTTTTCTGCAGTGCTCATGAGGTGTGGTGAGCACAAAAGGCATTGCTGTCATTAGTTATTTTGTCTTTCTTCTGTAGCTATTTGTTATGTTAGTGTATTGATTATAGAGATGTTCTCTACTTATATATTGCTACTTTATATTTTATGCATGCTCTGTAATTTGACTTTTTTTAGTTATTGATTTGGCGTATATTCTCATCCTAATAAACAGTTTTAGGGGGACAAAAAAGAATTTTTTTTCTAGTACTTCTAGATAGAATGGTATTTCAGGAAGTGGTGAGGATTAGCTCAAATGTTGAAAAAGATTTGTTAAAGGTCAGTCACACAGGAGTTTAGGTTCTTCCTTCATTTAGCTTAATATTTGGGTGACTCCAAGTCCACTTAAAAAATTTGTTTAAAAATGTGTGATTTTGACCAAAATATAACTGTGATTTCAGGACACAAAAAGAGATGTAGCAAAAAGCTAATGCTATGGAACACTTTTGAAAAATTTCAGAATAGTTAAGAGGTTTCTCTTTTTCTTTTAAATGGAACTCATTGTATCTGGTATGGGAATATGCTCTCATTTCACTTCATTTCAACAAAGTACTCCTTATTCTAGGAGAAAAAAATTAACTATATTCAAACAATCTTTTCTCAGTTCCAGATGAAGTTCAAGTAAGTTGCCATTTGATCATGTTAGGCACACATACAACAGGGATTCTGATGTAGAAGACATCAACAGTACACCAGACAAATGCATTTTCTTTTTTTATGTTTCTTTTTTTCAAACACATTTTATTGGATGTGTGGGAGTGTCACATAGCACACCATGATCACACTCACTCCCCAGCCCTCCCAGGTCCACCACCCCCAGCAATCTCTCCAAAAGAAGAAGAAGCACAAAAAATTAAAAGAAAAAATATCAAATTCAATTTGTTTTGCCCATATACTCACTGTGTTGCAGGAGGCCACTTGTTAGTTCTTGGCTGCTCAGCCCCGAAATAATCACACAGAAACTGTATTAATTACATCACTGCTTGGCCCATTAGCTCTAGCTTCTTATTGACTAACTCTTACATATTAATTTAACCCATTTCTATTAATATGTATATCACTATGACGTCGTGGCCTACCAACAAAATGTCAGCACATCTATCTCCTGCACCAGGTCCATGGTTTCTCTCTGACTCTGACCTTCTTTCTCCCAACATTCAGCTTAGTTTTTCCCACCTACCAAAGTTCTTCCCTATCAACAGGCCAAGCCAATTTTCCTTATTCATTAATGGTAATTACAGCATACAGAAATAAATCCCACATCATCACTGGAGCATGGTTCAACTCCCAGTGGCCAGCCCCTTAAAGAAAATTGAGTTCTTCCCCACCCTCACACCTGTCAGAAGCCATACACTGTGAAGAGCTACACCCCATGATTCCTGTTACAATTATGGACCACTATGGGAGTGATAGTAGTATGTTTTTTACTCTTTTTTGATTTTTTTTCACTTTTTTGGGGGTACCCACCAGCCAACTTTCGAATAAGTCACAATGAGGCTTATTCTTCAAAATGTTTGATCTTAGGTTGGCTTGTTTCTAGCTAACTTTCCTTAACTTAATTATCCTGTCTACCTTTTGGCCTCTGGGTCTTTCTTATTCTCTTATGTCTGTAAATCTTACTCTTATGTCATGAATTGTTGTGTAGCTGAATGACTGGCCCCTGATGTCTTCCTTTTTCTCTGGCTACTTCTTCAAACCTTCCAAATTTCTCCCTCTATATATTCTCTCTGCCCGCCAGCCCTGCCTATCCTTTGTCCTGCCTATTGGCTGGTCGGTTCTTTATTAGACCACCAGGTGTTCTAGACATGCAAGGTATCACAGCTTCACAAACAAATGCAACATAAACAAAAGCAACACACCTTAATGGTGTGGGAAGTTTTTCTGTCTATGTGTTGTTTTCATTGGTTGAATAAAGAAACTACCATGGCCTTTTGATAGGGCAGCACTTAGGTAGGTGGAGTAGACAGAACTGAATACTGGGAAGGGCAGATGGAAGAATGCCATGCATCTCCTGCCTGGAACAGATGCTGCTTAGAATCTTGCTGGTAAGCCACAGTTATGTGCCAATACACAGATTAATGGAAATAGGTTAAATTAAGATGTAAGAATTAGCCAATAAGAAGTTAGAGCTAATCTGCCAGGCAGTGTTTAAATAAATACAGTTTCTTTGTGATTATTTTGAGGGTTAAGGTAGCAGGGTGGCCAGGATGAAAAGCAGGTCCTCTGTCCATCAACACCTTAACATAATATTTCCACCAGACCACAGACACTATCATGGACCCTGCTTACAGCAAAGGCCACAGATATCAACATGGCCTCTAGCAGCAGCATAGACCACAAACATCAACACAGTCTCTGGCAGCAACACAGCCCATGAATATCAACCTGGCCTCCAGAGGTAACACAAGCCATGAATGTCAGCATGGCTTCTGGTGGCAACACAGACCATGGACTTCAATATGGTCTCCATCAGCAACGTGGACATCAAAGTAACCTTCACTGGTAATACAGATCGCAGATGAAAACATTGTCTCTAGCAGAAGCCCAAACCATGGACATCAACACAACTTCTTGCTGCAGCATAAGCCATGGAAAGCATCATGGCCCTTAGTGAAAGTAAAGTTCATGAGCATCAACATAGCTTTAGGTCGCAGCTCAGGCCACACACATCAACATGGCTTCTGACACCAGCATGAACCATGGACATCATCATGGCCTCCAGTGGTAGATCAGACTATGGGTGTCCTTATGGGCCTCAGGCATCAACAAAGTGTAGGGCAACAGCATGGACCATAGAAACCAGTATGTCCCCATCTGTAGAACAGATCACCCATGCCAACATGGTTTCTAGGGAGCAGCATGAACCCTGAAGGTTGTTTAAGGAGTTCCAATCCAGAAAATGAACTGGTCTTCATCTTGAACATCTGGTCATCATTTGGAGTCATTGTGATTGTGTGACTGTGCACCCTGTTTGAGAGCTGAGCCTGTGAAAGCTCCAGCATGCTGCTCTGCTGGCCCTAATTGGCAAGGACATGTTTTTTTTTTAATCTATCACAGCCTTTCCCCACATCTGTCACTGTCTTTGCATCTCCAGTTCCACCCCTCATCACCTCGCACATCCTGTTCCCTTTCTTCATCCTCCCCACCTCTACATGTATTTGTTCATGCAAGTGGCATTGCAAACAAAATTGTAAAGCACACTATATATATTTTGCATGCAAACACTCATTGAAATAAGTTAATGATCTGATTCAAGGTTTCTGTTCTCTGAAGCACCATAAATACTGGAACATCCCCAGAGATTCTTATCAGATACTCTGCTATAGCCCTAAGCCAGGGTGATCTTGTAGCTAGGCATCTAAAAGCAGCATCCACAGGAACACCAGGTAGTGTTCCTGGAGAAGGGGGCTGCTTGCTTGTTCCTGGCTTCCTGGCTAGCTTAGACGCAAAATATTTACACAGAAACTGCTTTAATTAAATCACTTCTTGGCCCATTAGCTCTAGCTTCTTATTTGTTATTTCTTACATCTTAATTTAACCCATCTCTATTAATCTGTGCATCATGACAAATTCCTGGCCTACCAGCAAAGTTTTAGCATCTCTATCTCTGGAGGTGGTGGCTCCATGGCATCTCTCTGACTCTGCCCTTCTTCCTCCCAGCATACAGTCTGGCTTTTCCCATTTAGTTCTGTTCTTCCCTGACATAGACTCAAAGTTCTTTATTCATTAACCAATAAAAGCAACACATAGACAGAAGGACCTCCCACACCAAGGTAGCTACACTCTTCAGTGCTCATGGTGCTGGTCACCCTGAGATTCACCTTACGTGACCATTGTGATTTCAGTCTATGGGTTCTACTGTTGCCTCCACCTCCCCTCCTTCCAGCTAGGCAAGCAGCAAGGGCTTGCTCAATGCTGCAGGTTGACTTGGTAGTGTGCCACAGGTCAGCACTATTCAGTAATGATATGTTTGCTGCTCCAGGCTGCAGCACACATCCCTGTCTTCTGTGAGAGCCACTCCACATCTCACTCGGCATGTTTTGCTTGAGTACTCTCCTTCTTCTTGCTGGATGAGCAGCAGCAGTGGATCTATTCTGTAGACACACATTCGGTGTTCTTTGATCCCTGCATCTTAAGTTTTATCATTCTCCTCCCCACTGGAGCATCTTGTTCTGCCATCTTTCCTTCAAATTCTGTGAAACCATCTTTTAAAAGCATCTTTCCATCAGACTTGTCTTTTAGTTGTTCCAAAGATACTGGTCTCTGCAGACTCCTTCTCACGGCAAGGCAAGTTCTGGCTCATGCTTGTGTTCTGCTACCTCAGCTCCTCCATGGAGGCTAGAGGATTGACAATGAGGTGGGAGGGGGCATTGGCTTGGTGGTGGCTTCTCTTATCCCTGCACTGAGCCCCACATGGCCTATGGCCTATGTGAGTCATTGACTATGCCATGATATGGGATACACAGAGGGGGGCATGATGGGGTGACCTCAACTATGTGTCAGCCTCTAGCCCACAGCAGGAGCCTTGGGCACTGCAATCATCTTGACTCTGTTCTTTTATGTTCCTATAAGACACAACTTTTAAAATCAATTTATGTCCTATGTTATGATGACTGCATAACTTAGACGTGTCTATACTAGGAGTCAGTAAGACACTGTGTGTGTATGCATGCGTGGTGTGTGTGTTCTTAAATCCTTTCAAAGCAGCAGCTTCTAAAATGTCTGGGATCTAACAGGTGATTGACACGGCGTCACTGTATGAAAGATTGGGGCCTTGATGTCATAAATGTAGATTTGATGAAGAATGTGAAGGAGTATCTGGAGCCAGAGAGGAGCCAAAGATAGGAGAGGAAGTCCAGGACACACAGGACTCTGGATACTAGAAGGAGGACCTTTAGAGGGAGGGGAGTCATGTGCAGGTCAGGCCATGTCCTGGACCTTTTGGCATCTTCCAGATAGGACATTACATTGAAAAAAAAAGCCCACACTGGCAGCCAGCAGCAGAGTCTTGCTTCCCCTACTAGTCACAGGTGGGTGGTAAGTGACAATAAGCAGACTTTCTTAGTCAGGGTTTGTATTGTTGTGGTAAACACTATGACCAAAAGCAACTTGGAGCAGACAGGCTTTATTTGGCTTATACTTCTATATCCTGTTCCATCACTGAAGGAACTCAACCAGGGCAGGAACCTGAAGGTGGGTGCTGAGGCTTTGCTTCTTATGGCTTACTCAAACTGATTTCTTATAGAACCCAGGACAACCAACCTAAAGATTGCACCACCCACCAATAAGTTGGGCCTTACTTAAAATAAATGATAAATAAAATGCCCTACAGGCTTTCCCTTTTTCTTAATAGAGGTTCCCTTCGCTCATACTACTTTCTTCAGTTTATATAAAGCTATCTAGCACCTAGACAGATCCAGGAAGACACTGAAAAATGAGACACATTTGGTATCTCTAATTATTTTGCCCAAGTAAGAATTGACAAGGGTCAAAGATAGGATTGTGTCAGGAGAGAATAGAAAAAATATATATACTGAAATAAAACCTATTTCAGTGTTTAATAAAGCAGAAACTTGTTGTTTGTGGAACTATAATATAGGAGACTCTGATAGTAATTACTAACTTTATGCATGGTATTTACTTGGGGGAGGTGTGTCTATCAGATTGACACAAGTTTGAACACCTTTGGAGTTATGTGTGGAGGAAGATGATTGATTCATTTGATAAATTGCATTCCAGATTAATATAATGATTAACATGAATGTTTTTGCAGTTTTTCAAGTGCTTTTTATGTGGTATTAAGCTGAATACTTTAAAGAATCTTATGAAGAATATTTATATAAAATACATGAATCAGGGGCTGCAGAGATGACTCAGGGATTAAGAGCACTATGTGCTCTTCCAGAGGTCCTGAGTTCAATTCCCAATAACCACATGGTGGCTCACAACCATCTGTAATAAGATCTGGTGCCCTCTTATGGCCTGCAGGCATACATGCAGGCAGAACACTGTATACATAATAAATAAATAAAGCTTTAAAAAGTCTATGCAGATAAAATAAATAAGTTTTAACAAATGCATGAATCAGAAGTACAACTTGTCCATAGATTGGTGAAAAATTGTTTCTATGACCAATGTGATTGACTTCCACACCAGCACTGAAAACAAACAAATAAATAAACAAACAAACAAACAAAAAAAGAACCCTAGTATTAAACTGGCCACATTATATTGAGTTTGAGAAGACATTATGGGCTGAATATTTGGAAGAGGGAATCATCAGCATATAAATAACAGTTGAGACCCATAAAATGTAAAACACCATCAGTCATGACAAGTTTGCGAGAAATTAGTAAGCCAGGGGTTGTTTATAAGCAGAGTCAATGTTCATTAGACTGTGTTCACCTATCAAATATAGAAACCTAGTGTTCTCCTACTTGATAAATAGATTGTTCTCTCACTCCCATGTTCCGTTCCTCCAAGGGGGTCCCAGATGGCTTCTGCCTTGGAGGAACAATTTTTATTTTTATTGTGGATATTTTACATTTCTTTCATAACTATTTATTAATTTATTAAATGGTATTGTTTTAGGCAATGGAGAATCAAAGGCAAATGTATCAGCCTTCCTACCCTTAATTTAGCTTTAGAAAAGACAAACACACAAGTAGCATGCATATAATAAGGCTTGACTGTAATTATTTCAGAATATGGTATAGGAACACAGAGGATGAAATGGTTCAAATAATTTATTCATTAAATCCATTCATTCAAAAGTAAAATAAGCTTCTCACTATGAATCCATATGCACAACAAAGAGGGTAATCATAATACAGAAGTCTAGGTTAGAAACTAGATGAGTGTTCATGTGTAGTGAAGCAGGCTTGTGAACTTTATAGCAAAAAGGAAACAGGAACATGTAACAGCATTCTCTGGGAATATGCAAGACTTGAGCCCGCCAGTAGCAGAAAATTTGAAATGACATGAGATTACAAGTTTTACAAGTTCATTAAAATTTCCATATCCCCAGTAGAATGACTTGTCTGGCATCTTTTCAGGATGGAAGAAGGGTGTTTACAGCATATCAATACGTTTTTCATCTCTTGACATTGTCTATGCAGAAATTCCTTGCTGCTAAAAGATCTCCCAGGCTTACAAACAGATTTTTGTATCATATCTAAACATTCCACAGTCACTTTTATTCATAATCACGAACCCTTTATAAAAATGTCTTAAAAATTTTATTGAAAATGGATTATTTTCTCACATAATATAGCATGATGATTATACTTTCCTCTCTCTTCAGTCCTCCCTGTTTTTCCACCTTCCCTACCCTTCAGATCCACTCTTTTTCTGTATCTTGTAGCATGAATAATAAAAACCCAGAGACAGATAATGGGGTTCAAGGTGAAGATCAGAAAAGCAAAGCAGCCAAGCCACTAGAGAGTTCTTACATATGCCAAGGCTCAGACAAACAAAAGGGCGATCCTTTCCTCCACGTGACTGCAGAATGCAGTGCTCTCTATCACACCTCAGTCTGCACTGAGACTGCACAGGGCTTCTGCCTTACATTTCCCTCTAGTGCTGGGGTTAAAGGCATGTTATCCCAAGAGCAGGGATCAAAGGTGTGAACTCTATTTCTCTTTTAGACTGATTAACTATTGTGTAGCCCAGGGTGAATTTGAACACACAGAGATTGCCAAGTGTTGGGATTAAAGGTGTGACCACCACGGCCTTTCATCTATTGGTTTTTTTTATTTCTTTATTTATTAAAGATTTCTGTCTCTTCCCCGCCACCACCTCCCATTTCCCTCCCCCTCCCCCAATCAAGACCCCCTCCCTTCTCAGCCCGAAGGGCAATCAGGGTTCCCTGCCTTGTGGGAAGTCCAAGGAAGCCCCACCTCCATCCAGGTCTAGTTAATTGGTGGCCTAGATATGTGACTGACTAGTGATTTAGCTCTTAACTAAGTGTATGGCTAACCAGTGGCTTAGCTCTGTACTGTGATTTTCAGGCAAACTTTCTTTGTTAGATTGCAAACAAAGTATCACTACGGTATCTCATTAGAAAAGAATAGGCTTCTAAGAGATAACAGGCCAACATGACAAAATAAAGTATAAGATGAAACAAAAACTATCATTTCAAAGCTTGATATGGCAACACAACAGGAGAAAAAGAGTCTGAAGAGCACACACAAGTGACAGAGACACACTCATTCTCACAGATATGACTCCCATAAACATACTAAACTAATAGCTATAATATATACTTAGAAGACCTGGCTTATAATCATGTAGGCCTTGTGCTTAATGCTTTAGTCTCTGTGAAATCATATGCTCCTTACTTAATTGATTTATAGGACTTTGTTTTCCTGGTGCCCTCAATATTCTCTTACTCTTAAAATCTTTTTGTCTCCTATTTTCTGTGATTCTCTGTGATCTAAGGGAAGGAAT
Organism: Microtus oregoni; assembly: GCF_018167655.1. NCBI lineage: Eukaryota > Metazoa > Chordata > Mammalia > Rodentia > Cricetidae > Microtus > Microtus oregoni. Next base: position 38,630,623 of record NW_024543075.1, on the reverse strand, counting down.
TTGATAGAGATCTTCAATTTAAAATCTTTCTGCACATAATGTCTGGCTGTAGATCTCTGCATCTCTTCTTTTCTGATGCCAGAGAAAGCCTGTCTGATAATGACTAGACAAGGTACTGATCTATGAATATAGCAGAATGTTATTAGGAATCATTTTTATAAATTTTTACATGAGTAGTATTTGGTTTTACCCTAGGTCTTTGGGCTATTTTGTCTCTGGTTCTTGGTTACCTTGGCGTAGTGGGCTTTAAGGTAATCCAGACATTGATTGGCTAAATTCTGTGTCACCACTGTCCTAGCAAATTTTGCAAATAAGACATATTGTAGGTTGAAGGTTTGGAGCCTAGGTTGAGAATTACATTTCTCTTTTGGTAACCTGCAGAGTTTCTTCAGGCACCAAAGGCACCAAAGAAACTAGAAAGTTGTGACGAAGGTTCTTTGTAGGCACTAGGTTGACTTTTCTGTGAGTCGTGTGGATGTTATACTCAGCAACAGGGTTCCACTGTATGGTTGTGATTAGTAACCCATTTTCTTAGCAAGAACCTGGGTTGTTTGGGGAATTCCTTGGACTCCTTTGGCCACCAACACAACTGAATGCAACTCAGTCCTGCCGCTGGAAGCCTCACATGGCTACTAGAAATGACTAGTAGGGACTCCTTATCTCCCATTACTAGGAGTCCTCATTAGAATCCCCTTTACAGATTCCAGAAAGTTTCCACTGCCATTGGTTTCCACATCACCTGCCAAAAGCACGCGATTTCCAGCCTTCTCTCCCAACACTCTATCCTTTGATGACTTCATCCTTGTCACCTTACCCACTTTGTCTATCCCCACCATCACCCAGCCTGCTCATAAAATCCATTCTGTTTCTGCTCCCAGGAAGATCCATGTATCCTCCCATACTCCTCATTCTTTACCTAATCTCTCAGGGTCCATGGACTATTACCTTGGCTATCATTTATGTAACAGCTAATATCTACCTGTAAGTGAATGCATACCATATTTATCTTTCTGTGTCTGGGCTACCTCATCCAGGATTACCTTTCTTTCTAATTATATACATCTGCCTTCAAATTTCATGATGTCATATTTTAAATAGCTGGGTAATATTGTGTAAATATACCACATTTTCTGTATTCATTTTTTTTGTAGAGGGACAACAAGGTTGTCTCTAGTTTCTGGCTATTATGAATAGAGCAGCAATAAACATGGTTGAAAAGTGTCCTCATGGAAGGAAGAATCATTCCTTGGGTATATGTCCAAGAGTGGTACAGCTGGGTGTTGAGGTAGAAAGATCCTCAATTTTCTGAGAAACTGCCATATTGATTTCCATAGTAGTTGTACAAGTTTTCACACCCACCATCAACAGAGAAGTGTTTTGCTTGCTCTACATCCTAAGCAACATGAGCTATCAGTTGTATTATTGATCTTAGCCATTCTGACAGGTGTAGAATACAATCTCAAACATATTTTGATTTGTATTTCTCTGATGATCAAGGATGTTGAACGCTTCTTTAATTATTTCAAACCATTTGAGATTCTTTTATTGGAGATTCTCTGTTTATATCTCATTCCTGTTATTTTTTTTAAATTGGATTACATTTTTTGATATCTGTATTATTGTGTTAATAATATATTTTGGATATTGGTCTTCTGCTAGAGGCAGAGTTGTTAAAAATCTTGTCCCATTCTGTAGGTTGCCATTTTGTTCTTTCTAGTGTGTCCTTTGTCTTATAGAGCTTTCAGTTTCATGATTTTTTATTTAGTAATTGTTGATTTTAGTGTCCGTGCTATGCTTTCGAGGCTGTCTCTACTGTTTCCTCTATCAGATTCAATGTATCTGGTTTTATGTTGAGGACATTTCTTTGTTTGGAGTTGAGTTTTGTACAAAGTGATAAATATGGATCTATTTTTTACTCTACATAGAGACACCCAGTTTGACCAGTACTATTTGTTGAAGATGCTGTCTATTCCAGTGTGTATTTCTGTATTCTTTATAAATATCTGGGGTCTATATATGTTTGGATTCATGTGTTGGCCTCCAATTCTATTCCATTGATCAGTAAGTCTGTTTTTATGCCAATACAATACTGCTTTTATTACTAAAGTTGTACTTACTTTGTAGTACAACTCAAAATCAGGGCTAGAGATACCTTCCACATTCTATTGTTCGTGACTGTTGTAGTTATCTGTTGTTGTTGTTGTTATTCTTGTTGTTCATTTGTTTTTGTTTTAGTTTCCATATGAAGCTGAAAACTGTCCCTCCAAATTCTTTCAAGATTTGTGCTGAAGTTCTAATAAAGATTGCACTAAATTTGCAGATTTCTCTCTCTTTGTGAGGATGGCTTTGTTTGCTATATTAATCCTACTGAAACACAGCCATAAGAGATTCTATCTTTTGACTTTTTCTTCAATTTCTTCCTCCAATCTCTTAAAGTATTTGTCATAGAAGTCTTTCACTTGCTTGGTTAGAGTTGCTCCCAAGATATTTTGCATTATTTGAAGCAATCATGAAAGGTGTTTCTCTGATTTCTTTCTCAGTCAATTTACCATTTGCATATAGAAGGGCTATTAATATTTTGGAGTTAATTTTGTATCCATTTAATTTGCTGAAAGTGTTAATCATCTGTAGGGGTTCTCTGATTAAAATTTTAGAGTCACTTATGTATATTATCTTATCATATGCACATAATGATATTTTGTATTTTTGGTTTCAAGTTTTATCTTTTGATCTCCTTCACTTGTCTCATTGCTCAAGTACTATAGTGAATAGATAATAGAGACGTTGGACAATGTCATCTTGTTCCTGATTTTAGTGGAATTGCTTTGATGTTCTTTCCATTTAATTTGATGTTTGTAATTTCCAAATTAAGATTCCTTCCTCCTGTAAAACCCCAGTTTGTGTCAAATGGAAGATATTTAACCAGTACAATCTCATACTCTGAATCCAATATAAAGTAGAAAATACACTTCAGCTTATAGACAAAAGAAAGGACTTTCTGAAAAAGGACTTTTTTTCTAATAATTTACTTTTATTTTATGTGCATTGGTGTTTAGCTTGAATATATGTCTGTGTGAAGGTGTCAGATCCCCTGGAACTGGAGTTACAGTTAGTCATGAGTTGGCTTATAAGTGCTGGGACATGAACCCAGGTTCGCCTGGAAGAACAGTCAGTGCTCTTAACCACTCAGCCATCTCTTCAGGCCCTGAACAATAACTCTTATATCACATCCATTAAGACCAAAATTGTCAAATGGAATCACATGAAACTAAAACACTTCTGTATAGCAAAGAATGCAATCATGATGGTAAAGAAGAAGAAAGGGAAAATAGTTGTTTTATCAGATTTACATCTGAGAGAGGGTGACTGTCTAGAATATATAAAGCACTAAAACCTGAACAAGAAAACAATCCCAGTATGTATGGGATATGAAACAAAACAGAGAGTTATCAGAAGAAGAAACACAAATGACCAATAAATGTAATCTTTAAAGTGGTCAATATTCTTAACCATCAGGAAAATACAAAGTAAAACTTGTTTACACTTCACTGTAAAATAGCCAGAATGGCCAAGGTGAAAAATACAAATCACAACAAATGCTGGTGAGGATTATGGAAAAGAAGAGCACTTCCGTGAGTGGGCGTGCGACCTGTTGCACTCTGTAGTTGAAAAATGTAAGAATCAGTGAGAATAGTTCTCAAAATGTTACAGACAAATATAGCACATGTTCCCAAGATGTTGGAGACATCCAAGGTGTGAGGCATCTGCCAAGGGCTGCTGCCTACAGAGAGTGGAACAGATATAAGCAAGAACTGGATGATACATGCAGCAAAGATGGAGGTCTGGAGCCTTTGAGAATGAAGCCTCACATACCAGAGACAGAGCAACAGGATTTGGTGTTTTCCCTGCTTGCTTTGCTCTACTCTTATTACCCTTTATTCTCCATTTTGAACTGGTAGCATAATTCTGTGTCATTGTTTGAAATATGTAGTTCTTTTATAATTTTTTATTTAATTTTTATTATTGTTTATTAAAGACAATGTTAAGAGTTTGTCTGAAGTCTCATATTTACTTAGACTTTGTAGTTTAATCAATGTTGAGATTATTAAATACTATGGGAATTTATCTGTTGAACTAAATGTGTTTTGCTTTACAATATAGCCATGATCCTTTCAGGGTCACGATTGGAAACTGTGATTTGAATGAGAAATGGCCCATAAGCTTTTTTATTCCAACATTTGGTACCTAGTTGGTGCCACTGTTTGGGGAGATGTGAAAATTCTAAGCAATACCTTGTTTCTTCTCGGCCTATGCACATTTGCTGTAGGAAGTATAACAGTGGAATAAGGTTTGATAGTTTGTAGCCTTATTGGGTTACAATTTGCTATGTGTTTCCTGCATGCTGTTGAGATGTGATCTCTTAGCTTCTTGCTCCTACTTCTTGTTGTTGTATTTCCCCATAGTGGTGAAACTTAGACCTCTAGAACCTCATCCAAAACAATCATTTTCTTCTGCAACTAGCTTCTAGTTGTGGTATTTTATCCCAAGAGCAGAAAATTGTCTCATATAATTATGGAACATTATACCTTACTGGAACAAAATCAGCTTAAGCAGAATTCCAGCTCACAGATAGAATTCAGAGAGGGAGAAATTACAGAGGCTGGAACTTGAGCCAGATGGTCTCACCTCATCACTGGTCAACAAGCAGAGATCAGAGAATGATTGCTGCTCCAGTGACTCTTTCCTTTATATGCAGTCTGGGACTGCAGGGCAGGAAATGGGGCTGCCCAGTTAGGGAAGGTCTTCCTACCTCCGTTAATCTGTTCTTTATCATCCTTCATAAGCACAGACTGGTCTAACCTAAAAATGCCTTTCACTGGTGACCTGGAGTCTTGACTCCTATGTGATTTGAGATCAGGTTAAACTGACAATCACTGTTATACATAAGCCTTGATTACCTGAACACCATAATGTAATCTGGGAATGATTCTTTCTTGGACCTACATGCAAATGAGGTTTTTAATTTTTTGATAGTCTTTATTTTGTTGAAAACCTTGTTCGTACACTGTATTTTGATCATGTTTTCCACCTTCCCAAATTCTTTACCAGTACTACCCATTTCCCTATCTACACAGTTTTTATCTCCCTCTTTCAAACAATCACACAAAACAGGAAAAATGAGAAATACATGAAAACCACAACACCCCAACCCAAAAAACAGAAATCAAAGTAAACAAGCCAAAATAATTAGCATATTTAGCACATTATGTATAAAGAAAGAAACAAGAAGTCTGAGAGAAATAAAGTTATTTTAATAGAAAATTTTCAAATTTTGAAATAATAAGTGATTTTTTTACTTATTTTATAAGATAGAAGAATGAAGATGTGATGTAAATCAATATTAGACTCCCTTGGATATTGTAAAATTATTATAGCACTGCTCATGTCCTATTTGTGGCAAATGTTATTTTTCAAATCATCAAGCACTTCTTGCTTTGTGATTTTGGTCCACGAATCTGGAATAGTACCCCACTTTTTAAATTTTTTCCCATACTTCTCTTCTAGCTCTGATCTGAAGCGACAGACAAACCATTTCCAATATGGCTGGGTAGATGAATCTGGGGTGATGCTCCACGTGGCAAAATTACCTCCTGCTTCTCGATATTTCTTATATGGGAATTTTTGGAGGTCATGTAAAATAAATGAACGATCACTTGCTACAGAAGTAGTACAGCACTCAGTAGCAAAGTAGTCTGTTTTATGGTAATGCCATCCATTGACAGCCTGAGGACGGTGGAATGGTACACTGTGGTCTCCATCATGTTTGGGGATAGTGTTTGTACAAATTGCTTTACAAAAAGGACACTGTTTCCAGCAGCCACAGAGATGCTCAGAGAGAATTTTCTCAATGTCAGGAACCATTTCATCTATGGGCTTACTTGAGCAGTCATCGTTGACTTTCCTCAGTGCAGAATCCAGAGCTGCACTCATGGCTTCTTTGAGAAACTCAGTGTCCTTTATCTCCTGGTGCTCGATGCTTATCAGGTCTCTTCTTGGAAAGATCAGGTTGCTCCCTAGGTGATCACAGAACAAATCCAACCAGCGAGATGCAGTGCTGCTTTCAGCTTTAGCTTCTGCTGTGGACTTATTAATGGCAGAGAAGATGGCATTCTTGATGTCATCTAAACTTCTTTTTAAAAAGGTCTTTATTTTTTCACCTCCTTTTTTAAAACAGTATCTTCTAATGTGGTAACGAATATAACCCTTGATAAAGGATTCTGGATGATGAATGTATTGCAAATACTTATCAAAGTTTTCTTCTTCAGCTAGAGAGTAGAGAATATGCTTTTCCAGGTTAGCCCTGTTGCCATTGAATGCAGGGCAGGTGGCTCGCATATCCCCAGCTACTTTAGGACCCATCATTTCCCATATGGTGGTAGAGACAGCGGGAGTGAGCTTGAGCCACAGGAATTCAACAAATGATGTGATGGAGGTAGCACCTTGGCAGGAGATCTTAAAACTCATGAAGAAACCATCTTTCTTTCTCTCCAGATAGTTCACAGGATCATTTTCTCTCTTGAACGCCTTGTGCATTTCCTTGAAACTTTTAGATGCTCTTTGGAATAAGTATGAGGATAAGTCAATGGTGTAGTCTCTGGTAAACGTGTATTCTTCCTCAGGGGGAACAGATTTCAGTTCATTTTCTATTATCCTCAGGATTTCATGAAAATCACTCTGACTGTAATCACGCTTTTGCTTCCAAATGTTTGTTATTGTTTCATTATTTCTTGAATAAATGTTATTAGTAGTCTTACTAATAGACTCTTGATGACAGACTTCTAAACTCCTTGGAAATATAATACATTTTTTTTTCATTTGGACATGTTTGGCGTAATTGATTTCAAACATCTCTACCGAATTCATTTTCAGTCTTTCCATGATGTTTTTCTCTTTCTTGAAATATTCCAAAAGGATATTTTCAGCATCCAAATCAATGTCAGGGTCGTTGACAGGAGGTGCAGTCAAAGAAACTTTGTAGATCCAATTTCTCCAAAGTTGGTTGAATTTCTCATGCAACTGTTCATCACTGAATTCTTTACCCTTCACACTCAAAGCCAACTCTCGGCTCTTCTCTAACAATTCATTTTCATATTGTGACTTTTGGTTATCTAGTCTTTCTTGGCTTTGTTTAAGACTGATAAGCTCATCACATTTTCTTCTGGTGTCTGAAATAAGTGCATCTTTAAGCATTAGTAGCTTATGTTCAAAATTTGCTTTCCATTGAACCAATATTTCACTATCTGGATTTTCTTCAAAATACTTGTCAAAATCTTGCTTGACGGTTTCGTATTTTGTACTGACTGGACCCTCCACTGCATTAGTTGTGAGAGTCAGGATTTTTCCATTATGAATCTGATTGTACAGCTGAATTTGTAAATCCAGCACATGACTCCTCAGCTCCCAGGTCCAGTTGTTATACATGGTTTCTAGTTTACTCATGGACATGACCTCTTGGGTGTTTCTGAAACTGAAAATGAAGTTCTCACTGATCAGGGCTTTCCACAAATCCTGAACTCGGAATTTTACATCTGAGATCTTCATGATCCTTCCCCTGGATTCCTGCTGGGCAGTTCTAAGAATCCCAGCCTTCAACTCCTGAACATTGTGGCTATAGTGAGGATTGGGAGGGGCCATTGGGGGATTGCCATCCCAGAGGTGGGCAAAGTAGTAGACATGACTATTGGCATCAAATTTAATTACATCGCTGAAGCGGGTTATGTTTGAGCACTCTTCCTGTTCAGCAGCTAATGCGGTCATCTCATCCAGTCTCTGCTCCAGTCTCCTTCGTCCTTCCATAGTTTGGTCTTTAGCTGTAACTTCTCCCACATTCTGATGGACAAAGAAGCAACTTGGGGAGATTTTCACTTGTTTCATCCTTAGAAAGGCCTGGACAACTATTTGTAAGATATCCTGCATCTCTGATGGATTCTCTCCAAAAATATTGATCAGAGTCAAGTTTCCAAGGCCAATGACGAATGTTGCCAATTCATTGTCCCAGTTCTGGGATTTGTTTTTGAGTTCTGGAGCCCGAAGTCCTTCTGTGTCTACTGCTAGAATATAATCAAAGCCAAGTTCCTTTGTGAATGTCTCATCTACCTTCAGAAGCTGCATATAGGCCCCCCTAGTGCAACGACCCACACTGACTGTGAACTGCAACCCGAATAGGCCATTCAGCAGAGTAGACTTCCCTGAGCTCTGCAATCCAAGGATAGAGAGAACAAACAGCCTTTTGTCTCCAAGTTTCTCTGAGATCTTCTCAAAAACAGCTGCCACCCACTTTAGAGGCACATATGAAGCATCCCCATCCATCAGCTCAATGGGAACACCAGCTATCATCAGGTCTGCAACAATCTGAGGGAGAGAGAGAAAACTTTTATCTCTAGTGGAAGAAGTTTCTTCCAGAGCTTCATAAATCTGGCCAACTTCTCTGAGAAGATGCTCAGTTCCAAAAGTACAGTCATGAATCTCTGTGGAGATGGCTTCTATCTGATTCTGACAGATTGTCAGGGAGTCACTTTTATATTTCTTATGTTTTTCTGTTTGTACCATTGACCACACAGACCTTTGTTTCTGCTGTAACTTTTCCAAATGTCCTTTGGTCAAGTTGTGTAAAAAATGACCCAGCCAGTGCAAGATGTAATGTTTAGCAGGAGCTTCTTCATGTTCTTGAAGGATTGTAAGGAAAGAATGCATTACATCATTGAGAGGACAGGCTTTCTCTAATTGTTCATATCGTATTTTTTGTTTCTGAATATCTATATCACTTTTATGTTGTTCAATACTCCGATTTCCCTTTTCTCTCAGATGATAGAGTTCTTTGTCCTTCTTACACCAAGTATGCCACAGTTGTCCCTGAAGAGGTAGTAGGTTTTCCTTTATCTTTGATAATGTCTGTTTTGCTAGTAGGGCCATTATAATCTCAGCCTTTTCTTTGGCATCCTTGCAGAGTCTCTGGTCTTCATCAACCAGGAATCCTTGTCTTCGAGCTATCTCTGAACAGTCCTCTAAGCTATGAGAAATATTAGAGACCTCTAGTAAATGTTTAATGGCGTTTGTGAGTTCCTCAGTTAATTCTGCCTCATTTCTATTCCTGATGCCAATTCTTACTCTTCTACCAGAATTATTAGCCAAGGCATTTTTTTTATCATCCAACAAGCACACTAGACATATTGATGACTGACATAAGTGTCTGACAAGATTCTGGTTTTCTTTGTTGTCATCAGAAGATGACATGAGGACCACAATGACAGAAGAGATTTCCTGCAGAAAGCTGAGTTGTTGCCTATGGTCCTTGGCATCTCCATGAAGATTGGTGAAGGCCACACACTTATCAAATGTGTCCTTATTTTGACCCCCAGGACAGAACCAGGAGATTTCCACCACTCCCTCCATCAGGAGACAATATTTGTTGCTTCCTCTGCAGTGCCTGTGAAAAAACACATCATGTTTACGTTTACTGAGGAGAGAGTTCATGATCTGAGATTTGGAAGCAGAGAGGCCATTTCCAACTCTAATGAAGGACACTATGGGGGTAGAGACATAGCACATCTGCTGATTCTTGTGACTGTAGCTCTTGTCCTGTGGTGATTTACTTGACTCTTGCCAACTTCTCCTGATTTGTCTGAGAGACCAGAGAGAGAATTCCATCTGAGAAGTATTGGGATTTGGCACGACAAGGGGGAGTGCAAATTGACAAATGGAAAGTTTGGACAAAATATATTGCCTGGCAAGATCATCTGCACAGTGGAAAATGGCCATCTGGATGTCCATTGGGTGAATGTGGGGCCGGGACATTTTTGCTGATGACTTTACAATATCTTCAGTCTCTTCAAATAACTCTTCATATGGATCAAAAGCCTCATTATCCTGGTTGTAGGAGCATCTAGAGACCGGGTATTCTGTGTTTCCATCATCCTTGAAGATCAGTTGTCTCAGCCTGCAATCTAACATCAGTAGTTTTTGCAGGAAATAGAAGGGAAGTTCCTGTTCAGATCTTGGCTCAGACTTGTGGACAGACATCTTGTAGATCTTTTGGAAATCAGCTCTGCTCATCTTTTTTGGATAGTGATGATCTAGGCCTAGACGTTGGAGTAAGTGTATGAAAGATTCATTGTCCACCACTCCCTTTTTGATGTTTTCAATACTTAGTTGTTTATAAGACTCTTTAATTTCATTACGAAGACTTTGCAATTTTGTTTTCACTATGTCCATACGCAAAGAAGGAGTAATGGCTTTATAGTCCCCATAAATGAATAATCTCAAATCATTCTCAAGATTTTCCCAATCATGGTGTACTTCATGTTTTGTGAGGATGTTTACAACTTCTTCAGACAAGAGTTGTCCTATATATTGTCTTACTAATACCAAACGTTGTCTTTTCTCACCTGTAAAAATATCTGTGTTTCCAACTGTGGCTCTCAGAGCTGTGAGCACCAGGAATGCCTGGGCTCTGTAATTACAGACATTTTTAAGCTCTTGGTATTTCTGTTGGGCAGTTTGTATTTCATCCAAGAGGAAGTTTAACTCTGCACACCCCAGAAGAGGCTGAAGAGCATTGTCGTCCAGCCGATAACCTGCACCAGCTGCAATGGAGTGCAGTAGCAGCTGCATGTCAGGCTTCTCTGATTCTCTGAGAAAGTTCAAGAAGGATCTCAGAGCTGTGGTGACGTCACATGTGGCTTTTCTTTGAGCCTCTTCTACTGTTTGTGAAGATTTATTTTTCATATTCACTCCTACTAGTTTCTTTTTAATTTGCTTTAAGGTCTTAAGGAATTGAGTAAAGGAGATGATTTTGACCTTTTCTTCCTCTGTCTCCGAGTGGTAGATACACTCCATGGTAGATGATGCCTGTGGGAAGTTTGTCACTTTGTAGATATGAGGTTCTAGAAATCTATACACTTGAGCATTAATAAAGTGAGTTATATAAGCGGCTGCTTCTTTGAGAAAGTTGATTGTGCTAATTAAAAAATTCTGCAGTTGCCAATCTGTAAAAAACATATAAGTCCAAATGTTATAACTTGTGATTTTTTGACTTAAGGCTTTCATGGAATTTATCAGTCTCTTAAGTTTCCTCTCATAATCAGAAACTTCTTGGAAATTCATAGTTTTTTGGAAAAGTCTAATTTCTTGCCCAAGACTGCACAAATATTCTTCATCTTGGATTTGAACAGCAAGGCCAGTCAGGACAGTATAGTTTTCATTTAGACATTTAGCCAGTTGAAGTGGGTTCTTAAAATCACTTCTGTGGTTGCTAAGGATGATGTCCCAAACAGGTACCAACTGAAGTTCCTGGTCAATGATAGACCAGGTTTTGTTGCTGGCAAGAAGACCAGTTGTCCAGTGAACAATTCCATTTGTTTCTACTGGTCCACCTATCTGGGCCACAGATAACTGGACATTGAATTGGAACATTTCATTAGCTACATTCTGGTACGATCTTACATAATGTGAGTATGATGCTTTCGCCCTTCCAACAACTTTAATCCCAAAGCCGCTGGAGCTCCCTTTTATGTATCGATCCAAGGCCTCTGCTGTCTGCTGCTTCACATGACCCAGCTGGTCACTGTTGAAACCCTCTGAAATGGCCTTCCAGCAGTATATTCCTCCAAGGTGTAGAGGGCCTTGATTAGCATGAGAGCCAAACCTATTAAAGAAGTTTTCAATCGTGTTTCTTAGTAAGAGGAATCTCTCTGGTCCATCAGTGTGTTCCAGTTGTTCCTCGATGATTTTCAGTTCCCTGAGAGCAGCAGGGGAGAGCTGGAGCTGATCAGTTGGAAAGTGAAAGGAGGCCAGGGGCACATAACTGAACTTCGCTGAACAGAAATAAGAATGCTCTGAAAATGACTGGTGTGTGTCCTTAGATTTTGAATGTTTGCTTTGCTCTCTACCACCTTCCAGACTAAATCCCCAGCATTCACCTGTGGCTGATGTCATTGCTCCAAATCCCAGCTTCTCCACGGTCTTGGTGAACAGGGATTCTGCTTGAGATGATGTGAATTCTCTTGTTTCCATCCTTTTACCTTGCTTAGGTCCAAAGAGGAAGAATTCCTTGGGGACCCTGAGTAGCTCTTCTCTCTTCACTACCAGGTCCCCTTGTTTGCTTGTCTTATAAATTCCCTGCAGAGCCAGTCCTCCAGATGCCCATCTTACCAGGTCTCTATCGGGGAGGTTTCCACTGTAGGGAAGTTTGGGATCCATATCCTTGAGATGTCTCACCATAGTTTCAGTGACATCATTGAGGCGTACTTCCGGCCCTGGCCAGCACTCTTCTGGGATCTCCATTGCTTGCCTCAGTTCTGCTTCTTTCCTCCTCACTTCCTCTTCCTGTCTGTGTTTCCCTTCTGACTGCAAGGCCCTCAGTTTCTGCAGTGCCTGTTTTGCTTGCTGGTGCCTGTTCCTTATCATCTCCCCAGGAGTCTCATGGAACTCTGCAACACTGTTTGGCTGTGAGAGGTCAAGCAGCTTTTTCAGAGCCCGTTGCTCCCAGGTGTGTTGTATATGGGACTTCAGCTTCTGGAGGTCTTTTTCTTCTAAGTGTTGTAAGGCCTGGGCACAGGTCACACCCAGATCTTTCTGAAACTTAGGCAGCCAGTAGTCAACAGACAAACCCACTTCAGTCAGCATCTCCTGAAGATTTCTGTGTCTGGGCTGAAACTTTTCAGGAAACTTCTTTGCTCTTTTCATGGCTGTGTGAAGAACAGGTACTAAGTTAATCGATGCCCGATTCTTTTGTAGTGTTAGTTTCTTGGCTAATAGAATGAGTGTCCTGAGTCTACAAGTCTGCATGAACTTCTCAACTTTGCCTTTAATTGTGAAGTTGTATTTTCATTAGTAAGTTTGTCACATTATTGTCCACATTTGAACTAAATGTTGCTAATGTATCTAGTTGTTATTGTGATGTACAGTGTAATACACTGCTTTATGGCACTTCCTCTTCCAGGTTATAAAAAGGCACAAAACAATGGCTCAAATGCAAAATATGTTAGTTGATTTTCATTTCTAAAACACGACTTTTCCATCAGTTCTTTAACTTTTCTATATTGGTTTCTGTGAAACTTATCTACTCTTGCCATTCATAATTTTTGTCACTGTATCTTAAATTATACAATATTGGTTTTGTCTCCCATGATTCTAAACACACCTCTACCTTGGTCAATGTTTGTTTATTTGTGTCTTCTCATTTTGCTCTTTGATGTATTAAACAGCTCCCAATGTACTGGTATCAGCCATATTTGTATGTGCATATTCCAATCCACTACTCTATCCAACTCATTTCCTTGAGTTATTTCTCACACCTCTAAACACACACACACACACACACACCTCAGTCCATGTATGCATAAGACAAAGAAGACTGTATTTGCTTCAATTGCATATGCTACTTATGTTTCTAATTCTCCTATATTCCTATCCTATTCAGAGGCACTCTCATATTAACTAATTATTATTATATTTATCTTTCTTCTACTTAATATAAATTTAGTACCATATGGTTTTAAAATGACTTATCCGACCTCTCTTTAAACTTGTTTTCTTTGCATTCCTTTGAGATTTTCTTTATATTTTGCATCTATATGCATTTATTATAATGGCTATAACAGGCATCACTTCTGATACTTGTTTCTTTTCTACTCTTCAAGATTCATTTTTAAATCAATTATAATTCAACATTATTAGGGTGCATATGTCTTACTTTGTAAAGCTTCTTTTCCCATAGATTGTACTTATATGTACTGCCAGTGGTGAGGAATTTGGAAATATGAAGAAGAGAAAGAACACACAGAGTGTTTTCTACCAGTGTTTTTAAGTTCTCATCTCCATAAAAAAAGATGTCAGACATACAGAACAAACACTGAATACCAAACAAAGGAGAATTTTTTTCTCAAAGTTACATAGTAGAGAGTTACTGGGAGTTTCTTAAGTAGGAGCTAAATTGAACAGCCTTTTTAATTGTGTGCCTCTTATCAGTTGCAGAGGATAGTTAATGAGGTTATGTATTTGTTTGCATGTTATTTTTCATTAGGGTGACATAACAAAGTCATTTAATTTATTGTACTATTTAAATGTAGATAAGAATATTAGACATGTTTTTGATTTAGTTTTCTTGCAAGACCTAGTTTTGTGGTTACTGATCTCATGCATAGAGATTATATTTCATACATGACATTTTTCTCCTTCTCTCTGCTCACCAATAAATCTTCATCTCAGAAACATGAGACTAACATCATTATTGAATGGTGAGTTCAACTGCTTTTCTACTCTTTGTATTTCTTCTGTGTGAAAAAGACAAAAGAAGGCTCACTCTAGGTGCCTGTGTGCTGATCTTTGATTTCTCAGTATCCAGAATGGTGAGCCTTAAATTGCTTTTATTGTAAATTTTTATTCTCCATCCATCTGTTAAAAAACTGATTGAAGAAGACAGAAATTGGTAAGTGGAGCTGAACTGTTATGACAACACCTGGGAGATGAAGTATCATGATAAACACCTGGGAGATGAAGTGGCAGGATAAACACCTGGGAGATGAAGTATCATGATAAACACCTGGGGGATGAAGTATCATGATAAACTCCTGGGAGATGAAGTGTCAGGATAAACACCTGAGAGATGAAGTGTCATGTAAACACCTGGGGAAATGAAGTGTCATGATAAACTCCTGGGAGATGAAGTGTCATGATAAACACCTAGGGAGATGAGGTATCTCGATAAACACCTGATGATGTGGTAGCAGCATGACAAATAAGTGTTGGAAAGAATTTGGAAGCACATGGGGAATCAAGACTACATTACAGCCCATACAGGGCTGTGGGCAGTTTTGGTGAGGACCCTGGCTAATAGAAGAACTATGAGAATATCTGTGACTTTTGGGAGATGTACTGAGTTGTCATGATTCAGACAATGTTAGACAAATGTTTGCTGTATGTAGTACTGTATAATCTCTGGCAGAAATGAGGAATGAGCTGTTGGAAGCCAGATGTAAGACCAAATCTTATTATGAGGCAAATAACATCACTAAATTGTTAGTATAAAAGAACAGGATAAAGATCATTCAAGAATGATTAGATATAGTCTACAATGATCTCAACATTGCAGCATGTGCTTAGAATGTATGAGAGTCCAGATTTAATCTCCATAACAAAAATGACAAAAAGAAATTATTTTATGAATTTACCCTTATAATGTTTTATATTTATCAACAATGAGTAAACTTTCTAAAAGGAAATACTTGACCTAGATTACACCCATGAAATATGTGAAGTATGCAAGAAGATATGACACCAGATTAAAAATAATTTCTTCCTAAAAGTAAATACATACTTCCTAATTGAGTCTCTGAGACCATTGTTACCTTACTTCTAAATTCTGATTAAGATATGACAGAAAAGAAATCTGTAAACAAATATCTCTTATCTCTCAGAAAAATTATTATTATTTAAGATCTAACAATATATAATAGAATTTTGAACATGGACAACAGGGATTTATCTAGCTGTGGCAAACTAGCTTTACAGTAAAGAATAATGAACATACATCATATAAGCACAGTAAAGAAAATTATATGATTATATCCATCGACAAAAGAACATTTTAAATAATTAAACTCCCAATCATGATTTTAAAATCTCAGCATAGGGGAAAATACTTCAATTTGGTAAAAAAATATCCAAAAAGCATATAGATAATATCATATTTAATATTGAGAAAACATATGCTTTTGTGTTAAGATCAGGAACAAAGCAAAGATCCAATGTCATCACTCTTATTCAATAGCCAACCTGAAGTTTTAGTAATAAAGAAGATAAGCAAAGCAACTAAAATATATACACAAGAAAGAAATAGCTGAAAAGAAACTACCTTTATTTAGAGATAATATCATTTAATATGTAGAAAATAAAACCTGCCTTAAACTAGCATGAATATAAGAAAATATCCCTTATAATGGGCTAAAATTAGAAAAATTGCTCATTGTATATAAACAAAAAATAAGTGAGTAGAATTTCAAATTGAAAGCACATTACTATTTACAGGAATACCAAGAATAAACATTCAATGTAAACACAAAAATATGTACAAACATGAAGAAGACTGTAAAATCCTGACAAAACAGATTAAAGAGTATGTTAAGTAATGAGGCCATATACCTTAATTTATGCTCCTAAAATTCTAATTGCCCTATGGATCCCTAGGTGAAAAGAATCAAGAGAATGTAAGTACAGCTAAATTATAAAAATAGATTTATTACATTGGCTCTTGTGATACGAAGAGGGCACCTGGACAATGTTCAACTACTTGCTCCAGAGACTGAGAACTAGTTCCCAGCCCAGGAAGATGCCTTTGCACTCTCAGTCTAATGCTGAGAGCCTTGGGGAGTTGCTGGAATTGAGTCCATTGTGAAGAGCTGAAGAGCTGGCCTCTAATGTCAGCAGGCATCACTGTGAAAAGTAAGACTGACACTCTGTGTGCTGCCTGATTCCACTTCTTCACGGAGCCGTTTACCCCATAGATAATCCCATCCTTATTCATAGCAGGGGCTTCCTCACTGTCTGACATGTCAACACTACCTGAAAAACTCTCCATAGCCATACAAATGCATTGCACAAGTTCTAGAGTTCTACCTAGTTCCATTGTCACTTAACGGCAACTATCACACTAGCTCTTTACGACTTGTTCATTATAGATTCTCTACAACCTTATCAAAATCCCCACCAAGTTACTTACTGAATAAAAAACAAACAAAGTTTATATGAAACAACAAAAGGTACAGAACAACCAGTATATAATATTAAAGGAGAAAAATAGAATATTGACATCTCAAGGCTTAATGGAATTGATGGAGACTTTTTTTTTTTTTTTTGGTTTTTCGAGACAGGGTTTCTCTGTGGTTTTGGAGCCTGTCCTAGAACTAGAACTAGCTCTTGTAGACCAGGCTGGCCTCGAACTCACAGAGATCCGCCTGCCTCTGCCTCCCGAGTGCTGGGATTAAAGGCGTGCGCCACCACCGCCCGGCTGATGGAGACTTTTTAAAAAATCAGGGGAACACAATAGGGTCCAAATGTATAATATGCAAATAGATTTAAATATCCTTAGACCAAGGGTCAAGGACATTATCACAGAGGAAAGGCTAATATTTTTCCAGCATATGGCCATGGAAATCTTCATAACAACCATATATATTTAAAAATTCATGGTGTATACATACTTCTTGAAACAATGAACTAAGAGAAGAATATGGGATCAAAAACTCACAGATTACATCTATATATCTATTGTTAAATACTATAATACTCCTTTGTTACTCTTTTTACTTATAAACCCAGGAAAGTGATATTTTAAAGTCCATTTTATAAATTACTACAGTGGGTTAAGTACAAACTTAGATAATTTCTATTTTTAAAGCTCTAATAAACATCTAAAATACTCTATTTAAGACATAGCTCATTTAAAACAATACTCTTTAATTCATAAAATATTTTTATTAAGCTATAAATTTATGACTACATAAATATTAATATTCCTAAGCATTTTCATAAAAATCAACAAATTGAATTTTCTTAATTAATTAATTAAAAATAGTCAAATGTAGATGTAATTAAAGAAGTCCACAGGATCTTAGAATAAAGGATAGCAACTGTCTATTTAGGGAGCACTCACAATAAGAAAGCTGCCACAGTCCTCTGTAGGTGCTGGGAACTGCATACAGAAACTTAGACCACCAGCCAAGAGAGAGATCATGCTTCCTGTTTGTACTTATTAGCCTTCACTTTTTACCTCAGACCATACCCTAATGGCTATTGGCTGAATGAATTCCCACAACATCTCCCACTTTTGTCTAAATAATAGGGTTTTAAATCTGATCCAAAACTATACGCAATTATCAAGTATTGTCCAGGAGAAAGAAAAGCAAAAACATACACAAAAATAGAACTACAACCTACATGAACAACATCAAGCAAGAAACACATGTTAAGGTAATATAAGCAGTCTAAGGTAATCAGCAAATAATAAAGATTATTTCAACAATTGTTCTATCCTGATGAGTCCA
The DNA here is from genome assembly GCF_018167655.1 of Microtus oregoni. Lineage (NCBI taxonomy): Eukaryota > Metazoa > Chordata > Mammalia > Rodentia > Cricetidae > Microtus > Microtus oregoni. Next base: position 38,612,522 of record NW_024543075.1, on the reverse strand, counting down.
AGTCTTATACTAACAATGTATTAGTTAAGTTATGAGAGGAAAGTAGGTATGACTATCTAGTCTTGAACCCCATCAAAGACCTGAGAGAGTAAATAATATTACCTGAGTAAGCAGGAAGTGAAAACAAACCATTTCAAAAATGGTGTAAGAAATGACAGAAAGCTGACTTCCTGGGCAAACACCCAAAGTCTCATTTGTAACATTGAGATCACCAAATTTGGCCAAGGCCGAGGGTATTTGACACACCATTTTCAGAAGCAGGAAAATTCGAAAGACAGTCCTAACCTATGTTGGCAAGGTTTGGTAATTATTTTTGCGTGTATCTTGCTTGTCCAGTTTAAACAGTGCAAATGTTGTCAATAGTTGAGGCAAGGGAAGTTCTTTGCCCACAGGCCAGTCTTGCTAAGAAGAAAACAAGCTCCAAGTGCATCCACCATTCTCTTGGGAATAGACCAGTGCTGCTGGGAGCAATTGTGTCTCATGTCAGTAGAATCCTGAGTTATTTAAATGCCATATTCTTTAGGTCTTTGAAGTGCTTGAATGTTACCTATCTATGTGGAGCACATCTATGTGCTAGAGAACCTGACTAGCCTAACTATAAGTGTGACAAACATGGATGACTATTAACCTGTAATTCTTAATACCTATATATCTTAAAGACTAAGGCTTCACATAATCAAAATAAACAGTGTTTAAACAGATGTACAGCAAATGAGAACAAAGACCTCATAAATGTAAGATCAGAGGTAGTAATATATAGTACATTATGATATATATCTTAAATTGTTTCAATATGCAAAATATCCTAAGCAGAGGTAGAAACATACATACACACAATAAGATAAAATAACTTTGCATATGTGCACAGATATTATAAACAGAAATAGAAACATGTATAACATAACAAATGCAATTTAAACTTATATCAATATACAAATTGTCTTAGAAATATAATTTTACATATGTAAAATCTACAAGAATCAATACCAATGTAAATTGTCTATAACCAATAATTCACAAGTCTATTCATTATCCATTCTGATCAATCCCCCCTCCTTTTTTAAGGATATTATATGAAGTATCAAACTAATAGCAGCTATGGCTAAGAATCTATATGTCCCAGGTAGGTCATATACCTCTTCTAGAATTTCAACCATGGTAGAAATAAATAGGTTTGTAAATTCCTGGATGGTGACATTATCTGACATTATCTTGAGAATAATTTCCAAATTGCAAAAAAAGATATTTATTTATTGACTGATTGATTAATCTAATATTTAGTTATCAAATAACTTCCCTCAGTTGAAATCCTCAGAAAATTGTTGTAGGTGTAATAATATTGATTGACCAGCAGGTGGAGCTGGTTTCGATTAGCTTGGTCAATTGGCTAAGGGTTTAAAGTATAATAAGGATGTTGACCAGCAGGTGCTGCAATTGTACCGCCAGAGAGGTCCAGGGACACTGACGTTAGGTCTTCTTGTCCCAACGTTGCCCAGCCTGTGAATTTATAAACAAAACTTCAAAACCAAACTGAATGGATATTTGTTAAAGAAAAAGGGGAAAAGGTGCTCATGGGCAGAGGGAGTCAAGGGAAGCCAGGGGAGTCACAAAGCAGGAGCCCTGTGGGAGTGACAGCAGTCTCAGGGGTCAGGGGAAGCCACGTAGGAACTGTGGTGAGGACAGAAAGCTAAGGGGGACGGCATAGTGGGAGCAGAAGTGGAGCCCAATCGTTTGGGTTCTGGCCACATGGACGTTGGGCACCAGGATATAGGCATAATTAAAGAACTCCACAAGAACCCAGAATAAAGAATAACAACTGTTTATTTGGGGAACCCTAACAATAAGAAAACAGCTGTGATCCTTTACTCTGTCAGCGCTGGAAGCTGATGCAAAAACTCAGACCACCAGCCAAGAGAGAGTACAAGCTTCTAGTCCGCACTTATCAGTCCACACATAGTACCTCAGACCACATCCTAACGCACTGGTATCCAAAAGGCTATTGGCTCAATGAATTCTCACAACAAAACCAAAAAAAAAAAAAAAGAAAACATAAAATGTTTTGTGTTACTCCAATATCTTTGATATACATATAAAATCTTTGACTAAATTAATTGGCATGAAATTGTTTTAAAAAAATCCCCATGTACAAATGATAATTTTAAGATTTTCATCAGGGTTGTGATACATACAAATTGATAAATACACCTACATAAACATTTGTCAAATAAGTTTATGTTACTTTTTATTTTTTTACAATTAAAATTTCAGAGGAAACAATCCCACATCATTAACATTAATTATGTAGGTAAGCTTACTTAATACATTTCTTTTAAAAAGTTATTCAAGTAGTGATGCTAAACAAGATCTTAATAAATATTAACTAAGAATTGTGAGTTTAATATGTAAAAACTATTTGCTACATGGCTGTGCCCTCCCCTCTTAAAAGAAAGTAGACAAAACAGCTTTCTCCCTAAGTTTCTTATCTTGGCCAATTTAAGACCATAAAGACAGAAGACTAAAAAGAAAAGGTCTCCAGGACTGCTAATGGCTTTTGCTTGAGTTTCAAATACACCTTCCTATGCATCCATTTGAAATATAGATATCTTGTTAATAAGCAAGCGTTTTCTAAATTTTGTCAGCTCAAATATATATAAGGGATATCAAGTAAAATGAAAGAGATAAAATTTTATGAACACAAATCTTATTTTAGTAAGGAGAATAAAAGCATAATTTTAGATGAGAGGGTATTTGATTTGTAGATTTTATTTTAAGGTAAAAGATTGTTCATAAGTAAAAAAGGGACATGGAAAAACTGAAAGTTAACATGTATCATAAAATGGTTTATAAAAGCTGAAATTTGGAAATGGTATATTGAGTCAGTGAGATGATTCAGTGGGCAAAAGCATCCAAGGACCTGAGTTTGGTCCACAAACTCCTATGCTAGGTGAAACAGGCTTTCACAAGTTATCCTCTGAACTTCCACGTGTGTGCTCTGTCACATAATATCCCCAACACACACACACAGACACACAAATCCATAGACACTGTTAAGAAAATATGAAAGTATTACTGATTTATAAAAGCTTCCTAAAGGGCAAGGATTTAATATTTTATCAGAATAACTGTGTATGTTTTGTAATTAAGAAACTAAATCTGAAAAGAATAAACATTTGTTTTAAATTATTTGCAAGATTTATTTTAATGTCATACAACTAACTCTATTCATTCTCCCATGCTGTTATGACTGACAGTCTGGGTGCTTAATAACCACAGGTAGAGGCTCAAATCAATGAGGATCTGCAGGCTAAAAGGAAAATCAATATGCTGGCCATTGCTCCCAGGTCACCAGAGCACCAAGGGAGCAGCGGAGAGGGCACCTCTAAGAGTGTCTTATAGCTCCAGCAAATCAGCTGTCTTCCTGATCATAGACAACAAAGAGAGAGTTTCAAAGACTGGACTGTAACCAGAGCACACTCCACATAATGAAAATTTTCTTTTACAGAAGAAAATTTTCAGTGTTTCCAAGGAAGTCATGGTCAACAAGCCCTTGACCCTTCCCAAGACATGATACAACTGGTAAAGAGATATTAAGAGCCAGCAAAAGAAGGCTGAGGGGAGGCAGATTTTACCTCTCAGCTTTCTGAATACAGCACTGTTTAAATATTTAATTTCTGTTTTTTTTGTTAATTCTTGGAGGTGCCATGGACTAATGTGTGGTTATGGTATAAGCTTTAGGTTCTTTCTGGAAGCATGACAATGTTAAAATCCCATCTGTGGCTTTAACATGTCACACGAGTGTCTGTGATTTTCATCATTTCTCCTTCTCCTCTAGCTTCTGTGTCTGTTGTACTTTTCTGTCCTCCCGTTCCCCTTTTCACTTACTTGTCTTCTTGAAGCCCAGTTCCCGCCTTCGGGTTGCTGCCCCAGAGAGAAGTGAGAGTAGGTCAGGCTCCTTCCTCGAGGCTGCCAGGCTGCTGACCATCAATGAGGCTCAGATAGGGCTCTTTGAGGGCAGAGGCTCATTTCCCCCTGAGGATGAGGCACCTCCCCTTTCCTTCCTGTTGAGAGGATTTGTTCATTTCTTGCTTATATTTGTACTTGTGTCAAGAGCATCAGGGTCCCTTGTGTAAATTCTTGAAATTGAAAACTTAAAAATAGTCTGAGGAAGAAACTTAAGGACAGATTTATTGGACTTTTAGAGAAAACAAAAACAAGAATCCTGGGTGTCAGTCCTAGAAGCTGCCAAGAGGAGGTGGTGGGTAAGAGGAAGTGAGTCATATGTTCAGAATCAGAGCTTTAAAATAGAAAGCATGCAGGCTCAGAGATGGTCACACTGTGTACCCCGGTGGGGGCCATATTCTGTCACCCATTCATGGTAAGTGAATTAAAGGAGTCAAGTTAATAGCAAAAAGCAGAAAGGGGTTTAATTCAATATGAGCATATAGGGAAGAAGCATAAAGATGTTCAGAGACGTCTCACCCTATCTTTGTTGTCCTTACAGAAAGAAGGAAGAGGTGCATAAGTAAGCAGTCTGGCCAAGGTGTGGTCCATTGCCTCATTGTCTCAGTCTGGTTCCTCCTGTAAGGTCACCTGCAAGCAAGTCACTGGACATTGTACTGAAGGACTGTCTTAATCAGACAAGTTAACTTGTTAAGATCTGCCCTAGGAATGGTCAACAGCCTTCTGATGGCAGCCCACATAAAAGAACATGGGAGATGCCGGGCGGTGGTGGCGCACGCCTTTAATCCCAGCACTTCGGAGGCAGAGGCAGGCGGATCTCTGTGAGTTCGAGACCAGCCTGGTCTACAAGAGCTAGTTCCAGGACAGGCTCCAAAACCACAGAGAAACCCTGTCTCGAAAAACCAAAAAAAAAAAAAAAAAAAAAAAGAACATGGGAGAAGAAAAGTTTTACCTTCTGCTGCCTGCCTTCATTCTTTCTGGAGGTTTGTCTCTTCCTTTGCTGTCACTGTGGCATTCTTTTGCTGATATTATAACCAGCTTCTTCAGGATTCTAACATAAACCTATTGCCAGCAGACCTCTAGGCCCCTAGCACCATACTGAATTTCTTGAGACATTCATCCTTACGGACTAGCACATTTACTCAACCTTCTGGTCTGAGACAGTTATTGTTGGAGTAATCAGACTGTATCACATGAACCACAATTTAATATGTATTCATTCTATTGGTTCTGATTCTTTTTCAGAACCCTGGCTAAATATAACACTTGACAATTTATACATCTTTCTCTGGAAGACAGCCTCTGCTTCTGCCTTCAAGCACCTTCTCAGGAGCACACAATGCCAGAGACAGACACATTTGTGTCTTTCCATTGTGTCAGAATTTATTAATAACAAAAATTCTTAAGGCTCTCCAGTTTCAGGGTTATAATTTGCCAGGTAACCCCAACTATTTTGGTTATTTGATAGGGTTTTTTATCTCAATTTTAATTGCTAAATATTAACTCTCATATCACACTTCTCACAGTACATAAAAAGCACCTTTTTGTGCAGTTTACACAATGAAGTTGTGTTAAATAGGTTACAGCAGAGGTGAAGAGGTTGGAGAAATGGATTGAGAGAAATACAAGCAGAGTCTGTACTGATAAGATAAGGAACCCATAACTAGCCATGGGGAGTCATGGTCCAGGGTCAGGTGGAAGTCCAGCTGCAAGGGGAAGAAGCAGGAAATGCTGTACTTAGGTCCATCAGGTGAGCATGTTATTGGACCACATCAACAGCAGGGGACCAAGTGAAGCTCAGTCCCCGGGAGTTGGCCCCTGAAGCACACAGCAGTTGTTGCATGATAGGTGGGTTTGGAGGCTACTGTGATAGTGCTGGGTTCCTGCTGTTTTATCGTGAAGGAGGTTTGCCCTCTCCTTTGTTTGGCAAGTTCTTGGCCTGGTGTTTGCAATACATATTTAATACAGACATGTGCCCATGTTACAGTAAAGAATGGTGTCTACCTATGGATGAATACATGTCAGTGTTTTCTCATTTAAGAGTTAGTCTGATGGGGCTAATTAATCACCTGGTCAAGGAACTATTTTCCCCTCCCAGGAAAGTGGATAAAGAGATAGAAAAAAATAATTTACCCGGCAGTCTTGTCTATTTCCCATAACCAGGAGGATAGCTATATGTTTTTCTTTGGGTTCACCTTCTTATTTAGCTTATTTAGGATATCAAATTATAGACTCATTGACCTTTATTTATGGCTAGAAACCAATTATGAGTGAGTACATCCCATGTTCCTCTTTTTGGGTCTGGGTTACCTCACTCAGGATAGTGTTTTCTATTCCCATCCATTTGCATGCAAAATTCGAGAAGTCATTGTTTTTTACAGCAGCGTAGTATTCTAATGTGTATATATTCCACACTTTCTTCATCCATTCTTCCATTGAAGGGCATCTAGGTTGTTTCCAGATTCTGGTTATGACAAACAATGCTGCTATGAACATAGTTGAACAAATGCCCTTGTCATATGATCAGTCATCAATGAGGGCTGCTGAGAAGCCAAGGACAATGGCACGGGGTTTTGATCCTACTACATGTTCTGGCTTTGTGGGAGCCTAGCCAGTTTGGATGTTCACCTTCCTAGACCAGGATGGAGGGAGGAGGACTTTGGACTTTCCACAGGGCAGGGAATCCTGACTGCTCTTCAGTCTGGAGAGGGAGGGGGAGAGGAGTGGGGGAAGGGCGAGAGGAGTGGGAGAAGGCGGAATTTTTTTTTCAATAAAAAAAAATAAAAAAGAAAAAAATAATTTAATTATCCATTTAGTGATATAATATCCTTTTCTTTCTCAGAATTCCAGGCCCTAGTGCAGGAGCCTAGAACCAAGGCCATTCAATTTCATAAGTTTGTTCCTTTACTGAGTTACTCCGAAATGTGTAACTCTTCCTTTGCTTCTGTCTGTCCCTTTTGCGAGCATGCTTTCCCTTATGCTTTTGACTTCCCTCAGCTTCTAAAGCTCCCTTCCTGCCATGCTGCTGCTTATCCACCATGTGGCTGACCTCTGTGCAGCATAGCTCTAAGGCATGGCTTTTTCTGTCTCTGCTCCATGATTTACAGTTTGTATGCCCTGAGCTTTTTTCTTTTCAATTCAAATAAAATTGTCTTTGAGCTTCCTTTTGATCCATTCTTAAACTATTTTATTAATGATATAAAGAACCCCAAGAGGGTACCCCAACTTCAGTGTTAATATCTACAGTTTCACCTCACCTTGGTTAGTCTATAGAGTGTCCTTCTTCCTACTCCCAGAAACAGTCCCTTCCCAATCTGTGCTGTGTGGACGGTGCTCATTGAATAAAAAAATGAAGACATGACCCTCCTATGTATTATGGTGGAGAAGGTTCACTGCAGTTTGTGGGAGAAAACAGACAGAGGCATCTGGCTGAGTCCAGACTAAGCTGGTCTATGAGGGTTGGTAAGAAAAGAAGAAAAGGAAGAGGAGGAAAAGTACCTGTGAACCTAGAGAACAAGAGGCAAAAAGACTGTGTGTCCCAAATGGCTTAGATTATACAGGGAAAAGAAGCTGGGGGAAGGGAAAAATAAGCTGGGTGGGAAAGATTCAGGGTAGGGGGTGGGGTTGAGAAGTGCCGAGAAGAGCCAGGACTCAGAAACAGTTATGATCCTGGAGGATACTGGGGGAACCTGGCAGCATATCTGCTCTGATAGGTTAAACAGGCTCCCCAGTTAGTGATTTGTCCCGAGTTTAAGACCTTTTACTAGTCACAAGGTGTTGTTTACTTGTCCTCCCAGTAGTTCAAGCACCTTCTATTATTATTATTATTATTATTATTATTATTATTAAAATGGAGTAGAAACTTGCTTGTAAAATGAACTCTTTGAGGAGAAGGCACAGTATGAAAACACCATGCTATAGTTGTTTTATTTCCATATATTTATATGCTTTTTTTTCTATTTACTCGTCTCAGATAATTCCAGTTGACCAGTGAACCTTGAGTAAATAAAGGAGAAAATACCCCATGTTCTTTCCCTTTCTGAATGATTTATCTGTTTACTTCCTTTCAAGTCTTGCATTAGTGTTTCTGTGCTTTAATAGTTACATGCTGTGATATAATATGAGCTAGGATCTGTCTTACACACCCAAGATTTCAGAGGGTGAACAACACGCTCTGCTGATGATGCAAAGCAAACCAAAACCCAACTAAACTAACAACAAAACAAATGTTCTTACCTCAAAGGGAATACGATAAGTTATTGTGTAGCTAAACATGAGTGACAATGGCCCAGGGATGATTCAGCTTGCTTCAAGTGTTATGTTACAATATTATAGCAGTTCAATTAAGCTTTCACAGTTATAGAATGATGAAAATCATGAATTGCTTCACTTTTCCACACATTGACAGAAACATGAGTGACCATCAAAGTGAAGGAATTTCAGCACTGGGCCTCATATCCTATCTGATGGCATTTTTTAATCTTTGTGTTGGTAGAAGCAAGGGGTTTGCTCATGATTTCTGAAATACTATCTCATAGTTGTAGGTTTGTTAGGTCAAATACAGAAGTAGACACAAATGACTAGGGGACAGGATAGCACAAAATAACTTGACATACAGCATCCCCACTCTCCAGAGTAAATAAATGGAGCTCTAATCATTCAGCCTTCGGGAAAACTTAATGTAGGTGTAGCCTCCTCCACCAATCCTTCCCCTGGAAACTTCAGCTAATATTTCCTCTTATCTTTTAAGCCACCCTTGCCCCTCTCCTGAACAGAGACGTTCAGTTTCATTTCTCAGTCAAAGCCCATTTCTCGGAAATGTTCATTTTTAACCACAAGCAAAAGTAGTGTCAACCAGCTGGATGTCTGTTGGTTAACCAATGTTGGGTTTTTTTTTGCTTGCTTTTTTGCTATCAATTCCCAAATTTGTACTCCATTTGAAACTCTGAAGTAAGAAGATTTGGTAGCACAGTCCTTTTTTTCTGTTATATTTGGAGCATTGTGGAAGCTTGCCCAATCCTAACACTATTGTTTGTGGAGGTTGGCATGTTATGTCTAGTAGAGCCAGCATGAAAGGTAAAAGTGTTTTGCTCCATCTATCCCAGGGTGGACTGGGTCCCAAAGACCACTTCAGACAACAGCTGTGCAAATAACTAGACCAAATGCTAGTCAGAAGCAAGGAGGCTTCTCCTCACAGCCAAGTACCTGCCATATGTTAATTCCACTAGTTGAGAATAAGACTACTACCACAATTTAAATTCAGATTGAAGCCATACTGATTTAATATAATACTGGCCAGGTTAATGGGCTCTGGGCTAGGTCTATACCTAGTTTTCCAGGAAATGGCCCCAAATCAAGTTTTTCAGTGGCTTAAGTGTTTCTCATCAGGTCCAATCAGAGGCAAGCATACATCCTGATGTACCTCTAGCCTATATTCCAATCAGGAGCAAGTATACATCCTGACATATCTCCTGCCTGCTAGCCTATGCCCACATGTGGTCCTACAGTGAAGATGGGTCAAATAAGCTTCTTTAGGGGGTGTTGTAATAGGAGCGGCGGGGCTGCGTCCCCGGCACCCCAGCCTCCTGCTAGCTTATGCCCGAAATAACAACACACAAACTGTATTCATTTAAACACTGCTTGGCCCATTAGCTCTAGCCCTTACTGACAGATAAATTCTCATTTCCCTTTTAACTATCTTGGAAAAAAAATGTCTCCAGCTTTCCCTAGTTCCATCTTCCAAACCCTAGTTCTGATGATTTTCTTTTTGGAAGATGTCATTCTGTCCTCAGTTCTGGCCTTCTCAACCACATATAGACTTCTTCTCTTTGCTGCTCCATACTTTTGAGACTCTTTTCTAGTGAAAAGAGAAAATGAAATTTAGTTCTGTGTGCATACTCATTCATTAGTTGACTTGGCAAGATTGATCTAGCGCAGGAGCCAGTGCCTCTTCAGATGAGTCAAGGTTACAGCTTCTGGTAGCCTAACTCTTCCCCATGGACTGTAGTTATCAGTCTATAGGCAGCTACATCTCAGGTATCCCTCATTTTCTGTGCCAAGATTATATAACTTAGCTTCTTGCTGTCATTGGGCATTTCCCTCTGCAAAGAGTTATATGATGCTGTAATTCTTAATAAACTTGCTAAACATAGGTGATTAGCTCATATGGGTCCTCCTGGTCTCAGTTATTGCTTTTGTTTTCTTTATTTCTCATTTTATTTATTTCTCATCTCTGGTCTGTCTTCCCACTCAACATCTTGCCTTTTGGAACTCTTATTCCTGTCAGTTCAGGATATGCAGCATCTGGGCATGAGTATTATGTATTGAAATGCTAGTTATACATAATGAATCAATGACCATTTTCAAACTAAACACATCTATGTAAGTAAATAATAGGGTCAAATGTCTTCTTTTTCAGGATATATTTTATTATTTTATGTGTATGAGTATTTTCACTGCATGTATATTTTTGTACCACATGGCTGCCTGGGGCTTACAGAGGTCAGAAGAGAGCATCTAATCCATTAGGAATAAAGTCATAGATGGTTCTGCACCACCACATGGGCACTGAAACTGTGTCTCTGCAAGAGCAATAAGAATTCTTTCTTTTCAATATTTTTATTGATGCTTTGGGAATTTCACATCATGCACCCCAATCCCATCCATTTCCCAGTCCCTCTGTACCCACCCTTTGACCTTGTAGTGTACCTCCCTAAAAAACTTAAAAAGAAATAGTAAGAATAAAATAAAAATAAGAAAAAGTTAAAATCACAAATAAGAATATTGCTGGGAGACTAAGTCCTAATTCCCCTTGGGTCTGATGACCTGGGACAAACATATGACATCTTAGCGAAATGAAGAAATTCTGACCACCTGTTTCAATCAAGTGAACGATTGGACAATTTTTATTTATACAATTTCAATCGTTTGCACGAACAGTTTTACAACCAAATTGTTACCCTGAGTTTATATAAATGGTTGTAATAATTGCCAGTTTGTTTCTTTACCTTATTCGTCTTCTGTCCCCCAGCTTTCCCACGGGTAACGATTACCCAGCTGATTTATAGTTCTAATGTTAAAAGCATACGCAGCATTGCAAGCAGCAGAAGGAATTTTTCTAAGAGGGCACACCTACAGTAAGAACTGTTTGCCTATCTGGCGGCATTTGCAATTACAGTGTCATGCAAAGGAAAAGAAAGCTTTGCTTTGGTGAAATCTAAATTCTAACAATCAACTCATCAGCCAAGGCTAAATCAATTCAGTCTTCTTCATTCTATACTACTCTGTCTCCTGTGGAGGAATATCAGGTTTTCTCCTATCATCTTGTAAAGTTCATAACTTAAAAGCTTTTAATAATTGGCAGTTTATTTCTTGTTCTCAAGTACCCTTCCTCTCAGCTTCCTACAATGTTGGCACCTACAGTATTGACCCAGCTATAGAAATGAGAGATTGCGTGTTTCCAGGTTTCTGCTTCATCCCCTACTTCTAGACTGTTTCCGATATCTCTTGACATCATCTACTATTAGCATTTCTCTTAGACTCTTGTGGTTAAAATTATTGCTCCAAAACAGTTATGCAAATTTGTAATGTTGTCATGAACTTCTGTGATTCTTTCAGGCTAGTCACAGTGTGCATTGGAAAGACAACATTATGTTCATAAGGGTCTGAATTCATGGTCTCACTTGAACCATCAAAGGCTTTAGGAGCTGAATCAGGTCCACTGTATATTGCTAACAACATCCTCTCTGGCTCACCCAGAGGAGAGTCACCAGAGGGAAGTTTTCCATATGTAAAAGCCACTTTATCCACAGTTCTAAGAAAGTGAAATAAGAAGGCAGCCAGCAATAATTTTTATAAGAAAAGCAAAAAGTGCAGGTGTCTCATTGGTTCTTGGGGTCATGCCCAGAATTGTGCAGCATACTATCCATCAGCCATGCCAAAAATTGGTTAAATTCTCCATGAACTTGCCACAATGAAAATTTATATGTGCTATTCTCATGTTCCCTGAATAAATAACATGGATGCTGGGAGAATATTAATTTAAAATTATCAAAAATGAAGAAACAGAAAAGCAAGCAAACAAAAGAACCCACTTTACTCCTCTGTCTTTCCTACACCTTCATCTCCTCTTCATTCATCTTAGTGATATTGGGTGATGTTATTTATTATGTACTATGCCCTTTAGTCCAAACAGGTTTTACTTGCAAGTGTCCATTGTTTAATTAATGTGCTGTTAGTCAGGCTCAAGGCCTCTGGCATCTTGTGTACCACATATACTGGACCCTCATTGAATATCTCCTCTTAGATGTCCTGCTGCTTCTCCAAGTCATGGAGAACCTGTGGCTGTTCTACAGGGCCAGTTCCTGTACATACTCTAGCAGGTGATAGATGGGATGGACAGATGTTGGAGAGTGCTAACTCAATGTCCCTGATGTGGGCCTGGGTGGTAGTTGACTTGGTCAGTCTAGGCCACTGGGACCACTCCTTTCAGTGAGGTGAGGAATGGAGCCAGACTGCCCATGCTCATAGTGCAGGGTTGGGCCAGATTTCCCAAGTGCAGGGGCCATCTGGATCCCCTCTCCAAGGGTCAGTAAGGTGTTATCTCTCCGGTGATCTGATGATGGGGTGGTGGCAAGGTGGGGGTATAGCTCACCCAGGGCCAGTGAGGGGCAGGCTCGCATGGCTCTTGTACTTCAACACATGGTTCAACATATGTTTCAACTCATGGTTTGTATGGGCTGCTGTCATCAACACAGACCTCAGTTGCAGCAGGACCAGGGACCCAGGAATGGCCAGCAGCAGCATCTTGGACCCTGATATCATCATTTCCCTGGGTGGTAATGCAGGCCTCCTTTATTGGCATGGGCCCAGCAAAGGTGTGGTCCCTGGACTGCAACATGGCCCCAGGTGACAGCCCACATTCTGGGCAATACATAACCTTTGATAGTAACAGGCATTATGTATATCAACAAAGACCCTTGCCATGAGAGGACCATGGACCTAGACACAACATTAGGCTGCAGCTCACGCCCAGAAGTCACTATGTCCTTGGGAGGGTAGCACAGGATGCTCAGATCTATATGGCTCCCTTGAACGCATGACTCTCAAGCACCAGCAGGGTTTCAGGTGTTGGCCCAGACATTGGGTATCTACACAGAATTTGGTGGCAAAAGGAACCATGGATATTGACATAGACCCTTGTTGCAGTAGGGCCATTGACTCAGATACGGCCATGGGCTGCAGATCAGGCCTCAATGTGTCCACGGCCCCAGGAGACAAGCAGGCCACACACATTGGCATGTTCCAATGTTCCACACTGCCTTCACATCTTCAAACCTGCCTCTCTCCATAGGACATGAACCAATCTCATCATATATTTGCTCATAAAATGGTGCCTGTCTGTTGGGTGCTTTGCGATGCCAGACAGGCCCGGGTGGAATTAAAGCCAGTGGCCCCAGGTAGGCGTGTGGGTGTCCATCTCCGATCCAATCCTAACGGTACCAATCAGGTTATGGATTCTTCTACTTTCCCAGGGGAAGGCTGCCTCAGGAAGACTTGTAAGAATCCACCTCTAGTTTAGTCATAGTGTCACCTAGTGACCCATAGATTCTTCAGCAATGAGTATTAACCAGTGAACCAACTCTACAGCCCCTAAAAGAATACTACTACAGGAGTTGAAGAAGCTGCATCATTTAATACTTTGAGAAAATAATTTCTTATTCTACTGAAGTCATCTTTCTAAGACCAATTCAGATTGACCCTCTATCTAAAGAATTCCTTAAAGTTCGGTCACTCATACTCCCTATTATGACCCTTTGAACAACTTCTTTACTTTTCAACATTCTTGTATCCTCTTATATTGCATTGTCAGTTACCACTGGCTTGTTAACATTTTGGTAAAACATATATAGATAGAGATATACATGTAGGAGTTAGAAATAGAGACTATAGATAGATAGATTTATCTATACATATCTCTCTGTGTATACATGTGTATGTGTGTATGTATATATTTCTAAATATGACCTGATCAGTTTGTACAATGTTATTCAGAGATGACAATTTGGTTCTGGGTAACTTGCTCAGTTAGTGTTACCCAAGACATTTATATTCATATTATTATTTGAAGCTATTGCGAAAGATGTAGTTTTTCTAATTTCATCCGCAGTCCTTTTGTCATTGGTACAAGAAAGGGTAATAATTTTTTGCAAGGTAAATTGTATCCAACAATTTTACTTAAAGTACTTATGATTTGTAGGAGTTTCCCAGAGGAAATTTTAGGGCCACTTACATATACTATCATATTATCAGCAAATAAAGATACTTTGACATTTTTCCCATTTGTATCCCTTTGATCTCCTTCAGTTTTCTTATTGATCTAGATAAGATTTATTATATTGAATAAGTATAGAGAAACTGGACAACTTTGTCTTATTCCTGATTTTAGTGGAATTGCCTTGATTTTCTGTTTCAATTGATGTTGGCTATAGGCTTGCTATAAAGTGCATTTATTATGTTAAGGTGAGTGTCATGGCGGCTCAACAACAGAGCAGGTCACGCCTTTAGGTCCTTCTCAATAAACTTAAAGTAAATAACTTTTTTTCCCACAACACATGGCTACTTTTTTGCCATCTTGGCTGAGAGCCAGGTCAGGTGACCAAGCTCTCCCAGTTTTACCCTACCTTCTCACCTGGTTTTCACTAAAATCCTCCTGTTAACCCTGTTACATATGTTCTGAGCAATGACATGTCTCTGATAGGGCCCATCAAAGTCATCCACATTGCCCAATTCCTGTTCACTCTTCCTATGCATAATAATGCATAATAATTGTTCATTACATCTCATTTCAGACTTCAAAACCATAAGTCTCGTATTTTAAAGTGGTATGTACCTTTAGCCGTTCTCTACCATTGTCAGTTCTGCCACTAATCTTATATTACAAGCAGTTTTTTTTCCTTCTTTCTGCCTTTTTACAAATGTAAATCTTACCTATTAAATTGAGAGCCAGTGTGGTCAAGCTCAGACCCAACTTTCCAAACAAATTCTATACTATACCTCATAAATAGCCCTCAACTGCTCAGAGATTTGGGGGATGTGATATTTAAATATTTAATTACTAAAATCTTTTCACAACAAAAAGAGGCAGGTTGGCTCCCAACAGCAGCACTCTGCTCCCTCCAAAGAAGACAGAAGACACACACGCAGAACAATGTCCTTGTGCAGTTCGCTTCAACTGCCGAGCGCTGACCATTGGACAAAACTGCCTTTTGTCCAAACTAAAGACCTCCAGACGTGGATGAAATCGCTGGAATTGACAGCCTAGCTGCTCAGGTCAAGGTAGGCCTGTCTTCCTACAGATTTCTTAGCCCACAGGGTCTTCTGGAGCCTGTGCTAAACAGTAAAGGTTAAATACAACCTTCAGCGACCATGGAGGATCCAAAAAGAGTAGCTCTGGGTGCCAACCAAGTAAGTTCTCTGACATTTTTTAATCAGTAACTCAAGTAAAATCTTATCCTTCTCAAAAATCCCTGACAGTTTGATAGCTGAGAGGTTTTGCCAGGTTGAGGTTTTGCCGGGTTACCTCACCAAACAAATTTCAAATCAAATTTATCTCTTATGCTACAGTCGTTATATGTCTAAAACTTCTGTTTTCACAAACCCAAGGAGTTCTTGTGAGTTCCAGGGAGCCGAATTAAGGAATCCATCTTAAACAGGTCAGATACCCCCTCAATTCCCTGGTCCAAAAATTTTTTTTTTCCTTAATTTAACTTTATTCTTTGTTCTGCCAATACCTTAGGGGCATCAGACATTCCCATGCAACAGACACCTGTCAGAAGCAAAAAGACCAGCTATGCCAGAATGTGGCCAACACACAGCCTTCCCAGTGCCCCCCCCCCAAAGACAACGCCCACAGGTCAGCATGAAGCAGTCTTGAGAATTCGTCGCCCCAATTCCGTTAAACTGTGGTGTCTAATCTCCTGCTTTTTATTATAAGGAAGACCTGGAAATGTTATGGTTTCCTGTCTCTTTAAGAGACAAGCCATGACCACTCCCGCTACCTGTGACCTTCCATACCCATCTTGGTCTCTCTTCTCTTGCTGCCCTCCCCTCCTGGAGCATGCATGTTGCCGCTTCTCCCCTCTTTTTTTCTCTTCTCCTTCTTTTTTTACTCTCTTTCTCTCTCTCTGCCCCCCCATAACTCCCTAAATAAACATTTAACATGTTTTGTCTGTTCATGTCTCTGTCTCCCTCCTGCCTGCCAGTTGCCACATGGAGCGACCGGCTCGCCCCGCCTCCACTTGGGTGACTTTCCCAGGACCCTGTGCGAGCTGTGTCTGCTGCTGCGCCACAAACATTTTAAGAATATAACCTTTTGCCTTTAGTCTCACCAGCATTTTTATCATGAATGGGGTTTTAGAATATGTCAAAGGCTTTTTCTGTGTCTTATGAATTGATCATGTGTTTATTGCCTTTCAGTATGTTTATATGGTGAATGAGTTTTCTAATTTATGTATATTGACCCATCCCTACATCTCTGGGATGAATCCTATGTGGTCATGGTAGATGATCTTTTTGATGTGTTCTTATATTTGATTTGCAGGTATTTTATTGTGTACATTTACACTCATTTCACACCCATTTTGTAGTCTTATCTTTCTGTTGGGGAATTGAGACCAATGATGTTGAGAGATACTGATGACCAGTAGTTGTTGATTACCATTATTTTTTTTTGTTGTTGTTTTGTTGAGTAAAAATAATTTATTGGCTCTTATTGTATAAAATGTCTTGTTAGTGGGAAGCTGCTTTGATTTCTCCACAGCATAGCATAAGCAGCAGCTGCATCACCAATGTCCTCATGGTGAGCTCTATGCACAAAGATCTGAAGGTGATCTAGCAACAGACTCCAGAGGCCTTGAGATTCAGCCTGAGCCGGCTATTTTTTTCTTTTTTTTTAAATTTATTTATTTATTAAAGATTTCTGTCTCTTTCCCGCCACCGCCTCCCATTTCCCTCCCCCTCCCCCAATCAAGTCCCCCTCCCTCCACTGCCCGAAGAGCAATCAGGGTTCCCTGACCTGTGGGAAGTCCAAGGAACCCCCACCTCCATCCAGTTCTAGTAATATGAGCATCCAAACTGCCTAGGCTCCCACAAAGCGAGTACGTGCAGTAGGATCAAAAACCCACTGCAATTGTTCTTGAATTCTCAGTATTCCTCATTGTCCGCTATGTTCAGCTAGTCCGGATTTATCCCATGCTTTTTCAGACCTAGGCCAGCTGGCCTTGGTGGGATCCCAATAGAACATCCCCATTGTCTTAGTGTGTGGGTGCACCCCTCGTGGTTCCTGAGTTCCTTGCTCGTGCTCTCTCTCCTTCTGCTCCTGATTTGGACCTTGAGATTTATGTCCGGTGCTCCAATGTGGGTCTCTGTCTCTGTCTCCTTTCATCGCCTGATGAAGGTTAATATTCAGGAGGATGCCTATATGTTTTTCTTTGGGTTCTCCTTATTTAGCTTCTCTAGGATCACTAATTATAGGCTCAATGTCCTTTATTTATGGCTAGAAACCAAATATGAGTGAGTACATCCCATGTTCCTCTTTTTGGGTCTGGCTTACCTCACTCAGGATAGTGTTCTCTATTTCCATCCATTTGCATGCAAAATTCAAGAAGCCCTTGATTTTACTGCTGAGTAGTACTCTAATATGTATATATTCCATACTTTCTTCATCCATTCTTCCATTGAAGGGCATCTAGGTTGTTTCCAGGTTCTGGCTATCACAAACAATGCTGCTATGAACATCTTAGAGCATATACTTTTGTTGTATGTTAAGGCCTCTCTTGGGTATATTCCCAAGAGTGGTATTGCTGGGTCCAGGGGTAAGTTGATCCTGAATTTCCTGAGAAACTGCCACACTGCTTTCCAAAGTGGTTGCACAAGTTTGCATTCCCACTAGCAATGGATGAGTGTACCCCTTTCTCCACAACCTCTCCAGCAAAGGCTATCATTGGTGTTTTTTATTTTAGCCATTCTGACAGGTGTAAGGTGGTATCTTAAAGTTGTCTTGATTTGCATTTCCCTGAGCGCTAAGGAAGTTGAGCATGACCTTAAGTGTCTTTTGGCCATTTGAACTTCTTCTGTTGAGAATTCTCTGTTCAGCTCAGTGCCCCATTTTATAATTGGGTTGATTAGCCTTTTGCGGTCTAGTTTCTTGAGTTCTTTATATATTTTGGAGTTCAGCCCTTTGTCAGTTGCGGGGTTGGTGAAGATCTTCTCCCAGTCAGTGGGTTGCCTTTTTGTCTTAGTGACAGTGTCCTTTGCTTTACAGAAGATTCTCAGTCTCAGGAGGTCCCATTTATTCAATGAGGTCCTTAATGTCTGTGCTGCTGGGGTTATACGTGGGAAGTGATCTCTGTGCCCATGTGTTGTAGAGTACTTTACACTTTCTCTTCTATCAGGTTCAGTGTGTTTGGACTGATATTGAGGTCTTTAATCCATTTGGACTTGAGTTTTGTGCATGGTGATAGATATGGATCTGTTTTCATTCTTCTACAGGTTGACATCCAGTTTTGCCAGCACAATTTGTTGAAGATGCTTTCTTTTTTTCCATTGTATACTTTTAGCTCCTTTATCGAAAATCAGGTGTTCATAGGTTTGTGGGTTAATGTCAGGGTCTTCTATTCGGTTCCATTGGTCAACTTCTCTGTTTTTATGCCAATACCAAGCTGTTTTCAATACTGTAGCTCTGTAGTAGAGTTTGAAGTCAGGGATGGTAATGCCTCCAGACGCTCCTTTGTTGTATAAGATTGTTTTGGCTATCCTGGGTTTTTTGTTTTTCCATATAAAGTTGATTATTGTCTTCTCCAGATCTGTGAAGAATTTTGATGGGATTTTGATGGGGATTGCATTGAATCTATAGATTGCTTTTGGTAGAATTGCCATTTTTACTATGTTGATCCTCCCAATCCAGGAGCAAGGGAGATCCTTTCATTTTCTGGTGTCCTCTTCAATTTCTTTCTTCAAAGACTTAAAGTTTTTGTCAAATAGATCTTTCACATCCTTGGTCAGAGTTACCCCAAGATACTTTATGCTATTTTTGGCTATCGTGAAAGGTGATGCTTCTCTAACTTCCTTCTCTGTTTCCTTATCCTTAGTGTATAGGAAGGCCACTGATTTTTTTTGGAGTTGATCTTGTATCCTGCCACAATACTAAAGGTGTTTATCAGATGTAGGAGTTCTTTGGTAGAGTTTTTGGGGTCGCTTATGTATAGTATCATATCATCTGCAAATAAAGAGAGCTTAACTTCTTCTTTCCGATACGAATCCCCTTGATCCCCTTATGTTGTCTTATTGCTATTGCTAGAACTTCAAGCACTATATTGAAGAGGTATGGCGAGAGTGGACAGCCTTGTCGTTTTCCTGATTTTAGTGGGATGGCTTTGAGTTTTTCTCCGTTTAACTTAATGTTAGCTGTCGGCTTGCTGTATATAGCTTTTATTATGTTTAGGTATGACCCTTGCATCCCTATTCTCTCCAAGACTTTTATCATAAAGGGGTGTTGAATTTTGTCAAAGCTTTTTCAGCATCTAATGAAATGATCATATGGTTTTTTATTTCTTTCAATTTATTTATATGGTGGATTACATTGATAGATTTTCATATGTTGAACCAGCCCTGCATCTCTGGGATGAAGCCTACTTGATCATAATGGATAATTTTTCTAATGTGTTCTTGGATTCGGTTTGCCAGTATTTTATTGAGAATTTTTGCATCGATATTCATGAGTGAGATAGGCCTGTAATTTTCTTTCTTGGTTGGGTCTTTGTGTGGTTTTGGTATCAGGGTAACTGCAGCTTCATAAAAGGAATTAGGCAATGCCTTTTCTGTTTCTATATTGTGAAATACATTAAGGAGTATAGGTATTAGCTCTTCTTGGAAGTTCTGGTAGAATTCTGCATTGAAACCATCTGGTTCTGGGCTATTTTTGGAGGGGAGATTTTTGATAACAGTTTCTAGTTCTTCGCGACTAACAGGTCTATTTAGATCGTTCACCTGGTCTTGGTTTAGCTTTGGTATATGGTACTTATCAAAAAAATGTCCATTTCTTTTGCATTTTCTAGGTTTGTGGCATCCAGGCTTTTGTAGTAAGATCTAATGAGTTTCTGAATTTCCTCTGTGTCTGTGGTTATGTCCCCTTTTCATTTCTGATCTTATTTATTTGCGTGTTCTCTCTCTGTCGTTTAATTAGTTTGGAATAGGGGTTTGTCGATCTTTTTGATTTTCTCCAGGAACCAACTTTTTGTTTCATTGATTCTTTGGACTGTTTTCTGTGTTTCTATTTTGTTGATTTCCGCCCTCAGTTTGATAATTTCCAGTCTTCTACTCCTCCTGGGCACATCTGCTTCTTTTTTTTCTAAAGCTTTCAGGTGTGCTGTTCAGACTCCGATGTATGCTTTCTCCGTTTTCTTTAAGTGGGCACTTAGTGCTATGAACTTTCCTCTTAGCACTGCTTTCATAGTGTCCCATAAGTTTGAGTATGTTGTCCATTTATTTTCATTAAATTCAAGGAAGACTTAAATTTCTTTCTTGATTTCTTCCTTGACCGAGGTGTGGTTCAGTAGTTGACTGTTCAGTTTCCATGAGTTTGTCGGTTTTCAGGGGGTAGCGTGGTTGTTGCCTTCTAACTTTAATCCGTGGTGATCTGATAAGACACAGGAGGACACTGATATTTTTTTTGTATCTGTGGAGGTTTCCTTTGTTTCCAAGTATGTGGTCAATTTTTGAGAAGTTTCCATGAGCTGCAGAGAAGAAGGTATATTCTTTCCTATTTGGGTGGAATGTTCTATAGATGTCTGTTAAGTCCATTTGCTTCATTACCTCCAGTAGTTCTCTTAATTCTCTATTAGGTTTCTGTCTGATTGACCTTTCCATTGCTGAGAGAGGTGTATTGAAGTCTCCTACTACTAGTGTGTGTGGTTTGATGTCTGCCTTGAGTTTTAGTAATATTTCTTTTACATAAGTGGGTGCTTTTATATTAGGGGCATAGATATTCACGATTGAGACGTCATCCTGACAAATTGTTCCTGTTATGAATATAAAGTGTCCATCTCGATCTCTTCTGATTGATTTTAGTTTGAAGTCAGTTTTGTTAGAAATTAATATGGCCACACCTGCCTTTTTCTTAGGACCATTTGCTTGAAAGACCTTTTCCCAACCCTTTACTCTGCGTAGACGCCTGTCTTTGTGGTTGAGATGTGTTTCTTGCAAGCAGCAGAATGTTGGATCCAGTTTTCGTATCCAATCTCTTAGCCTGTGCCTTTTTATAGGTGAATTGAGACCATTAATATTAAGTGATATTAATGACCAGTGGTTGTTTACTCCAGATATTCTTATTGTTTTGGAAGTAGAATTTGTGTGTCTCCCTTCTTTGAGTTGTGCTAGTGAAGGGTCGCTAGATGCCTGAGTTATTGTAGGCAGTGTTGGCAATGTTGGATTCCTTGGGTTGCGATTTTCCTTCTATTACTTTCTGTAGGGCTGGATCCGTGGCTTCGTATTGTTTAAATTTGTTCTTATCCTGGAATGTCTTGTTTTCTCCATTTATAGTGAACAAAAGCTTGGCTGGGTATAGTAGTCTGGGCTTGCATCCATGGTCTCTTAGCTTCTGCAGTACTTCTATCCAGGACCTTCTGGCTTTCATGGTTTCCATAGAGAAGTCAGGTGTAAGTCTGATCGGTTTACCTTTATAAGTTACTTGCCCTTTTTCCTTTGCAGCTCTTAAGATTCTTTCTTTAACCTGTATATTTTGTGTTTTGATTATTATGTGGCAAGGAGATGTTTTTCTTTGATCCAGTCTGTTTGTTGTTCTCTATGCTTCTTGAATATTCAAAGGAATATCTTTCTGTATGTTGTGAAAGATTTCTTCCATAATTTTGTTAAAAATATTTTCTGGCCCTTTGAGCTGTGACTCTTCTCCTTCTTCTATTCCTATTATTCTTAGGTTTGGTCTTTTTATTGTGTCCCATAATTCCTGAATGTTTTGTGATGAGAATTTGTTGGCTTTGCAATTTTCTTTGATCATTGCATTTATTTTCTCTATGGTGTCCTCAGAATCTTAGATTCTTTCTTCTATTTCTTGTATTCTATTGATTATGCTTGTTTCTGTAGGCTCTGCTCATTGACCTAGATTTTCCATATCCAGCTGGTCCTCAGTTTTTGTTTTCTTCCTTGCTTCCATTTCAGTTTTCAATTCTTGAACTGTTTCCATTACCTGTTTGATCGTTCTTTCTTGGTTTCCCAGGGTATTATGTACGTATTTACTCATTTCTTCAAACTTTTGGTTATACTTCTCATCCATTTCTATAAGGGCATTTTTCACATGTTCTTTAAGGGACTCTATTGCTTTCATAAAGTCAGTTTTTTCCACTTCTTCTGTGTTAAGGTGTTGAAGACCTTCTGTTGTAAAATCGTTGGGTTCTGGTGTTTTCATGCTGTTTTTTGGATTATTGGGTGAATTCTTGCCTTGGCGCCTGCCCATCTCCTCCTATGGATGCTATCTAGTGGGTCTTTTAAAACTGGTTCAGGTTTCCCTGCTGGCCAGGGGCTCCTCTTTCAAAATGCCCTTGCTCTGTTTCCTGGTTACTGCCGGGGGCCAAGATCCCTCTCACCCCTCAGAAGGTTCTTCAGGAATAGGACCTGGCTCCTCCTTTGCCAGGGACCTCCCCAACCGAATGCCTACCTCTTTGGTTTAATTGTAGTGGGGCGATCTGCTCTCAGTGTTGCGCGCGGTCCCTGCAGCCTGCTTCTGCTGCCACGATGGTTCCCACCGCCTGCGGCCTGTGTCCTCTGCTGCTGCTCCGGTCCCAGCCAGTCTCAGCTGGTCTCAGTCTGTCCCCACTGGCTGCGGTTGCCGTCCTCCAGCCGCCTCAGCCGTCCGGTGTTCCGGAGTAAGCAAGAATTTTAATTGTAGTCACAGGTAAGTTTGAACCACCAGTCAAGTTACTAGCAAGGATTATAAAATTCATCATTTTGTTTTGTTATTCAGAGAAACAGAAAATTCATATACCTCAGTCTTTGGGAAGACTTTCATACACATGGACATAATACTGGAAGACACAGACAGACACAAAATACACACACACACAGAACAGTAAGTGTGTGTACTCTTGTTTTTCCATTGATATTTCTTTTTCTCCTGAGAAAGATCTTAATACAAGTAGCAGAGATGGGTCTAATGCCTACCTAGAAATAAATTCCTATATTTGCTGTTTTGGGGGAATCCTTTGTGCAAGATGATGAACATGATTTATAGCCTCTTCCCTCTCACTCCAGAGCCTGTGCCACACCTTCTTCTACCAGAAGTCTGCTCTCCCATGCCTATTTTTTATTCCACATAATGTTGAGTCATCTTTCTACTCTATGAGACCTCTGCATGTCCATGTACTTTAATAAATGTGTATAAACTTTCCTGTTTGTATAAGTAGAACCAGTTTATTTCATATAGACTAAATAATCAAATGCTAAGATGATAGACTAAAATTTAAAACCTCCCCATACTGTCTCTATACCTTAGTGTTTAATATGAGCAGGACAACCATAGCCTTGACATGCAGACAAGGTCTGCAGTCATAAAATTTAACTGAATAACAGGCATCAGGATTAAATGAGTTTTTGTGAGTTACTTTCAGTGTTTGGCCTGTACACAAATGAATTCCACTCTCTCCAAAAGACTTGATTTTGAAGATCAAACTTGTAAAACAATAGAAGCCAGAACAAAGCAGTGTTACTGAGTTTGAACTGCTGAGGGTTTCATATGGCAGCTTGTGTCTTCAGGCTAGGACTTTAGAAAATGACACTTCTCAAATATATGTCTTTAGCATGCTGAGCATTTTATATGAAGGATGAAGGTCTTCCTTGAATGCCCCTCATATATCTTAGGACTACACTACCAAATGGAACATAATTACAATCTCTCTCCACAATGCATTTTATTATCTAAGAAAGAAGACTGAGAAAGTCACTTCCTTATTAGGCTCTGTCTTTTGAACTCATTAAGATTGCAAAGAGACTGTTCAGGGTACAATTCATTCACCTAAAAAAATTTTGGAAACTCTATATGTTGTCTCTATTCTTCAACTTCTCCTTTCTCATATTAAACTGATGATAATTGTATTTCTGTGTTTGCTTCAATGTTTTATTAATTTCATTTTGAATGCTTTTAAGTCTTCATAATTTTCTCTTCCTATGCATTCATACCAATTAATTACAGTGAGCTTTGAGGAAGCAAGGAGCAGCCTTTCTGTATCCCTTTTAATTTTTTTTAAAAAGAAAACAAACTATCTTTTCTCATTTTATATATCAAATCCAGTTCCCACCCCACCCTTCTTCCACCTTCCCTCCACCCCACCCACAATCCATTCCCCAGAGAGGGCAAGGCACATTTCTCCAAGGAAGGATTAACTCCCTTCCCACTATATCCAGGCTGAACAAGGTATTCCCAAAGAGAATGCTTTCCAAAAAGCTAGTACACGCAGCAGGGACAAATCCTGGTACCACTGCCAGTGGCCCCACAGTCTGCCCCAGCCATACAATGGTCAGCCACATTCAGATGATCTAACTGGGTCCTATGCTGGTTTCTTCCCTGTCTGGCTGGAGTTGGTGAGCTCCCATTAGCTCAGGTAAACTGTTTCAGTGGGTGTCCCCATTATAGTCTCGACCTTTTTCCTCCTATTCTCACTCCTCCCACTCTTCAACTGGACTTTGGGAAGCTCAGCCCTGTAACATGAGGTTTCCTGAGGTTTCTGTCCTGCCTGGTTCCCAAAGTCATTAGGTCCCAAAGAAAATCACACAGAGAGTCTACATTAGTTATAAACTGATTGGCCCATTAGCTCAGGTTTCTTATTAACTTTTATAACTTATATTAGCCCATTATTCTTATCTATGTTAGCCACATGGCTTGGTACCTTTTTCAGCGGGGTAGGTCACATCTTCCTTCTTAAGTGTCTGGACAGGACTGGGGAGAGAGTGCCTGCTCTCATTGACCGGCCTCTAATTCCTGTCTGGTTGTCCTGCCTATACTTCCTGCCTGGCTACTGGCCAATCAGTGTCTATTTAAAACATAATTGACAGAATATAGACAATTGTCCCACACTAAGCCCAGTGCTCTGCTGTGAGTCTCTGCTCCTTTCTTCATCAGTTGTTGGATGGGGGTTTTACGATGACATTTAAAATAGTGATCTGAAATACCATCTTATACCAATCAGAATGTCTAATATCAAAAACACCAATGAATGTTTATCCTGGAGAGGATGTAAAGTAAATGGAATAATCCTCCATTGCTGGTGGGAATGCAAACTTGTACAACCACTCTGGAAATCAGTATGGCAGTATTTCAGAAAATTAGAAAACGACCTAATTCAAGACCCAGCAATATCACTCTTGGGCATATACCCAAAGGAAGCTCAATCATACTACAAGGACATTTGTTCAACTGTGTTCATAGCAGCATTATTTGTAATAATCAGAACCTGGAAACAACATAGATGCCCCTCAACTGAAGAATGTTTAAAGAAAATGTGGTACATTTACACAATGGTATACTACTCAGCAGTAAAAAACAATGACATCTTGAAATCTGCATACAAATGAATGGAAGTAGAAAAAACCATCCTGAGTGAGGTAACTCAGACCCAGAAAGGTGAACATGGTATGCACTCACTCATAAGTGGATACTAGCTGTAAAGCATAGGCTAAGGAGCCTATAGTCCATGATGCTAGAGAAGCTAAATAACAAGGTGACAAAATATCCTGACAAAGTTGGGAGCATGGGGTGGGGTGAGAACAGAGAGTAGAATGGGAATAGGAATGGAGAAGGGGAAGGGGGAGAGAACTTGAGGGGATAGGATAGTTGAGATGGGTAAAAGAGTCAGAGAGCAAGGCAAGATATTTTAATTATAGGAAGCCATTATGGGGCTATCAAAACCTGACACTGAAGAAGTTCCCAGGAATCCACAAGGGTGACCCCAACTAAGACCCTCAGCAATAATGGAGAGGGAGCCTGAACTGGTGTTGCCCAATAGTCAGATTGATTAGTATCTTAAATGTCACCATAGAACCTTCATTTTTTTTATCCTTGTCTACTTTCTTGATGAAGTTTTTAATTTTTCATTCTGTGATATCTTGAGTTAGGCCTCATGTGCTCTTTCTTTCTATACTATGAGACAAGAAATGGTAGTATTTCTTTGATGAACTTGAGATTTCATCTCAGTGAGGCAATAATACCAATACACAGAATGATCTCAGTAAATGTATGTTTCTGACATGTCTAACGATTTCCTCCACAGCACAGCTTCTTTAATGAAAAAGCAAAGAAACAGCTATCACAAAACATCCACATCAAAGGGAATGAGATAACTTATTGTAGGACCAAATACAAGTGACCATGGCTAAGTAAAACAGTCACATCATCTTAAAAATTGTGTTTCCATAGTTTTATGAAGTTTCTGTAATAATATAAAGAAAATCCATAAATCAAGCATGTTGGTGGAAGATTTGAATATGCCAGCACAGCAGAAAAATTTCCAGTGTGGGCCTCAGATGCCATATGATAACATTCTTAGTTTAAGTTTGCCGGGAGCTATTGGCCTGTTCAGTTTCACCTAACAGTCACAGGCAGAGAGGTGAGCAGCATTTGGCTATGCATAGGTTGTAATGTGATGCCAGAAGATGATTTGACCTTGGGACGTCATCCCAGCTATCCACAGCTGCTGAAATTCTAATCAGACTTGTAGATTGTTTAATGTTTAACATTAAACAATGTTTCAAGTACTTGGCTCTGCTCTTCCTCTTCCTCTTCCTCCTCCTCTTCCTCCTCCTCCTCCTCTTTCTTCAAACTTCAGTTAACAGATCCCTCCATGACTAAGGATATACTGCAGTATTACAGAGACATTCAGTTTTATTTCTCAGTCAAACTCCAATTCTCAGAAGTGCTTTTGCTTCTCTCTCTCTCTCTCTTAAAATCATGAGTAAACTTGATTGTTCTCAGTCAGGAATATCTTTGTTGATTAATCATTATTGTTTTTCTTTTTTATATTTTTATTTATTTATTTATTTATTTATTTTTCTTCCATTTTTTGTATTGAGAAAAGGAGAGAAAAAAAAAGTTTCCACCTCCTCCCAGCCTCCCATTTCCCTCCCCCTCCTCCCACCCTTCTCCCCCTCCCTCTCCAGTCCAAAGAGCAGTCAGGGTTCCCTGCCCTGTGGTAAGTCCTAGGTCCTCCCCTCTCCGTCCATTCCTAGGAAGGTGAACATCCAAACTGGCTAGGCTCCCACAAAGCCAGAACATGAAGTAGGTTCAAAACCCCGTGCCATAGTCCTTGGCTTCTCATCAGCCCTCATTGTTCGCCATGCTCAGAGAGTCCAGTTTTATCCCATGCTTTTTCAGTCACAGTCCAGCTGGCCTTGGTGAGCTCCCAATAGATCAGCTCCACTGTCTCAGTGGGTGGGTGCACCCCTCATGGTCCCGACTTCTTTGCTCATGTTTTCCCTCCTTCCGCTCCTCATTGGGACCTTGGGAGCTCAGTCCAGTGCTCCAGTGTGGGTCTCTGTCTCTATCTCCATCCATCACCAGATGAAGGTTCTATGATGATATGCAAGAAATTCGTCAGTATTGCTATAGGATAGGGTCATTTCACGTTCCCTATCCTCAGCTGCCCAAGGAACTAACTGGGGACCTCGGCTTCGGCATCTGGGAGCCACTCTAGGTTCAAGTCTCTTGCCAACTCTAAGGTGGCTCCCTTAACTAAGAATTGTGCTTCCGTGCTCCCCTTTGCTCATTCTTTTTATTCCCTTCTCACTTTCCAAATTTAAGGTTTATTGAAAAAAAAAATCATACCATAGTGTAATACATTAAAGCATACGAGTTTAACAACATATTCTATTTTGTCTATTATATGCGTGGCAATTTAAAAGCTTATTGAGTCTGGAATGTTGTTATTTATAGAGGCTGCCCTCCTTTGTAATTTTATTAAGAAAAAATCTCTTGCCCTATAAATCTAATCTAAAAAATTTAGCGAACATATGTTTATATTATTGGATAAACAGCTGCCTTAATAAAATTTCTGTTTAGGAATATTATGTATAAACTACCATGGGAAGGCAAAAACACAGCAATAGTCAAGCAAAAAATGCTTAATGTCCAACATTTCCAAGTATTTAAGCACAAAAATATGATCCTTAATTATCTTAAGACTCCAGTGGTTAAAGATTATTTCCTCTATTCGATTAATCTATATTAAATTAGAATGTAATTTCAATAAAGTACTCTTTTTTTCAGATAATTTTGATCCTCTAGGAAACATGTTTTTCTGTTATTTGATTACATGTCTGTTAATATTGTACCAAAAATATTTTTGAATACTACTGTTTCATGAAACACATTAATAAGCCCAAACATGTAACTTCAAGTAGATTTAAAAAATTAAATAATATGTGAATTCAAAAGACAAAGTTGTATAATATTGAACTTTACCAAATCATGCTTATGACATAGTGAAACCAGTTATAATCCGAAACAAATTATGTTCACCATTCTATGTAGCCAGACTCTAAATTTGTTTTTTGTCATATACCTTAAGCAAATCTCTGTCAGAGAAAAACTTCAACAAAAATATTACTTACCAGGGAAGGAGCCTGGGGATTAGAAAAATAATGTGGAGATAAAGACACAAATGAGAACAATAAAACAAAAAACATATTATAATACTGGGAGGGGGTCCAGTGAATACTGAAATCACCCACGTTTAATTTCCATTTGCTCAAAATACTCCCAACCCCAAAAGGTAGGTGTAAGATTAAAAAAAAAACACATTAACATGATACAAGGAAATGAACACACCAGTTGGAGGTTGCAGGCTACATTCTTTGTTAAACATTCTGTTGCTAGAACAAGACAAGTAATGCTCACACCCTAGACCAAAACATTCTGTAGGCAAACCACTCCCTGGGTGGAATCCATTGTTATCTCCCTAAGGGAGCAAGAATTTAGTTGGACCTTTATACTTTTGTTTGGGGTAGAAACAGATCTACTTCTCTGTACTTGAAATACGTAGTCTGGATATTAGTCGTTGACAATAATCTTGAGAGAGCAGAACTCTCTGATTAAATCTAGGTGGGACCTTTGAAGTAGAAACAGAAAATAACCTTGAAAAAAATAGAAGTAAATTCCAACTCTCTGACCTTTGATCAGGGTGGAAATAGGCTCACATTTTTGGTCCTTCACAAATCTCATCGCTACTACAACTTTAAAATATCTATCTTTCAGCTTTACACTATTTTTAAAAATTAAATTGCTAATAATTTCTATTATTTGCTATTAGAGATATTTCTCTGAATGAGAAGGGTCCGGGAAGCCACAGGGAAGAGACACAGTGTTCTCTCTGATTTGGCTTTACTAAAATGTGTTTCTTTGCACATTTTCTCCTTAATCCCAATTCTGTTTAACTCTTGCACATCTGCATTTCAATTAGTGCTTACTGAGGTACCAATATCAAAAAAAAATCTTAATTTTCTCTTTATATATAAAAGAAAGGAAAGAAATAATCCAAGGAGGAAGAAACAAACCTAGAATTGTAGCTGGAAAAATATTTTCAAGACGTTTGCTTCCATGTGATCACCACACCAAATGAAAACCTTTTCAATATGTGTGGCCAGACTGTTTGATTAAACATGTCTATAAGATTAGTTCAAACAAAAATGCAAAAATGATATGGCGACAGATATAGTTACCAAGATATGGAAATCACAACAGAGATCTCATGTCCCTTTAATTTTTCTGAAATCTCTTCACCTCTAGTTACTTAGTTTTAATGTGTTCACCTTAACCAACAAGTTCTCTCCTATTTGCATGATGTTTTTAATCTAAAGCTCAAACATTTGAAATGCCACAGAAACCTGGAGATTTGGATATTTGTATTCAGTATAATTCAAGTGGGAAAAATTCTAGCATTTGGGTCATCCTGCCATTTCAAACCTGGTATTAATGTTTTATATGACTTACTGTGTGCCTTGTTATGAGACACTTTATATGATATATTGCACATTAAGTGTTCATCTGTTGATAACAGTAACGTTATCCCCTATATTTGTAAGTGACCTAAGACTATAGGCAGAGATGGCTCATTTACTTCCCAGCTGCCCAGACCCAAAATAATCACACAAAAACTATATTAACTAAAAGAGTGCTTGGCCTATTAGCTTCGGCTGCTTATTTAATTATCTCTTATATCTTAAATTAATTCAGTTCTATTAATCTATGTATTGGCATGTGGCTGTGGTTTATTTTTTTTGTATGGATCCAGGGCATCTGTCTCCTTTGGCAGCTGCATGGTATCTTTCGGACTCTGCCTTCTTTTCTATCTCTGCCTAGAATTCTTGCCTTTTTCTATTCTGTCTTGCCATAGGCCCGAAGCAGATTCTTTACTAACCAATGGTGATAAAACATATTAACAGCATACATAGGGGAATCCCACATCACATTCCCTTTCTGTATAAATGAAAATGAAGGCTTTAACTTTAACATAGCATGATTACTTACAACAAAACAGTTATCAAGCAAGAATTATAGTTACAATATTTAGTCCATTTGCATTTGGCAACTTAAGGAAATTACTCTATCATTAATCCTATCACTGTGAGTCTAAAGTTTTATATTTAATCTATCTTTTTTAATTATAACTGTCTTTTGTTAATGCCATTAAAGACTCCAGAAGGATATAATATTACCTAAGTAAACAGGAAGTGCATAGTAAGCAACTTTTAAAATTCTAAAATTGTCAGAGACATCTCATTACTTGGACAGTCATCCAAAGTTCTTCTGTGATATTACAGCATCCATCTTCATCCTATAAATCCATAGTATTTGGCAGACTTTTCCATGTAGCAAGAAACTTCAAAAACAGTTCCATCTATATTGGTGATTTGTCAGTCTCTTTTTTCTGTGTCCTGCATAATGTCTGGCAGACTCTTTTATGATGCTGGAACCCTGAAGGACTGTCTCACCTTTAGGCAAGTTTAACAGTCATTTCTTATTGGGACCGATATGTCCAGTTCATACAGCATACTATTAAGCAGTCTAGGCAAGGGAAGGTTCTTGCTCAAATGGCTAGAGGGGAATCCCACAACACCAAACTATGTTTTGCTATTGCCGTTAACCTTTATGAAAGTGTTAGAGACAGAAGCAATGATTATATTTACTATACTTAGCCAAGATTTCTGAATTCCACATCAAAAGAGAAAGCAAAATTGTATCTTTAAAGAACTTATGTAATTGTGATTCTGATTAATAGAGGATTACTTAAATGTTGTTTGTACTCTGTGAATATGTACTCTTTCTAAAAGCAAAACTTACAGAGTTCAGGCTCTCTTCTTTCCAATGAATTTGAATTTTCAAAAGCTGCAGCTTTGAATATGTAATGTTTCGTCTTCAGGGCACATTCGCATTGCCCTGGTACATAGTGGGAAGTTTCTTCTTAATAGCTCTAAAATAGCAATTACAGTTGTTTTCTTGTCATAAATTCTCCACTACTGCAAGCCTGCTGACACCCTCTTGACAAACCACATCCTTTTCCTGCCTTTCTGTTCTCTTCTGCTTTTGATCTTCTGAATAACAGTGAATAGTAACCATTCCATAGTTTGGGTACCATGCAATCTTGAAATTTCCTTCACCCAACTCTCATTCCACTGCAACCTCCCTCGGATTATCAGAGTACAGGATAATGCAGCCATGTTCTTCACTAGAATATAACACAAATTGCTTCTAGTCAAATACTTTTTTCCTCTCTTGTTCTAAATATTTTTTCATAGGGTATGTCTTGATTAAAGTTTATTTTCCCTCTACTACTCCTCTATTCCTTCCTATCGCCCCTCCCATCCAGATCCACTCCTGTTCTATCTCTTGTTAGAAAACAAATAGGTATCTAAGGGATAATAACCAAATAAAATATAATATAATATGATAACAAAAACAACAAACACATTAAAACAAGAAAAAGCAAACAGAAGGAAAAGGACCCAAGAAAAGGCATGAGAAACATGTAGAAATAGGTACCTACTCATGCACACACTGAAAAATTCCATAAAAAACACAAAACAGGAAGCAAAAACATATTTGCAGGAGGACATGTAGGATAAATAAATAGATAAAAAATAAATATCTTTAACACAATTTTATGAGACAATAAACATCCAAAGATGTTCTTGAGTTCATTTTTTATTGGCCATCTACTGCTGGGCATGCAGCACACCTTTAAGAGTAGTTTGTTGCCACAAGGATACTCCCTTAGAGAAAGCAAAATTTTTATTTTTAAGTGGTTATCAATTTGAGATAGCTTGTGGGTTGGGAATGGGGGCATGTGGTCACTTCTTCATTCAGCTCCAGGACCCTATCTGGTACAGACCCATGCTGTCCCTGTGCATTCCTATGGACTCTGATCTTGCTGATTTAGAAGGTTTTATTTCCTAGGAGTTCTCCATCTCCTCTGAGTCTTACATTCTTTTTTACTTCTCTTCCACAGGGTTTCCTGAGCCATGAGGGAAAGAACCTGGTGGAGACAACCACTTTAGAACAGTGTGTTTCAAGGTCTCTCCCTCTATGTGTTTGGCCATTGGTCTATGTATTTGTTCCTATTTGTTGTAGGACGAAGCTTTCTCTGATGATGGCTTAGCAAGGCACGGATATATGAGTATAGCAGAATATCATCAGGACTATTTTCCTTCAGTAGAATGGTAGTATTTTGTTTGACCCTAGATCTTAGAACTACCTAATCTCCAGTTCTTGGCCATCAAAGTAGTATTGGATATGGGTTATTATTCATGGAGTGGGCCTTAACTCAAACCAGATACTGGTTCGTTACTCCTGCAAGCTGTGGGCCACCTTTTCACTAGCATATCTTGTAGGCAAGACACTGCTTTATATTTGTATCTGGATTGGTGTTTACCTTTCTCCTTTGATAGCATGCATAATACCTTGTGGTATCAAGTACACTAGCCTGAAGGGGCAGAGGCTCTTGGTAGGCCCCAGCTTGTGCATAACTCATGGAGGTAATCTTTCCATCAACGGAGCCTCACTGTCAGTTTGTGGAAAGCAACCTAGGTACATTGAAAGTAAGACAAACTCACTTCAAATTTATAGCTGCTTTGTTAAGTTATAGATGTAGAGCATTTAAATTTAGTAAGATATATGGGTATAAACAATCGTTGAGTCCCAAGACTCAAACAACTCACATAGTAGCTTTCTGTGGTTAACTTTATAGAGGAAAATACTCTATTTACCCTGAGGCTTTGTCTCTTATCATTATATGGCTGCATAGCTGCTCAAAGATGTGTCTACCATGACGCTCCAATGGGCAGTGGGTCATCCTTGGTGAGAGTTAGAGAGGTGATAAAACTTTGAGTTTCACTGTGTGGGGAAAGTGGAGCCAGGATAAAAGGCCCAAACTGCTTCACTCCTTTTGTCTCAGGGTGGACTGAGTCCCAAAAGCCATTTAAACCTATGTAAGAACACGGCCAAATGGTGGTAAAAAGCAAGGTGGATTCTCCTCTCGTGACAACCAAGCACCTTCTTTACTCACTGCCACAAAGATTAGTTATCTTAACACATAACCCAACAGTGGTTATGCATGTTCATCTCAGCACTACTCACAATAGTTAAATTATAGAATCAGCCTAATTATCTATCAATAGATAAAAAAATAATGGAAATGAGATGTTTGTGTGTGTGTGTAATGGAATTAAATGCCATAATATCAAATTAAATAAGCCATACTCAAAAACCACATTTTGTCTCATTTTTGGATACCAGATTTTATAGATTACTGAACACATATATATGCATATTTATTTAAATATATGCAAATATGTATGTGTATTTGATACAAAAGAAGCAAACCTAGAGAAAGAAAAAGGTGAGAGGTAGGTGAAGTGGGAAAAGGGAGGTATTACTGAGAGTGAATATGGTAGCTATGGGACATAATACATTTTAATAAAACTATCTTTATGAACTAATTGCCAAAATAAGTCAGTATAAAACTAATTTTTAATTAAATGTGTTAAATATAAAACATAAAATCATAATCTTCTAAAGATAATGTAAGATAATACCTGGATGAGATGGTTATAGAGTTAACACATTATATAAAACACCAGATGAAAAAGAGCACGTATGCCTATGAATTACAGTTTGCATCTAAACTGCTTCCCAACAGCTACATGCTAAAAAAACTTGCAATACATTGGTGGTGATACTTGGAGGTGTCAAAACTTTTAGGATAAGGCCTATTTGGAGGATGTAGCTCACTTAGAAACAAACCTTTGAAAGGTATATTTGTCTCCAGACTCCGGAGCTTTGGAACAAAAAATTCTCTTTTATTTTCATCAAGGCATACCTTGAAGGAATTTATTTACATTCATTAAGTTTTTTCTCCTGAGTTTTGCAAATAAGCTAACAGTATGTATCTTGCATCCTAGTACGTGTTCATACTTGTACTAGGATGCAAGTACTAATTCATACTTGTGGCTTTAGAATGTAATAATCCCTGCGCCTCTGCTTTCTTAGTCATTTCTGTAAATTTCTATTGTAATTATCTGTGTATCTCATTTCCTACCTTGTTACTTGTCTCCTGAGAATAAACTCTGGTTGCGAGATTGTTGGGGAGATGTTCCTTCTTGAAGATTGCTGGCTCCTGACCACCAGCTGCTTCTTAGACACAGATATATATATATATATATATATATATATATATATATATATATATATATATATATATGAATAGAGTATATTTACTGTTGGAGTTGAACACCTATCCTATCTGTCTTTCCTGTTGCGGGAGGCTTTGTCTTAATCCTGTTAATAACTTCATTTGCTTAACTCTTATGAATACAACTTTCCTGAAAAGAAGCTGTACCCTGTTCTGAACCTTCTTCAAAGGCAGATTAACAGATTAGAACTTCAGTGATTGTAGAGAGGATGAACTATTGGAGGTTCAGGACACAATTCTAATTTATTTGGCATTGTCTGTGGCTCCCTTAATAGTCATTCATTACCTATTCTATGTCGAACCTAGCATCTGTGTGTCTGCTGGAGAAAACTTTGGAATATATTCAGTTATCAGGTGATTAGCTTCCAATGATTCATAAGCTAAGAAGGGTATTACATAGCACTTAAGACCTAAAATAGGTTTCCCTGCTCTGCTTAACCTGTCTACCTATGTACCCAACAAAGTATTTGAGAAATATGTTGACAGGATTTTCTTTTTTTCTGTTACTATAAAAAATTAATGAAATTATTACCATATTGGAACACAGAATTTAAGTTTATCTAACTCCTATGTTCCAGGCTATAGGCACTCATATTTGACTCCAAAATAAACAATATCTTATGCACTTTGAGGGGACAATTATAGTTTTTACAACATCACTTAATGCCATCTGAACAAGGGACCACCCACAAAAACAATCCAGTCTTTTCTGGGTGAGACAGCATGGGTCTCTTGTGTACAATAATCCTGGTTAGTTGATGGTCAGTTTGTTTATTCTTATCGGGTTTTATGATCTTACTTGTCGGATACATGCACTGGTTTGCTTTAAAATCATTTTTGTTCAAGGTATCCATTCTGTTAACTTTGAAAATTATTTTGGTTACTAAATGTTCAGTTTTAATTTGTTAGTATTCAGTCTTTTTCTTTGATACCATTGCAATATCTAATTCAAGAATTGGGAAACATGTAGAAAAAGGCAGGTATTTGCTCCTCAGGCTGGTTTTATGTTTTTTTAATTATGTGAATTCCAGTGTTGTTGTAAGAAGCTGCTTGTTTGTTTCTGGCTGCTCAGCCTGGAAATTCTCACACAGAAACCATGTTATTTGAAATACTGTTTGGTCAATAGCTTAAGCATATTTCTGGCTAACTCATATCTTAAATTAACCCATCTCCATTAATCTGTGTATAGCCATGTGGCTGTGGCTTACCAGGTAAAGTTCTGGTGTCTGTCTCTAGCAGGGCTACATGGCTTCTCCCTGACTCTGCCTTCTTTTTCTCAGCATTCAGTTTTGTTTGTCCTGCCTATTTTTACTCTGCCCTATCACAATTGCCAAAACAACTTTTTTATTCATTAACCAATAAAAGCAACACATATACAGGAGGACCTCCCACACCACAGTGTTAAGCATGTTTTTATATTTAAATGGAGACACTACTAAATGGAACATTTCTTGTTACTTCCCTCAGTAGGGAAGCATAATATCTCTAAATTGGTTTATTTTGTGGGCACTAGAGTCTTAAACAATAGTCAGAGATACCTGGACTAAAATTCATGGACTTTCTGCTTGTAAGTAAAAATATTGGCAACTAACAAAGAGATGTAAAAATATGTAATTTACAAAATTAACAGGAGCTCTACAAATTTTATGTAAAATGTGTCGAACATTAAAAATGAATTTAAAATATTATAGGTTATGTCAGAACAAAAGAAAAATTTGAGAAATCTGCTTTAAACCTGTCTTATCTGCTTTCTCTCCTTTTGAATATTATTTATCTCCTAATGAACAAACTCTATATAAAAGGAAAAGATTATTATGGTCTATTTTAAAAAAACCCAGGGGAGAAAATAACATACTATATTAAAATTTTCCATGCGTAAACACTAAATATTCATTTAATAAAGCACTATTTAACAAAATGAACCAGTTCTAAGAGCCCTAATGATTTATATTTTGTCATCTTTACCATTATAATTAAGGAGTCAGACATGGAGTTGGATAGAGTGAACATATTTAATCAGTGGAGCCATGCTGGGAGAGCAAATGGAGAGATCAAATTGTCTAACATCTTTCTTCTGGGTGTTGATAAAAGTTTTAAATTGAAATAAATTGAAATAAAAATTTAAAGGATATGCATAACTGAACAGTTTTGGTCACGATGCTATTTCCTTGATCCTTTTCTTAAATCTGTATCTACAAGATGATGTAAAATGTTGCTTGAGGGGTAGATCAATTTCAGCGAGGATACTTCCTTCTCCAGCATATAGATTTCTCTAATAGGTCTCTTTCTGGGGAATAAATCTTCCAAGATTTCCATGGTTAATTAGTACTTAATCTAACTCACAGGAACATATAGCTAGCTCTGTAAGAAGATGGCAGGCACTAAATGAACACATGTCAGACTTTGATCTTGACCTTTAGTTGCTGTTTGGACACAGAGGCAAAGAATCTTTTTAAAAGGAATCTTTCAAAGTTAAAATGACTTAAATCTTTATTATATGGTTAATTTAAATTGGTGTTTTGCAGTATTTAATGCTGTTTGATATTTAAATAACAAACACATGTTTTCTGTTTCAGATATAATTTGAATTTTTATTTAAAATATGGTTAGAAGGAAATTAGAGCTTTCTAATCTTTAAAAAAATAATAACAACAACAGAGAAAAGATTCATCAAATAAGTTAATAGAAAAACTACAGAATTAAGTCAGTCTGTATACTTTATAGATGTGCTAACCTCAGAATGGAAACCAGAATATGAGGTATGTTGTGAAAGGGGTTTTGCTTTCGTTTCCAGAGCAGAAGAAAAGCTATGGTTACCATCAAAATTGATGAAGATTTGACTTGAACAAGAGAGACCTCTTAATTAAAAGAGATGACATTTCATCTAAACTAACCTATAAAGCTAAAAAAAATGTTTTTTATTTCATCAGATATAACTTGCCATAAGAGAAAGTCCACAAAACTAGGGTGAGGGAAGGGTTTTATTTTTGTCTTTTCAGGAAAATGAAGGCTTCCAGCCAAGGAATCTGAAGACCACTGGACAAATGAGACATGTGAAGAAGAAAGAAAAATTATCCAAAAAAATGTCCCAAGAAAACGCATAATTTGGCCTATTTATATAACACATTTTCAATAGGTTAAAATTTTATAAATCTTTCCAAATGTTTGTTTCTGCTGTTCTCTACAGATGTATAATGCAAATAGTCTTTTTGTAGTCCCAATCCAATTAAAAATTAAAGCTGGGTTTGGAGTTGGAGTGTGGCTCTCTCCTTCTCTAAACCTAAATGTGCTTCTTAAAGTAAAATCCAAAATCTTTGTCTCGTGTCAGAGAGTATCTGATATGGGAAAATAAAAACTAATTAACTATTGTATTACTATTAATATCATAATCCTTTGGTTTTATTTTGACTCTTTGAGAGCTTTTCTTAAGGTATAAATATCATCTCAAAATTTATAAGGTTAATATATATTTTTAAAAATGTTTGTCATGATATTAATGGTCATATAGAGTACTACTTAATTCTAAAAAAAAAGGCTTCATCTCACTTCCTGTACATTATTTTCGGTTTGAGTCTATCAGATGTAACTAGGAATTAAGTTTTATGCTCTGGACAAGGACAATTTTACCAGGATTATGATAATATCACTAAGCTGAAAAAACACCATTTAAAGATAGACTTTGGACTAAAAACTGCTCAGGACAATTTTGAGGTAGCTAACTGAGCTGATCCAGTCTCACAGACTACTCTAGCCAGGACTGTGACAAGCTCTGTACTTTCCAATTATACAAAGACTGGACAACAGATGGTATAGCTACCTCTCCCTGGACTTGACAATGAATACAAATTTTTCTTTTCAGGATTCCCTAAAGATGCTGTTGACCCCCAGATAGAAAGATGTAGTTTTAAGAACAGGATTCCTCATTTCCAGGAAGTGGAAGGGGTGATTTTTGGTTATTCAACGGGTTATAAATATTTGTCAACATTTAGAGTGGTTGGTTATAAGCTGTTAATGGTAAAAATCATAAAAAAAAGGTTAAAAGGAGATTAGACCCAGATCTCTTATTTTGAAAAAAGGGGGGCTATAGATATGATAGGAGGTAAGGGTAGATTATTGAATCTACTCTGAAAAGAAAAAGGGAGGCATAGAAATAGGATAAAAATGCAGATTATTGAATTTATTTTTAAACCAAAAAAGAAACTAATAGCTTTAAATATTTTACTTTTAGTTATATTGGTGCAAATTTGAGATTAATTTTGTTAGAACATACTCTACATGCATTCCTAATCTTGTTCAAGGTATTCTACCTATACATCTCATTTAATAATGTAATGCCAATGCTATTATTACCAACTAATTTGGATATAAAGAGTGCAAGTTAGAAGTTAGTCATTGCAATCAAACTTGTAGTCATTTAGGTATTTTTTTTCATGTTCAAATGGAGATATATTTTACATAGACAGATCATCTTCAAATACTTCAGAGATTTGCAGAATATGGCATTTAAGATGTTGTAATAACATAGGTTCTTTTTTTATGACAACAAGACATATCTGCTCCTGGCAGCACCAACCTAATTCAGAGAAGATGATGGGCTCTGAAAAGAAAGAAATCCACTTCCTAGACAGAAGAGTTCATTCAGATAACACCAGTATGAGAAGCTGAATGAGAAGACCAGAACACTCTTTTCTTCTACAGATTAGTGCTGCTTATTTAGTTAGGAAAGCTCCCATGACACTCTATCAGCATCTACCTTTTATCAAAGCAAAAGTTCTTGTATGTGAAATTTTGTTGTTGTTGTTTTTTTTTTTTTTTTTGTAATTCACAAGTAAGTTACCAATGACTTTCTTATTTAGATACAGGTAGTTATTATCACATTATAAATGTTTATAAAAGTCCTATAATATGTTAGAGGATTAATTAAAATCCTGGACTTTTGTTTTATAGACATCTCTGCACTTCTGTCATTCACATCTTTGTTTCAATAAATTTATAATTTATTTAGTGAATAAATTACACATGCATTATTCTTTCTATACCCTTATTCATAATTATCTTTTCTTTAACTTAATACAAATAATACAAATTTAGAAAGTTAGGTTTATATGGTATAATTACATGGAATAATTTAAATAAAATTAAATAAACCCATCTCTGATATACAGTAAAATTAATAAGTATATGCCAATTGACTGGTCCTGCAAATAAGACATATAACAGCTCACACAATTTGATTCTCCTCTGACCTTGCTGTCAATACCCATATACAGATCTCTGTATATATTCTGAGAAAAATTTCCAGAAGATTATGAACATGGAGTCAAATAATATGAAATCTCACATCTAGTTTATCACAATGTTTTATAACTGTAAGCGTGTTGGAGCTGCAGGGATGACTCACTGACAAACATGCCTCCTTCTCTTCCAGAAAACCCAAGTTTGAGTTCTAGACCAACATCAGGCAGTTCACAACTGCCTATAACTCCAGTTTGATATGGGATGTCCTTCTGTTTATGTGTTGCTTTTATTGG
This sequence comes from Microtus oregoni, assembly GCF_018167655.1. Lineage (NCBI taxonomy): Eukaryota > Metazoa > Chordata > Mammalia > Rodentia > Cricetidae > Microtus > Microtus oregoni. The sequence goes on along the minus strand of NW_024543075.1, from coordinate 38,572,228 downwards.
ATAATGAATAAAGCTATTTTGGTCAATGGCTTAACAGACTAAAACCAAGTGGGAAATCTGAACAGAGATAAAGAGAGACAGTAGGCAGAGTCAAGGAGAGGCCATGTAGCTGCTGAATGAGAATGATGCCAGAACCTTACCAGTAAGTGACAACCTCATGGTGATATACAGATTAATAGAAATGGGTTAATTTAAGATATAAGATATAGCTAGGAATATCCCTGAGTCATTGGACAGTGTTGAAATTAATACAGTTTCTGTGTGAGTATTTGGGTCAGGATGGGTGGGAAGTGCAGTTTCTATTTACAAAACTACAAATAGTGCCCAAATGTTTGGCATGAATTTTAGACAGATGAAAGAATATAGTCAAGTCCAGCTTCCTGTTAGCAGCATTGTTTTGGGTGAGCTCTGTTGGTGGCAAGCAGGGGCATAGTTCCTTTAAGAGAGACTTCCTGACACAGCATTAGCAGCAAGACCTGTGCAGCTCTATAAAGAGGCCCTGCCATCAAACATTTATGGTGTTTATGAGCAGCTAGCAGCATGCTTCTTGGTGGTGGTACTGACCTTGAAACTTTACAGAGTTGTGGTAAAAACATGGCTCCCACCAGTATCTCCACCATAAAACTAATCTCTCAGAAAGCCAAGGAGTTGGACAGATCCAGTTTGCAAAGCCATGGTCTTACTCCTTGCCATATTGATTATCAAATTAGAGACTCATGTGGTCAGAATAAGAGATACAGATGCAGACGAAAAACCCTTCTAAATAGTTTGCATTGTATTTAAAGATATACCAATGCTTGGGCAAGAAAAAAAAGAAGAGAGAAATGCCTTTAAAAAGAGAAAAAAAAATAAAAGAAATATAGTAGTTGGGTGTGGTGGCACACACCTTTATTCCCAGCACTTGGGAAGCAGAGGCAGGTAAATGTCTATGAGTTCAAGGGCAGTCTGTTCTACAGAGTGGGTTCCATGACAATCAAAGATGCACAGAGAAACACTAACACAGAAAAACAAAATTTAAAAATAAAAATAAAAGAAATAGAGTAAAAATCATTAAAGCTACAAAAAGATGTAAAATACACAGAGAATCTGGATACTGTATGTTATTGTGTTGCTTTTGAAATGTTTAACTGCTGAGGAAGGAACAACAGCTGTTAAAAGACATTTGATTATAAAGATATATAGAGATAAATACAGTTAGATAGATAATCTGCAACACTTGAAACACCTAAAGAACATGGTATTTAAAATGTTTTAAGAACTTAAACTTTTCATTGTATGGGCTGCTAAGCTAAACCAGCATGTATAGTATAAATGTATCATGATACCAAATTTGGGTCTAAGAGTATGCTGATTTGGAAAAGAGGTTTTTCTTTTGTTTCCACAGAGGATGAGAACCTGTGGACTCCTTCCAGACCAATGTGGTATGACCCCTGAAAGGTTGCCTTGAACATCCTCGAAAAAATTACTTTGCCCTACTGCTGACTAAGATGAACCTAGCATACAGGATACACCATGAAAGACCTGATTAACAGTGCCCCCAAACAGCAGGAAGCAGTATGGACAAAACTATGCTCATATTTCCAAATATTGTTTATAAATGTTCTTTTGCATTTAAAGGGGAATATGATATAGATATGAATAATTTGCATTGGTATGAATCTTGGTTTACAAATATAAGGTCAATTTTGTTATATGTATATTTTTGCTCTTGATTAAGGTATTGTGATTGTATAGTTTATTTAAAAATGAATGTATAATTAAGGAATATAGGTTAATAGATAATCATCTACAATATTCAAGCTTGTAATCATGTTAAATTTTCTAGATGTATAGAGATATATTTCAGTTAAATGGGTATTCTTCAAATCTTTCAGAGACCTTCAAAGTATGGCATTTAAAATGTTTTAATAACTTAGGACTTCTCATGACATGAGACACATCTGCTCCTAGTAGCACCAAGCTACTTCAAGAAGATTGGTGTTGAAAAGGCTCCTTATGGAGTTGGTTAGCCATTTGGGCAAGAAACTGCTCTTGCCTGGACTGCTTAACTGGACATGCAGTACCTGCAGAGAAATGACTGCTGAATTTGCCTAAAGGTGAGATGATCCTTCGGGGTTTCTGCCTCATGAAAGAGTCTGAGAGACATTCTGCAGGATACAGAAGAACGTGACTGACAAACTGTCAATATAGGCAGAACTGTCTTTGAAATTTTCTGCTTCGTGGAAAAGTCTGCCAGATACAATGGGCCTGTAGGCTGAAGATGGATGTTCCAATGGTACAGAAGAACTTTGGCTGACTGTCCAGTCAGCAAGATGTCTCTGTCAATTCTAGAATTTTGGAAGTTGCTTACAATGCACTTCCAATATACATAGGTACTATATCCTTGGCAGTCTTTAATGGAGTTGAAGAATTTATGGTTATAGTTATAGTTTTCCTTAGTTATAACAAAAGATAAAATAGATATAAAAATTGTAACTGTAATTCTTGCTTGATAGCTGTTTTGTTATATATAATTTTACTATGTTAAAGCCTTCCTTTTTGTTTAAACAGAAAAGGGGAAATGGTATAAGAGGTCCTTCTGTCTTTGTGTTGCTTTTATTGGTTAATAAAGAAACTGCTTTGGGCCTGTTGATATGGCAGATCTTAGGTAGGCTGGGAAGACAGAACTGAATGCTGGAGAAAGAAGAGCAGAGTCAGACAGAGACACCATGGATCTGGCAGAGACAGACACTATGAATTTTACCTGCTAAGCCACTGCCACGTGGCAATACACAAATTAATAGAAATGGGTTAAATTAAGATGTGCTGGACAGTGGTGACACATGCCTTTAATCCCAGCATTCAGGAGGCAGAGGCAGGTGGATTCTTGTGAGTTCAAGGCCAGCCTTGTCTATAAGAGCTAGTTATAGGACAGGCTTGATAGCTACAAGTAAACCCTGTCTCAAAAAAAAAATTTACCCAATAAGAAATTAGAACTAACGTGCTAAGCAATTATTTAGTTAATATAATTTCTGTGTGGTTATTTCACGGCTAAGCTAGCTGGGTATCCAGGATAAACAAGCAGCCCACTGCAACATGGTGGGTACCTTCCCTAGGCTGATTATCCTAAGTTCTATAAGAATGTAGGCTGTGCAAAGCCATAATGGGAAAGCCAGTAAGCAACACCCCTCCATAGCTTTTACATCAGCTCCTGCCTCCAGGCTCCTGCCCTGCTTGAGTTCCTGTCCTGATTTCCTCCAGTGATGACTAGCAATATAGATTTATAAGCCAAATAAACCCTTTCCTACAAAAAAAAAGAACTTAGACTTTTCTCAACAGTGAGACATGTCTGCTCTAGCAGCACCAATTATTCCAGAGAGTTTGATGGATGTTGCCTTCTATATGACAAGGCTTGCCATTTGGGCAAGAAACTCCTGTTGGCTGGTGTGCCTGACAGTATATTTTATAAACAGACACACAGGATCCACCAAAAAATGTCTGCTGAACTTATCAAAAGATGGTAAGACAGTATTTCATGATTACTGCTCCATAAAAGAAACTGCCAGATATTCTGTAGGACATAGAAGAAAGTAACTGACAAAGTGCCAATATAGGTAGAACAGATCTTCAAATTTCGTGTTTCACTGAAAATTCTACCAGATATTATGGGCCCATAGGCTAAATATGGATTCCCCAAAATTACAAAAGAACTTTGGGTGACCATCCAGGCAGTGAAATGTCTCTATAATTATTAGAACTTTGGATTTCACTTACAATTCACTTCATGTTTACTTATGTAATATTATAAACTTTTGGGTTCTTGGATGGAGTTGAAGACAAATAGTATAGATATTGTTTTCCTTAGTTATAAGAAAATATGAATTAGATATAAAACTTTAGATTCACAAAGATAGATGATAGAATGTTTTCTTTAATTTTGCATAATACAAATAAACTTAATATTGCAACTGTAATTCTTGCTTGATAACTGTTTTATTATATGTATTTTTACTATGTTAAAGTTAAAACCTTCCCTTTTATTTAGACAGAAAAGAGGAGATGATGCAGGATGTCATTTTGTATATGTGTTGCTTTTATTGTTTAATGAATAAGGCTGTTTTGACCAATGGTTAAATGGAGTAAAGCCAGGCAGAAAATCTGAACAGAGATAATGAAAAAGAATAGGCAGAGTCAAGGAGACACCATGTAGTTGCCAAAGGATAAGGATGTTAGAATTTTACCAATAAGTCATAGCCTCATAGTGATATACAGATTAATAGAAATGGGTTGATTTAAGATGTAAGCGCTACCTAGAAATATTCCTGAGTCATTGGCCAAGCAGTGTTGTAATTAATACAGTTTTGTGTGATTATTCGGGTATGGGTGGCCAGGAAGTGAAAAGTCACAGTCTTTGTTGAACAAGAGACTCTTAATAACAGGGTCATGGATTTGGGCACCACAGTTGGTGACATTTGTAACACGGTTAATAAAAACTCAGAGACTGAAATTGGAGTGTAATCTGAACCCAAGAAGCAAAGCAGTCAATCACTGGCTCTTACCTCAAGCTCAGTCTGAAATGGCAAACCTCCCTCCAGGAATCTCAGAATGAGACTGTGTCTGAAAGCTTCATCCTCCCATTTTATAATCCTTTCTAGTACTGGGATTAAAGGCATCACCACTGGAATTAAGGGCATGCACCACCTGGTTTCTATGGCAACTAGTGTGGCTACTGGGATTAAACGTGTGTGTTACTACTGTCTGGCTGTAAGGCTGACCAGTGTGACTGTTTTACTCTCCTGATCCCCAGGCAAGTTATATTTATTAAAATGTAATTGAAATGCCACTACATTAGTTTCAGGAGATCTGATGACCTTTGGTCTCTGCAAGAACTTGCATGTCTGTGGTATACATAAATAGGCATATACATGTACACATAAACTTAATTTTTTAAATTAAAAAAATGTTGTTACACTTAATTTACATGTTATTTTATTTTCTGTTTAGCATTTCCTCAGATAAGTATGAAAGAAACACTACCATTCGATGCATTTATATGTTGATGCATAATTTTTCCAAGAATTTGTTTACTTTAAATAAAGATGATCTAAATAATTGTCTTGCGAGTGTTTGTATTGACAGAAGTTATGTCATCTAACTGACATAAGATATTAATAGTATATTTATGAAGGTGTCTTGTGGTATTAATTACCTATTTTAAGAATTATTGAAATATGACAAGGCATGCCTAAATTTGGGAACTTATTAAAGTGAAAGCTACTTATGTCTTTGAAAATTGCTCAAGTCTCAGAGAAGTACTTTTCTCTTGTTCTCTGTCTAGAAGCCAGAATTATCTGAAAGTTTTAAACTCAGAATGTTTTAATTATGTTCTCAGTTAAGCAGGGCTTGTTTCCATTCCACATAGAGATTCCCGTGTGGTCTACTGTAAAATCTATATGTTTCAATGTGAATATATATTGAACATAACTTATTTAAGCTAAAGCCTGAAATAAAATACTGGAAGAAAGCAAACAATCTAAATGTGTGGCTATTGACAATACATAAAGGAAGCTATTCTTAGTGTAAGAAGGAGAAGGTTTTGCAATGCCCTCTATTTATGAAATAAGTCTTACAAACTTACTCATAATCCACTTAAAGTATATGACATGTTTTTACTTATATTAAGTTGAGACCGGGTCTTGCTATGTAGTCAGGTTGGCCTTGGGCTTTTAGTTCTCCTGATTCACCTTCCCAACCACCATAGTTGAGGGAGGACAAATGAGAGAGGCTGGAAGGTGAGGCAACCAACTTTGGCTAAGGCCTAATTGGAGGGAGGAAAAGGAAGGGGAAGTAAATAATTCTATTTCAATTAAAACATAAAACAACAAAAATAAGTTTTGATCCTTTTCTGTTGAGTCCTGCATATTCATCAGCATTAGGGAAAATGTACTAGCTTTTTAGCAAACAGAAAGGATTTATGTTTCTTTGATTACTGGATATAGCAATGATACAGACACATCTTGTTATATGAAAAAATGGACATATTCCTGGTAAATTGCAGATTTTTGACTCTATGTACTCTGTAAACTTTTACCTTCTAAATAGAGTTTGAAGTCAGGAGATAATGGGATACTTTAGATGTGCTTATAAGCATAGTACAAAAGTCTCCCATCTTCAAGAGAAAGCTCAAGGGAACATGTTTATATCAACCCTTAGGATCTCATTTTAAATAAATTCCTCCTGGAAATTCCTCTGTTCAGTTCCTGGGAGAATTTGTGTGTGAGTCATGTGGTTGGACAATATTTAGTATGGAGAAATATTCTGCATGCCTAGGAATAAAAATATAGTGAGAAACACCTGGTGATTCTGGTCTTCACCCTGACGGAGTTCACAGTCCCCTTGCCAGGGAGCCAGCCTCTCTGAACACTCTTCAGGTTAGTCCACCAGGTGATCACAGGGGTTTGCTTATCACCTCATCAAGAGTTTATATGTTCACCTCATTAAAGCCAGTCTTTGAGGAATTATACACTCCACTCCAACATCATTTTCTTTCCTTTCTTCCTCCTCTCCCTCTCTCTCCTCTCCTTCTTTCCTCTTCTTTCCTCTCTTCTCCCTCTCCTTCTCTCCCCTCCTTTACTCTCCTCCTCCTTTCTCTGCTTTCACACAACAATATAGAAGTCCTTCTAGACATATGCAGTGATAATATCCTATTAAAAAGTGTTACAATTTTTAGGCTAAGAACCTCTCATACTAAGTTTATATTGTTACAACTATACCTTAACAGATATTCTTCAGATCTTTACTAGTATATTCCTGTCTTTTCCAATCTCTCATATACTGAATGCAACAACCAAATGTGTATCTTTAGTTTTGAAAATCCTTGTCTCTAGAAAATTGCTTGTCATAAACGTCACGGAGAGAACAGATTTTGTTACTATCAGATCTGCCATCCCTGTTACAATAAACACATTTTACACTGTTCACAGGGAACTACTTCTTTGTTTTTTATTCAGAATAGGAGAGTATACCCAAACAAGCATTTCTCATGTTTTCTGATGATCATTCTAGGGTGCATCCTATTGTCCAGTAAATACTGTGTCTTTTATACTTCATTCATATTTTGGTATATAAAACGGAAAAAAACAGTGACTTGAACTTAACCATGTATAATAGAAATGCATTAATGCAGTATAAAACCCTCAGAAGCTGATAAATAGAAAATAACTCAGCTTAATGCAGTCACTGAAAACTTGGCAAAAAAGGGGGCAGTAGAGGAAAGTATTGTTGATAGTTGACTAAGTATTTACCTAGTTAATAAAGCAAGAAGGGAGCTTCAGTTAGAGAATCCATAGGGACAAAGCACAGATCCATGCGTGAGTCTGACAAGGATATTGAATGAGAATCAGGAATTAGGAGAAGGGAACTTGCAGACTTCTGCAGTCTGCTAGAGATACTGAGTGGCTAAAGCTATGTGTCTGATTAAAGGATTCACAGAAGGAATTCTTGAATTGGTTTAAATGAGGGAATTTCAAATGGTAAGATCAGGACTGAAAAAGATTATTCTAGTATATATTAATTCATTGGATTGGGCAACATAGGGGGTATAAACATTGAGGTAAAATAAATGGAATCTACAGCATTGGAAACTCAGTTAAGGATACACTAGGAATATATAAGAGATGCAAGTGACATGTCATAACTGTTAAACAACCAAAAATACCAAGTCAATGATGTAAGAAAGCGAAACACTGCTACTTTAAGTGTGGAAGACTATTTTAGTAGTTGTGTATATATTGCAGAAAAGACAAACAATGAGTACAGTACCTGCTCTTAGGTTGTCTTCATCTGAAGATATTGATAAATTACATATAAAATATTCATTTTCATATGCAATAAGAAATTTCTACTTACAGTATTCTAGAGAACTAAAAATTATCATGAGGCAATTTTCATTATTATTTGTATACAAATTAATGTATTTTCTTTAGTAGATAAAGAAATGATAACTTTTTTTATTTTTTAATATTGGAACTAGGCTGAAATATCTTATTAAAGAGGGTGTATTAATTCAGAGAGTTTAGATTCAAACCAAATTGTATCTCTCCAAAATTTAGATCAGTATTAACATCATCTTACTTTCCTATGAAGTATGTATGTATATATTTTTTTCTGCCAAGTATGGAGAATTCTCAATCTCATTTAAACGAATTTGCAGTGAAGCTCAATACAAAGTTTAATTTGTGAACCAGAATTCTAATGGCAAAACATATTCCAGTGCATGTAGAGATTTAAGAAGCTCTAATTATTAAATAGTAGTTGAAGTTGAAGGGGTAGAAGAGGTTATACTCAGTGATGTGTGGGCTCAGAGGGTGACAAAAGGCAGAAACTGAACAGAAGGAAAAGGGAGATAAAGAAAAGGAGATATCACCAGGAGAAAAACACGCCAAAGTGAAGTGAAAACAGTGCTACAGCCGTAAATGTGACTGAGATAAATCAAGGAAAACAAATGCAAAAAGAAGCATATTTGCCCACCAAATATCACTTGGAGTTTGTCGGAATTGTGAAAAACATATTCTTTAGAAGCTTAGTGTGAAGGGAAAGCTAAATGGCTTTTTGCTTTTTCCTCTCTTCTGTCATGTCTTTATTAGAAGTGATAAGCATTGAAGAAGAAATAGTTAGCAGATGGCTTCATTTCTTTTTTTTAATTTTTTTTATTGAGAAAAGGAAAAAAAAAACGTTTCTGCCTCCTCCCAGCCTCCCATTTCCCTTCCCCTCCTCCTACCCTTCTTTCCCCCCCCCCCACTCCTCTCTCCCTCCCTCTCCAGTCCAAAGAGCAGTCTGGGTCCCCTGCCCTGTGGAAGGTCCAAGGTCCTCCCCCCTCTGTCCATGTCAAGGAAGGTGAACATCCAAACTGGCTAGGCTCCCACAAAGCCAGAACATGAAGTAGGATCAAAACCCCGTGCCATTGTCCTTGGCATCTCATCAGCCCTCATTAATCGCCATGTTCAGAGAGTTCGGTTTTATCCCATGCCTTTTCAGTCACAGTCCAGCTGGCCTTGGTGAACTCCGAATAGATCAGCTCCACCGTCTCAGTGGGTGGGTGCACCCCTCGTGGTCCTGACTTTCTTGCTCATGTTCTCCCTCCTTCTGCTCCTCATTGGGACCTTGGGAGTTCAGTCCAGTGCTCCAGGGTGGGTCTCTGTCTCTATCTCCATCCATCTCCAGATGAAGGTTCTATGGTGATATGCAAGATATTCGTCAGTATTGCTCTAGGATAGGGTCATTTCAGGTTCCCTATCCTCAGCTGCCCAAGGAACTAACTGGGGACATCACCTTGGGCTCCTGGGAACCACTCTAGGTTCAAGTCTCTTGCCAACCCTAAGGTGGCTTCCTTAACTAAGAATTGTGGTTCCGTGCTCCCCTATCCAACCTTCCTTTAACCCAATCATCCTGTTTCCCCAAGTTCCCCCCATTGTCCCCTTCTCACTTTTCTCTCCCCATCTCCCCTTACCTTCATCCCACCCCGCCCCCAAGATCCCAATTTTCTCCCCAACAATTTTGTCTACTTCCCATAGCCAAGAGGATAACTATATGTTTTTCCTTGGGCTCACCTTCTTATTTAGCTTCTTTAGGATCACCAAAGAACCTGTGACTTTTATTTATGGCTAGAAACCAATTATGAGTGAGTACATCCCGTGTTCATCTTTTTGGGTCTGGGTTACCTCACTCAGGATAGTGTTTTCTTTTTCCATCCATTTGCATGCAAAATTCAAGATGTCATTGTTTTTTTACCACTGAGTAGTACTCTAATATGTATATATTCCACACTTTCATCATCCATTCTTCCATTGAAGGACATCTAGGATGTTTCCAGGCTATTACAAATAATACTGTTATGAACACAGTTGAACAAATGCTCAGGGCATCTCTTGGGTATATTCCCAAGAGTGATATTGCTATGTCCAGGGGTAGGTTGATCCCGAATTTCCTGAGAAACCGAAACACTGATTTCCAAAGTGGTTGCACAAGATTGCAGTCCCACCATCAGTGGATGAGTGTACCCCTTCATCCACAGCCTCTCCAGCAAAGGCTATCATTGGTGTTTTTGATTTTAGTCATTCTGACAGGTGTAAGATGATATCTCAAAGTTGTTTTGATTTGCATTTCCCTGATCGCTAAGGAAGTTGAGCATGACCTTAAGTGTCTTTTGGCCATTTGAACTTCTTCTGTTGAGAATTCTCTGTTCAGTTCAGTGCCCCATTTTTTAATTGGGTTAATTAGCATTTTAAAGTCTAGTTTCCTGAGTTCTCTATATATTTTGAAGATCAGACCTTTGTCTGTTGCGGGGTTGGTGAAGATCTTCTCCAAGTCAGTAGGTTGCTTTTTGTCTTAGTGACAGTGTCCTTTGCTTTACAGAAGCTTCTCAGTTTCAGGAGGTCACATTTATTCAAGGTTGCCCTTAATGTCTGTGCTGCTGGGGTTATACATAGGACGTGATCTCCTGTCCCCATCTGTTGTAGGGTACTTCCCACTTTCTCTTCTATCAGGTTCAGTGTGTTCAGACTGATATTGAGGTCTTTAATCCATTTGGACTTGAGTTTTGTGCATGGTGATAGATATGGGTCTATTTTCATTCTTCTACAGGTTGACATCCAGTTGTGTCAGCTCCATTTGTTGAAGATGCTTTCTTTCTTCCATTGTATACTTTTAGCTCCTTTATCGAAAATGAGGTGATCATAGGTTTGTTGGTTAGAATCCGGGTCTTCTATACGATTCCATTGGTCGACTTCTATGTTTTTATGCCAGTACCACACTGTTTTCATTACTGTAGCTCTGTAATAGAGTTTGAAGTCAGGAATGGTAATGCCTCCAGAGGATCCTTTATTGTATAGGATTGTTTTGCTATCCTGGGTTTTTTGTTTTTCCATATAAAGTTGATTATTGTCCTCTCAAGATCTTAAGGAGGAGTGGTTATGGAACCTTATATACTCTTTGAGTTTGAGTTTTAGCTCCTTTTTGTCTTGAAGAGTTCCTGCCTGGTACATAATTCTTCTCATCCTATTACTTTTTGAACAAGGTGTTGGATGTTAAGCTCTGCCAAAACTGTTACCATGAATCATACATTTTTTTTAATTGAGAAAACGAAAAAAAAAGTATCCACCTCCTCCCAGCCTCCCATTTCCCTCCCCCTCCCCCCACTCCTCTCCCCCTCCCTCTCCAGTCCAAAGAGCAGTCAGGGTTCCCTGCCCTGTGGAAAGTCCAAGGTCTGCCCCCCTCTGTCCATGTCTAGGAAGGTGAACATTTTATTCCTTCCCTGCACACACTTCTCTGATCCCACAGATCCCTTTGAACAATTTCATGCACATGGAGAGGCCTCTGTTCCTGGTGATTGGAAGCCTTACTCTAGCTTCTTCCCCCCTTTTTTCCCTTTACATTTTGTAGGAAGAAGAAGATTCATATCACTTGCATAAAAATAGTTTCCTGGAATGTTATCTTTCTCTCATTCAGGTATCAATATTTTGTATGTTCTATATTTTAATTGTAATATACTTAGAGTTTCTATTGCTTTCCTTTGAGTTATAAGTATGAGGAGATTCTGATTTACAAAGCCATCTTTGCATTTAACTTTGTCATACTTTTGTATGTGAATATTTTCACCAAATTTGCAAATTCTTAACCATTATCTATTCTTATGTCCCCTTTACTCTGTCTAATCTTTTCTCTACTTCTGGGTGTGTTACATTTCTGACATCTTTATAGTTCTCATTTCCTATTTTTTGCCTTTCTAATCATGGGTTTTCATACTGTTCTCTTATCTTCTAGTTAGCTAATTTCTCTTTCCTTTGTCTTATTCAGTTAAGCATCTTTTATATCCCAGCTTTAATAGTTCAGTTTTTAAGATCTGAAATAAAAACTCACATTGTTTCTTATTTTAGTAATATTCAGTAAATTTTAGTAACATATATCGTTCATAACATTTTAAAATGTCTAATAACTACAGTATTATGTTTCTTTTAGTATTTCCTGTTAGTTTTGTTCTGTGTTTCTCTTAGTCATTGTTCATATTTTATATTATGCTTTTTAATTTCATTTTGTTGAGCACAAGGACTTGTGTTTGGGATATTATAAAGCTAGTTTAGAGTTCCGAATGTTACTCTCCTAGACAAAGATTTTATTTTTGTTCTCTCAGGGAGGTAAGAGTTGATTCTCTTCTGTAGAACAGATTTTGTTAATTTATACTGGACAGTTTATATATTTTCAACTCATTCCTCACTTCAAGTTATCAGAGATCACAAATAAGACCTTAGGTAGTAGATTAGTGTTACTTAAATTTCATAAAGCTTACGCTCCATCTTTTATCTCATGCCTCCTGCTATTGTAAAACTGTTGAAGTCTTCCTTAGCATTTCACTTCCTGAATATCCACTTTCTGCAGAATTCTTAGGGCTCCCAGTTGCTTCTTGATAATCCACAAGTTCCTTATGGGAAAAATGTACTCCCCTTGTGCTCGCCACACTCTGGTGTTCCTCCTCCCACAGTCTTGTTCCCAAGGCCTTTCTGGTCTCAGAATTGCTTTCACTGAAGAGGTGGCTTTCCAAAAGTTCCATGCATAGTTGTTAGAACTGGGTTGTGTTCTGTGGGCTTCTATTTTGTTCCACTGTCATCATATGGCTTTAATGTGTAACTGTACTTATATGATTTGATAAAATCTTAATGACTGTTTGGAGAGATACCCTTGCTTAGCCTACATATAGAGAGGAGGGCCTTGGTCCTGCCTCAAAGTGATGTGCCAGACTTTGTTGACTCCCCATAAGAAGCCTTATCTTCTCTGAGGAGTGGATGAAGCGTTGGGTGTGGGTAAGGCAGGGGAGTGGGAGAAGAGGAGAGAGTGAGAAGTGGGATTGGTATGTAAAATGAGAAAAGACTATCTTTAAAAATTAATTAATTAACAAATCTTGGTTATCATAAATTCATTTAAAGTATGCCTATGGATGACAAGCTGTTATACTGTTTCCATTGTTTGTGTCTTTAATCAAAAGTGAAAGTCTGTCACAGTGTGTGCTTTGTATTTAAATTTGGCATATATTATATAAATCAAACTGAAAACAATAATAAATAAACAAACACATAAATAAAATAACATAAAATAGAAATTTGGTTTTTTGACAAGTTTTATTCTAATACCCAATTTCCTATTTCATAATATTTTTGGTTTCATTTGTGAATATACATATGCTCCCCAGATAATCTGATTCTGTAAGAACTAAGATATAGATTTTTATCATATATATTAAATGTTATTACAAAGAAATTTTATTCTTGTTGTTTGACATACGCAAAGAAGCATGTAGTTCTTGGCTCCAACGATGAAACTGACAGTTGAAGACCATGTGACAGGATGTACAGAAGCATGTTGAGTGTCTGGATAGAAACTTGTTGAAGTTATTCCTACCATGGCCTTTAGGTAATGTACATCTTTAAATTCCCATATTTACCTTATATTTTATTATTAATTTTCTAAGTGAGCATATAACACAATATGTGATTATATTTTGTTCTTATTCTTCCATTCCACACTGTCCTCTCTCATTGTCCTGGATCCCCTTCTTCCTGTCCCCCAAATATGTCCCATATGTAAGCTCTCATGTCACAGGATTATGTCACCTTCTTGTTGGCCCCAGTTCTTTAGGTGTTTTTCTGATCTATTCTCAATGCAATATTCTCTTTTTCGTTTTTCAAAAATATGTTTTTCAGCTCTCTTGTTTATTTTGACAATATACTTTCATGTTCTAAAATGTACTCTATTCTGAAACAATATAATTTTAGATGCCACATAGCATGTTTTTTTTAAAATATATCTTTGCTGCTGGAGAGATATCCTTGTGGTTAATAGCACTTGCTGTTCTCGTAGAGCTCTGAAGTTGGTTCTCAGCCTACATGTCAGGAGACTGACAACCACGTCTAAATCCAGCTTCTGGGGAGTCTCCACGTGAACATACATATACATGCGCGTGCGCGCGCACACACACACACACACACACACACACAAACACACATTAAAAGATTAAATAAAACTTTATAAAATAGACTTTTTCATTAAAGCATAACATAATTTCAGGAAAGTACAGAAGTTTTAGGTGCAAACTGGAATGAAACTTTAAATTATGAATACAGTCTTTATTTAGCCATAACTATGTATTATTTTAAAAAATAGAAAATTATCATTATTTCAGAAATCTCTCTGTCTCACCTTTTCCATATCTTTTGGAGGATAATTCTGTAATTTTTGTTTGTGTGTGTGTTTCTCTAGACAAGTCTCACTGTGTAGTCAAGGCTACCCCCAAACTCCATAGCTATCAGAGATTAGCTATCCTGAGGCTCTGAGATCCTATTCAGAGGATTAAGTTCTCTGTTCACTCCTGGCTTTGTTCCCTAACACAGGTAGTTTCAGGACACTGGAGTCTCATTATACATGTTTTATGTAGCCTATTTTTCATGCTGTTTTTCCTCTTCTTTACATGAGACGTTGTCTACAGGCCAGGGTTAGACAGTGCATGGACATAAAATTTTCTCTTCTTTTAGCTTAAATCATCACTTCAGTGATGCACAAGCTAGATGTGATGAAGAATATCTGTAATTGCAGTACTTAGGAAGGCAAAGCAAGAGAGTCTGGAGTTTCTGACCAGCCTGAGTTACACAGTGACTTTATTTTTCAAAAAAGGATGGAACAAACATAATGAAATTACCTTCACTAAATAAAGATACACCAGTGTGCATTTTAACAGAAACTGGGACCTGGTAGGAAACAGTGAAGTCAAGAATTAAGCTGGTGCATTTGGTAACTATACACTTCTTTATAAAGGACTGAAAACATTGTTTTTCTTTCTGATGACAGATAAAGAAGAATAAATATCAATGGGAGGAGGAAACCACACTTATGTCATTGAATTTATTCTGCTGGGACTCTCAGAGGATCCTAAAATCCAAATCTTGCTATTCTGTGTTTTCCTGATCATCTACCTCCTTTCTGTATTTGGAAACCTGCTGATTATAATCCTTATCCAAACTGACTCTCATCTTCATACCCCCATGTACTTTTTCCTCCAAAACTTATCCTTTGCAGACCTCTGTTTCTCTACAAGCATTGTGCCCCAGATGTTGGTCCACTTCCTTTCAAAAAGGAAAACCATTACCTTTATTGGATGCTCAATACAGATAGTGGTCTTTCTCCTGGCAGGGTGTACAGAATGTGCTCTTCTGGCAGTGATGTCCTATGACAGGTATGTAGCTGTCTGCAAGCCCCTGCACTACACCACCATCATGACTCAGAGGGTTTGTGTCCAGTTGGCTGTAGTTTCCTGGATAAGTGGGGCATTTGCATGTTCAGTGGACAGTGCATTTACACTAAGCATCCCTTATCAGGGACAAAATGTAATAAATCACTACTTCTGTGAGCCACCTGCCCTCCTAAAGCTGGCTTCATCAGACACCTATAGTGCTGAGATGGCTCTGTTTTTAGTGGGAGTGATTATCCTTTTAGCTCCTGTCTCTCTCATCCTTATCTCATACTTCAACATCATCTCCACTGTGATCCGGATGCAGTCTGGGGAGGGGAGGCTCAAGGTCTTCTCAACCTGTGGATCTCACCTCACTGTTGTGATTCTCTACTATGGCTCTGGAATATTTGCCTACATGAGACCCAACTCCAAGACAATGAGTGAAAAGGATAAGGTTATCTCTGTGTTTTATTCAGTTATGACTTCCATGTTGAATCCAATTATTTATAGCCTTAGGAACAAAGATGTGAAAGGAGCTCTAGGAAAACTGGTCAGAAGACTGTGTTTAGTCAAAGCTGGTGATGCAGACATTTAAAAGGTATTTGGTACCTTGCAACTGACAAAAGAGTTCTATCATCTGCATCATTTCTTTACCTTGCTTTTTTTTCTTGCACTTCAAAACATAAGTAAATCACATTTCCTTAAATGACTGGGGAATCTACTAATATCTTATCATAAAAACAGGGACAACAATTTTTAGAAATTCAATAGAAAGGAATATGTGAAGATATGGTAGGAGAAAAATACTGAGGATCAGAATTGCAGGTCATGACTTAATCGAAGACCAGGAACATTTTATAAAGTTTACTATCCTGACAATTGATTTCATTACAATTAAATTAGATTACAATTTTAGTCACCATAAAGGGACTAGAAAACAAACATAAATAAGGCTTGGATAGGAACAAAACCACAGAGATATTTAGCAAGAACACACAATGAGAAAAAGAATAGTGCCAAAATACATAGCTTAAGAAAATTATAAACAATGTGGTCATATGAATAACTAGTTATCCTATATTCTGCGGAGGGTCCTGTGTATGATATTGACCAGTATTTCACTTAGGCAGACATTACCTATAGAAATGACCTGGCTGTACCTTTCTATAGGAGCTTCATTTTAAATGAAAATAATTGAATGTTTGAATAATCTTGACAACTTGTTTGATCACAGCACCACAATTTTTCAAATAACCTACAATCCAGACTTTCTTTTTCGGATCTCAGATCTGCTATATTCAGTATCTGAGCATAATTTTTATCTTATCCATGGGTTTTGCATTTTAAGGGACTCTTCTTGATCTTTCTATACAAGTCTTTACTACTTATATTTCTGTAATATTTTCTGTTAATGCTTTATTACTGAGAACATTCTATTATAGTATTTGACAAGTATATAATTTGCTATTATTATAATTACTATAATTTATAAATGTGAATACTTATAACTTGTCTCAGACAAAGCTTAGACAGAGATTACAGAGTAGACATCTCGAACAAGTAAGGCACTAACATTTTTAACCACAGTTAATAGTGTTATAACAAAGAAGAATGCTAAAATTACGTGTTTGGAATGGTGACAGAACAAGTGAAGTCCTTTCTGATTCTGCCAGATGTGGCCAGTGAGAATCTGATGGCAGCATCATGGAGAATCTTGTTGAGAAAAGAATTGGGATTACATGGAACTAGAAGGTAAATCACATGTCAGGCAAATTGAAACTGTATAAGTAGGATGAATAAGGCATGGAAATTCCAAACAACATGAAGTAGAAATGGGAAGTTCAATGAATGGACAGGAAGAAGACCTTAAACTGGGCCTTAAAATGAAATCCATTTCTGAATGTATGGCAGTAAAACCAGTGCTTAAGCAGATGCCACATCTCTTACTCCACAGTACGGTCTCTAGATATGTTACACAAGTAGTCGAGAGACTCCTTACCACCTCTTCCCCAACCTTGAGCAGAATGGTGGAAGCAACATTTTATGCTCTGGCTGTTATAACATCTGCTCTGTTATCATTGAGAGTGGTGTAGTAGTCCAGAGTTATCAGTACATGATAAAAGAAAGTAATGGTGCCTTGATGCTGCCTCCAGGAAGAACTAGATTTAGAAATCAATGTGCACCAAACCTTCCCTAACCATAAGCAATACAACCCAGAAAAAATAATTTTCTCTTTGTGAGAAGAAAAATGAGGGATGAACAAAGTTATTGCATAGGAACTTGGGATTATTTTCTCCACAATGGGACCCAATGTCAGATAGAATCCAACAACATTTACATGGTCCAGAACTATAGATGAGGACTTTGACTTTGACCTGGTTCTTGTAGGGCCTTACACGAAAAGTCTACTCATTCAGACACTCCTGATAATTCATTCTGAGTAATATATAACTGTGGATTTGCTACAAATTTGGGCTTAGGGCACTCTCTACTGTTAAACAATAGGAAAACTTTAACTACAGATTCAGAAAAATTGTATACTAGGTACCACCTAGTGGTAATAGTGCTAAGTCACCCATACTCTGAGAAAATGAGCAGCCTGTTTAGAAATAGAGATAAATGAATCTGAGTACTGTAACAAACATCCTATCTTCAACAAACACACAATTTTGTACATTAACATGTATCAGAGCCTTCAGTTCTTATTAAAACAGATAAAATAAGATATAACATAAATAGAACTTATAACATCCAACATGAATAAACTCCTAGACAAAGAATTTAAATCAACTGTTTTAAGAAAACTCAATAAACTTCAGTCAACAAAATAAAACAGTTTAGTACACCATCCAGGAAACTTAACAAAGATATGGAAGTAATTTTAAAAAGGCCAACAATCAGACCACCTGGAGTGAAAATGTATAGCTAAGAGATATAACAGAACATGCTAAAATAGAATGCATCAAACAAAATAAACAAAAGTGAGAGAACGGATGTTTGAAAATAGACTGCCAAAAGAGAAAAATGTGAAAAAATATGATCATAATACGGAAATTTTACAGGAACTTTGAAATAGGATCAAAAAAGCAAATATTTTTGC
Source organism: Microtus oregoni (assembly GCF_018167655.1). Lineage (NCBI taxonomy): Eukaryota > Metazoa > Chordata > Mammalia > Rodentia > Cricetidae > Microtus > Microtus oregoni. Next base: position 38,553,875 of record NW_024543075.1, on the reverse strand, counting down.
TATAGCTTCCAAGTGAAACTTAGAAATGCCAAGTCTGTAGAAATCTGTTCAAAGAGATGATAGCAGAAAGTTCCTCAACATATAATGGATACAAAAAGCTAGTTAGTGGAAGGTCAAAGAACAACAGCTATAATCAAATAAGACAAGTCCAATGCAAGACAATCATATTCTTAAAAGTTAAGCCAAGGATGGTATTTTCCAAACAGGGGGAGAAAAAAATAGCTAAGCTTGACTGACATATATTCTCAGCAAAGATCTCACAAATAGGGAGGGATTGAAGATAAATTCAGAATTGAAGCAGAAACTTCTAATCAAAATTGCTATGAACAACAAAGTTATTCTTTAAAAGATTATGAGATGTAAAAACATTACCAGACCAAAAAAATCTAGGAGAAATTATATCAGCAAACCTGCATATATGAAATGAGTTCTTCAGTATGAAAGAGACTTGAACAGCAAAGATTAGAATACTCACTGACAGAATAAACATTACAAAATATTTCTGAATTCTCTAATGTAAACATGGAGCATAATTTATTTATATCTTTAATATGAAATTGATGTGGGAGTGTCATATATCAATCTGTTGATTTCATTGGTTAAGTAATAAACAAACTGCTTGGCTCATAGCTTAGAACATAGGTGGGTGGAGTAAACAGAACAGAATGCTGGGAGGAAGTGAGCTCAGAGACTCGACAGCTCTGCTCTCTGGAGCAGAGAGATGCCATGTCCCGCTCCCAGGCAGAGTCGCCATGATTCTCCCACTCCAGACAGACATAGGCTAGAATCTCCCTGGTAAGCGCACCTCGTGGTGCTACATAGATTGATAGAAATGGATTAAGAGGCTGAAACTAAGGGGCCAAGCGGTGTTTAAAAGAATACAGTTTCCATGTAATTATTTCGGGGCATAAGCTAAAGCTAGCCATGCAGGCAGCGGGGATGCCGGGGACACAGCCCCGCCCCTCCAATTATTACAACATGAAATTTTAAAACAAAACAATTAAACTAATATGTCCAATAATACTCTAAGAGAGATGTAAGCAACCGATGAAAAATTCAAAATGAAGAAAGCAATACAGTACAAATATTAAGAGTTTTGTTGGTCATTTTCTCATTTTATCTTTCACTTCTCCTTTATCTTATAATTATGTTAAGTCACTACCATTTCAAAATTGTTTATTATAGTCAGAATATTTTATAAGCCCCATGATAATAGCAAAGAATCAATATGTAGTAGATTCATAAATAGTAAAGAAGGAATTCATCCCATTACTAGGAGAAATTTATTTAATCACAAAACAAGACTATGAGAAACTAAAAAGGAGTTGGAGTATTGAGATGTTGTGAATATCATATTTGTATGTGAAATTCTCAAAATTAAGTTAAAAATTTTAAACTCAATAAAACAAATGATCATAACAAATTAAATGTGTATGAGCAGTGAGGCATAGAATGGCTGAATGGAATTGCTTTTGAAAAGTCTACCTATATATTACCTATGATAGACTTATTTCTCTTAAGTAACACGCCAATATGCAATATGAAAGTGGAGGTATAAAAAACATATTTCACATACAGAACCCACATAACAACAAAAGAATTCTGTGTGATGAAAAGTAAGAAATTGTCAAGTCAAACCAACACAAGGAGTAAAAGATGACCAATATATGATAATATGGCAACTTCATCAAGAGGGAATAACAATTTTATATTAATACATATACGTGTTTATTTAGATATATAAGCTTCCATGTTAAATATTTCTTTCAACATGAATACACCTCAATTAGTGAACTCTTCTTCAACATTACATATGAAAGAAATTTTGTTTGTTACTACAACAGAGATGAATCTGAAGAGTGTTAAAGGAAATGTCAGGCACTAATAGAAAATTACTGTGTAAATTCATTTGTCTGTAGAATCTAAAAAAGCTGAGCTCATAGGACAGGGTAAGAAAATAAGTTACCTGAGGTAAAAATGCTCAGGAGATGTTGGTCAAATAGCATCCTATTTAGCTTAGACAGGAAGACAATTCACAAGGTCTATTGCATATCATGATGATGATAGATACACTAAGGATATACTGCATATTTCAAAATTCTTGTGAGTGTATAAGATAAAACTTGCAACAATTAATTTCATATTGCAAATATATAAACACATACTGTGCACCATGGATGAAACAACATAAGCCTGCTTTCTAAAGATCTTTACTATTCATTTACATAATATCCAACAAGATTTAAGCACAAATAAAGCACGCTGACATTTCTTACCTCATTTAATCTATACAAAATTTCATGAGATCAGGCTCCTCCCAGCATTGCTGGGAGATGAGCAAATTGAAATGGAAAAAATGTAAATTTTATGTCAAAAGATGCACAAACTTAAAGAGGGCAAAGTAGGCTTAAAGAGTATGGTACCGCTGTCTCCATTCATACTGTAAAATGTCCTTCAAATAAGGAACAGGATTGACCAAATTTTATCTTCTTGGGTACATCATCAAGAATCTGTACCAAAAGAAGCCATCCTCTGATGCTCAGAGCTGGAGATTACAGTTTTTAAAAGTATCAGTGTTCCTGATACTACATGATGTTGAAATGGAAAACAAATCCCTGACTATGTCTATCTGGTACTGTGCAAGGATGACATCAATCAAACAGTGTACCTAAAACATCCAACTGGTACTTCCTCGTATAGTCTGTTGTAAATATTTAAAAATGAAGGAGCTCCCTAGATCAGGGTGATGTGTGTCAAATTATTCAGCTGAAGTTCTCTATTCACACCAAATAGAAAATTAAAAATAAAGTGAAAGCATATATATATATATACATATATATATAATAGTATATATATATATAAATTTAATTCAGATAATAACATATAAAATGGCTAAATATAGCAATTTGTTTGAAGAAGAACAGTGAGAGCCAAACTGTGAGCCCTTCCTAAAGGGTGGAGTGTACTGGCAGAATATGTCTCCCCAAGATCCTTTTAAAAGCCCCAATGACCTCCTTATTCCTCAGGCTGTAGATGAGGGGGTTCAGAGCTGGGGTGATAATTGTATAGAACACAGAGATGATATTGTCTTGCTGAGGGCTGTGAAAGGAACTGGGTAGGACATACATGAAGGTGGCACCCCCATAGAACATCCCAACTACAGTCAGGTGGGAGGAGCAGGTGAACAGGGCTTTCTTCCTGCCTTCATTTGAGGGCATATGCAGGACAGTAGACAGAATTAGTGAGTATGAGGTAAAAATGGCAGAAAGGGGAAGCAATAGGAATATCACCCCTGTTACATAAACCATGAGCTCATATTGAGAAGTGTCTACACAAGCCAACTTCAGCAAAGGAGGAACCTCACAGAGCAGGTGTCTGATTTCGCGGGACATGCAGAAAGGGAAGTGCATCGTGTACACTGTGTGCCCCAGGGCACTAAGGGATGATAGGATCCATGATGTGGCTACCATGAGCCAACAGATCTTTGGACTCATGAAAATCATGTAGTTTAGAGGATGACAAATGGCCACATACCTGTCATAGGCCATGAAGGCCAGAAGGAGGTCCTCTGAACCACCCAATGTCATTGCCGAAAACAATTGAAGCGAACAACCCACAAAGGATATGGTGTTGTCTTGGAGCAGAAAATCCACAATAGCCTTGGGAGAGACAACTGATGTGAAGAGGAGGTCAATGAGAGACAGCTGTCTAAGTAGGAGGTACATGGGCACGTGAAGCCGGGCATCCACTGTGATGACCAGGAGCAGCAGTCCATTGCTGGTCAGTGCCAACATATACAGGGCTGTGATTGTGGCACAGAGCAGTTCAGGTGAGCCACTGTCATCCAGAATTCCAACTAAGATGAAGCCACTTTCGAAGGTAGAGTTCCTTAGCTCCATTCTGAGTGGACTTTTATGTTGCCTAGAAACAAATGCATTCTCAGTGGAAGCCTTTCTAAGGGGATTCAAACCAATCTGGAATTGCCCTAGGATACTGTGGGATGGCTAAAAAGGATATCATACAGCATCCTTTTCTTTTCTTAGCTAAGGATATTTTCTGGCTTCTGAATGTTTTCACTGAATATTGGTATAGCCTCAATTAAATAGGAAGCAGCACATTGAAAACTCCAAAACAATGAGAATTTTTTTCATAAGTTAGTAAGTAAATTTTACATAGGCAAATATCTTTATAAGCAGATAAAATCATATCTCTCTGCATATTAATGAGCATTGATTTAAATTCTGTTTCTAGCTAAAGTCTGCTTGTGATTACAATACAGATTTTAAAGATTAATTCATAAAATAGTTTCATTTTTTTTCATTTGACTGTTATGCCTCTTCTTCCTGATATAATTAATAGATTTCTCACAAGAGTAATCTGTCATCATTGAACAACATGATTCCTTTTACTTTTCAAGCATCCTCTCCTCCTTTACAATACTTGCTATTCTTAAAAAAATGGAAAATAATTCTAAACTGGATGAAGTAGTGGGGGAGATAGAATTTACTCAGCAGTGTGAAGGTCCCTTTCCTGTTGATTAGTCTTTTTAAATTAGCATGTAAAGTAATTGAGTTTCTGATGAAATTTCCATCCTCTTTTCTTGTTTAATCTTCCTTTCCTAGTCATCTCTCCTCTTTCCTCTGTTGACTGCTTTCCTTTCTGTAATAGTTCTGTTTTCATCAGAGCACAGCCATCTTCTCAGAGGTAAGTTGTAAGATCCTCCCTCTCTTACAAGCACACACCTTAGAGTTCCCCATTTTCCTTAGCTGATTTCATTCGTAGTGGAAGTATCTACTTATTTATTCCCATTTGTTTATTTCAAACAAATAGTAGTGTATTTATTTTAAAGGAAATTTAAAGGAATAATATATTCTCTATGGCAGAAATTTCCTTGAGCTGTTTCGTATGATAGAATATAAGAAGAGCCACCTAGTGGCAAAATTTAGTAAGTTTTTCTTTTTCTAAAATATATAAGCTGCTCTAAAAGAAATCAACTGGGCAGAAATCCACAGCCAAGCACCAGTCTGAGCTCTGGTAGCCCTCAGGAGATATTATACAAGCTGAGCGGGGCGAGGGGGTCAAGACCATGATGGAGAAACCCACAGAGACAGCTGACCTGAGCGCCTGGGAGCTCATGGACTCTAGATCGACAACTAAGATACCTGCATGGGACTGACCTAGGCCCTCTGCATGTGGGTGACAGTTATGTAGGTTGGTCTGTTTGTGGGGCGCTAGCAGTAGGACCCTGGTGCATGAGCTGACTTTTTGGAATCTATTCTCTATGGTGGAATGCCTTCCCCAGCCTTGATGCAGCGAGGAGAAGGTTGATCCTGCCTCAACTTCATATGCCATGCTTTCACTCCCATGGGAGGCCTTACCTTCCCTGTGGAGTGGATGAGGGGAGGATAGAAAGGAGATTGGGCAGGGAACTGGAAGAAATTATGGAGGGGAAACTTTGGTTGGTATGCAAAATAAAAAAGAAACATAACAGTTTTAATTTCAGAAAGCAAAGATTTTCTGTATTTTCCTGTATTTTTCAACATGAAGTATCAAAATAATATATACTGTTCTCTTTTGAGGATGGTACCTTAAATGTTTGACTTTTAAAATTGCTGTGTAAGTTGTGGATGTGAATTTCTTCTGAAAAGTTTGCTAAATTAATTTTGCTTTAAGAGTAAAAATATCAACTGGACAATAAAATAAAATGTATTAATCTTGTAAACCAAAAAAAAAGAATTTAATGACAATTTGGAAAGAGGAATACAGTGGTAAATGCTTATTTGAAGGCAATGATGAGTATTTATTTAAGAGTGGACAAAAAAATCAGATGGGCTTCACAGAGGCATGGCAGATGTCTATATTTATAGCACACTACGAATGGTATCTTACAAAAATAAGACATTTCAAGTAAAGCCCAAAGCAAAACCATTATGCAGGATTTAGAGAAAAATGCTGACTTTAAATAATAGTTTACAGTTTTCACAGATCTTACCAGAAGGACTCCCGCCACACACTGAATTCATATAATTCCATTTGAAGAAGTTGAGAATGAAATGAAGTATGTGTTATAGTGTCTGTCTCTGTCTGTCTGTCTCTCTCTCTTTCTCTCTCTCTCTCTCTCTCGTGTGTGTGTGTGTGTGTGTGTGTGTGTGTGTTTGTGTGTGTGAGAGAGAGAGAGAGAGAGAGAGAGAGAGAGAGAGAGAGAGAGATTCCATTTTAAGAATACATGTGTTTCACTGTTGGGTAAAAGAAAAGGGAAACATGAAATGGAAAGAGAAGTGAAAAACTCACCATGAAATGTATCTGTTGGGTAAAAGAAAAGGGAAGCATGAAATGGAAAGAGAAGTGAAAAACTCACCATGAAATGTATCTGTTTTCCCACTGTAATTATACCTTTTTATAATATGTATCTCTACATCAGTTATGTCAGATCATGACCTTTAATGGAGGGGATCAAATTTGGAAGGGTCACATGAGCCAATTCTTTTCATTCACCAAGTCACCATTTCCTGAGAACCTACAATGTATCAGGAACTGAACTTGATACTATAGTAACTTCAAAATTTTAAACACCTCACACAGAAATCTGTATCATACAGTCTTGATTATTGATAGTTAAATTAAAATATTGAATGTGGTGAACATAAAAGATAAGTTTCAGGAACAGACATCCTGAGGATGTAGCACATGAAGTGCAGTTACATATGAATAGTATCTGGCTAAGTCAAAAAGCCCAGTATGCAAAAAGAGCAGTGAAAGATGGCACCATGAAGGTCAGTACACAGAAGAGCAGTACAGTATATCCTTTCCTACTCTTTCCTCCTTGAACTGTGGACAGATGTCAGCCAAAAAAAAATGCCCTCTTAAAAATTACATCTTACAGTTCCGTGGCACCTAACCTTCCACTTGCTCTATGATATCAAAATAACAGTCTTACTGCAGAAACCCTCCGTGGAAGTCCTTTGCTTAAGCAACCAAAAACATATATAAAAGAAAAGAAAAAAAGAAAGATATTTGGGGTAGTGTTTCTGGCACCTGTGAGACTTGAAAAAAAAGCTTTTGTATAGATTTGGTGGAAAACATCTGGGAAACAAATGGAGACAGACAATCTTCTGGTACATTCTTCTAGATTTCTGTGCCCAAGTGTGAACACTATTTTAAAGGAAAGATGAGGATTGGGATTATATTAAGATGATATAAGTAGAGCCTAGGATCTTATCCACTTCCCTCTGAATCAAGACTCATGATTTCCCTCATATCTTCATCATTGTCTCTTCTTTCTGTCCTTTAAATAGGAATAACAGGACATGCATATGAGGCTAGCATAGAAAGAATCTATTTCTGGAAAAATGGCTTTGCAGCATGGTGACCACACAGCAAGAGTAGTCATCAGAGGTCAAAAACAATTCCATTTCATAGAGATGGCCAGAGGAAATTTAGGACATGGAGCTAAGATTTGGAAACATTATCATACATTTGTCCCCTGTGTCAGTGTGCAGTGCATTTAATTTTAAAAATTGTTTTCAAATGGCTTTTCTGTATTATTTTCAACGTCAAGCAGATATGTAGGCAGAAGGAACTTAAACTAGCATCACCCCTTTGAAGTAATATTCATCTGGGGTCTGATGCAGATGCCAGGAGCTTAAGACAATCCAAGTATACAGAGATTCAAGTACTGAGCTTTACCAGCCACCCAGCAGGATGAATTCTGGATGTTTAGACTGAAGGGAAGAGTGTCCCCAAACATTCAGAGTGGGTTCCTGCATGGGGTATCTAGAAAGATTAGGGTTTGAAGACTGAGGAATGAGAGAATCTATGAGAAGTGTAAGCTTGATTCTTAAAACGTACAGCCCCCACATATTGTCTAAACCAGAGACACAGCCCTTACCTCTAACCCCAAAAGGCAGAGAGGTGTTTCTTCTGTCAGGGTGATCTTCAGAGCCTGTATGGCTAGCCCTAAGACCAGGGAAAATTAGTCCTGCAGTAGCTTCTGTTGCCAGTCTTTCCTTTGAAGGAGATGGGTGCAGGTGATCAGCTGAGTTCTAGGACAAGATCTTAGAAAGTGAGAGGCCAAATCCCTCAGTATGTATTTCATCTACTCTCATAGAAATTCCTTCTGTGATCTGCACATAGACACAGATTCAGATTCAGAAACAGTGTTCATCATACTTTGTTAGGGCTGAAATGCAAATCACAGGTAAGTAGAGATTCTATTTTACTCCAACTCAGAATGACTATCACCAAGACAGAAAACAACAGATCCAAATTGTTCTGATTCTCATCTATTCTCTATTGTAAGGGTTTGTGGTATAAAATGGGCACTGGAGGAACTTGAAGAAAGTGTGGGTAGGACTGCTTAGAGAAGACCAATATGTGCCTGCTTTCATCATCCCAGGGGCAGCAATGAATCCCAAGCTTTTTCCTGAGGGAGGCTTGACAGTGTCATCCTCCCAGACGACATGACCTCCCTGGTAAATGCTTCTCATGGAGATTGTATTTTAATGAATTCTCCAGTCATACTATCTGGCCTGCCACTTTTGTATACTTCATCCTTCAAATCAGCTGTGGGGTCTGGGTTTTTCTCCCCAATATTGTCTTTTCTCAGTTTTGCTTTTTTTTTCTGTTGCCATGTGCCCTACTATAATATTCTTGGACTGTTACCTTCTGAAATCTTAAGCCCCAAATAAAACGCTTTCTTTTATAAGTTGCTTTGGTAACGTTTTTGGGTTTTTTTTTTTTTCAGCGTTATAGCCAATTTAAGACCGGCTTACATGTAGGTCACATGCAGGGACCACCAGATGGAATCAGTTTACTATGTAACTCTCTGGCTGACAATGTTTGAACGAAGTTTTCCACTCTCTATATTTATGGTTCTAGATAAATTCTCAATTTTAGCTGCAGCCATCCTTTATTCACAGTTATTTTACAACACAGGTTTAATTTTTTTCTGTCCTTAGTACATTTGAAATCCAAGGTGAATGACCTCAAACATCAAATGTGAACTGTTCACAGCACAGACCTGCCCTGCTCTCAGCAGAAGTTAGCCTCAGCCACTCCAGTCCTTCCAGGGGTTGTGGCTCTCTCTTTGTTTCCCCTTAGCATCATCTCCAGTGACTGCTCCTTTCTCTCCTGCTATTCTTGGGAACAGCATTCCTCATTCTGGACTAGTCTTCCATCTCCTTGGGATGCCTTCTCATTGGTGGCTGCTTATTGCCATGCTTTTCCACCAGGGCCTCCTCCATGAAGACCAGGAAACCAGGCACAAATGTTAGAGGACAATTTGTGTTCATGACAATGAATATTCCATATAGATTCTTCACTGTGTATGATAACATAATTCCACCCGCTTCCATGTTGTCATTCTACTGAAAATTTAAAAACACAAATATATTTGGATTCCGGAATTAAACTTGCTTACTCACTGAGTATTTACTTACTTATTTTTTACATCTGGACTGTAGTTTTTCTTCCATCCTCTGTTCCCAGTTCTTTCCCTCTACCTTCCCTTTCTCCCACCATCCACTCTTCCTCCTCAGTTTCTCTCCTCAGAAAAGAGGACTTCCGTGGATATCTACCAACCATTATATATCAAGTTGTAGTGAGACTAGGTACCTCTTCTCCTATTAAGGCTGGATTAGGCAATCTAGCAGGACGAAATGCTTCTAAAAGCAGGCAGCAGAGTCAGAAACACTGCCTGCTTCCACTTTTTGGGATCACACAATACCAAGCTACACAACTGTAACTTATATGCAGAAGGCCTAATTCAGTACCACACAGACTCCCTTGTTGTCAGTTTATTACTGTAAGTGTCAATGGGCCCAAGTTAGTTGATTCTGTGGGTTTTCTTGTGGTGTCCTTGACCACTCTGTCTCTTACGATCATTCCTCCCCCTCTTTCACAGGATTCCCTGAGGTCTGCCTGATGTTTTGCTGTGGGTCTCTGCATCTTTTTCTCATAAGTTGCTGGGTAAAGTATCTCTGATGACAACTGGGCTAGGCACCATTTATACGTGTAGCAAAATGTCTTCAGGAATCACTTCATTGACTTTTTCCCCCTTGGTGTTTGGTTCTATTCTAGGTCTTTGGTATATCCAGCGTCTGGTTCCTGGTCACTCTAGGCAGTGACAGTCATGGACTTCCTCTTGTGGTATGGGTCTCAAGTTGGATCAGTCATTTGTTGACCATTCCCACAAGTTCTGTGACACCATTACTCCAGCATATCTTGTAAGCAGGATAAATTGTGGATCAAAGGTATTGTGATTCAGTTGATGTCCCAGTCCTACAGCTAGAATCTTTGACAGGTTAAAGAAGATGGTCAGTTCAGGGACAGTATCCCCCCATACTAGAAGTCTTTGGTATGGTCACCCTCATAAATTCTAGGGTGTTTGCATTGTATTGTGTTAACACATCATTTGTTAAAATGTCCCCCAATTCCAGTAATCTTTCCGAGTACTCTTTCCTTCCATATCTCCCTCCTCTATTACCCCTGTCTCATCCTACCTCTTCCCATCCCAAACTGCCCCTATTCCACTCACAAAATCTATTCTATTTCCACTTCTCAGGGAGATAGATTTGCGCTCTCTATGTCTTATTATTTATAGCTTATCTGTCTGTGGATTATAGAATGCTTATCCTTTTCTTAAAGCTAAAGTCCACTTATAAGTCAGTACATATAATAATTGTCTTTCTGGGTCTGGGTTTCCTTGCTCAGGATGATTCTTCAGTTAAGAGGCATCTAGGTTGTTTCCAGTCTCTGGCAATTATGAACTATGAACACAGTTGAGCAAATATCCTTTTAGTATGGTGGAGCATCCTTCGGGTATATGACCAGGAACGGTATAGCTACTTGTGCCTTGAGGTAGGTCTTTCCTGAGAAACCACCACATTGATTTCCAAAGTACAAGTTTGCACTCCCTCCATCTGTGGAGGAGGATTTCTCTTGTTTCACATCCCCTTGTTCCAGCATGAGATGTCACTTGTGCTTTTGATTTTAGCCATTCTGACAAGTGTAAGATAGAATGTTAGAGTCATTTTGATTTGCTTTTCCCTTATGGCTAAGGATATTAAACATTTTTTCAAGTGTTCCTCAGATATTTGAGATTTCTCTGCTGAGAATTCTCTGTTTAGATCTCTATCCCCATTTTTAGTTGGATTATTTGGTTTGTTGTTGTTTAATTGTTTGAGTTCTTTATACATTTTGAATATCAGCTCTCAGTCAGATGTGATGCTGGCAAAGATCTTTTTCCAGTCTTTAGCCTTCCATTTTGTCCTTTTCATGGCGTCCTTTGCCTTACAGAAGATTTTTTAGTTTTATGAGGTGCCATTTATTAATTGTTGATCTTAGTGCCTGTGTGACCAGTGTGACCAGTGAGGAGACATCAAAATGCCAAAAGTTTTAATTGTGGTAGAATAGGACATCTGAGAATGGATTGTAGACAAGGAATTCCTAGAAATAATGTCTCCTCTGGGATTGGCAAAAATAAAAGGTATCAACCTTTGGATTATGTGGAAGGTATGGCAAAGGCTGACATTGGACCAATGATTGCAGATCAACAAAGGTCAGACAAAACAACCTGATACCATTGGGGAGCCTCTCACAGGGCCCAAGTCAAACATGGTCCTGTCATTCACAGTCATTATGGAAGACATGTATCCCCAGGAAAGTTAAAAAATCCATTCCCTCCTGTAAAATACCATACGGTTCTGGATAATGGAATAAACATGAAGGATGAATCAAAAATTTCAAAATGAAATAAGAAGCATAAATTTTCTCAGACTTCTATAAACAATCAAAGAACAAAGTTAAGAGTGCATATAAATAGCATTGTAACTGAGGGATTACTAGACATGGATGCAGACATGACAATCATTATTCCAGAATTTGGCATCTGAATTGGCCTCTTCAAGAGACAGATGTTCAATTCCTAGGAATTGGAACCTTATCTCAAGTAAAACAAAGCACAAGATGGGTTGAATGCTTAGGGACAGAGGGACAGAGAGGAAGGCCATATGTGGCTATATGTGGCCATAAGGCCATATGTGGCTAATATCACAGTAAACTTATGGGATCATGACTTGTTGCAGGAATGTAATACCCAGATTAACTTTTCTGCAGTCGCAGAAAATTATCTTTCTGGAAAGGATATTATAAGGTACTATACACAAAGATCACCAGCTATTCAGGCTTTCTAACACAAAGTAACTAGCAAATGTTTAGAGGTACCAACAGCTCTACCTTTAAAATGGTTAACTGAGAAACCAATATGGGTTAAACAATGGCCTTTAACAGAAGAGAAACTGCAGGCTTTAGAACAGCTGGTACAGGGGCAACTAGATGCTCACAATATTGACGAATCAACTAGCCCTTGGAATTCTTCTTATTTGCTGTTAAAAAAATTGGAAAGTGGAGAATGGTGACAGATCTAAGAGCTGTCAAAAAGGTTAACCAACCAATGGGTACTCTACAGTCTGGAATTCCTCTGCATTCTCTATTACCAAAAATATGGCCTCTTGTAGTTATTGATTTAAAAGATTGTTTCTTCACTATACCTTTAGAAGTAAAGGGCAGAGAAAAATTTGCCTTCACAGTGCCTACTTATAATAATTCTCAGGCTACTAGAAGATAGCAGTGGACCATCCTCCCACAATTAATGATCAATAGCCAATGGAAATAATAAATAAACAATTTTCTAAATCTATAATTTACAATTACATGGAAAACATTTTGCTATCTGATTCAAATGTAGATACTTTAGAAAAATGCTTGAAGTAGTAAAGAAAGTTTTGCATAAATATGGATTACAAATTGCTCCTGAATAAATACAAAGAAGAGATTCTGTCAGTTACCTAGGTCATAAAATAGCTTTACAGAAAATTAGAACACAAAGGGCACAAATTAGGAGAGACTGATTGTAAACTCTTAATGATTTTCAAAGATTGTTAAGAGATATTTCTAATCTATGACTGGCTGTTTGGAGAACACCTGATCTAATACTTCATTTAAACAAAACCTTAAATGATAATAAAAACTTAAAGAGTTCCAGGGAATAAACAGCTGAAGCTTAAAAGGAATTGACTGTCATGGGAGAGAAATTACAAGAGGTACATGTGGATAGGGTGAATCCAAATCTTAATTGAATTCTAGTCATATTGCCTTCCAGATGAGTGTTTAGAGGTAAATATTTCTTCCTTTTCACTTATCATTATTCATTGTTGACAGTTTAGCTGTGAAAATATAGTATAACTATATAATTTTGTTTCCTCAGCATTTAAGGAAGACATTTCTTTTTGTTCCATTACTGTCATTAAAGTATATTTATAGAATTAGTAATGGGTCTTTGATCTTTTGGAATATTTAAAATAATTTAATAAAAGCAGACCACCTGGATTTATCCCTACTGCTTGAATTAGCTTTTCTCAAACCAGTTCTCTTTGGATGGATAACTAGCTCAGCCTAGATAAAGTAGTCAAGGCCTTGGACCTTCCCCAAAGCAATGTGCCTTACCCTCTCTGAGGATTAGATGGGGGTGGGGCTTGGATAGAGGTGGAAGGAATGGGAGGAAGAAAGGGAGTAGGAACTGGGAATGGTATATAAAATGAAAAAAAGATAGTTTGTTTTCTTTTTTAAAAAATAAAATGTGTAGTCTACTCATGCCAAGCTATTCAACTCAAAGAGAAAAAAATATCAAATGCCTCAAAATAGATGAAGAAAATGTCAAAGCATGAGAAATTTGAGTGATCAGTGTATGCACTGCTGAAGGCTATCAATAAACCACTGTATCATAGCTTTAAAAAAGTAGACCCTCTTGAACTCTAGTATTATGTATTTTTTTAAATTATTATTTATAATCCTAATCCTGAGAAATCTGAATGCTTTCTTCAATCATCATCTATGATATCAAGATATGAGTACATATAGAAACTGCCCAGAGTTTCCAGAAGTCATTAGAATGAAGCACTCCCATGCATAAACTCTATGTTGAGCAGCCATAGAAAAGAGGAAATAGTATGGCCTACAGAGGCTATAAATATGTGGAGCAGCATCACACAAAAACTAGAAAACCTACCTTATGGTCAAGGGCATAGGGCCATACATTCTAGGAGTCTGAGCTAATCAGCTGCTAGTGTTTCATTTATGGCTAAACAAATGTAGGCTCCTTGGCTTTGTGCTAGTGTTGTGTGCATATAAGATCAGAATTTGCAAATATAAGGAAGTTTGGCATTGTATACAAAGAGAAGAGAAACTTAGGACCTCAGAGCTCATTACTGACAAAAGACATCAGGAGAAGCAAGCCAGGAAACACACCCAAGGGAATTAATTAGTTTACTACTTTGTAGAATATTTCTGTTTCAGTTGTGGTATAGTATCTCAGAATATATGGATGGAATAAAGCAGAGAGGAGATCATGGGATCAGCAGACTAAGCAGCTTGATCCTAGACAAGGCCCTGGTTTCCTCCTACCCTTAGAGACATAAAATGGAGAATATCAGAAACTTTTGAGCATCATTTTTAACTTCTACTTGCTTCAAGGAGATTTAATCTCTACTTCTGGGTGGCAGCCAGACAAGAGAAACCTGGGCACTAGGACCCGAGAACAGTTTGAAAACGTACATGAATTTGGAGGAGCTTCATCCTTGCAACCTGTTAAATAGAGGGTGTTTCTACTAGTTCTCAAGTGTGAGAACAGAACAGGAAAGCCATTTTCTTGCTTCATTGGTCACTACTTAACATTTGTTAACTGCCTGACTGTTCCAATGCTCCGTTCAGAGAACATCTATGGATGATAGGAAGGAATAAAATAGCACTAACACCTAATATTAGACGATGCTTAACATAATTTGTCAGTTTAGCAAAACTTAATTCAATAGAAAGCTATTGGAAAAATACAATATTTTTCTTCCTCATTTGTAATGCAACATCCTTAATCATTAAGAAGCCCCAAGGGAAGCCGGAGTGGTTAGCTAGTTAGACTTCTGAACACCCAAGGTAAGAAATTTGTATCAGTTTAAATGAAGTGTGTAACCTCCCTTTATTGTGTTTTGAGTAAAAAAAAATCAGTGTAGAGGAAACTAAAAATTTAAGTTTCTGTGTCAATCAGGATCCGTAGTACTTTGAATCCATGACTCTTTCAATCTCTTTGTTTGTGATATATGCATTTTCTGGACCTATGAACCGTCTTCCTTTTTGGAATCACAATACCTATATTTAGACCCTGTATATGTCTCTGCATTCTGGTAATACATATACGATAGATGATGCCCTCAAAGTACCATGTGAACTGATGATATTCGTTCTATATTCTCTTACCTTTTAACTGTTAGGGTACTAATAACCTCCAAAGAAGCCAGTGAGAATAATGAAATGTTAGTGTGTATGATATGCCTAAATGATTTGTAAAAGGATGCCTCACTTTTACATCTTTAGCTTCATGCTGAGTTGTTTCGTCTGTACAGTTTGATGACATACAATAGAGGCTCCGTACAATCTTAGACACTTTCCTCCACAGGCTTTTCCATTACTATTGGCACCATGTACCAATAGCAGCTTACAAAAAAGGAAACTCTTCCTTTGCATTCCTGTGGCTCCTTCTTTCAGTGCAAATGCTCTGCACTTGCAGAGCAGGGAAAGCGAGCATCAGGACTCAGTAGTTGTATTAAAGTAGGATTACTGGGGTTAATTACAATACAGAATATCTGCACATTCCTTCCTTTACCATCATTTCTCACAAACACAAACAGACTGATTTAAAAAAAATATTATGCTTCTGTTTCTTCCCAGGCACACACTATATAACAGTCTGCTAAAAACAGATAGGTTCACATTGATTCTAAAAATTTAACTCTAAGACCAACGCTTTCTCAAATGAGTATTGTCTAGTATCAGACATCATCTTCTTCAGATCATGGAGGATGTAGGACTAGACAACAGAGGTCACTAATATGAAAAAATGTGCTTTTCCAATGGGATTTGTTTAAAATGAATGTGAACTTATGAAATATAGAAAATAAGTTGAATGATTTTGTGCATGTCTAAAATTCCATAATTTGAGAGGCTGAGTCAAGAGGTTTATAGATTGTGGCCAGCCTACATAGAAAGACATTCTCATTCTCAAAAATGTGCAAAACAATAACAGCAAAGAAATATGAGCAAATCAAAAGCACCAGAAGTAATTTGTTGAAATTACATCTTTGTAGCAATTGGAAATTCACACCTAAATAATGTCTATACAGGAAACGTATAGGGATATCTAAGCTATTAGTCAAATAGTTACCCTAAAGTGCATGCACAACAGACTAAATTCTTTACCCTTCACAGAGAAGTAGTTAATCTTTCTTAAAGGATTCTTCTTCAGGTAGAATGTCATGGGAAATATTTCCATGAGATGGCCTACTAATTGTTAGCTCTTAGTTATTACTAACATAAACTCATATTAGACAGGTCTACTATCAAAATAGAATTGAGACCTAGAATTCTTGAAATTGAGAAGCAAACATAGTTACTTGTGGGAAAGAGTATCATATTTTTGCAGTCATGATGGGTATCTGATGCTACAAAACTATGGTGAATATTAGCAAAATTTCAATGAACTATCTGTTCCTAGGAATATAAGGAAGTTTCAGTGAATGGAGCTCTGGAACTCCACCATGGTAAGTGGTTTCATCTTGGTGGGGATTCTGGATGACAGTGGCTCTCCTGAACTGCTCTGTGCCACATTCACAGCCCTGTATATGTTGGCTATGGCGAGCAATGGACTCCTACTCTTGGTCATCAACATGGATGCTCGGCTCCATGTGCCCATGTACCTTCTGCTCTGGCAGCTCTCTCTCATGGACCTCCTCCTCACATCAGTTATCACTCCCAAGGCTGTTGTAGATTTTCTGCTGAAAGACAACACCATCTCTTTTGGGGGATGTGCCCTTCAGATGTTCTTGGAACTGACGCTAGGTGGTGCAGAGGACCTTCTTCTGGCCTTTATGGCTTATGACAGGTATGTGGCCATTTGTCATCCTCTGAACTATATGATCTTCATGAAACCTAGAATTTGCTGGCTTGGGGTAACCATATCATGGACCCTGGCATCTCTGAGTGCAGTAGGATATACTGTCTACACCATGCAATATCCTTTCTGCAAATCTAGGAAGATCAGACACCTATTCTGTGAGATCCCTCCCCTACTGAAGCTGGCCTGTGCAGACACCTCCAAATATGAGCTCATGGTTTATGTAATGGGTGCGACCTTCCTACTTCTCCCTCTTGCTGCTATTCTTGCTTCTTATACACTAATTCTTTTCACTGTACTTTACATGCCTTCACGAGAGGGCAGGAAGAAAGCCCTTGTCACCTGCTCCTCACACCTTACTGTGGTTGGGATGTGGTATGGGGGAGCTTCATTCATGTATGTCCTGCCCAGTTCCCTCCATACCCCCAAACAAGACAATATCTTCTCTGTTTTCTATACAATTGTCACCCCAGCTCTGAACCCACTCATCTACAGCCTGAGAAATAAGGAGGTCACTGGGGCTTTGAGGAGAGTCCTGGGAGGACGGCTTTTGCCAGAACACTCTACATTCTAAGTCTCTTCAACAGCTCCCTTCTAACATCCATTTCTCCTAAAAAAAATCAGTTTTTCTACAATAAGTGAAATTCCCTCTGTGCTTTGCTTACACTAAAAATATATCTTTTGAATAGAGATTTGGACTATATATGGTATGTGCGCTTTGAATCTACTCATCATGAAATATTTATAGAATGTATTTGCCTGTTTTAAAATATTTTTATAGTTTTTAAAAGCTAACTTTTGTTTTCTATAGTATCTGCTTAGTTAAAGGTTCCAAATACATCAACCTTTTAGATATGACCCCTGAACATTTAAGTACCTATTAGACCAAGACCAAAGAAAATACTAACAAGTGAATTTTTCAGATATCTGTACAAGAAAATTCTTCACCTCTGCATGAATTTTAAGCAACTAATATTGGCAAAATTAGTGTTGATAGTGACAATTTCATCTACTTAGCAACTGGTAGAATTTAACTATGTTTTAGTGTACTCTCTTTCTAGGATCAACTTTTGTGGATGTCCTGACAGATGTCTTTGCTGTATGTAGGTGCCCCCTTTCCTTTTCTTTCTCTTCTACTTCCCTATTTCTCTCCTTTGCCCCCTTCTCCTTCTCTCCTTCTGTCTTCCTCTGCAGTAATGAGAATTTAAGTCTAAACTGTGAATAATAAAAGCAAATAGGTGTATAAAACTGTGCTTTTCTATTTTTCCTAAGCACATCTTGAGATACATTAATAATTTCTATGTACTTGTTATGTGTGTCTGATATGAATATTATGTAATGTATACATGTGTCACCATGTCCTATGGTACTTTCTCTCTCTCTCTCTCTCTCTCTCTCTCTATATATATATATATATATATATATATATATATATATATGTGTGTGTGTGTGTGTGTGTGTGTGTGTGTGTGTGTGTGTACATACATAGTTTTATGAAATTTGTGTCACTTAAAACTCAAATCAGTCATCTGAAGAACCTGCATAGGACTGAACTAGGCCACTTGAACGTGGGTGACAGTTGTGGCTTGGACAGTCTGTGCATCCATTGGCAGTAGGACCAGGATTTTATCCTTAGTGTATGAAATGGCTTTTTGGAGCCCATTCCTTATGGAGGGATACTTTGCTCAGCCCAGATACAGGAGAGAGGGGCTTGATTCTGCCTCAACTTGATATGATTTTTGGAGCCCATTCCTTATGGAGGGATACTTTGCTCAGCCCAGATACAGGAGAGAGGGGCTTGATATGCCAGAATTTGTTGACTCCCCATGGGAGGCCTTATCCTTTCTGCAGAGTGGATAGTGGGTAAAGTGGAAGGAAGGGAGGCAGGTAACAGGAGGAGGAGAGGGAGAGGGAACTGTACTTTGTATGTAAATAAAAAACCTCTTAAACAAATAAAAAAGACATACCATTTTGGCATATAGGTTATTTTCTTGTGGTGATCCACTGGTTCTGACTCTTTCAATCTTTCTATACTCTCTTCCACAATGATCCCAGAGTCTTGAGAGAAGATATATGATATAGATGTTCCCTTTAGGGATATCATTCTGTTGTCTCTTATTTTTTTGCAAATTGACCATTTATAGTCTCTGTATTAACTGTCATTGTCTACAAATAGAAATTTCTCTGATGAAAATCTGAAGGTATACTGAAAAGTCATTTAGAGTTAGTTTAGTATGCTTCTTATTTAGTAGAGTAACAGTAATAGGTCTTCCCTAGGGCCTATGACCTGTTAAGTCACATATTCTTAGCTCTGATATTAGTGCTAGATACTGATTTTAACTTGTGGAGTGGGCAGTAAATCCAATTAGAATTTGGTTGGTTACTTCAAAGACATTCCTTCAATCATTACAATATCCATATTCCAGAGTAGTCATTGTTATAGCTGTAAGGTTCACAGTTGTATAGGATTGATAATTTAAGTACGTTTTAGGAGGGATTTACATGCAAGAGCTGAATCTATATAATTACCAGTTAAGAAGATAGAGCTAATGGACCAAGAAGTGATTTAATTTATACAGTTTTTGTGTGATTATTTTGGGGCTAAGTGGCCAGGAATCAACAAGTGGATCTCTTCTCCAACAAATTGGCACCAACATAGTGGACTAAATCCATGTAAAACCTGAGAGGGCTTGAAAAGGAATTCTAGACACTAAAAAAACAAAGTTTAGCTCCATCTATTTTCCCTAATGGGCTTTGCTCACTGTTGCACACTATGGGTCCTTTAAGAGAGGTTTTCTTGATTCAGCTGTATTAGGAAAAAAGCCTTGCTGTTTTAAAATGCTGGCTATCTAGGCTATGCTACCAACATAAACTCTGGCTCTTTCAGGAGACCAAGAATTTGAATGGGTTTTGTGAGCAACATGCTATGGCTTGCTTGATGGCAACTTAGACCAGCTGTGTGCCTGGAAGTGGGGTGGTGTGTGTGGCTCTCTGCGCCATGCTAGACTGGGTAGGGCAAGCAGGCAGTACCACATATACCCTAGTAATGCTCAGCTTAAGTTTTTAAGAAGTGTTTAGTATTTTAAAAGGGGCTCCTGGACACTAAATAATTACAGATACACAATAGGACAGATTCAGACAAATATAGACCTCTAAATGGGTCACAATGTTGAATAAATGTATATAGGCTTGGAAGAGAAAATAAAATGACTATAGAGAAATATAAAAGGAAGTAAATGGTTTATAAAAATAAAGCAAAGTCTTTAAAGAGACAAAGTATAAACAATCATAAATTAAAGAGTAAAGATAATTAAATAAATGTTAAAAAGTAATAGAGTAAAATAAGCCACGTAAAGATGGAAATGCCACAGAGACTCTGAATTATATTTATTATTATGTTTTTATTTAATTTTGTGACTGTGAAGGAACTAAGTACAGAGAGACATTTTATTGTATGGTCTGATGAGCTAAACTAGCATGTATATTATAAAGGTATCTTGAATTCAGAATTTGGGTCTAAGGATATGTTTCTTTGGAAAAGGGGTCCTTCTTTTATCTCAACAGAGGATGAGAACCTGTGGAGTCATTCCATGCTAATAGTGTTTGATGAACCATGATCGCCTAAAGGTTACTGAGAACACCCCTCAAAAATTACTTTCCCCAATAAAAAGTAGGAAGAAATTTAGATGTAATTACGCCCATATTCCCAAATATTGTCTATAAATGTTTGTTTATATTTAAAGAGGGATATGCTATAGAGATTTGCATTGGTATGGATATTGGTTTATTGGTGCAAAATTAAGGTCAGTTTGTTATATGTATATTTCGGCTCTTGATTAAGGTATTGTGTTTGTGCAGCTCATTTAAATATGTAATGTTTAATTAAGAAATAAAGCTAGTGGATAGTCATCTATAATCATTAAGATTGTAGTCATGTTAGTTAGATTTTCTACATGTATAGAGATATATTTCAGTTAGATAGGTATTCTTCAAATCTTTCAGAGACCTTCAGAATATGGCATTTAAAATGTTTAAGAACTTAAGAATTTTTATTACAATGAGACAGCACCAAGCTACTTCAAGGGCATGGGCATGGAAGAAGCTCTTGATGGAGTTGGTTAGCCATTTGAGCAAGAAACTGCTCTTGCCTGGACTGCTTAAGTGGACATGCAGGACCCACAGAGAATTAACTGCTGAACTTGCCAAAGGTGAGATGGCCCTTTGGGGTTCCTGCTTCATAAAAGACTCTACTAGACATTCTGCAGGATGCAAAAGAAAGTGACTGGCAAACTGCCAATACAGGTGGAACTGTCTTTGATATTTCCTGCTTCATGGAAAAGTCTGCTGGATACTATGGGCCTGTAGGCTCAAAATGGATGCTCCAATGGTACAGAAGGACTTTGGGTGACTGTCCAGGCAGGGAGAAGTCTCTGTCAATTCTAGAGTTTTGGTTGTTGCTTACAATGCACTTTCTGTTTTACTAAGTAATATTATATCCTTCTGGAGTCTTTGACAAAGTTGAAGAATTTGTAGGTATAAATATTGTAACTGTAATTCTTGCTCGATAACTTGTTAAAAAATGTAATTTTACTATGTTAAAGTTAAAGCCTTCCTTTTGGTTTAAACAGAAAAGGGGAAATGGTGTGGGAGGTCCTTCTGTCTATGTGTTGCTTTTATTGCTTAATGAATAAAAAACTGTTTTGAGCCTATGGGAGGAAATAACAGAACTAGGCTGTATTCTGGGAGAAAGAAGGGTGGAGTCAGAGAGAAGTCATGAAGCTGCTGGAGACAGACACTGGGAACATTACCTGGTAAGCCACAGCCACGTGACCATACACTGATGATGGAAATGGGTTAAATTATTTTGTAAGAGTTAACCAATAAGAAGCTAGAGCTAATGGGCCAAGCAGTGATTTAATTAATACCATTTTTCTGTGATTATTTCATGCCTTATCAGCCAGAAAACAACAAGTGGCCCTCTCCTCCTACAACCAGTGATGTAGTTTTATTTCCTAAGAATTTAATAACACAATTCTTTATTGTTTTTTGAGAATTTTAAACATGCAACTAAATCCCACTCACCTTCCAATCCCTCCATATCTAACCCTCACCTCTGCAGTATCCCCTGCAAAAGAACCAACTCCCCCCAAAATTAAAAACAAAATAAAATAAAAAATCCACCTTATTTATCTGTCTTTCCTGTGTCCCCAACACCTCTTCATAGGTCCTTGTGTGTACTGATCACGCTGTTACAGAGGCGCTTATACCACTGTCAGGCAGGGTGGGGCGCACAGACTCATGGTGCGGGGCCAATTCCAAACCGCCGGGGCTAAGTCTCCAGTCCCATTGCTGACTTTCTAGCAGGCACCAGGAAAAATAGAGTCACTGTAAATGTTCAGTGACTCAGAATCTCAGCTGATTCTACCGCTGTAGTCGGGCAGAAGCGAACCAGCAAGGAGCAGTGCTGAGAGGGTCCAATCTGCGCGAAGAGAGAGGCCTCGGGGGGGGGGGGGGGGGGGTAGGGTGCTGCTGGCTTTCCGCGGTCGCCTCCAGCAGGCTCTGATTCGGGGCGGGTATTGGCAAAGCCCCATGTTGGGCGCCAAATGTAACAGCGTAAATGAATGCAGACAGATTGTAAAAAATATAGAGAGCTTTAATGGGGAAATAGACTTACAGTACCACGGTTCCCGCGGAGAACAGGAAGCAGAAAGGGCAGCTGGGCGCATGCCCGGCAGATTTATAGGTAAACATTAGCCCGAGGCGAACATGCCCCCTAAGGCTGGGCTTAACCCTACATTTGTGGCATTGAGAGCTCCAGTGTAACACACAGTATACTTTTTTGAACAATCAGCCCCTCACCTACAAATGTTCATTGTAATGAGTTAAAGTCTCTGGCACTATCATTACTAGACCATCACCAATACTCTGGAATATCCTGCTGTTGCCATGAGTCATGGAGATCCTGCAGTTATATTTTCCATAGGGCCAGTTCCTTCCCACGTTCCAGAAAGTCATAGGTGGGGTATGTTAGGGTAGGCCAACTTAAGACCCATGATGTGGGTCTGGGTGGCAGCTTAGTTAATCAGTCTGGGCCACTGGGAGTGTCCCTCAGTAGAGGCAAAGAGCCAGCTCTCCTAGGCCCATGACATCAGGGCCAATTCTCCCATGCCCTCAATGAGGGGTGGGGCCATCTCTTCTAAGTACAAGGGCCAGCACCCCCATAAAGGGCAGGAACAGCCTTTCCACTACAATGTCCTCAGGGTCAGTAAAGGGCAGGCCCAGCTCGGCAAGGCCCTTGCACTTCAGCATGCACGGTTCGCTATGGTTATACTAACCATGGACTTCAACACAGATCATAGCTACAACGAGAGCACAAACCCAAACCTGACCCTTGACAGCAGTTCAGACCCAGACATCACCATGGTCATTGTGGCAGCATAGGCTGATGTGCTATTCCCCTCTGTATGTTGTGAATATCATTGGTTTTCTTAAAGAAACTTCATTCAGCCAATAGCTTAATAGAGTGAAGCCCAGCAGGAACTCTGAACAGAGATGTAGACAGAAAGTAGGTGGAGTCAGTGAGATGCCATGTGGAAACAAATGAGTCAGAACTTTGCCAGTAGACCATGAGCACATGTTGATGCACAGATTAATAGAAATGGATTAATTTAAGATATAAGAGTTAGCCAGAAATGCTCTTAAGATATTGACCAAATAATATTGCAATGACTATAGTTTCTATCAAATTATTTTCAGTCTGAGCAGGTGGGAATGAATGATCAGCCTCATTCAACAACAGGCCACCCAGATCAGTATGTCCCTATTGGCAGAATGGACCTGAGATACCAACATGGTCTCTCGTGACTTATAAGACTGTGGGCACCTGAACCACCCTCAGTGATAACAGAAGGGATGAACATCAAATCAGACCCTGGCTGCTATACTGCCATAAACCCAGACATAGCCCTCAGTAGCAGCTCATGGCCCCAGGTAGCAGCACAGACCTCTCAAATTAGCATGGGTCCAATAGTGGCATGGCCATCAGACACCAACTGAGCCACAAGTGGTGGCACAGAACCCAGGCACCTTGGCGGCCTTTGGTGGCAACATGGGTCATAGATATCAACACAGACCCTGGCTGCAGTAAGACCACAGACTCAGATATGGACCTTGGCAGCATCCTGGGCCCAGATATCACTCTGGCTATGGGTGGCAAACAGGCCACCCACATCAGCCTATTCCTCATCATCTTCATCTCTTCAGTTCTGCCCTTTTCCACAGCACAGGAACTGTTCTGCCACTTTCCAATTTCTCCACCATATATCTTCTCATCCTAATGGGACCTACCAGCATTGAATGGGTCTATGAATGCCTTCAACCTACCAGGAATGTGGTGACCCCAGGGTGACCAGAAGTGTCTTTTACCCACCTGAGCTGAATGGCACCAGCAGGGCCTGCAGATGCCTTCAGCTGTCCCAAATTATCTCTCAGTATTTTTTAAAGGATTATCTCCAATGTACTATGACTGCCACTAATAGGCCATTGTTATCCAAGTGTTTCTATATAGGGTGTATTTTATCTCTGAAAGCACTTAAATTATTATCTTAATATTGACTCTACAGTTCTAACACTAGATGGATTTCTTTCTACTTTCTTGCTTAATGACAGGAAAATTGAACTCTCTTTCTTTAACTATCATTCATGGTATCAAGACATGAGCACACAGAGGCATTAGAGAAAAAAGAAAAATGAACTCACTTCCACAACTACCCAGAGTGGCTGTATTGAATCACAATAGTCTAAGAGGAAAAAAAAATAAGGAAATCTACATCCCACAAATTCTGAGGAGAGGACCTTATGCTCTAGACCTAAGGGACCTTTGCAGTTCTCTTTAGTTACAATCTATTTTTCATTTAGAATTTCATAAAAACTTAGAAAAGTCTGGTGAGATCTTGGTGTGTGTGTTTTTAAGTTCCCATCAGATAAGGCAATTGGGTCTACATTCAGTGGGAAGAGAAACCTAGAGTCTCAGAGCTCATTTAGTGAGAAAAGGTCTTAAGAAAAGCAAGTCAAAAAACACTCCCAAGAGGACTCATTAACTTTTTTGTCTCCTAGATAAACATTTTCAAGGAGGTCATTTGTGAAAATATATAAGTCCATCTAAAGATATGGAAGGAAAATGAAGAGAGGAGGTCTTGGAACTATGAGACAAGGCTCTAATGTACTGCTTGGCTCAGGGACATTTAATGGTGCAAGGTAGGGCCCTTTAAGTATCAGATTAAAGTTTCTACTTCCTTCCTGTAACTTTGATATTGGCTCCCAGGCAGCAGCAGAAACATGGTAACCTCAGTGCAACACCCAAGAACAGTCTGAAGACTGACAGGAAGCTAGAGCAGCTGGTTCACTTCATGCAAGGTGATGAACCTACAGTTTCTAGTTATTCTGCTCAGGTGAGAGAAAAGCAATGGCATTTTTTTTACTTCATCAAACATTGACCAAAAACTGTTAATTGCTTGGTTGTTCCCATTGCCATTTCCACTGATGTCTGCAGATTAAAGGAACTAATCCCTGACATCTGACATTAGATGGATTCTGAATACACTGCACCAACTTTTCAGACTTTAGACAAATCAAAAACTGCTGAAGGAAACCACACCTGACCTCCCTGTTTGTAATGAAACACCCTTCATTGTCAAACAATCCAATGTGAAACCAGGTACAGGCAGTTAGGATTCTGACCACCTAAGGTAAGAATTTTTATCTCTTTCAATAACGTATAGGTTTTAGGCATTTTAAGTCAAGAATTAAGAGTCCAGAGCAATACCTAAGTACTTAAACTGACATCTGTCAAGTTTTGTCAAAACCCCAACACTTCCTCAAACAATTTTCCCTGGCTTTAGACAGTAATCTTCATTCAGGCTCATGGAGAATGTGGAACTTTCTAACAGGTAATTAAGATGGAAACATCATGTTTTTGCAGTGAGATTTCTTACAAACAAATGTGGACTTACAAAATTTAGAAAATGATCTGGAGAGTTTGATACAGACTTAAAATATCAGCACTGCAAAAGTTGAAGCAAAAGGTTCTTGTTGCATGACATAAAAGACCTTGTTTAAGAACATTCAAGCTGGGAGGAGGTGGCACATGCTTTTAATGACAGCACTCAGAAGGTAGAGGTAGGCATATCTCTGTGAGTTTGAGGCTAAGTTGGTCTACAGAGTCAGTTCCAGGATAGTCAGGGCTACACAGAGAAAGCCTAACTTGGAAAAACAAATAAAAACAGAAATGTGAACAAGAAATGAAAATAATTTATTAAACTCACATCTCTTCATCAACTGATAATTTGATATTTAAGTTCATTTAAATTCATATGTCTATGGAGAAAGCAAACTGAAGTATTAAATGTACTAATCAAATATTACTTATTAACCCAAATAAAGAATGCTGGGGTATTTTATTAATCTTAACAAAGCTAGTTTAGTCCTCCTAGAAAGACACTTCTTCAGTTTTAATATCTTGTACAATATTTTCATCAGGTTACAAACTATTTTTAAATTATTAGTGTTGTATATGAATTCCACATAGGTAAATCTTTCTTCAAGATACAATTACCAATTAGAAATTTGAAAACCGAGGAACAAAGCCATTCACTAGTAGGAAAATATCATCTTACTGGAGTCTTGTTAGGCATTCTCATGAACTCTGATGTTACAAAACCAACGTCCAAATTAGCAAAACTGAATTGAACCATCTTACTTTGTCAGCTAAAGAAATGAGACAAAATGGAGCCTTGGAACTTCACCTTGGGAGGTGCCTTCATCTTGGTGGGGATTCTAGATGACAGTGGATCCCCTGAACTGCTCTGTGCCGTGATCACAGTCATGTACACATTGGCTCTGACCAGCAATGGACTGTTGATCCTGGTTATCACTGTGGATAGACAACTCCATGTGCCCATGTACCTTTTGCTTGGGCAGCTCTCTCTCATAGACTTCTTTCTCACATCAATTGTCATTCCCAAGGCTGTCATGGATTTTCTTCTGAAAGACAACACTATCTCCTTTGGGGGCTGTGCCCTTCAGATGTTCCTGGCACTCACACTGGGTGGTGCAGAAGACCTCCTTCTGGCCTTCATGGCCTATGACAGGTATGCTGCCATTTGTCATCCTCTGAACTATATGATCTACATGAGACCAAGCATCTGCTGGCTTGGAGTAGCTACATCATGGATCCTGGGATTCCTGAGTGCTCTAGGGTATACCATACATACCATGCAGTATCCCTTCTGCAAATCCCGGAAGATCAGAGACCTATTTTGTGAGATCCCTCCATTGCTGAAGCTGGCCTGTGCAGACACCTCTACATATGAGCTTATGGTTTATGTGATGGGTGTGGCCTTCCTAATTCCTCCTCTTGCTACCATCCTGGCTTCCTATGCATTAATTCTTTTCACAGTGCTCAACAAGCCCTCAAATGATGGAAGGAAGAAAGCCCTTGTCACCTGCTCTTCCCACTTGACTGTAGTTGGATTGTACTATGGGGCTCTCACAGTCATGTTTGTCCTGCCCAGTTCCTACCTCACTCCCAAACAAGAAAACATCCTCTCTGTTTTCTACACTGTTGTTACCCCAGCTTTGAACCCCCTAATCTACAGTTTGAGGAATAAGGAGGTCACTGGGGCCTTGAGGAGAGTCCTGGGAAAGTGGTTGCTGCCCACAGAGTCTACATTTTAGGGGCTTTTTATAGATGTCTTCTAGACTTAATTCTCCCTCAACATCAGCAAATTTCTGCTATACATGAAATTTTCCCAGTGAAACCAATGCAATCAAATGTTTCTTTTGCTAGAGAACCAGGGACTATAAATGTCCCTGATGAATGTTCTTTGAGTCTTCATGTGACCTTTTGCAAGAAGCACTTCACACTTTTTAAAATTAGGCTTTGTCTTTAAAGGTTAGTCTCTGTGTGCAGCTACTTATGAGTGTGTAAAGGACATTATTCAGACAAGACCACTCAGGTCCTATTTCCATAGCAAACCTAAAAAACCGAGAGACAATCTGAAATGGGGTTCTCAGAGATCAGTGGGAGAAATATTTTGAGGTTTGCACAAATTTTGAATCTACTAGTCTTGGTAATGTATCAGTCAACACCAACAGTTCTTTCTAATGTCCACTTGACAGAGGTCTACATCATGTTCACTTTTCATCTCCCCTGAAGCATCAGCTTTTATAGATGACTTGAAAGATGGTTTTGTTTAGATTCTCTCCCTCTGTCTGTCTCTGTCTATCTGTAGCATAATATACACTGCCATTTCTCATCATCCTCCTCTTTTTCTCCTTCTCCTCTTTCTTCCTCTTCTCTTTTCTCTTATCTTCCATCTCCATTTTATCCCTCCTTCCCATCTTGCTCTTTTCTTTTTCTTCTTCTTGAAGTGGTTGAAACTGAAATCATCAACTTTACTTCTTACTTGTGAATCATATATTAAAACAAGTAGAATAAAACAGTGATTTATATTTTTCCCTAATCATGATTTTATATATCTTAGCAATTTTAAAAGATCCATATGCTTGGTATGTTTACATGAAATAGCATAAAATCTGAATAATTGTCAAAATAGACAATAACACCCAAAATATATGATTAGATTTTAATGTTTTTTTAAAAAAATCAGTTAAAACCATAGTCATAATTATTAAAAAATGGTAAATGGCAGCAGAGTCTGACATGGATGTGGGTAAGTTTACATGCACACTGTCAGCAGGAGTGTGAACTAGTGACTTATCATTGGAAATCCATCTAGAAGTTTCTCAAATAACTAAACTAGAACTACCATATGACCAAGATATACCTCTCCTGGGAATAAACTAAAAAGAATCACTGGTTGTGGAGGTGCACACAAGAAGGACTTGCTAAAGGAGGCAGAGGAATTGAGGAACATGAGTTTGAGACCAGCCTGGGATACACATTTAGAAGAAAGAGAGAAAAGAGAAAGAAAGAAAAAAGAACCATATCATGCTATAGAGTTACTTGCTTGTTCATGTTTATTTATGTTCTGTTTAGAACAGTTAGGAACAGAATCAGAGTAAAACTTTCTTTAACTAGAAAGAAAAATGAAGTTATAAAATTGGCAGGTAAATTAATGCAACTGGTAAAATAATATTGACTGAGGTAACTCATACATGGAAAGACAAGTGCCCCAAGTCCTCTTTCACATGTGGACCCTAACTTTGCTATTTAGTTTTGTGTGTATAACCTAATGAATATGTAGAAGCAATGGGAGTTTACAGGGGATTATAGCAGGGGATCTTGAAAGAGAGATGGTAGCGGAACATAGGGCATATAAAGTAGAGATGCTATGACTGGTGATTGGATGGTTTAAAACTGAGGGATAGAAAATCAGAAGACAGGGATTGGGGAAGACTGATAAAAATAAAGGCTGTATGGAAAAGCCAATTAGGAAACCTACTACCTTGTAACTCAATTAAAAATAAATTTAAAATTTATTTGACATGAAAAAAATTGAAAATTGTAAAAGGATGAGAAAGGAACAATGTGACTGTTTTCTGACTGTTTCACATGTACTATAATGGGATATTACTGGTTTGGGAATTTTTTTTATTGAGCTATATATTTATCTCCACTCCCCTCCCTTTGTATCCCCTCCCATTATACCCTCTCCCATGGTCTCACGCTTTCAATTTAAACAGGAGATCTTGTCTTTTTCTACTTGGTTTGGGAAATTTTTTAATACTTACTTTTTGTTTGTTTCTTTTTGTTCAGTCTAGAGGAAATAGTGTTAGAACTGCTGCATTTATAAAAGAAAATGATGTGTCTTCTTTTCATTCTTCACACTGATGCCACAGTTGAAAGTAGAACTGTACAACCAAAGAATACCGTGTCTGCAGCAGTGGGAACTCATCACCTAGTTACAGTTTATGTTGTATTAGATGCCTGGTGGCCTTCCTGACCATTACCACACCAGGATGTAACTCATATTTCAAACTTGATTTTTCCTTCTCTCTCTCTCTCTCTCTCTCTCTCTCTCTCTCTCTCTCTCTCTCTCTTATTCATTCTTTGTGGATTTCAGATCATGTACTCTGATCCCAATTATCTCCCCATCTCATCACATCTTCCCTGTTCCCTTGCAACAAAATCAAAACCCAATTTAAAAGAAAAACCCAAAACCAAACAAAATAAACAAAGAAAAACAAAAACTGGAAAAATAATCTTGCCATGAAAGCTGTAGTGTTGTCCACTGAGACACACAGTTTACCCCTTAGTCTATCCATCCTTACTTGCAAGTGTTCATTGCCTCTAGTCATTGAGTCATTTGGTCTGGCTTGAGGCCTCTGGTTTCTGCTACTCCATCAATAATCTACTCTAACTGAAGTTCCTCTTGGATAGTCTGTTGTTGTCCTGTGTCCACCAGTTCTTGCTGTTTTGAATCGTTAGGTTCATCCCCTTCACATGCTTCAGAAGTTCGTAGATTGCTTGGATGCTAGGGTGGGCCAGCTCATAGTCTTTGTTTGGGGCCTGAGTGTTAGCTGAGCTAGTCATTTTGCTAGCTCACCCTCGTTACCACTACTAAGGTGAGCTCTCCAGCATTGCATTGCCTGACCCATCCAGTGTAGCCTACATCAGGAAGTGGGGCCAGTTCTTCTGCTCTTGGATCCTTAGGTCAGGGTTCCTCTCAGTCATATCACCAGGGCAAGCTCTATTATTTTGCCCAGCGAAGGTACAAGACCCTCTCTCCTGATTGCTGTAGGGAGAATATGAGGGGTGGAGCCTTGATCTGCTCTCCTGCCCTCTGTACTAGCTCACATGGACCCCACCAATAGGGTCAGCTCTAGTGTACTCCCCACTAGAGCTCAGGGGTGCAGGGCCTACTCTCCTGTGTGCTGCAACTGGTGTAGGGCAGGGCTAGTTTTATCACTCTTGTGACGCTGGGGCCATCTCTCTCACCTGCCATAGGTGATAATGGGTGAGCAGAGGGGGACATCTTTCACTCAACCATCTTACCTCATGGCAAATGAATGGGCGACAGCATCAACTCTCCTGATATTATGCCCTCAAGGTCATCTCAGCTTTGTCCCTGACCACATGGTCTGCACTAGCATGTTTCCCAGGTGAGGAGCACATCTATGGTGATGGATAGAACCATCTTTCAGGCATGTAAGGGTGAGCTCTCCCCTGAGGTGTAGAACCAGATCGTCTGCTGCAGTATGAAGTGATGGACAGCCTCAGCCATCCTGGGGCCAGTGAAAAGCAGGGTCAGGAACAGCTCAGCCTGGATATCACCATAGCCCAATGGTAGCACAGGCCACTCAGATCATCAGAGCCCTGATGGCAGCATGTTGCCTGCACACCAACTTGGGCCCAGGTGACTATCTAGACCCTAGGCATCCACAGAGCTCCTGGGAGCCTCTGGAGCCATGGATTCCACACCAGATCCCAGCTTCTGCAGGGCCATGGACGCAGATAGGGCCCTGGGCAACAGTCTGTACCTGGAGGTCTCTGTGGTTCTAGGTTGTAGAACATAGGTTTTCATTTAAGAACTTATGTCGTCTGTCATCAGCAGTGTTCATCCATGTGGAGTACCTCTATTCAAACTCCTTTTTAAAGAAATGTTTTAATTAGCTCAGGAACTAGTTGGTAGAAGGTTATAAAAACTTCTTTCATAATCCTAGTTTTTTCAACTAAAAAACTAGAACCTTACTTTATTCATGATTGACAATGTAAGACCATAACTGACTGTTCATACTGCTTCTTAGTGTTTAAATTGTTTTTATTGCACTATACATTTTTCTCCACTGCCCTCCCTTCCTCTCCCCCTCTGCCTTTCTACCCTCTCTCATGAACCCCAGACTCCCAATTTACTCAGAAGATCTTGTCTTTTTTCTCCCTCCTATTTAGATCCATGTATATCTCTCTTTGGGTCCTCTTTGTTGTCTAGGTTCTCTGGGGTTATGGATGGTAGGCAAGTTTTTCTTTGTTTTATGTCTAAAAGTCACTTATAAGTGAGTACATATTATATTTTTCTTTCCAGGTCTGGGTTACCTCACTCAATATGTTTTATTCTAGATCCATCCATTTGCCTCCAAATTTCAATATATCATTTATTTTACCACTGAGTAGTACTATATTGTGTAAATGTTTCACATTTTCTGATGTGGGGTAAATGGAACATAATCCTAGTTTTTAAATAAATATCTCCTATATTTCATACCCATTCCTGCCCACATAACTTCTTAAAACTTTGTCTCCCAGTGATTCCCCTCCACAGAGTGTTCTTTCTCATCACTGTGTTATAATGTCCACTATTTTTTGTCATTATTTGCTTTTTACTTTTTATTTATTTATTTATTCATTTATTTATTAAAGATTTCTGTCTCTTCCCTGCCTGAACAGAGAATTCTCAACAGAAGAAGTTCAAATGGCCAAAAGACACTTAAGGTCATGCTCAACTTCCTTAGCGATCAGGGAAATGCAAATCAAGACAACTTTAAGATACCATCTTACACTTGTCAGAATGGCTAAAATAAAAAACACCAATGATAGCCTTTGCTGGAGAGGTTGTGGAGAAAGGGGTACGCTCATCCATTGCTGGTGGGAATGCAAACTTGTGCAACCACCTTGGAAAGCAGTGTGGCGGTTTCTCAGGAAATTCGGGATCAACTTACCCCTGGACCCAGCAATAAAACTCTTGGGAATATACCCAAGAGAGGCCTTATCAAACAACAAAAGTATATGCTCTACGATGTTCATAGCAGCATTGTTTGTAATAGCCAGAACCTGGAAACACTCTTATTTTCTTATTTGCGTTATATGATAGGTCCCACTGTACCTTCTTCCTACATACTTTACTTCTTCCGTTATCCTTTATGCAATTGCCCTATCCTCTTCATTCTATTACATGCTTGAATCTTCTGTCCCTCATATTCCAGCTCTCTACTTTCATTTTTCCTATATTCTACTACTTTCTCCCACAATGCATGCACATCCAGTGCCATTTGACTGCCTTGCTTCCTGTTCTCTGGGTCTTACATTGTTTATGCTTTCCCTCCTCCCATATTCTCTCAGTCTTGGTGGTATTAGGAATGGGCTTGGTAAACATGTTCCATATAAGGCTAAACACTAACAGTGACTTATACTCCATATTCTTGCCACTTATGAATCAATGCATTAATTTCCCCCTACTGGAAAAAAAAGGCTTGAGAAACTTGTATAACTAGAAAGAGGTTGATAATGAAATGGTAAGAGAATGGAGAAAAGGGAGAGGTAATCAGGTGTCCCTGTATATCTAAGAGGTGAAAGAAGAAAAGCTTTCAAGGGAAAGGTCAACTCTGTCTGAAAATTTGGAAGAGAAAGACAAGGAAGGGGTTCTTCTATGAAGCACATAGTGATGATTTGGCAATAAGGCAATAACAGGCACATGAAATGAGAAAATAACTTGATTTGGACTGAATTGTTACAAATAGATAACCATCAGAAGAGAAAATGGATATGAAAAGTCCTTTTCTGTTTTTTTTTTCTTTATGTAGTGATGTTGAAAAATTGGACAATAATTGAAAGGAATGAAGTTCTGTGAAACAGTGTATAAGATGGGAAATTCAGAAATCATTTTTAGTTTTTGGTTTCCTATCAGTACTGTGGAGGACAAAAGTTTAAAAAGATACTGTTAAGCAACAAAATTTTCAGGATTGAATTTAGATAAGATTAACAGTTCATAGAGAATTACTTTGAGCAAAACCAGTAAAAAACTGTTTAAGTGTGAATGCAGCTGAGTGGGATATTTCAAGAGGAAAAGAGAAGAGAAACTGGCTGAGTGCACTGTTTTAAATGAAGTATGAGTGTCAAGCATCCATAAGAAGGAAACAAGAGTGAATTTAGTAAACATGGCAATATGCTTTGACTACAGACTGAGCATGCTAAAAATGCCCAAATTATAAATTAATTTGTGATTTGAGTATATGCACGATCATATTTACATTGGTTTTTATGATCTGAAAAATAAGATTAATAACTTCATAAAGAATAAAGAGGATAGAGATTCCAGAACTGAGAATGTGGCCACATTGAAGTTATCTGTTACAGTTGTAACTGTATTTCAGTAGGTAAAAGAAATTCTTCTTAACACATAGTCAAGATGCTAAATACACATAACAACAACAACAAAATGCTCATAAGACTGAAAGGAAAAAGAACATGTTACACATTAAGGCAGGCCCATTAAAATAAGAACTGACTTTTCAATTGAGACTCTGAAAATCAAAATTGCCTAGTATTAGTGTACTAAAAGTTCTGAAAGGCTACATAGAATAGTGTAATTAGTATATTCAGAAAATTATCAATTACAGTAGAAAGAGAATTAAAACCATTTGTAGGAGTAGAGGATTTGTTGGAAAAGGCCAGCTTGTTGGTTCCCAGCAGCCCTGCTAGGTTAGACCCAAAATAATCACATAGAAACTGTATTCATTAAATCACTGCTTGGCCCAATAGCTCTAGCTTCTTATTGGCTAATTCTTACATGTAAATTTAACCCAGTTCTATTAATCTGTGTATCACCACAAGGCTGTTGTGGCTTTCCAGGTAAAATTACCATGGTCTGTCTCCAGTGGCTCCATGGCTTCTTCCTAACTCTGCCCATATTCTCCCATGCTATAGGCCAAGCCAGTTTTCTTTATCCATTAACCAATAAAATCAACACATAGACAGAAGGACCCCCATACCATTTTCCCTTTTCTGTTTAAACTAAAAGGAATTCTTTAACTTTAACATAGTAAAATTGCATATAGCAAAACAGGTATCAAGCAAGAATTACAGTTACAATATTTATATCTATTTTATCTTTTATCATAATTAAGAAAAACTATAACTATAACCAATTATTCTTCAACTCCATCAAAGACTCTAGAAGGATATAATATTACCTAAGTAAACAGGAAGTACATTGTAAGCAACTTCCAAAACTCTAAAATTGACAGAGACATCTTGCTGCCTGGACAGTCACCCAAAGTACTTCTGTACCATTGGAGTATCCATCTTCAGCCTACAGGCCCATAGTATCCAGCAGACTTTTCCACAAAGCAGGAAATTTCAAAGACAGTTCCACCTATATTGGTAGTTTGTCAGTCACTTTCTTCCATGTCCTGCAGAATGTCTCGCAGACTGTTTCATAAAGCAGGGACCCTGAAGACCATCTCAATTTCAGGCAAGTTCAGTGGTCATTTCTCTGTGGGTCCTGTTAAGCCATCCAGGCAAGACCAGGTTCCTGCTCAAATGGCTAGCAAACTTGATAAGGAACCTCTTTGATGCCATCTTCCTCTCTACATAATTGGTGCTACCAAGAGCAGATGCATCCCATTGTCATGAAAAGTCCTAAGTTATTAAAATATTTAAAATGCCATATTCTGAAGGTCTCTGAAAGATTTAAAAATATCTATCTAACTGAAATAAATCTCTGTATATCTAGAAAACCTAACTAACATGACTAAAAGCTTGACTATTATAGATGACTATCTATTAACCTAAATTTCTTAATTATACATTACATTTTTAAATGAACTACACCATCACAATAGCTTAATCAAGAGTAGAAATATACATATAATAAAATTAACCTAAAACTTATATCAATAAACTAAGAACCATATCAATGCAAAGTATCCATTTCTATAGCATAACCCCTTTTAAATATAAACAAACATTTATAAACAATATTTGGGAATTTGGGCATAATATTCTGAAATACCTCCTGCTGATTGGGGACGCTGTTAATCAGGTCTTTCATGGTGTATCCTGTGTGCTAGGTTTATCTCAATCAGCAGTTTGGCGAAGAAATTTTTGGGGCATGTTGTCAGCAACCTTTCAGGGGAACACGATCAATCAAATGACACCAATCTGGAAGCAATCCACAAGTTCTCATCCTCTGTGGAAACAAAAGAAGAACCTCTTTTCTAAAGCATCATGTCCTTAGACTCAAATTTTGAATTCAATATACCTTTGAAATCTATATGTTGGCTTAGCTTAGCAGTTCCTAGAATCAAATGTCTCTCTGCAGTCAAAACATTCAAAGATAACACAATAATATACATAATTCTGACGTTGTGAATTTTCCGTTTTTATGTGGCTTATTTATTTTTACTCTATTGATTTTTAATATTTATTTTATTATCTTTACTCCTTTAATCTATGACTATCTGTACTTTGTCTCTTTAAAGATTTTGTTTTGTTTTTTAAATCTATTTATTTCTTTTCATAACTCTCAACAGTCCTTTTATTCTCTCTTCCATGCCTACGTATATTTATCCTATTTAGAGTTCTTTTATGTATGAATGTGTCCTATTTTACATCTGAAATTCTCTACTATCCTGGAGGGCTTTTAACAATGCTAAGTGCTTCTTAGAAACTTAAGATGTGGCATTACTAGGGAATATACAGTACTTTCTGCTTGCCCTCCCCAGTCCAACATGGTGAAAGTCTGTTAATGCTTGAGACTGCTGGGTAGGTGCCATCCTCACCACCTCCACTCTTGGATAACCAATTGGCCTATGCTGCCACCAAGTAATTATTAGTATGCTGTCCACAAACTCCATTTAAATGCTCAATAGCCAAACCTCCCAAAAGAATCAGAGTCATTTGTGCTGACGAACCAGGAAGTTGCCTGGGTTTTTTTGTTTGTTTGTTTTTTAAAGAAGCCTCACAATTTTTACTGTGCCCTGGGACACCTTGCTTACTGCAAGCCCATGGGCTAAAGTCCTGGCATCTGTCTTCAGCAGGGTTCTATGGCATCTCCCTAATTCTGCCCTTCTTCCCCTATGCTATAGGCCAAGC
This sequence comes from Microtus oregoni, assembly GCF_018167655.1. NCBI lineage: Eukaryota > Metazoa > Chordata > Mammalia > Rodentia > Cricetidae > Microtus > Microtus oregoni. The sequence goes on along the minus strand of NW_024543075.1, from coordinate 38,517,045 downwards.
CATTTTTCTTTATTTATTAACCAATAAAATCAACACATAGACAGAAGGACCTCCCACACTGACCATATCATAATAACAGCAAATTTAAGGAATTTATGTCTGACAAACCAACTATACACAGAATAGAAGGAATATTTCAGTCTGAATAGGTTAGTCAGATGCAAATGAACCCAGGGAATAAATATTACCAAAATAGTTAATCAAAATATGTCTGAAAGAAACACATCACCAAAATAATAGCAATTTATATGCACTTTTCAGTAATAGCTTGATATTAATGGTCTTAATTCCCCAATAAAAATACAGACTAAAGATTAGATTAGAAAATAGGATTTGGTATGTGATGTACTTCTGTATATGTATTGCTTTTATTGGTTGATAAATAAAACTGTTTCAGTCAATATCTTAGCACAGTAAAAGCCAACCATGAAATCCAAACATAGAGATAAAGAGTAGGCAGAGTCAAGGAGATGCCATGTAGCTGCTGAAACAGACAGAAACAGCTGGAACCTTTTCTGTCATTAATATAAATGAGTTAATTTAAGATGTAAGAGTTAGCTAGAAATATTCCTGAGTCTTTGGCCAATGAGTGTTGAAATTAATATAGTTTTTATATGATTTTTTTGGGTCTGAGCTGTCAGGAAATGAATGAGCAGCCTCTGCTTACAGAGATCCATCAACCTAAAGTCTCTAAGAAAAACACTTCACCAACAAGGACAGATGTACCACCTTGAAGTAAGAAAATGTAACCACACAGAAACAACATTCAGAGTCAGTAAAGTCTTCACAGTAATTCCAATGCTATTATTCACAAAGATGGAATAAAATAATTATAAAATTTACATGAAAATAAAATAACATGATAATATAAACAGTTCTAAATAGTAAAACTGTTGCAAAAGATACCACTATTCTGATTTCATGTTACATAAAATAAATCTACAACAATAAAAAAAACATAAAACATAATCCTGGCATAAAAACAGACACATTTATGAAAGAAGTAGAACTGAGAACCCACATATAGACCCATACAGCTACAGCCACCTCATTAAGACAAAGAGTCTAACAACATTCATTAGAGACATGACAGAATCTTCAACAAATGGTTCTAGTCAAACTGAATAGTGTCATGTAGAAGAATGAAAATAGATATTTTTCTCACCCTAAATAAAAATCAAATCATAATGGATGAAGGATTTAAAGTTAACCCAACTCCCTGATTCTTTTTTTTCAAGATAAAAAGCAACATTTTTATTGCAAATTATAGCATCAAAAAGTTAAATGACAATGCATAGAAAGAAAATAAATATCTGCAAATCATATACTTTATAAGATATTTCATGCAAATGTAAATGTCTTACAATTCCACAACAAAAATGGCATTCCTATTAATCATGCCCAAAGAGGTGGATAGAGATTTCCGAAAAGGTCATATAAAAGATCATTAAGTCAAATCCACAGTGAGTACCACTTCACATCCTCTATGATAGCTAGAAGACATCATACAGGTATAGGATGGCAAATCACAGCAAGTGTTACTGAGGATGGGGATGACTTGGAATTGTCATTGTAAATCACTGACATGAGTGTAAACTGGTGCAGCTGTTTCAGAAAATAGCCCCTCAATATGACAAATATGTTACAGTATGATCACCTTCTATATGCTTTCTGGCATGACAAAGTGTTTTAGAACCACCTGTTTTATTTTTACATGCTGTGCTGTAGATTTTTCTTTTGTTTATGCTGCAGAGGGAAGAGAGGTGATACATGTGATTCTTGAGAATTTAGGAAGATGCAGGAATTTGTGTAGTATTAAGGGCGGCGGGGCTGCGTTCCCAGCACCCGGCCGCCTGCTCGGCTAGCTTATGCCCCAAAATAATTACACAGACACTGTATTCTTTTAAGCACTGCTTGGCCCATTCTCTTCTAGGCTAATTCTCACATATTAATTTAACCCATTTCTAATCATCTGTGTGTAGCACCCCAAGGTGCGCTTACCGGGAAGATTCTAGCCTATGTCCATCCTGGGTCGGAGCTTCATCCCAGGAGTGGGGCATGGCGTCTCTCTCTGAGGCGTCTGATCCCGAGAGAGCTGTGGAGTCTCTGAGCTCACTTCCTCTTCCTCCCAGCGTTCTGTTTACTCCTCCCACCTATCCTCTAACCAATAAAATGGGCCAGGGCAGTTCCTTTATTAGCTAATGACCTTCCTCCATCAAATTTGTAGACACAGGAAAGGAGTTTCTGAACAGTATCCCAGTAAAGCAGTTATTAAAGTAAACAATAAATGGGAGCTCATGAAACTAAAAGCCTGTGGGAGTAAAGTCACAGCATCATTAGAGTGAAGCAGCAGTCTACAAAATCAGAACACATCTTTACCAGCTGTATCTCTGATAAAGGTGTAATTAGTAAATACAAATAATGCAAAACAAACAGTAAACAACACTAAGAAAGCAAACAATTTAATTATAATTGAGGCATGGAAGAAAATAGAGAATTCTCAAGCAAAAAAATAGAAATAACTGAGAAATATTTACCAAAATGTTCAACATCCTTAACCATCAGGAAAATGCCAATTAAAACTACTTTGAGGCTAGAAGATCATGTATGTGATCAAGTAGTTTCTCTGCCCTCTTAATTCTCAATGTCATCCCTTCCCTGGCACTCCAACAGAGCACCAGCGACAGACTCCCTTCACCCCTATGCATGCACACTGAATCGCACAGATTATACTACCCCTTGTTTCTATTCCACCTTCATTTCTGTGTCCCAGGACCAAATGAGAGCGGACACCTTCTGTTCATTCCTGCCTGAAGACCATGCAGGCTGCCAAAGGACCTTCTCTACACTCCTGGTACCTTAGATCTAATTATCAGAGAATCTGTAGTGTTTCAACAGAATGCCATCAGCAAGCCCTCCTTACCCTTGTCCATGCCGCCTGTGGATCCCACAAACCATCCAACTCCAGTGTTATTTCCTCTTGGTCTTTAACATATGGAAGCTTTCCCCTAAATACACCAGATGAACAGACCAGTAAAACAGGCAGCACACAGAAAACACACTCCCTGAAAATCCAGACAAGAAATAGAAATCAATTAACAAAAGACCCTCCAATCAAAAAATCCAGAAATCAGTATCAAGATCTATAATAATCCCAAACCCAGATGCCCAGACCACAATGTGAGGACACAATCAATAATTGCAAGGGCAATATGTTTCCACCATAACCCAGCTGTTCTATCACAGCAGGCCCTGAGAAATGCAACATAGCTAAAACACGAGAAGAAAACCTTAAAACCAACTATATGGAGATGATATAGTTCCTTAAATGGATAAATTAAGAAATCTCCTGAAGAAGTCCAGAAAAAACATGACAATTAGAATGAATGAAAAAATACATCAAAGAAAGTCAAGAAAGCACAAACAACAATTGGAATAAATGAAAAAATCCATAATTAAATCTAAGACAGATAAAAGCTGAGAGAAATGAATAAAACTATTTAGGGTCCGAAAGCAGAAATAGAAGCAAATCTGGAAATGAAAATATCTAGAAAGGAGAACAGGAATGACAGAGGCAAGCTTCACCAACAAAATACAAGCGGTAGAATATTGAATTTCATATACTGGAGATAAGATAGGAGGCATAGATACACCAGTCAAAGAAAATTTTAAATCTAAAAATATTCCTGGCACAAAACATCCAGGAAATATGGAACTAATATGGAAAAATCTAACCTAAGAATAATAAGAATAAAGGAGAAAAATTCCCCATTAAAGGCCCCCCAAAACATGTTCAACAAAATATATGAATAAAATTTTCCCCAAAGAAAGAGATGATTGCACTATTTTTATAGCCAGATCCTGGAAACAGCATAAAAGCACTCAACCAAAAAATGAATAAAGAAAATACGGTATATTTATACAATGGAGTACTGCACAGCGGTTAAGAAACAATGTCTTCTTGAAATTTACAGGCAAATGGATGGAACTAGGAAAAAAATATCCAGAGTGAGGTAAGAGGTAACTTAGACACAGAAAGAAAAAAAAAGGAACCTTCATCATGTAACTGATGGAAGCACATGCAGAGATCCACAGCTAAGCACTGCACCAAGCTCTGGGAGTCGAGGGATAAAGAAGGAGGAGCTATATTATGAGAAAAAAAAAAAAAAACAAGACCAGACAGGAAAATCCATAGAAACAGCTGAACCAAACAAGTGAGAGCTCACTGGCTCCAGACTGACAGCTGTGGAACTTGCATAATAACAAACTAGGCCCTCTGAATGTGGGTGTGACAGGCTCTTTGTGTATCATCTGTCCTTTAGAAATCAATTTTCTTCTTACTAAAATTACTTTATTGGGAACATTTGGATTTTTTTTCCTTTTCATTCCCTTTCATTCACTAATGACAGTAAAGTTGTGCCCAGAGTGTCTATATGCACAGGTTTATTTCCTCAGCATTTATTTAAAACAACATCTCTTCTTGACCTGTTTCTGCCAATGGTAGACCATTTTCTATCTAAGTGTATTTATATAATGAACAACCTATATTTAATATCTGGGAGAATTAAAAAAGTTAGTTACTATCATCCCTTTATACCTCTATGGATTTCTCTTTATTTTTCCACTTAATACTTGGACAATCAAGTTCTATTTTCAATAACCACAAATGACAGCAAGACATAAATAAACATGGAAGAGAGTCAAAGTAGTTAGATGCCAATGGAGACTCTCATATCTACAGATGCCATAGGAATAGCCATAGGTATTGGAAATCATCCAAAGAAGACACTAAGAAAGGAAGAAGCATTCCACAAAAACTGAGAAACTAGCCTTCACTCTCGGTTAGAGAGCTGACTACAAGAAAATCCCTACAGGTCTACTCAACGATAAATGGAAACATTGATTGTCAATGTTTCCTTTAGGGTTTCAAAGAAATCCAGCAGAAGAAGTATTATGTTCCTATAATCTCAGTACTTGGGAGGTTAAAGAAGTCATATTCTGTATTCAAAGAAAAAGAAAGGCCTCAGAGCTCATTTATTGAGAGAAGGACTTCTCAAAGAAAGCCAAGAAACACACTCAAGGGAATTCATTAACTTCTATTTTCTAGACCAGCATTTCAAGGGGAGGACATTTCTTCTGGGGAATAAACTCCTCTGAGAATAAACATAGGAGAAAGAAAGGAAAAGGTCATGAGCTCAGAAGACAAAGCAAAGTCTCCCTGAAAGGCCTCTATCTTACCCCTGTCCTAGGTACATTTAGTTGAGCCTCAACTTCATCCTTTGGACATCTCTTCTAATTCCTATTTTCTTCTTGCAACTTTGATCGGTCTTCCCAGACAGTATCATGACTAAAGAAGCCTGAATATCTGAACCAAATAACAATTTAAAACTTGCCTTAAACTTAGTGATACTCCCTAAATTCAAACTACTATGAGGAAGCAGTTTCTACAAATTCTTAGGTTTATGAACAGGAAAAACATTTTCTAGCTCCTTACAATGTCAACCAAAGACATTTAGTTTCCTGGCTGTACCCACTGCCACATCTAGAGTGTATCTTCAGATGAGATGAAAGACTATAATAGCCCAGTTGCCCAATATTGGATGGACTTGGTATGAACAGCAACACAAATGAATTAAGTACTGCTGAAGAAAAATGCATCCTCTCTCTTCAAGCTGCATCCAAGTGTATCTGTGGTGATCAAGCAGTTGGATTTCTCACTAGCTGAGGTAAGAATTTTATTCTTTTTAATTGAAATATGTAGCCTTTAGTTGTAGTTAATCAAAAAATCTAAAACCAACCCTAAGAATTTGAGCTACTTTGTCCAGTTCCCTAGATCTTTTGGATCTATTGTCCTTCCATACCTTTCAAGTGTTAAGGTACTGAAGGCTCCAAGAAACCAATGGAGGGTAATGAAATGTTAATATACATATGCCAAGTTGTGTCTGAATGAAGCAAGGATGCTTCACTTTCACAGTTTAATTCATGCTCTGAATTGGCTTTAGTGTTGTTGTTTCTTGCAGCTCACAGTCTCCTGTTGATTTTAGATTACTGACTCTATGGTTTCACCATAAGACTGGGTACCATGCACCAATTTCTAAGCAAATATTTATCTAAATAAAGAGATGGCCCTCCTCTCTCTCTATCAAGTAAAATCACTGTGTACTTGCAGGAGAGAAACTGGAACATTAGGATCAAAAGCTGTATCAGATTAGGATTATTGTGCAAGAGCATAATACAAAATAGCTATTCTTTAGTTAATTTTAGTCATTCTTACAAGAAAGAGACAGACAAGTTTTCTAGGAAAGGACCATATATCTTATATTTCTGTGTCTTTCCAGCTATACAATAATTTGATAAAAAAGAAAAATGTCCAAATAATTTTCAAAGTTTTAACTGTAATAGAAATACTTTCTTAAACACAATACTGTATAGTTTTCAACAATTGGTATTCATTTCTGAGAATTGTGGGGAATGTGGGGACTGAGCAAGAGAGAGAACTAATGTGTAAAATTATACTTTCCAATGTCATTATCTACAAACAAATATGGGATGATGAAATGAAGAAACTGAGCCTTAAAAACATGTATGAGCAACACTAAATAGATTGAACATACTTTCATTCACGAACATGGGCATGGATGTGTGTACACATAAACACACACATATGTAAAAATAGCAGTTAAAGACTAAGGTCATGAAATTGACAGAGAATGGGGGCATGAGACGAGTTGGGAGAGTATATGTAGTACAAGTCAATGCAACCTCATTAATGAAATTCTCAGTATATATATATATATATATATATATATATATATATATATATATATGTGTGTGTGTGTGTGTGTGTGTGTGTGTGTGTGTGTGTGTTAAAGAATGAGAAATTTAGAAAGCAAGAATTAAAGCTATTCATTACTGTAAAAGATATTATATATGAATTCATATTGAAGTTCCTAAGAAACTTCTAATGTCACAAAACTTGGGTATTTGGGTTCATATTAGCACAAGTTCACTGATCCATCTATTTCTTAGCAGCTAAAAAGATCACATACAATGGAATTCTGGAACTCCACCTTGGGAAGTGGCTTCATCTTGGTGGGGATTCTGGATGGCAGTGGCTATCCTGAACTGCTCTGTGCTGCAATCACAGCCTTATACTTTTTGGCACTGACCAGCAATGGTCTGCTGCTCTTAGTCATCATGATGGATGCCCAGCTCCACGTGCCCATGTACCTCCTCCTTGGATAGCTCTCTCTCATGGATCTCCTCCTGACATCAGTTATCACTCCTAAGGCTGTCATTGATTTTCTACTCAAAGACAATACCATCTCCTTTGGCGGCTGTGCTCTTCAGATGTTTCTAGAACTCGTACTGGGCAGTGCAGAGGACCTCCTTCTGGCCTTCATGGCCTATGACAGGTATGTGGCCATTTGTCAACCTCTGAACTACACAATCTTGATGAGTCACAAGGTCTGCTGGCTCATGATAGCCACGTCATGGATCCTGGCATCTCTCAGTGCTCTAGGATACAGCATCTACACCATGCAGTATTCCTTTTGCAAATCTCGGCTGGTCAACCACCTGTTCTGTGAGATCCCTCCCCTGCTAAAGCTGGCCTGTGCAGATACCTCCAGATATGAACTCATGGTTTATTTGATGGGTGTGACAGTGCTCATTCTCCCTCTTACTGCCATCCTGGCCTCCTATTCACTAATACTTTTCACTGTGCTCAATATGCCCTCAAATGAGGGCAGGAAGAAAGCCCTTGTCACCTGCTCTTCCCATCTGACTGTGGTTGGGATGTGGTATGGTGGTGCTTCCTTCATGTATGTTCTTCCCAGTCCCTTCCATAGCCCCAAACAAGACAATATAAGCTCAGTTTTCTAAACAATTGTCACACCAGCTCTGAATCCTCTCATCTACAGTCTGAGGAATAAAGAGGTCACTGGGGCTTTGAAGAGAGTCCTGGGAAAACGACTGTCAACACATGATAACCTTTAGGAGGTTTTAATTCTAGTGTGAATGAAATATCCCTGGTAATTCTAGATTAAATGGTATGTCACATGGTAGAGAAGAATGGGGTCAGAATGAAGTTTGTGTTCCTTTGAAAATGTTCTGTAAATCTTTTTTAAAAGAAGAATTAGAGAATCTGGTGTTTTGTCATATGTAGACACAAAGACCAGGTTCATGTCCATTTAGACACATAGACCAGGTTTATTACCATTTAAATGGCAATACCATTTAGATATTCTAAACTAATTGTATGTTAGAAAATTGGAATTGACTTTTAAAAGCGCTGAATAAAAATTATAATAAATGAATATCAGAATATATTTCCAAGTCTTCATTGCCATTTAATTAACAATAGCTAGGAAATAGAATCACTGAAGATATCCATTAATGGATTAATAAATAATGGAAATTTGGTACATATACACCATAGAATTTTGTTGAATGCTAAAGAAAAATATAATAAAGAAACTTTCAGTTAAATTGCCAGCACTGCAAAGAGAAATTAAAACAATTGACACACACACACACACACACACATATATATATATATATATTATATATATATATATTTATATATATAGTCTTTGTAGATACATATGTGTGTGTTCTTATACGTAAACTCTAGCCTCTAAATTTTTAGTTCTTGTGTTTAAGCTGGAGTATTTGTAGATATAGGAATCTAGAAAGGGGACATTGTGAGACACACCTTAAGGATGGGGGTGGCAGAGCATAGTGATATGAAAGTAGAGAAAGAATATTGGAGGGAGGAAGGTATATGGCAGGGGCCATTTTTTTCGTTCCCAGTTGCCCAGACCTGAAAACTCACACAGAAACTATTTAATTACAACACTTCTCAGGCTTCTTATTAACTAGCTCTTACATATTGAATTAACCCATTTCTATTATTTGTATTTTAACATGAGGCTGGTTGTTTACTGGTAAGATTCCAGTGGTATCTGTCTCCTTAGGTGGCTACATGTGTCTCCCTGACTCCACCTATTCTCTCTATATATCAGATTTCTTGCCTGGCTATATCGTTCCCTGCTATAGGCCCAAAGCAGATTCTTTATTAACCAATGGTAAGAAAACATTCACAGCATACAGAGGGGGAATTCCACATCAGGTTTAAGCAAAGAGAGAGAGTGTGGGAAAATATAGAAGGGGAAGAATTGAAAGGTATATAAAAAAATGGAAACCTAATATGTTATAATTCAATTTAAAACATGATTTATAAAATATTGTGAAAGGAAAAATAATCTGAAATTAGAAGAACAGCACGAAAGAACAGTGTAAAATATTTTCTTGCTGATTTAATATTCTGTATTATGCAAGGTCATGTTGCACATATGAAACTTGGATAGTTGCTCATATTCATAATTAACTCAAAGGTAGTTTATAGCTATAGATAATATCAGCTCAGCATTTTACTCAATTGTTATTCTGGCTCTGAATCCCCTCATCTATAGTCTGAGAAATAAAGAGGTCACTAGGGGCTTTGAGGAGAGTCCTAGGAAAACAACAGTCAACACAAGTCAACTTCTTCATTGATAACACTAAGTGAAGTTATTTTGAGTCACTATCATAAAAATTGAAAATAGAACAATTTTTACCAGATGCTGGGGAAAGTTAACAGTGAGTATCAGAAACAGAGAAGTAATGATTGATGGATGGAGAGTTACAGTTAGATAGTAGCAACAGCTTCTGATGTGATGCTTCACTATAGATTTATGATACATAAAAACAATTCATAGTGTGTTTAAACCCCAAAAGACGGGGTTTTGAATGTTTTCACCATAAATCACTAATACATAATTGTGAGTATTGATTTTCATCAATTGGATACCTATATGAAACATAACACAGAACAACTTTAACTCATACAATATTATGCATTTCATTTAGTAGATAAAGTAAGTAAATTTTTCTTTCTAAAATCAATAGAAAATAGTGTTTTAGAAATAGTCTATATTTCTGTAAAACTCAGAGATAATTATGTACGTTTAGTGGCTATTCTTTAATTTTTGACACAGGCACTCATTGTGTTAAGTTGATATGTTCATGGAGAAGTTTGTTTCACTTGCCAATACAGTGATATGTTCCTCCTTATTGTGTGTATTGTAGCCTTATAGAGAAATGGTAGAAATTCTCAAGTCTGATGACAGAATGCAAGAGTTAGTATTCAATGCATCTTACTTTCCTATTTGACTTTGAATGTGAATGTAGTTTTTCTGGATCAAGATCTGAAAACTATAAATTCCCAGTAAAATAGTAGCTATTTCAACGCATTGTTCTGAGGACTAAGACAATACACATAGATACTTCCCATGAGACATCAGGAATGTAATGATTACATCATCAGTTTTAATAGTTCTACAACAAAATGGCCCTGGAAATTATAAATTGTAGTATACAATGTCACTCAAATATTGTGTAATGTAACTGATTTGATTATTGCTGTTAAGTATGTAATGATGGTTTCTGTGTGTTTATGTGTTTATACAAATAAAATATGTCAGTCTCTTAGGTATGCAACTAATAATGCTCTTGAGAAATTTCACATGCATATAGTTATGTAAATCAGTGTTAAAGTCAACTGCTTATTCTTTTTGCACTCACATTATCATGCTCATAGCCTTTGTGACCATCTGAAATAAGACCGATATTTATTTTATGTTGGATAAATTCTAGGACATTAGGACTCTTGTTTGCTTTAGTTACCACCATACTTTTGGTGTCTGTCTTACATCAGATACATGTAAACCTTTATTGATGTAAAAATTACACAAATGCTTCCCCATTAATAGAATGTTTAGATTCCAGAGTCCTTGAATAGACGTATCAAAAGTAGTCTTTGGATTCAGCTGTAGGAACATTGTTTGTCTTTCTTATTCTGAGTTCTGAGATTGGAAAAACTTTTACTCCATGTCAATTACAGCTAAATATTAGTAAGAAGCAACATGGTGCCTAATAATATCAAGTTAATTTCAGGTCCTCCATTTGTCTGACACAATGGTTGGAGTAGGAGAGACCCTGGGCTTCAGTGGGGCAGGATATTATTGGGGGAAGAGCAAGCGTATCTGGGGACTGCTAGTGCATAATAACAGTCTCTAGATTGGCACACCTCTTGGTTGAGGAAACCTGTCCTGAGCTGATTGGTTAGCTACAACTTCAGCCATAGGGGCCTGGGGCAGGTGACACTGTGACTCAATTCCACCATTATCAGTAAAGCACATCCGGAGCTGATGGGGACCAGCCATGACAAAAATACCACTTGCCAGGGTAGGGGAGAGGGCATCAGAAAAATATAGTATGGAGACGTGAATAAAACAATAAACCAGAAACATGGGATAGTATCAGGAAAGAGTTCCAGTGAATACTGAAATACCAGCACTTAATTTTCCATACACTTTTATACCCTATTACAAAAGGGGGAAGAAGGCAACAAGACTTCCTTAACATGATACAAAGGACAACTTGTACAGTTAACTGCTTCAACGCTTTGAGGCATCAATTCATTAGCATTCTGTTGTTTAGGCAGTGAAGCCACCCTAGACCAAGTATCCTGAAAGCAGCCATTCCCCAGGTTAAACCTCCAGTTATAAAAGAAGAAGCAGAAGTATGCTTGCATTTCTTGACTATCTGTCAGAGTGGAGTGGATCTACCTGTATGAGCCATTTTAATGTCGAAAGAATCATGTAATTACATCCTGATTCAGGATGTTCTCTGATTGTTGTTAACAAAACTGAATTTCCTCTAACTCTCTGACCTTCAGACAAGGTAGAAATAAGCTCAAATTTTTGAGCCTCCATATAGAGCCCACCAGCTAACTTCTGATTGGTTCTTAACCACATGGAGGATATCTGGCAGTTTCTTCCTAGTTATTAGGGCACGGTTTGGGGCTTAGTACATCTTGCTGAGTCAGGGGCCTACATCATGCTGGGTCTTTTCTGCAACCTCTCTTGGCTGCAAAAGCAGAAGGCTGGGTGAGGGTCTGAGCCCTTCAGTCTAAGCAGGACAAGGAGCCCTACATCTGAGCCTGGTGCAGTCTGCCCTGCACTTGTTGCACCAGGCAGATGGGTATATTATGGTGAGTGAAAGTATGGTGTGGTATGAAAGAGAAAGACAGAATGGTTCGTGTTCTGTGGACAAAGGCACATCTGAAGAGGTGAAGGAGGTGAGAAGTGGGCTGAGATGAATAGCTTCATTACCATCCAGGACCATGGTGATGTCTGAGCCTGGACTTCTTCTGGGGCCCATGTCTGATGCTGCCACAATTTTTGTTGATGTCCATGGATCATGATACCACCAAAAGCAGAGAGAATAGGGCTGTACAGAGTAGGCCCCACCCTTACTGACTGCAACATTCAGGAGAATTAGTCCTGTCCCTCACTAGCCGAGGCTCGCTGTAGAGTGTATCCTACTCCTCACATAGGCAGCACAATAGAATTGATGCTGTACACAGGGGGCATGTGCAAACTAGCCTCGAGGACCTGAGAATGGGCGAGCAGGCCAGCCTCCTCTTGCATGCCATGTGGTGGCATAGGTGTGAGAAAGATTCTCTTCTTCCCCCACCACTTGCCACTCAAAGCCTCATCAATTGCAGCACTTTGGAGAGTAGGACTTGAGCCTCACCAGAAGAACTCAGTAGGGTTGACCAAGTTGATGGTGCCACTTGTAAGCAAGCCCTGAGGGCATGAAAGGGACATAGCTGGTACTGCCTCCCTCTGTAGTGATGAGGTGAGCAGGCCTGCTTTTCATCCTGCCTGGTTCCCGCAGAGCTAACTTAGCCCTGGAAATAACAACACACAAACTGTATTCATTTAAACACTGCCTGACCCGTTAGTTCTAGCCTCTTATTGGCTAACTCTCACATCTTGATTAACCCATTTCTAATAATCTGTGTAGCAACACAAGGTAATGGCTTACTGGGAAGGATTCTAGCCTACTTCCATCTTTGGTCAGAGAATCATGGTAACTGCCTTTTTCCTCCCAGCATTCTGTTCTGTCTTCTCCACCCACCTATGTTCTGACCTATCAGGCCAAGCAGTTTTCTTTATTAATTAACCAATGAAAGCAACATATAGATAGAAGACCCACCTACATCATCCCTTGTCTATAATGTAATTGTGGGAGTAAGGGAACAACCCTTCCACCTTGATTCTCCCTCCTCCAGCTGGATTGTGAAGGGACTGACCGTTTTTCCAACTGCAATATTCAGGAAAGCAGGCCAGGAACCTAATTAGGGCAACACAGTAGAGCTGACTGTTGAGGACAGTACAGGTGAGAAAACTCCAAGAGCATGAGTGTAGATCTAGCCGAATCCCTCATCTGCCAAATGGTGACATGGATGGTGGGGAGATATCCTCCCTCTTCATCCATGCCTGAGCAGGTGGGAGAACTGATCCTGAGGTTACAAGAGTAGGAGAGCCTCTGCCTCCTGCCAGCTGCAAACTCAGGAGAACCAGCCCTGCTACTCACCTGGCACCACACTAGAGCCCACTGTGTTGGTATGGGTGTGGGGGTCCGAAGTTGTGAGTGTGGGTGAGCTATACCTAGTACTCATCAGTCGTGCAACTGTGTAGGTGGGAGAAAGATTCCACTCACATCATCCCTCTCTCTTCACCACCTACAATAGATGAGGGAGCTGGCCCTCCTCATTCCAGCTGCAACACTCAGCAAAGTGGGTCCTGCTTCTCACCTTGGCATAGATGACCATGTTGGCAGGGGAGCAGGAGAGATATCTGTGAGGGCAAAAGAGTGGGATGACTGCTATACTACACTGATCTGCCATGTGGTATTGAGGGAAAGATTTCCACTACCACCACCACCCCCTGCCTTTGACACTGCCAGCTGTGGTGGACAAAACATCCCAATATGGTGGCATATACCTGTAATTCCAGCATTAGGGAGGGAGAAGCAGGTGAGTCTCTATGCATTTCCAGTCAGCCTGGCCAAAAAACTAAATTCCAGACAAGGCAGAGATTCACTCAAGCAGGGCTACACAGTGAGACTCTGTATCAAACAAAAGCAAAACCTGGAAAACACAAAGCAAGAATAAAACTTATCCATAATACCAATGGCATACAAAAGATCTCTACAGTAGCCCAGAATGGAGTATAACAAAGGTTTATTTTTCTAGGGATAAGATCACAGAAAGAGTAGTGATATCCACTACTTTAGTTCTTTGCATACGCTGGGAACTAGAACCAAATCTAGCAGCCAAGAGGCCCTTACATGCTTTTTATCTGTATTTATAGTACATGAGACCATGCCCAAAATGGGCTGGTATCTTAAAGGTTATTGACTGAAGAAGTTCCCACAGCATCTCCCTCTTTTGTCTAAGTAAGAAAATTCTAAGCCTAATACAAAACTATATACAATCAGAACAAATATCAAGTATTGTCCAGGGAAAGTATACATAAAAATTAGAATTACAACCAGCATGAACAACATCAAACAAGAAACATATGCAAGTGTTTCAATAATTTTCCTATACTAAGGAGTCTAAGCCTTATATTAAAAGTGGCTTGGCTAAGTCATGAGAGGAAAGTACTATGACTATCTAGTCTTCAACCCCATCAAAAACCTAAGAATGGAAATAATGTTACTTGAATAAACAGGAAATGCAGTCAAGCAACTTCCAAAAGGCACAAGTAATAACAGACAGTTACCTGGAAAAACACACAAAGTCTCATTTGCAACACTAAGACAACCTACTTTGAATAAGTCTCGGTTGGTAGAGCCTGGGAATCTTAATTCCAGATTGTGAGTTGAAGCCTCATGTTAGGTATCAATTTGCTGGTGTACAAAGTGTTCCACAAGAGCCTGGAGTATATTCCACAAAGGAATGGAGTATAACAAAGGTTTATTTATCTTGTGCACATAGTTATGTAAGTCAGTGTTAAAGTCAACTGCTTCTTCTTTTTTCATTCACCTTATTATCCTCATAGCTTTTGTGACCATCTGAAATAAGACCAAAATTTATTTTATATTGGATAAATTCCGGGACAGTAGGACTCTTGTTTTACTTACCATTATATTGATTTTTTTTCTCACCCCAGTAAAAGTAGCTAGCAAGAAAATAAACATCCCTTACTAATCTTCTGGTTTTTAAATTTCTAGAGCATCATATTTCTTCTAGGTGTTCCTATTTAACTTTGAATGTGAATGTAGTTTTATTTTAAACCAATGTCTGAAACTATAAAACCCAGTAAAATAGTAGCTATTTCAAAGCATTGTTGTGAGGACTAAGACAACACACATAGATACTTCCCATGTGGCATCAGGAAGTGTGTTGTAGTCAACACAACTGAGAGTTGGAGATCTGAAGACAACTTTGACATAAGACATGAGGGTGCAGAGTTTGGAGTTTGTCCAGCTGGATTTCCATTTTGTTTTGTTCTTGTATTTCCTCACTATGCTCCCTTTTCTTGACAATAGTGTATATCTTGTGTCATTGTTTGTAGAAAGTATGTGATTGTGTTTTCATTTTTATTTATAGGCTACTACAGATAAGATATTCCATAAGTATTTTGAACAGGGTTGAGACTGTGGTAGCTTATGGAGACTTTTAAAGTTGGGCTGAATGCATTTCTGTTTTATCATATGGTTGCAAGCTGTGGAGTTAAGGGAGTGGAATGTGGTTGTTGGAATGAAATGACCCCCATAAGTCCATAGGGTGTGGCGTTAGTAGGAGATGTGGCCTTGTTGGAGGAAATGTGTCATGTTACAGGGTAGATTCTGAAATTTTAAATGCTTAAGCCAGACCCAGCATGACTCTCTTCCTGATGCTATCTTATTCAGATGTAGAACTCTCAACTCTTTCTCCAGCACCATATCAGTCTGCACACCACCATGCTTCCTGACATGATGGTAATCTACTAAACCTCTGATATGTAACCTAGCCCCAATTAAGTTGTTTCCTTTATAAGAGTTGTCATAGTCATGGTGTCTCTTCACAACAAAAGAAACCCTAACTAAAGTATACAGGTATTCGACACCCCTAATAGACACCAGAGGCTAACAAATTAAAAAACCCAAAGCTAGGAATGGATTATCTCTATTGTTGGCCAGTAAGATCTCATATTAGTTGGTATTGTCATTGCTCTTAGTTACCCTCCAGAACATTATGGCAATAATTGGTTATTAAAGACACTACATGCTTGGATCATAGAACATGGAGAAATCATACAGGTATTGACCTGAAATCTCTATTGTCTGTTGATTGGTGACAGAATAGTAAAACAGGAAGAAAAGAATTATTAGTCTTTCTATATCTTAGAAATTGTGCACTATGATAATACCTGCCAGGAGAGGCATGCTTACTTGTGCCTGGAAGACATGGAAGTAACCAAGAACTTTTCCATTAGACTTAAGTCTTACTACAAAACTTCAACACATATATGGCACCACTACTGGGATCAAGAATCTGTAGCTATCCAGTTCACAGGGCTTATGAGAGAACCCATTATTATTATTCTGCTGTAGAGAGAATATTAAGCCATTAAACTGACTTATCTTTATATCCATAGACCATGCATCTCTATAACTACATCAGAAAAGCTTCTTCTTGAAGTAGCTATCAATTAACACAAAGACCCACAATTTTCCAAGGTACAGAGAATAGGAGATGGTGGAATGATCAGACCTTAGTTAAAACATCTCTATCACACCACCTTCCACCAAAACCTCAAACATCACTGTGGAAGAGTTGGTAGAAGGCAGAGGAGGTGGATGATTACAAAGAGACAGTGCTTTCCAAAAACAACAGAACAGTCGTACATACGAATTCACAGCAGTTTTTGCTGCATGCACAAGACTTGTACAAGCTGAAGACAAACAAAAACCTCATCAAGAGTAGTGATTGTTTTTAGTGGTACCAAAGGAGTTAGTTATTTCACAAAACATCCAATGTAATATATACTACCACTTACAATTTTCAGTGCAATTTTGTCTTATAGCTGTTAAAGTTGATGATGTAATCATCATATTCCAGAGGCCTCACTGAAATTATTTATAAGTATTGTCTTACTCAGCCCTCACAACAAAGCTATGAAATAGGTGTTTTATTACAGTGAATTTGTAACTGAAGGATCTTGGCTCAAAGGCTATGTACATCTTGAAATTTATACAGAAAAGTGAGGGGCACAAACTTTCAACCCCTGTACTCTGCTGTCTAATCTGAGAGTCCTGTTGTTGCTCTGTAAGGCCACCACATATAAGGAGAAAAACAACCCAGTGTGCCAACAGGTGAAGAAACATTTTATGGTGACATAACTCCCTAAAATGATTGCATGAATCCAAAATGGAATAATTCACATAAACATGCACAGAGGTTGTATCTAAATAATTATCCTATAAATATCTCACCAAGAAAAGATTCACACAGAATTAATCAGAGTAGCTTTCTTTCTATACTTCAAAATCAACAGATATACTTTTAATGACTTGATTTAACCAGGAATATTATGAAGGCAGGTATTAGAAAGAACTACCTAGAAAGTAGATTGTGTTGGCAACAAGCATTTTCCAAGAATTCTCCTTAAAGCCCCAGTGACTTCCTTATTCCTCAAACTGTAGATGAGAGGATTCAGAGCTGGAGTCACAATAGTATAGAAAACAGAGAGGACATTGTCTTGTTTGGAATTGTGGAATTGACGAGGAAGAACATACATGAATGAAGCACCCCCATACCACATCCCAACCACAGTCAGGTGGGAAGAACAGGTGACAAGGGCTTTCTTCCTGCCCTCATTTGAGGGCATGTGGAGTACACTATAAAGTATTCGCACATAAGAGGCCAGAATAACAGCAAGAGGGAGAATCAACACAGAGACACCTGTCAAATAAACCATGAGCTCATATGTGGATGTGTCTGCACAAGCCAGCTTTAGCAATGGAGGGATCTCACAGAACAGGTGTCTGATCTCCCGAGATTTGCAGAAGGGATACTGCATGGTGTAGGTGGTAAATATTAGAGCCGTCAGGGATGCCAGGATCCATGATGTGGCTATCAGGAGCCAGCAGACCTTGTGACTCATCAAGATTGTGTAGTTCAGAGGTTGACAAATGGCCACATACCTGTCGTAGGCCATGAAGGCCAGAAGGATGTCCTCTGCACTGCCCAGTACGAGTTCTAGAAACATCTGAAGGGCACAGCCCCCAAAGGAGATGGTATTGTCTTTGAGTAGAAAATCGACAACAGCCTTGGGTGTGATAACTGATGTGAGGAGGAGGTCCATGAGAGAGAGCTGTCCAAGGAAGAGGTACATGGGCACATGGAGCCGGGCATCCATTGTGATGACTAGGAGCAGCAGTCCATTGCTGGTCAGAGCCAACATATAAAGGGCTGTGATTGTGGCACAGAGCAGTTCAGGATAGGCACTGTCATCCAGAATTCCTACCAAGATGAAGCCACTTCCCAAGGTGGAATTCCAAAATTCCATTTTGAATGATATCTTTAATTGCCTAGAAACAGATGAGTCAATGAAATTTTATTGACGAGTTTTATACATATGGTTTTTATGTTAACACCTCGAGTTTCCAATAATGATATGCTGCCTTTCTTGTGTATAAATAACTTTCCTTGTTGATGTATAAATTCCTAACTTTTAATTGTATCTTAATAAAACTTCTGAAGCGTGGTATTGAAATTACTGCTGGAAAGGAAGGACTCAGTTCTGGACTTTAATCTCATAAAACATAACACATAGATGTCTGAGTACAGTCACACACATATGTATTGTTACAAAAATACACAGGGTGCATCACTACTGCAGGACTCATAGATAGATGACATCAGCATTCATAGAAATACTAGTAAGCACCCAAAGATAGACTAGTACATAACTGCACACAAAGGTCTTGGTAGAGAAGAGTGCATTTCTATTGCTAAAGCACTACACAATGTCATCTTTGCAAAAACTTTTCCATTGATGCAGTTTAAAGTAATGTGCATTTACAAAAAAAGCAGATATATATTTACTCATGGGATCTGAACATGCCTTTATCAGTCCTAAGACAGAGCAATTGAAAAGACAGTGAAACACAAAGCAATAGCTAATCTGATACTGTAGTTTGTCTTTCAGTTCTGCTTTGGATTCTTTATATTGCCATGACATGCTAACATGCTACACATTTAATTAAATTAGAAACAAATTCCTTACCTCTAGTGATGAGAGGAATAGCTGTCTGACAACCTCTCCTCCACTTCAGCAGCATGAACATGGAGAGCATGAAGGAGGACAGAAGTGGCTTTTCAGCACTACCTAGTTGGTTTGTTTTGCTAAGTTGGTTAAGAATGTATGGGAAGAATTCTTTGAAAGTCAGGTGTCACAGTTGTTCTATTCCTTCTTTTGATATATAGCTGTTCTCTGGAGACAGACATGACAGCAGCCAGCAGCTAACATTCTTTGGGTAGTGTCCTATGGGCTAAGCTGTCTTCTAATTTTTGAAAATGAGTAGAAACTGTTTCTATTTAGCAAGTTGCATAGAAGGAAATCCTCTAGCTCCATGTCATTTATGCAACTTGTCTTGGGTCCAGATGCTCAGATTTCCTTATTCCTGCTGCCATAAAGATCTAAGGTGTATGAAAGAAAGTAGAAATTGGAAGATACATCCAAAGGGACCCATATTTATGCACCTGAGGACTGAGGTGAGCTGAGGCTTTGTTGCAAAGCACATTAATTTGTCTTCTAAGCTTGTGGCCTCCTCTCTTCCTTCTTCTATTGATGTCTTCAGAGACAATTACCTCCCAACTGAAATGCCTCCCCTGAACATTAATCTAGGAAACAACAAACTAATGAATCCTCTTGGGTGTGTTTTTTAGTTTGTTTTTCTAAGCATTCTGTATCTGGATCAGCTCGGAGGCCACAGGTTTCTCTCACAATTAATGCAGGAGCTCTCAAAGAAATGAACAAGAAATGGAATGGGCAGTAAAGAACAATAATATAGGATGCTGTAAAAATACCAAAATCAATGAGGCACTTGTATGAAAATGTCACAGTGAAGTCTCTCCCTTTATATAATGACAACTGCTAAAAACAATTTGAGAGGCAAAAATGTGGCAGGTGGTAGTCATACACATCTTTAACCCATCAGTCAGGGAGGCAGAAGCAGGTGGATGTATATGAGTTTGAGACCAGCCTGGTCCCAGGACAGCCAGTGCTACAAAAAGATACACTGTCTTTATAAACAAAAAAAGAAAGAAAAGAAAAAGAAAAAAGAGACAAAAATGTTCAGTATAACAAATAACAAAAATTACACAGTTCACAGAAATGTATAAAATTATACAGGTATTTGTTTATGTGTGCTCTCAGTAAAGAAATGAGAGATTCCAAGAAGGTAAAAATTTGTTGCATAAAGGCAAGACTAGCAGTCTCCAAAGGAACTCCTAAATCTGACAGAGAAAACTGACTACACAGGCTTCGTAACGCCCTGCCTACCCTGCAGAATCAGTTCTCTATCAAGGACATCACATTCACTATACTCGGCTGTGACCAGGTAGGCTACCTGTACCCTCCTTCCCTTCCTCTATCCTGGTGTCTCCAGAGTACTCCTAGACATGCTCCTGCATGTCTTTCTAGCCTTTCCTCCTAGTTCACCTCAATTCACTTCAGACTCACTGACATCCATAACCAAAAACTAGGAAACTCTGCCACATTTCCTGGAGCAGTATCACATGCCCAGCTTAAAAGAATTGCAGGCTCAGAATCCTTCACTTGCCTGCTAGCCTATCATTTAACCAAATTTCTGAAGAAGTTTGAGACTGCTTGGAGTTGAAATCCAGTGTTCATCCCATAATTCCAGTCCTAGTACCACTTTTGGTCTGAATCCTAAAACCCAGTGAAACGCAAAGACTTAGAAGCAAGCATCATTCTTCTGGTCCACAAACTGTCAGATTGGAACAAAACAACCAAATTATTAAACACCCATTTAACAAACCAGGTAACTACATCAAGAAAACCACAAACATCATAGCTCCAGATGCCTAAGTCACAGCACAAAACACAGCCCAGACTACTATACCCAGCAAAACCTGCGTTCACTATCAATAGGGAAAACAAGATATTCCAGGACAAAAACAGATTTAAACAATATGTAGCCATAAGCCCAGCCTTACCGAAAATACTAGAAAGAAAAGCACAAACCAAGGAAGCCAACAACAGCCATAATAACACAAGCATCTGACATCCCTCCACCAGCACAATTCAAAGAAGGGAAACACACAAACACTACCACCAGAAAAAATAACCAGAGTTAGCAACCACTAGTCATTAGTATCACTTAATATCGATGGACTCAATTCATCTATAAAAAGGCACAGGTTAAGAGAATGGATATGAAAACAGGATCCAACATTCTGCTGTTTACAAGAAACACACCTCAAATTCAAAGAGAGACACCGCCTCAGAGTAAAGGGTTGGGAAAAGGTTTTCCAATCAAATGGACCAAAGAAACAAGCAGGTGTGGCTATACTAATATCTAACAAAATTGATTTCAAACTAAAATCAATCAGAAGAGATGGAGATGGACACTTTATACACATAACAGGAACAATTTATCAGGAGTAAGTCTCAATCCTGAATATCTATGCCACTAATATAAAAGCACCCACATACGTAAAAAAAAATTACTAGAACTCAGAGAATACATCAAACCCCACATTTTAATAGTGGGAGATTTCAACACTCCTCTCTCACCAATGGACAGGTAAGTCAACCAGACAGAAACATAACAGAGAAATAAGAGAACTAACAGATATAATGAACCAAAAGGACTTAACAGACATCAATAGAACATTCCACACAAACAGAAAAGAATATACCTTCTTCTCAGCATCTCATGGAACCTTCTCAAAACTTGATCATATACTTGGTAACAAATCCATAGATACAAAGAAATTGTAGTAACCACCTGTGTACTAAGGGATCACCATGGAATAAAGTTAGAATTCAACAATTCTAACCCAGAAAACCTACAAACTCATGGAAACTGAACAGTCAACTACTGAACCACCCCTGGGTCAAAAAAGAAAGAAAGAAAGAAAGAAATTAAAGTATTCCTTGAATTCAATGAAAATAAAGACACATCATACCCAAACCTATAGGACACTATGAAAGCAATGCTAAGAGGAAAGTTCATAGCACTAAGTGTTCACATAAAGAAAATGGAGAAAGCACACATTAGAGACTGAAAAGCACACCTGAAAGCTCTAGAAAAAAAAAGAGGCAGATTCACCCAGGAGGAGTAGAAGACTGGAAATAATCAAACTGAGGGCTGAAATCAGCAAAATAGAAACACAGAAAACAATCCAAAAAATCAATGAAACAAAAAGCTGGTTCCTGGAGAAAATCAATAAGATTGACAAACCCCTATCCAAACTAATTAAATGGCAGAGAGAGAACACACAGATTAATAAGATCAGAAATGAAAAGGGGGGCATAACCACAGACACAGAGGAAAATCAGAGAATCATCAGATCTTTCTACAAAAGGCTGGATGCCACAAAATTGGAAAATGTGAAAGAAATAGACAATTTTTAGATAAGTACAATATACCAAAATTAAATCAATACCAGATGAATAATTTAAATAGATCTGTAAGTCGAGAAGAATTACAAGCTGTCATCAGAAACCTCCCTACCAAAAAAGCCCTGGACCAGATGGTTTCAATGCAGAATTCTACCAAAACTTCAAAGAAGAGCTAATACCTATACTCCTTAATGTGTTTCACAAAATAGAAACAGAAGAGTCATTGTCAAACTCCTTTTAGGAAGCTACAGTTACCCTGATACCAAAACCACACAAAGTCTTAACCAAGAAAGAGAATTACAGACCAACCTCACTCATGAACATCGATGCACAAATTCTCAATTAAATACTGGCAAACCGAATCCAAGAACACATCCAAGAAATTATACATTATGATCAAAGTAGGCTTCATCCCAGAGAGACAGGGCTGGTTCAACATATGAAAATCTATCATTGTAATCAATCATATAAATAAAATGAAGGAAAAAAAAACAATATGATCATTTCATTAGATGCTTAAAAAGCATTTGACAAAATTCAACACCCCTTTATGATAAAGGTGTTGGAGAGATTAGAGATACAAGGTTTATTCTTAAACATAATAAAAGCTATATACAGCAAGCTGACAGCTAACATTAAATTAAATGGAGAGAAACTCAAAGCCATTACACTAAAATCAGGATCAAGACAAAGCTGTCCACTCTCTCCATACCTCTTCAATATAGTGCTTGAATTTCTAGGAATAGCAAAAAGACTTCATAAGGAGATCAAGGGGATTCGAATTGGAAATGAAGAAGTCAAACTTTCATTATTTGCAGATAATATGATAGTGTACATAAGCAACCAAAAAAATTCTACCAAAGAACTCCTACATTTAGTAATGTGGCAGGATACAAGATCAACTCCAAAAAATCAGTTGCCCTCATATACACAAAGAACAAAGAAGCAGAGAGGGAAATCGGAGAAACATGACTGTTCACTATAGCCACAAATAGCATAAAATATCTTGGGATAACTTTAATCAAGGAAGTGAAAGATCTATTTGACAAGAACTTTAAGTCTTTGAAGAAAGAAATTGAAGAGGATACCAGAAAATGGAAGGATCTCTCATGCTCTTGGATTGGGAGTATCAACATAGGAAAAATGGCAATTCTACCAAAAGCAATCTATAGATTCAATGCAATCCCCATCAAAATCCCAACAAATTCTTCACAGACCTTGAGAGAAAAATAATCAACTTTATATGATAAAACAAAAAACCCAGGATAGCAAAAACAATTCTATACAATAAAATACTTCCGGAGGCATTATCATCCCTGATTTCAAACTCTATTACAGAGCTACGGTAATGAAAACAGCTTGGTATTGGCACAAAAACAGAGATGTTGACCAATGGAATCGAATCAAAGACCTGGATATTAATCCACAAACCTATGAACATCTGATTTTCGACAAAGGAGCTAAAATTATGCAATGGAAGAAAGAAAGCATCTTTAACAAATAGTGCTGGCATAACTGGATGTCAACCTGTAGACGAATAAAAATAGATCCATATCTATCACCATGCACAAAATCAAGTCCAAATATATTAAAGACTTCAATATCAATCTGACCACACTGAACCTGTTAAAGGAGAAAGTGGGAAGTAGTCTGAAACACATGGGTACAGGAGACCACCTATAACCCCGGTAGTACAGACAATAAGAGCAACAATGAATAAATGGGACCTCCTGAAACTGAGAAGCTTCTGTAATGCAAACAACACTGTCATTAAGACAAAAAGGCAACCTACTGAATGAGAGAAGATCTTCACCAACCCCGCATCAGACAAAGGTCTGATCCTCAAAATATATAAAGAACTCAATCCGGTGCTCCACTGTGGGTCCCTGTCTCTGTCTCCTTTCATCATCTGATGAGGGTAAATATTCAGGAGGATGCCTATATGTTTTTCTTTGGGTTCACTTCTTATTTAGCTTCTCTGGGATCAGGAATTATAGGCTCAATGTCCTTTATTTATGGCTAGAAACCAAATATGAGTGAGTGCATCCCATGTTCCTCTTTTTGGGTCTGGCTTACCTCACTCAGGATTGTGTTTTCTATTTCTGTCCATTTGCATGCAAAATTCAAGAAGCAGGAGCAGAAGGAGAGAGAGCACGAGCAAGAAACTCAGGACTGCAAGGGGTGCACCAACACACTGAGACAATGGGGATGTTCTATCGGGAACTCACCAAGGCCAGCTGGCCTGGGTCTGAAAAGGCATAGGATAAAACCGGACTCACTGAACATAGCGGACAATGATGACTACTGAGAATTCAAGAACAATGGCACTGGGTTTTTGATCCTACTGCATGGAATGACTTTGTGGGAGCCTAGGCAGTTTGGATGCTCACCTTACTAGACCTGGATGGAGGTGGGTGGTCCTTGGACTTCCCACATGGCAGGGAACCCTGATTGCTCTTCGGGCAGTGGAGGGAGGGGGACTTGATTGGGGGAGGAGGAGGGAAATGGGAGGCGGTGGCGGGGAGGAGGCAGAAATCCTTAATAAATAAATAAATTTAAAAAATAAAAAAAATAAATAAATAACTCAAGAAACTAGACATTAAAACTCTAATTAACCCAATATAAAAATGGGGTACTGAACTGAACAGAGAATTCTCAACAGAAGAAGTTCAAATGGCCAAAAGATACTTAAGGTCATGCTCAGCCTCCTTAGCGATCAGGGAAATGCAAATCAAAACAACTTTGAGATACCATCTTACACTTGTCAGAATGGCTTAAATCAAAAACACTATTGATAGCCTATTTTGGAGAGGTTATGGAGTAAGGGGAACACTCATCCATTGTTGCTGGGAATGCATACTTGTGCAACCACTTTGGAAATCAGTGTGGCGGTTTCTCAGGAAACTGGGAGTCAACCTACCTCATAATCTGGCAATTCCGACCTTGGGAATATACTCAAGAGATGCCGAATCATACTACAAAAGCATTTGTTCAACTATGTTCATAGCAGCATTATTTGTGATAGTCAGAACCTGGAAACAACCTAGGTGCCCCTCAATAGAAGAATGGATAAAGAAAGTGTGGCAATATACACTTTAGAGTTCTACTCAGTGGTAAAATACAATGACATCTTGAATTTTGTATGCAAATGAATGGAAATAGAAAACACTTTACTGAGTGAGATAACCCAGATCCAAAAGAAGAATATGGTATGTACTCACTTATAAGTGGATTCTAGCCATAAACAAAGGACATTGAGCCTATAGTTCGTAATCCTAGAGAATCTAAATAAGAAGTTGAACACAAAGAAAAACATATAGTTATTCTCCTGGATATTGGAAATAGATAAGATCACTGAGAAAAAGTTGGGAGCAGGTGGAGGTGGGCTGGGGGGAAGGGGAGATGGGAGAGAGAAGGGAGAAGGGGAGGATTGGGGAGAGCTTGGGGAATGGGATGGTTGAGATGGAGAAAGAGTGGATATGGGAGCAGAGAAGAAGATATCTTAACTAAGGGAGGCATTTTAGGGTTGGCAAGAGACTTGACTCTAGAGGGGTTCCCAGGTGTCCAAGGGGATTTCCCCAGCTAGGTCCATGGGCAGCAGAGGAGAGGGAGCCTGAACTGGCCTTCTCCCATAGCCACACTGATGAATATCTTGCATAGCACCATAGAACCTTCATCTGGCGATGGATGGAGATAGAGACAAAGACCCACATTGGAGCACTGGACTGAGCTCCCAAGGCCCAGATGAAGAGCAGTATGAAGGAGAACATGAGCAAGGAAGTCAGGACTGTGAGGGGTGTGTTCCCCCCCCGCACTGAGGTGGTGTGACTGATCTAATGGGAGCTCATCAAGGTCAGCTGGACTACGACTGAATGAGCTTGTGATCAAACTGGACTCTCTGAATGTGGCTGACAATGAGGGTAGACTGAGAAGCCAATGATAATGACACCAGATTTTGATTCTACTACATGTACTGGCCTTTTGAGAGCCTAGTCTGTTTAGATGCTCACCTTCCTAGACCTGGATGGGGGGGGCTTGGACTTCCCACAGGGCAGAGCACCCTGACTTCTCTTAGGACTAGAGAGCAAGGGGGAGGGAAAGTGGGGGAAGTGGGAGGGAAATGAGAAGATGGGAGGAGGCGGAAATTTTTAATTATTAAATAAATAAAATAATAAAAAATGAAATGAAACCAGACACCAAGGTTCAAAAATGTATTTTTCTGTGAATAAATTGTAAATTTTATTGATAAGGAATATGTTTATACACATTTTCTTCAGCTAAATAGTGTAGGTTTATTGAGTAGCAGCATGCAAGCATTTTGTAGCTGAAGAAAATCAGAAATATACTGATGTACAGCAATAGCATTCAAGGATTTTCATATCCAGCCTTCCCTTGGTTTGTGTTTTCTTCATTTCCTCCATTTCATTTTTCAAGTCTTGAATTGTTTCCGTTACCTGTTTGATTGCTTTTTCTTGGTTTTCTTGGGTATTTTGGGGAGATTTATTCATTTCCTCTACCTTTTTGTTTGTCATCTCCATTTCTTTATGGCAGTTTTTCATGTGCTGTTTAAGGCCCTCTATTATTTTCATAATGTTCCATTTAAAGTTGATTTCTTCTACTTCTTCTGGAGTAGGGTGTTCAAGTCTTCCTGTTGTGTGTTCGCTGGATTCTCCTCTTAGCATGTTGCTTTTCATGTTGTTGGAGGAATTCTTGCATTGGTGCCTGCCCATCTCTTCCTTCAAATGCAGCCAGGAGAGTCTTGGCGTCTTGGTCCAATCTTTGCTGTGACTGACTCTTTGGGTGAATCTCCTCAGTGCAGGAGCAGGAACTGTTCCTGGGCCAAGGACCAGTCTGGATGGATCTCCTCAGCACAGGAACAGGGACTCCTGGTAGTCCTAAGACCCCCGCTGACAAAAGGGCCAACTTGGTGGGGAAAGCAGGGTCGAGTGGAACACAGAAGACCCTGCAGCAGAAGCTGAAGGTGCCCTGCGCTCCCTTGTGGGGACCTTCCGGCCTGCCTGGCCGGAAGACACTCACCCCTCTGTGTGGACAGCCTTAGTGCAGGAGCAGGAACTATTCCTGGGCCAAGGACCTTGCAGACAATAGGGCAGGCTTGGGGGAGGCAGGGTCATGTATAACAAAGAAGCCCCTGCAACAGCAGCTGAGGGGCCCTGTGCTCCCTTCTGGAACAGTCCGCCCCGGGGACAGCACACACTCACCTGTCTGGATGGAACTCCTCAGCACAGAGACAAGGGTGCCTGGTATTCCAAGGACCCCTCAGACAAAAGGGCGAACTTGGGGGGAGGGCAGGGTCCGTCTGGATGGAACTCCTCAGTACAGAGGCAGGGGAGCCTGGTAGTCGAAGGACCCACAGACAAAAGGGCGAACTTGGGGGGAGGGCAGGGTCGAGTGTAACACCCCTCTTTGGTTGTCTTTACGAAGTGGCCAAAGGTTCTGATGACTGGTGAGCCTTCAGGTGAAGTAGGGCATCTCCATTGGGGTTTTGAGTCCCCTGATCTGATATGGCCTCCTGTAAAGTCTAGACCTTCTTCTAGGGTACACAGGAGTGTCCTGGCCTCCAGTAGAGCTGCTGGAGCTGTTCTTCCAAAGGGTGTGAACTGTATATGGACCTATGGAATCTGTTGGAGTTCCGGGAAATGGCTGATTGTCCACTGGTGAGGGTGGTTTTTATTGGTGTGGTCTGTGCCTCAGTAGAATAAGACTTTTGGGATGGATGGTAGTGACCCAGCAGCAGTAGAGATGGGGGTTAGCTGAAATAGTATTAGCCTGTGAAAGGGTCACAAGGGACAGGATCCAGAAAGCAGTACGTTTCCACTGGCAGAGAGGTCACTCACCCATTTTTAATCATGTGACCTGGGCATGATGAGATGAAATCTTCTGCGGTTGAGGGGTAGGGCCCAGAAGCCCAACCAGAGACTTGCTGGGGCATGGGGAAGGGTCGCCAGGGCCAGAATTCACTGAGGGTGTATTCCTATGGCAAGTGGGTCACTACCCTCTTTTGACTGATATGGTCTGTGCCTCAGTAGGTATTAAAGGACAAGTTCTTTTCCCAAACATAATAAAATCATGCATTAAATTTCATATTAAAGGCTTTTATTAATGTTATTTATAATAATTGAGTACATTATTTTAATTTCATAGTTCAGACTTTTCTTATAATTTTTACAAAGTCGAGATAAAGAACACAGAGAGTTGGATTATTGTACTTGTGGTAATAACATTTTTATGAGCTTCTCACTTGGTTTTTTATTATCTATAATGGGAATTTAAAATATTTCTTTTAATATTTTGGATTTGAATATAATTACATAGTGTATACTCTCTCATTCCTTCCTCAAAACTGTCCAACATACCCTTATGGCTGAAAAGTTTCTGGACTCAGATAAGCCCCTCCGCCAATGCAATAATCCAAATAAGACCAAACCCAGGTTTAATGGATATAAACGTTCCCAGATGGTTTTCCAGCCCTCCAAAGAGGAACCCAGAAAGAAAGACCAGAAAACCACGTGTTTGTTCTCTGGAGTACAATTTAAATACCTTGTGGGGCCGGGCGGTGGTGGCCTTTAATCCCAGCACTTGGGAGGCAGAGGCAGGCGGATCTCTGGGAGTTCGAGGCCAGCCTGGTCTACAAGAGCTAGTTCCGGGACGGGCACCAAAGCTACAGAGAAACCCTGTCTCGAAAAACAAACAAACAAATAAATAAATAAATAAATACCTTGTGGGAGTGGTCTTGAGCATCTCTGAGAAGGGGTCATCATTTGCTGGGCTTTCTCAGAAATGGAGTCTGGACTGAGGCAACTCCTAGGTGAGGGGGGCTTGGGATGGAACTTCCACCCAAACATTCCAGATTCTTTGGGGCTGAGATGAGGCTTCCACCAGAATATTCCAGACTCTTTGAATATATGGATGTCAGGGACTGGGGTGAGGCTTTTACCCAAACACTTGCTCTTTTCAAAATTCATGATCTCCTTTTTATTAATTATTGTTACAAGATGATTTGATGATTTCATATTGAAATTAATTAAGATGAATTGAGTGATTCCTGGATTAGAATAGCTGACTATTTTGAATATACAACTGTATTAAATGTACTAACCCACAAGTACAAATCCCCTGAAATCAGCTTTATATCAGTTTCAATATCTGATTAAATTAAATATCCATCATCCTTCACTATGGCGCCCATTACTTTTGTCCCTGAGCCTTGCTTTGCAGACTGTGGGGCACCATGGTTGTGTTTCACTAGATGGAATGTGAGCATGTGATTTGTGCTGCTTTTAAGACAACAAAGGCACTGGTGAAGAACCATCAGACCTCCACTGCTTGGATGCTAACATCTTGAAGTCGCCAAAGATCAGATCGCTGTCAATTTGATTACACATTCCTATCAATTCCATCTGTTAGCTGAGATTTTTGTATGTAAAAAATAGCTTACCTTTCAAACTACTAAAATTAAAGATTTATTGATTCCAGTAGTGCAGATGGGTCAGAAACAATGGCACTGAGGTCGGAGACAGCCTCCCGATTGGTAAATATTGTTTTATTGCCATGTTTGGTTCTGTGTGCCATGACTCCTTCCCTGCTGTCACAGCAGAGCTGATCCATGATTGGGATGATATAATCCCCAAATTTTAAATATTTATTATCTGGCCCTTACCAGAAAATGTTTGCTCATCTATGTCAGAATGAGTATATTGCACTGAGATAAAGTAGATTTGACTTGAGGATAATGTTGTTTTGGAATATTTAACTAGGCAAACAAATTCTGCTATACTCATAGGTAAGTGTGTTGCTCAGCCGTAATTCTAGAAACTTCCTTTTGCAAAGAATGGGAGCAAATATGAGACAGATAACTGGACAAAGTGCACAGATGTGAGATCTTGGAACACTCAGTCCTAAATGGGATGTTTCCATAAAACCCTCTGCCTCAGTACTCAGAGAAATCTATAGAAGAGGGGGCAAAAATACTTTAAGAGCCACTGAAGATGGAAGACGCCAATGAAGCAATGCCTTCTGGATATAACAGAACTGGCATACATAGGAACTCACAGACTGCAGCAACATGTATTCGACCTGCACAGGTCTAAGCCAGATGAAGTCCCAGCACTGAAATGTGGAGCAGATACAAGTCCCATCCCTTCACAGAAGCTATCTCTAATTGATAATTATCACAAAGAAAAGCTTTGTTTATTTTCTCCAGCAGAGTCTCACTGGGTAAACAAATCACATTTAATGAATGACTCCATGATCAGCAGTAGATGGCCAACACAAAATAAACTCAGTTGTAGTTTTGAAGATTTGTTTGCTTATTAATTCCTTTTTAGAAAATTCTTATCTGGTTCTTCCCCTCTTTCCTCCCTTTCCCTTTTATTTCAATTTTGCTATTTAATTTTCCTCCATGTTTTCCAAGATTCCTTGCTTTGTTTTTTAACTGTTTTGATACTTTTAATTAAAATTAACTATATATTGAATACAGTTGGACTTTTTTTATTGAGAAAAGGAAAAAAAAAGTTTCCCCCTCCTCCCAGCCTCCCATTTCCCTCCCCCTTCCCCCACTCCTCTTTCCCTCCCTCTCCAGTCCAAAGAGCAGTCAGGGTTCCCTGCCCTGTGGAAAGTCCAAGGTCCGCCCCCCTCCGTCCATGGCTAGGAAGGTGAACATCCAAACTGGCTAGGCCAGAACATGAAGTAGGATCAAAACCCCTTGCCACTGTCCTTGGCTTCTCATTATCCCTCATTGTTCGCCATGTTCAGAGAGTCCGGTTTTATCCCATGCTTTTTCAGTCACAGTCCAGCTGGCCTTGGTGAGCTCCCAATAGATCAGCCCCACTGTCTCAGTGGGTGGGTGCACCCCTCGTGGTCCTGACTTCCTTGCTCATCTTCTCCCTCCTTCCGCTCCTCATTGGGACCTTGGGAGCTCAGTCCAGTGCTCCAGTGTGGGTCTCTGTCTCTATCTCTATCTATCAGGAGATGAAGGTTCTATGGTGATATGCAAGATATTCGTCAGTATTGCTCTAGGATAGGGTCGTTTCAGGTTCCCTATCCTCATCTGCCCAAGGAACTAACTGGGGACATGTTCAACTATATTCATAGCAGTATTATTTGTAATAGCCAGATCCTGGAAACAACCTAGATGTCCTTCA
Source organism: Microtus oregoni (assembly GCF_018167655.1). Classification (NCBI taxonomy): domain Eukaryota; kingdom Metazoa; phylum Chordata; class Mammalia; order Rodentia; family Cricetidae; genus Microtus; species Microtus oregoni. The sequence goes on along the minus strand of NW_024543075.1, from coordinate 38,485,343 downwards.
ATGGAAGAATGGATGAAGAAAGTGTGGAATATATACACAGTGGAGTACTACACTGCGGTAAAAAACAATGAGTTCTCGAATTTTGCATGCAAATGGATGGAAATAGAAAACACTATCCTGAGTGAGGTAACCCAGACCCAAAAAGATGAACATGGGATGTACTCACTCATAATTGGTTTCTAGCCATAAATAAGGTTCATGGAGTCTACAATTGGTGAACCTAAAGAAGCTAAATAAGAAGGTGAACCCTAGGAAAAACATATAGTTATCCTCTTGCCTATGGGAAGTAGACAAAATTGCCAGGGAGGAAAGTGGGATCTTGCGGGGGGGGGGGGGGTAAGAAGAGATGGGGAGAGAAAAGTGAGAAGGGGAGGATGGGGGGAACTTGGGGAAACAGGATGATTGGGATAAAGGAAGGCTGGATAGGGGAGCACGGAAGCACAATTCTTAGTTAAGGGAGCCACCTTAGGGCTGGCAAGAGACTTGAACAGTTGGACTTTTTAAGAAGAGTTATAGGAAAAAGAATTTAAAATGGATGATTAGCATCTAATATTAAATGATTTCAGGAGAGTCACCTCTATCATTATCTATTTTATTGTACTATGGTGATCATAATAACTTACTTTTTAAAAAACACAATAAAATTACTTAATATTTAGGTGATTCTGCTCTTTAATTGTATAAAATATGTCATGGTTTTAGTTCAGTTAACCACACTGTGGTCCAAATGTTGGTATTTGTTAGCTAATTAAATCTACTGGAAACATCATGAGACCCAACTTATCAGATTTATAACAATCATCATTTCACGAGATCAGCAAACTAAGACACAAAAATATTTAATTTCTAGTCTAAACATACACACAAGACAAAGAGAATCAGATTGCAAAATGAAGAACTCCTCCTCTTTATCAATATTCTAAAACACCCCATTATGATAATGAATAAGAACAACCAAACTTTATTTGGCAAACACAGTTTAATTATATTTACATTTAAATTTAGTAAAATGCATGTGCATGACAAACAGAAAACACAGCTGAGTTTTTATTAATTACAGTTTTTTTCTGTTTTCAATGAGGAAATTTATTGAATTAATTTAGTTATTCTGTGACAATTAGCTTGAGAGATTAAGTGGCCTTAGTAAAGACAAAGGAAATTTCTAAGCACTGTCATCAACAATTGTAACATTTCCATGAGCCAAAGCTTCTAAGCACATGAATTAAAACTCTCATCTTTACTTTAAATCTCCTCCCACAAATAATGTAAAAAACTGAAATCTACTTAAGGTACATAGTAAGTAATAGAGTTTCTAGTTGTGTTTTTGTGGTCATAAATACAAGCATACTTCCACTTTGGGAATGTAGCCTGGTGATGGTTTTGATGTTTCTAAACAAATTTTTAAATAATGCAAACAATATATACAACATATTTCTCTTGATATTGTTTTTCTAGTACTCTTTTTAACCCTGGAGGTTTTCTATTCCAAGTTTATTTTTTTCTGATTATAATTTCATGAAGATCAAAATTCCACTTCTTGGTATCACTTACTATGTCAGCATTGGCATTTCCCTCTGTGCACCAAGATGAACATTGTCTCAGGTTGGAAATGCAAATGTAATTACACACATACACCCTTCATTTTTCCACCAACTTCATTCTTCCAAGGAAGTACAAACTATCTTCATTGAAACCTTCTCTCTATTAATAACTAATAACGTGCATTAAATGATGTGAGGGGCTACTAGAGAATTCTCAAGTTGAAATGAAAGCTATCTCTCAGTGCTGTGTGAGTATGAAATGGAAAGTGAATTTTTACCATGTCTTCTTTATAATATGTTGGGGTGGTGCCAAGCTATAGAGTGAACCTAAGATACATCTCTTCAAAGATTTTATTCTCTAAGAGCCTTTGTTATGTGGACTTCTAAGACCACAGCAATGTGTGCTGAGTGAGTTCAGCTTAAGGTTTTTATACTCACAAGACTTGCATAGAAGAAAATGAAACTTTAGCATATGTACCCTCTCAGGCAGACTATAACATTAAAGGGGGGGGGGCTAATACAAAGTTGTTTGGAGAAGAAATAATGAAAGTTGTCTCACGGTGCCTTCCTAGAGCGTGGGGTTTGCAGGCATGATATATCTTCCCAGGACCCTCATTAAAGCCCCAGTGACCTCCTTATTCCTCAGGCTGTAGATGAGGGGGTTCAAAGCTGGAGTAACTATCGTATAGAACACAGAGATGATATTGTCTTGTCTGGGGCTATGGAAGGAGCTGGGCAGGACATACATGAATGTGGCAGCCCCATAGAACATTCCAACCACAGTCAGGTGGGAAGAGCAGGTGACAAGGGCTTTCTTTCTGCCCTCATTTGAGGGCATATGGAGCACAGTGAACAGAATTAGTGTGTAGGAGGCCAGGATAGCAGCAAGAGGGGGAATAAGAAAAGTCACACCCATCACATAAACCATGAGTTCATATGTGGAGGTGTCTGCACAGGCCAACTTCAGCAGTGGAGGGATCTCACAAAGCAAGTGTCTGATCTTCCGAGATTTGCAGAAGGGATACTGCATGGTGTAGGTGGTATATCCTAGGGCCATCAGGGATGCCAGGATCCATGATGTGGCCACCATGAGCCAGCAGATGCTTGACCTCATGAAGATTATGTAGTTCAGAGGATGACAAATGGCTACATACCTGTCATAGGCCATGAAGGCCAGAAGGAGATCCTCTGCACCACCCAGGGTCAGTGCTAGGAACATCTGAAGGGCACAGCTCTCAAAGGTTATGGTGTTATCCCTGAGAAGAAAGTCCACAACAGCCTTGGGAGTGACAACTGAAGTGAAGAGTAGATCCATGAGGGACAGCTGCCCAAGCAGAAAGTACATGGGCACATGAAGACGGGCATCCATGGTGATTACCAGGAGCAACAGTCCATTGCTGGTCAGAGCCAACATGTAAAGGGCTGTGAACGAGGCACAGAGCAGTTCAGGAGAACCACTGTTGTCCAGAATTCCCATCAAGATGAAGTCACTATTCGAGGTGGAGTTCCAGGGTTCCATTATATGTAGACTGCATGTAGCTGCCTAGAAAGAGATACTGTCTTAAGCAGAAGTCTTTCTAAGGGAGTTCAAACCAACTTACAATTGTTGCAGGTCATTGCGTAGGTGCACTGTATAATATATTGTTGCTTTATTAGTTAAGTTAATTGTCTAATTTTTAAATATCAATTTATATTGATTTATATCAATTTATATCAATTTATATTGATTCTATAATATCACGGGGAAAAGAATTTTGAGAATTGAAAACTACAAATAATTTATTTTTAATCTATTAGTATAATACTTATAGAGAAACATTTGTGTGATTAGATATAAGCATGTATATATTCTTACACACAAATACACAGGAATTGATATAAATTGTGTTTCTGGTCAAAATGTACTTGTGATTAAAACTCAAATTTTTAAGTTTGATTCATAAAGAAACTGTAAAATGTTATTACATTGTCCTACCTCCCTTTACTGTTTGAGTACACTGCTCATTTGGGACAGAGGTAGAAGTAAGGGAGAACTCTAAGGTAATAGAAATTAAAGGTGATTTTATCTAAAATATAAAATTTTAAGATCGGGACAAAGATATTTGTTCATTTGGAGACAATGATAACATATTTTAAAAAGAGGGTATGGATAAACAGAAACAAATGGGAAATGAAGGATTTTGTGCTTGTACTATATGATAAATGGAATGAGATACCAAAAAAATATTGCTGAAAAGTCTCCAGTTTATAACTTCACCTAGAATTCAGAGCATCATTCTGAGCATGAAAAGTGGTTTTCTGTCCTCACAAATCTTAAAAGTGCAAAGAAAAACTCTGCCAAGCTCTGAATGCAATGAACTTGAGAAAGAAATGACATAAAGTGTGTGTGTGTGATTTTTATTAATGTACATTTTTCTTAATTGTATAGTAAGAAATAGTCCAGAAGATAAAAGGAAGGCTCATCACCACATGTGCTCTCTTCATTACCATTCCTTTAGCACTGGTCCTGTACTCTCAGATTTGCTTCATGGTTATCTCCAATCATGACTTTGAAAAGATACAGCCCTAAAACCCTGACATTGGGAGGCAATGTGAACCACTTCTTTTCATTCACCCTGTCAAAATTAACTTCCATGCATCAAAAACTGTGCTTGATTCTAGGGTACTGCACAGGTCTTACCTCAGAAGCACTGTCTGGAAGAGCCTATTTGCCTATTAAAAGAAGAAAGAGGCCATTAAAGTGACTGATCCTCTTCCAGAAGACCTGAGTGAGTTAAGTCCCAGCACCATCACATCAGACAGTTCCATACCACCTGTAACTGCAACTCCAGGAGATCAAACATCATCTTCTGGCCTCTAGGGGGACCTGTACACACACACAGTAGACACACAAACACATACATATAAATAAACAGAAAGTAAATATTTAAAATATAGAAAACATCATTAAGTATTATTAAATTGACTTTTTGTGTTTGGTTCTATCTTAGGTCTTTGGGCTATCCAACCTTTGGATCCAGGTCCTCCAGGCAATGTCAAGGGGGGGTTCACTCTCATGGCATGGGTTCTAGGCTGAACCAGTCATTGGATGGCCATATCCACAATTTTTGTGCCATCTTTACCCTAGTTAATCTTGTAGGAAGGATAGATTGTGGGTCTAAGGTTATGGAGGTATTGCCTTGTTACAAAAGTTGACACATTCAGGCTACATGTCCTCTTTTACTAGGAATCAAAGTTGGTATCTAGTCTAGTTGTCATCAGAGGGGCTTCATCCAGCAACTAGTAGAAACCCAAGCAGAGAGCCATAGTCAACACAGCCAGACATTAGGCAGAGTTCAGTGAATGCTTCAGAAGAAGGGGAGGAAGGATTGTAGGAACCAGGAAGATCAAGGACACTACAAAAATCCAACATAATCAACTAATCTTGGCTCAAAGGGACTCACAGAGACTCAATCAACAACTAGGAAGCCTGCATGAGACCGACCTAGGATCTCTGCATATATGATACAGTTGTGTACTTTGGTCTTCTTGTGGAACACTTAACACTAGAAACGGGGGCTATCTCTGACTCTTGCTGACTTTTGGTACCCTATTGCTCATACTGGGTTGCCTTGTCCAGCCTTAATATGAGGGGGATGTTTAATCTTACTGCAACTTGATATGCCATATTTTGTTCATATTCACAGGAGGTCCGCCCTTTTCTGAATAAATATGGAGGAAGAGTGGATGTGGGGGCAGAGGGAAGATGGACGAACTAGGGAAAGAGAAGGGGGTATGCCACAGTTAGGATGTAAAACATATATATTAAAATATATAAATAATGTATACATATAATATATAAGAAACAAAAAAACACAATCAAGGCCAATTCTGAACAGTGTTTCTGTTATATGAGTTTTCAGATGCCATTTTTGAGCAAGATCTCATTATGTAGCCCTGACCTGGAAATGGCATTGTCAACCAGACTGGCCTTAAACTTACAGAGAAATACCTTTTATATATTCAATAGAAGACATGTGAATAGAGAAATAAAATAATTACCTGAATATCCTTATGCTTTCTGTTCCAGTCTCTAGATAAAAGAGGAGACTCAAAACCTTGGCTGCTGTTACACAGTCACCAGCACTCCAGATCCTACCTTCCTGCACTTCCTATTAGTCAAGACTCACCTTTTCTTCTTTTCAGTTCATTGCCCATTCCCTCTGTTCTCTAGAGAAAAAGACAGGACATGCACACTATGACAGCAAGAGGGCAGCCCATTCCTGTAGCTCAGTTTGACAATATGGGTCACCTCACAGCAAGAGCTTTAGCATATTCTAAGATAAACAGAATCAACCACCGTGCTTCATGAAAATGGTCATAGGAAATTAAGAAGATAAAGCTACAATTTTGGAAAAACTTTTACATGAGTGCTCTTCACTGATCAATACTCAATGTGGTCAAAATTTTTAATTGGTTTCAATTAGCTTTTTGGTATCATTTCCAGTGGCAAACAGGCATATAGGGAGTCCACATTAGACTCCAAGAGTCCAGAAAAATTCAGCTGAACCAAAAGTAAGTACTGACTTTTTTTTAAAAGTAAGTTTTATCAAGAACGCAGCCTGAGGAATTCTCACAACTCTGTTATGGTCATGGGTGGGGGATGATGTCACTTGTCCACAGATGTAAGAACACTTACGCTGTGAAGCCAGAGTAACTAGAGAGTGTGTGGCATAGAAGTGTGCATTTGATGCTGTTTCTCAAGACTTTTGACTCCCACACAATACCTGAGTCAGAGACAGAGCCCTTACCTTCAAAACACGTAGACATGATTTCCAAAACATACCAAGTGCTTTGGGGTTCCTTTCACAACTGAAGAGGTTTACAGTGCTAAAGAGAATAGATGCTTTTCATGCAGCAGCTGTCATTAGCATCATAAATCATATGCTCATGCAGTAACCACCACTGCTGTTATTCCTTTCTGTGAAGAATATGGGTGCAAGGTCAGTTTTAGCTTAGAATCCTCTTACAATGGTTCTCACCTCCAAATTAGAAGACATTTCTGAGTCCTGCAATAAGATATTGACTCAAGACGACTAACATTCAATATCGATGGCTATCACTGAAGTGTCAAGACTACATTGAAATTCCATCTATCATCAAGTCATTGTTTATCATATAATTGACTGTCATCAAGAAAACAATAATCAAATCTTGTATTTTTATCCCACAAACTGATTTTTATATCTCTTTTCCTACATGGATCAATGATCTAAGATAAGCACAAAAGGAGTTTGGAGAAAGAGTGATAGGCAGGGCTATTAAAAGAAGACCAAACATTGCCCAGTCCCATTATCCCTGGAGTAACAATAAATTTAATATTGTCCTGGGGGAGATTTGACTGTCTTCATCTCAAGCGGCATGACCTTCCCTGAAAATGTTGCCCATGGAAAGTAGATTTAATGACTCCTCCCAGGCAAATCCCCCTGGCCTAGAATTTCTGCATACTTTTTTAAAATTGACTTTAGACTCTGAACACCTGTTCCACCCCACTTGCCCTTGACAGAAACACCTGACTAAATATAGTGTACAGGAAAGTTATAAACATCAAGAGTCCACTGTATAGCCTCTGTCTTGTAACAAAGATGTCTTACTCCACCTGTGAGGGTTCCATTCTCTACTTCTCTCCTGAGCTTCTGGTGTGTGGAGGAGACGTTATTACCAGCTGCAGGCAGGTAGCCAAGAAATCAGTTGATACCAAGTTGTTGTGGGAAGTCCTTCTGTCTATGTGTTACTTTTATTGGTTAATGAATATAGAAACATTCTTGGCCTGAGATAGGGCAAAAGAAAAGAACTAGGTAGGAAAAACTAAACTGAATGCTAGGAGAAAGGAGGCAGGGTTAGAGAGATGCTGTGGAGCCAATGCCAGAGTCAAACATGCCGAAAATTTGCCAGTGAGTCACTGTCACATTGTGATGTACAGATTAATAGAAATGGGTTAAATTAATATAAGAGTTAGCCAATAAGAAGTTAGAAATAATAGGCCAAGCAGTGATTTAATTAATACAATTTCTGTGTGATTATTTTGGGTCTAAGCTAGCAGAGTGGCTGCGAACCAACAAGCAGTAGCTCCTCCTACACCAAGTATTCTTCATTGATCTCTAAGTAGAATAAACACTTATTTCCATTATATATGCCTCATTCTCCCCTCTCATGTATGTGGTCATGTGAGTGTGTATCTGTGTAACCTGCAACCACAGTTCATTGCTCAGAGTTCCCATGTAACACAGGACACAGGAATTGGCTAGCTCAACTCTCACTACTCTAGATGAGAACATTCTCTTTCACCCAGTTCTTTTCTCATCCTCATGCTATTTACCAGTCTTTAGTCACATCTTTTCTCTAGAAAACCCTGGAAACTCCATGACTTTATATTTTTAACTTAATGATAATCAAATGCAACAATTCACTTTTTGATTACAAACATGACTGCACAAGTTCAGGAAAAGAAATATAAAGTCTGGTGGCTTTGTCATTGTGAAACTGACATAGTCTTTCTGATGAATCTTTTTCCTGCCATGATAATTAGATTCCATAAATACCACATCAACACTTTGCTTGATGTTTCTTCTTAGAACACTATCCACAATGCTATGCTCAATTATAGCAGTCACCTAGCTCTGTCAATTTTAGGACATTTGCTTAGTGAGTACAATTCTTCCCTGTTGCGGGAGCTCCTTCCGCTCCTTCAGCCAATAGCCGCTGAGATACCAGCCCATTGGGGCATGGTCTTTCTCCCTTTAAAAAAGCAGCCACTTCCCTCCGCTCGCTCTCTGGCTTCCGGCTCCACTTCCATTGACTAGGCTCCCTTTCCTGATTATGCAGAGGGCTGTTGTCTGGGACCGTGATCTGTAAGTTTTTCCCCCTTAAATAAGTAACCATTCTATTAATGATAATTCCAAACTGGTGTGGGATTGTTTGTGACTTATGCCTTCACTTCCCTTTGTGAAATTTTCTGTTGTGTATTTAATGGAATTAAAAGTCACTTCATACACTATATTTTGATCATAATCTTTCTCTTCTACCAACGCCTTCTAGATCCTCAGACCCTCACAACCTTCCTATTACCCAATTTCATATTCTCTCTCTCTTCCCCCCTCTTTCTCTCTCTCTCACACACACACACCACCAACAGCAGCAGCAACCCCAAACTCAAAACAACAAAGAAAAAAATAAAAAGAGCACATAAAAACATGTGTTACATTTTATGTTAGCAAATAACTCCTGAGCATGTAGTCTCCCCTAAAGTGTGATTGATATTGATATACCTAGTGTCATTTCATTGAAGAAAACTGATTTATTGGATTCTTCCAGCATGTATCAATTGAAAATAGCTTCTTGGTTAAGGGTGGAACTTTGTACCCACTTTCCTCCCATCTGAGAATTTTTTCTGCCTTAAACCTGTGCTTGTCTTGTGCTTGGTATCACAGTCTCTGTGAGTTCATTTGTGTATCAGCCCTACTGTGTTCTTTGTAGTCTCCTACCACCTCTAGCTCTCTTTTCTACCTCCTCTTCTGCAGAGAGAAACTATATTGTTATATTTCTCAGAGCCACTCATTTTTCCTCTTTTATTACACCTTTTGTCATCTGATAACATTGTCTCATATTTCAATAAGAACAGTGTTCAGCTGAAGAGCCCTCTCCTTTTCCCTCTTTTAGTTCCCACCCACCTGCATTTGTATTTTAACAGTGTACATTGGCTTCCTTCATGACAACTATCTATCAATGGCTATTCTGCTGTAGGATTGTAGATCTGAATTTAACTGACTTCCCCCAAATTTTGCTTCATTACAATAATTTCCTACTAAAATTGTTTCCTTCATTGCTATTATCTATAGTCATTAAAATATAAATGTGTTCTTTTTTCCATAATCAAAATTCCTACACTCTCTTCCCTTTCAGTTATTGGCACAGTTTTTTCAACATCTCTGTATAGTAATAGAAATATCATGATATTGTAAAATGGGTCACTACAAGGTTGAGTAGAAGTCTGATGCAAGGGAAACTTGCATGAGTCTACAAGGATGACCCAAGCTAAGACTCTGGCAGCAGTAAATGCACAGCCTGAATTGGCTATCCTGTTTTTTAATGACGTTTCCTTTTTATTTATTTTACCGATTTTTATTGAGCTCTACATTTTTCTCTGCTACCCCCTGCCTCTCCCCCACTCTTTAACCCTCTCCCAAGGTCTCCATGCTCCCAATTTACTCAGGAAATATTTTTTCCTACTTCTTATGTAGATTAGATCTATGTAAGTCTCTTTTAGTGTCCTCATTGTTGTCTAAGTTCTCTGGGATCGTAGTTTGTAGGCTGGTTTTCTTTGCTTTATTTTTAAAAACCACCTATGAGTTAGTACATGTCATAATTGTCTTTCTGTGTCTGGGTTACCTCACTTAAAATAATGTTTTCTAGCTCCATCCATTTTCCTTTAAAATTTAAGATGCTATTTTTCTGCTGTGTAGTACTCCATTGTGTAAAAGTACCACATTTTCCTTATGCATTCTTCATCCAAAGGGCATTTAGGTTGTTTCCAGGTTCTGGCTATGACAAACAATGCTGCTATGAACATAGTTGAGCACAAGTCCTTGTGGAAGAGTTGAGCATCCTTTGGATATATACCTTAAAGTGGTATTACTGGGTCTTGAAAAAGGATGTTCCTAATTTTCTGAGAAATTGCCACACTGACATCCAAAGGGGCTATACCAGCTTGCATTCCCACCAGCAATGCAGGAGTGTTCCCCTTTTCCCACAACCTCTCCAGTATAAGTTGTCATCAGTGATTTTTTTTTTATCTTGGCCATTCTTACAGGTGTAAGATGGAATCTCAGAGTTGTTTTGATTTGCATTTCTCTGATGACTAAGGATGTTGAACATTTCCTTAAGTGTCTTTCAGCCATTTTAGATGCTTCTGTTGAGAGGTCTCTGTTTAGGTCTGTACTCCATTTTTTATTGAATTATTTGTTCTTTTGATATCTTGTTTTATCAGATTGTGACTAGTTGTCACCAGAGAGTCTTCATCCAGTGAGTGATGGAAATAGATTCATAGACCCATGGTCAAATATTGTGCCAACTTTAGGGAGTCCTTCTGAGGTGAGGGAAGAAGAATTATAGGTACCAGGGGGTGTAAACCAATGCAGTGTTTTTATGTCCTCACTCCATGGTCCCAAATAATGACACAGAAACTTGCATTAATTTCAAACTGTTTGGCCTATAGTTCAGTCTTATTGCTAACTAGTTCTTACATCTAAATTAATCCATTTCTATTCATCTATGTATTGCTGGCATGTAGCCATGGCTTTTATTGTTCTGGTACCTTGTTGTTTCTTGGGAGACTGACTGCCAGGTACCATCCAGGTACATTGCTGGCAGTAGCTGCTACTATGAGGTCAGGATAGTTTTGCTCTATCCTACATGGAAGTTATCAGACCACAGTCTGTCCTCTTCCCACTACTAGATTCTTCATGCCTGCTCTTCTATACCATTCCCTAAGATATAGAGAGAGTGAATATAATGGTCATATTGAGGTCTGATACCAAAATTTCACTTATTCTCAATGTCTTCAGCAGCCATATGTCTCTACTTTCTATGTCTTTCATTGCAGAAAGCAGTTTCCTTGATTAAGAGTGAGAGCAGAATTTGTCTATCAGCATAAATATAAGTATTTCAAAGGCAGATTGGGGTTGTGTCAACTTATCGAGCAACAACAGTAAGTCTCTTCTTAGGGCCTAACATTCAATCAGCCATGTTTTTTATATTTTTAAAATTATTTTATGTGTATGAGTGTTTTGTCTACACACACACACACACACACACATATATATATATATATATACATATATATATGGGAGTTGTAATATCTTCATGCCTAATGCCTGTGGAAGGCAAAAGGAGATATTGAATTTCATGTAACGTAAGACATAGACAGCTATAAGATATCACATGCGTATATTCCCAAAAATGGTATTGCTGGATCTTGAGGTAGGTTGACTCCCAATTTCCTGAGAAACCACCACACTAATTTTCAAAGTGGTTGCATGAGTTTGCATTTCCACCAGCAATGGAATCTCCACATAATCTCCAGCATAGGTATTTATAATTATATTTATATATATAATTATATTGGTGTTTATAATTTTAACCATTCTGACAGGTGTAAGATGGTATCTCAATGCCAGGATCAACATAGTAAAAATGGCAATTCTACCTAAGGCAATTAATAGATTCAATGCAATCCCCATCAAGATCCCATCAAAATTGTTCACAGATCTGGAGAAGACAATAATCAACTTTATATGGAAAAACAAAAAACCCAGGATAGCCAAAACAATCCTATACAATAAAGGATCTTCTGGAGGCATTACCATCCCTGACTTCAAACTCTATTACAGAGCTACAGTAATGAAAACAGTGTGGTACTGGCATAAAAACAGAGAAGTCGACCAATGGAATTGTATAGAAGACCCGGATTTTTTCCCACAAACCTATGAACACCTCATTTTCGATAAAGGAGCTAAAAGTATACAATGGAAGAAAGAAAGCATCTTCAACAAATGGTGCTGGCACAACTGGATGTCAACCTGTAGAAGAAAAATAGACCCATATCTCTCACCGTGCACAAAACTCAAGTCCAAATGGATTAAAGACCTCAATATCAGCCCGAACACACTGAACCTGATAGAAGAGAAAGTGGGAAATACCCTACAACAGATGGGCACAAGAGATCGCTTCCTATGTATAACCCCAGAAGCACAGACATTAAGGGCAACATTGAATAAATGGGACCTACTTAAACTGAGAAGCTTCTGTAAAGCAAAGGACATGGTCACTAAGACACAAAGGCAACCTACTGACTGGGAGAAGATTTTCACCAACCCCACAACAGACAAAGGTCTGATCTCCAAAATATATAGAGAACTCAAGAAACTAGACTTTAAAATGCTAATTAACCCAATTAAAAAATGGGGCACTGAACTGAACAGAGAATTCTCAACAGAAGTTCAAATGGCCAAAAGACACTTAAGGTCGTGTTCAACTTCCTTAGCAATCAGGGAAATGCAAATCAAAACAACTTTGAGATATCATCTTACACCTGTCAGAATGGCTAAAGTCAAAAACACCAAGGATAACCTTTGCTGGAGAGGCTGTGGAGGAACGGGTACCCTCATCCATTGCTGGTGGGAATGCAATCTTGTGCAACCACTGTGGAAGTCAGTGTTTCGGTTTCTCAGGAAATTCGGGATCAACTTACCCCTGGACCCAGCAATACCACTCTTGGGAATATACCCAAGAGATGCCTTATCAAATGACAAAAGCATTTGTTCAACTATGTTCATAGCAGTATTATTTGTAATAGCCAGAACCTGGAAACAACCTAGATGCCCTTCAATGGAAGAATGGATGAAGAAAGTATGGAATATATACACGCTAGAGTACTACGCTGCGGTAAAAAACAATGACTTCTCGAATTTTGCATGCAAATGGATGGAAATAGAAAACACTATCCTGAGTGAGGTGTCCCAGACCCAAAAAGATGAATATGGGATGTACTCACTCATAATTGGTTTCTAGCCATAAATAAGGACCACGGAGTCTACAAGAGGTGAACCTAAAGAAGCTAAGTAAGAAGGTGAACCCAAGGAAAAACATATAGTTGTCCTCTTGGCTAAGGGAAGTAGACCAAATTTCCGGGGAGAAAATGGGATCTTGGGGATGGGGTGGGATGGGGGTAAAGGGAGATGGGGAGAGAAAAGGTAGAAGGGAAGGAGGGGGGACCTGGGAAACAGGAGAATTGGGATAAAGGAAAGGTGGATAGGGGAGCACGGAACCACAATTCTTAGTTAAGGGAGCCAGTTTAGGGTGGGCAAGAGACTTGACACTAGAGGGGCTCCCTAGTGCCCAAGATGAGGTTCCCAGTTAGTTCCTTGGGCAGCTGAGGATTGGGAACCTGAAATGACCCTATCCTAGAGCAATACTGACGAATATCTTGCATATCATCATAGAATCTTCATCTGGTGATGGATAGAGATAGAGACAGAGACCCACACAGGAGCACTGGACTGAGCTCCCAAGGTCCCAAGGAGGAGCAGAAGGAGGGAGAACATGAGCAAAGAATTCGGGACCACGAGGCGTGCATCCACCCACTGAGACAGTGGAGCTGATCTACGGGGAGCTCACCAAGGCCAGCTGGACAGTGACCGAAAAAGCATGGGATAAAACCGGACTCTCTGAACGTGGCGAACAATGAGGGCTGATGAGACACCAAGGACAATGGCAGGGGGTTTTGATCCTACTTAATGTGCTGGCTTTGTGGGAGCCTAGCCAGTTTGGATGTTCACCTTCCTAGATATGGACGGAGGGGGGAGGACCTAGGACTTAACACAGGGCAAGGAACCAGGACTGCTCTGTGGACTGGAGGGGCGGGGGAGAGGAGTGGGGGGAGGGGGAGAAGGGTGGGAGGAGGGGAAGGGAAATGGGAGGCTGGGAGGAGGTGGAAACTTGGTTTTTTGTTTATGTTTTTTTTTCTTCTTTTCGCAATAAAAAAAATAAAAAACAACAACAACAACAAAAAAAAGATGGTATCTCAAAGTTGTTTTGATTTTCATTTCCCTGATCATTAAGGAAGTTGAACATGACCTTAAGTATCTTTCGGCCATTTGAATTTCTTCTGTTGAGAATTCTTTGTTCAGTTCAGTACCCCATTTTTATTTGGTTATTTAGAATTTTAATGTCTAATTTCTTGAGTTCTTTATATATTATGGAGATCAGACCTTTGTCTGATGAGGGGTTGGTAAAGGTCTTCTCCCACTCAATAGGTTGCCTTTTTGTCTTAATGACAGTGTCCTTTGCTTTACAGAAGCTTCTCAGTTTCAGGAGGTCCCATTTATTTATTGTTGCTCTTATTGTTTGTACTACTGGGATTAAGTAGTCTCCTGTGCCCATGTGTTGCTGACTACTTCCCACTTTCCCTTCTATCAGGTTCAATGTGGTCAGATTTATTGGACTTGAGTTTTGTGCATGGTGGTAGATATGGACCTATTTTCATTCTTCTACAGGTTGGCATCCAGTTATGCTAGCACAATTTGATAAGATGCTTTCTTCCTTCCATTGTATAATTTTTGAAGCCTCCACATATATAAAAGAAGCATTACTAGAACTCAAATCAGGAAATTGAGAGTCAACCTACCTCAAGATCCAGCAATACCATTCTTGGGAATATACCCAAAAGATGCCCAATCATACAACAAAAGCATTTGTTCAACTATGTTCATAGCAGCATTATTTGTAATAGCCAGAACCTGGAAACAACCTAGATGCCCCTAATTGAAGAATGGATAAATAAAGTGTGGAACATATACACATTAGAGTACTACTCTGCAGTAAAAACAAAACAATGACATCTTGAATTTTACATGCAAATAGATGGAATAGAAAACACTACCTGAGTGAGATAACCCAGACCCAAAAAAATGAATATGGTATGAACTCACTCTTAGTGGACTCTAGTCATAAACAAAGGACATTGAGCCTACAGTTCACAATCCTAGAGAAGCCAAATAATAAGGTAAACCCAAAGGAAAACAGATATAGATCCTCCTGAAACCTGGAAGCTGGAAGCAGACAAAATCGCATGACAAAAGTTGGCAGCATGGGGATGGAAGTGGGCATGGGGAGGGGAAAAGGAGAGAGGGGGAGAAAGAAGGGAGATAGGGAGGATTGGGGAGAGCTTGGGGGAATGAAAGAGTGAAGATGGAAGAAGGGCGGATATAGGAGCAGGGAAGAAGATATCTTAATTAAGGGAACCATTTTAGGGTTGGCAAAAGACTTGGTTCTAGAGGGGATTCCAGGTGTCCACGGGGATGTTCCCAGCCAGGTCCAGGGGCAGCAGGGGAGAGGGTACGTGAACTGGCTTTGTCCCGTAGTAACATTGATGAATTTCTTGAATACCACCATAGAACCTTCGTCTGGCGATGGATGGAGATAGAGACAGAAACCCACATCAGAGCACTGCACTGAGCTCTCAAAGTCCAGTTGAAGAGCAGAAGGAAGGAGAAGATGAGCAAGAGAGTCAGGACCATGAGGGGTTGGTCCACCCACTGAGACATTGTGTCTTGGCTAAGGGGAGCTCACCAAATCCAGCTGGACTGAGTCTGAACAAGCATGTGATCAAACCAGACTCTCTGAATGTGGTTGACAATAGGAGCTGACTGAGGACCCATTGATAATGTTACTGGGACTTGTTTCCACTGCATGTACTAGCTTTTTGGGATCCTAGTCTGTCTGAATACACACCTTCCTAGGCTTGGATGGAATGGGAAGGGTCTTAGACCTCCCACAGGGCAGGGTATCCTGTCCTTTCTTAAGACTTGAGGGGAGGGAGGAACGTGAATGGGGGAGCAGAAGGGGAATGGGAGGAGGGGGAAGTGGACATTTTTGAATGGAAAAATAAAAAAAAAGATAGCACATGGGTACTGGAAATTGAAACTTAGTTCTCTGAAATAGCAGCAGCTCTTAACCATAAGCCAACTCTATAGCCCCTGAGTCATGAATTTTTAACTGGGTGTACAGTATTAAACATGAATTCCACCTTGTGTATCAGGTCTCAAAATGTACAAGAAGGCTTTTAATTACTCCCATAACAAGCATGCCACTACTCCCCTAGCAGGGACTTCTTGCCTAGCAGATAGGAAATAGGACTCCCAAGAGGGTAAGATGCCTTTTCTTTCCCTGGAAACCTGCATTTTACATCTCTCATTATGCAATTTGGTCAATAAAATGTAATTTTCTAACTCAGTTAAAGTTTAGCTTTTCTGTGTCTTGTACCCAAGGGGTGTGTTATCTGTAGTAATAGGGTCTTATCAATTAGGTCCAGTGAACAGTCAATAGTAATGGCAAAAGCTTTGATTTGGCAATATCTGAGAACACCGTGACTAATAATTATTAAGAAGAAACTCCATACATGGCACTGTAATTTGGGTTTAATATCTGTTAGATATTAACTATGCATTATTTAGCTCGTCAAGTCACCACCCTTCCTAGATCTAAAACATTAGTTGGCTTACAGAATAAATGTTTCCATATGGTTTTCTATTGTACCCTTAATTTTGGCGAACCCTCCCTTTGTGCACCTTCACTTTTCCTATCTTTCTATCCACATCACAACTTGATTCTTTCCAATACTATTTCTTTTGTTTTTATTTAATCTTTGTTCCGTTATTCCATCTTCCTGAGAGTATCCTTCACCCCAGTGACTGTGCGCTGTTTTTCTGGCTTCTATAAAAATTCTAAGTTAAATGCAAAAAGCTATCAGTATTTTCTTTAAAGAGTCCATTCTGCATCTTAACCTTTGATCTGCCAGCAACATTGAAATATAGTTGTGCTCTCTCTCTCTCTCTCTCTCTCTCTCTCTCTCTCTCTCTCCACCTTTTTTCTCCTTGATTCCAGACCACCACCAACTACTGGTTTGCCTGTTTCTATGCTTCACTGTCCAGCTTTTGATTCCCCGACTATTTCTGGGTATGGAATTTCCCCCAGAGAGTCGATAAACACCTTGCTTTTTTCTCAGTCAAGAATCTTTCCTGAATGATTTCTAGCTTAGTGGGCTAATGATACAAAAGCCTAAGCATGTGCATAAATCAAGTTTGATTATCTCACTAGCTCTCATTTAAAAAATAACCAAAAACATATTTTTGATTCATCCTCTGCTAACTTGGTCTAGAATCAACACCACCCTCTGTAAATATTGACCAGGCCATGCTACTTTTCTACACAGATTCTTCAAATCTTATTTTTGCACACTTTTCACTCCACTGGAAACCCTGCCTTTTGTACTTACGTTAACCTCACTCTTTCCTTCTCCTTGGTTCCTACTGCACAGTGCACAACTGTTCCTTATTTAGGACTAGTTAGCTTTCCACATAACCTATGTTATTTTGTTATTCCTCTCTTTTTTCTTTGTTTTATTGTGTTTGAATCAATAGTGTCTTCACAAATGAAGAAATTAACACATACATAAAAATAATGTTTTTTTTCCTTTGCCTTACTATCTCAACAAGTAAGTCCTATTAGATTCATCTATGTAATGGATTCCACACATATAGTAATCTTATGGTCCCCCCTACTTCCACCAATTCCATACATGTTCTTCAGCCCAAGTCATCACGACCCCATATCCATTGCTCGGCAACACTTTCCTAAAAGGTACCCTTCTTTCTCCTCTACCCTTGCCATGACAAGTTTTCTTTCCGGTATGCAGAATGGCCTCTCTAAATACAAGCTTGTTGATCTCATTGTTCCAAATTGATGGATGAAATCTTTCTGCCTATTTTACACCTCTGAAACTCTGTCCTCCCCAATGATAATGTTTTTCTTACTGTCTCCTACATAAACCATAATCATTTTTACCTTAGGAAAAATATCTACAATACAATTTTTGTTATAACAACACAAAAATATGAGAGTATATGGGTGTAAAGTCACCAAAGAAACACACTAATAATATACCAAGTTCCTAGTTAGAAAGAATTAACATTTTTATTTAAAGGTGCTATTTTTTGAGAAATAATCAAGAGTCAAAGTAACCACCTTCAAAATTCACATGCATTTTAATGGATTTTGACATGCTAGAAAGCTGAAAGAATGAATGATTAAGAAAATTGTGACATATATACTGCATCTGAAGCTTTATTAATAAAAATATGATAAAATAAACAGTCGTGAGACAAATGTATATTATGACAGCATTTTAATTTAATGAGGAAGAAATGAATAACCATGACATTAGATGAAATGGATAAATATTTAAAGCAAAAGCTACAATACTAACACAAGGAATAAATTGTCCTAAAACAAATTTTAGATATTGCTAGTATCAAATGATTAAAAGTAGATTATGTGTCACCCTTCATCCTAGATTCCCTCTTCCTGTGTCCCAGGTTCCCTTCGCTTTGTTTGTGGAGTCACATGATTGGACTTTAATACATGGAATGTGATCACAGAAATTTACACAAAACCCAGTCTTAAAGAACCATCATATATCCACAGCTAGGATACTGAAAAAAATATTCTTCAAATTCTTCAAGAGCTGATAATGAGACACTTTGAAACTTCATGTCTTCTGCCCCATGTCTCACCTGAATGTATGCAAAGACTAGTTTACCTGTCAAGCCACTGAAATGAAAGATTTGTTAGTTTGAATTGTAGAGATGGGGAAAGACACTAAGGTGGTAAGGTCATATCAAGTCTATTAGAAACGGTCCTATTTATGACATGCTCTGCTTTAGAAACTTCCTGGCCCAGATCTTTTTGTAAAACTTGGGGCTGTAGGTTGACTCCATGGTTGATTGTATGCTTGACATGCATGAGATCCTGGGTTTGATATCATTTAAAAAAGAGAGACATTTGGATTGAAGATGTGTTTCACAGGCAGAACTCTTATTTGGCATGTATAAAGTCCTGGTTTCAATGCTCAGAACCAAGTAATTAAATAATTGAATAAATAATTAAATAAATTTTTTAGATAAAGAAGCAAGCAAATAATTAAGAATAAATAATCAGAAACTGATGAATAAAATAATAAATAAATAATAAGATAAATAAATAACTTTCAAAAAATGAACTTTTGGAGTAGTTTTAAATTTGTGTGTGAGTGTTTATCGGCATGTATGTATGTGTACCACATGCATGTCTACAGAGGTCAGAACTGGAACTGAGGCATGAAGCCTGTGAGCAACCATGTGGGTCCTGGGACTGAAATCAGAGCTCTCTGCAGAAGCAGCAAGTGATCCTAAGTGCTGAGCCATCTCCCTACTTTTATTGAAACATTTGATTTTACACTGTCTGTGACCCAGAGTTTAGCACTTACTGAGACAATATGGCTCAGAAAGCTTAAAATGTTTATTATTTGGCCTTTAATAGAAAAATTTTCTTATACCAATACCCCAGCAAGTATTATTAATTTAAATAAAAGAAAGTTAAAACTAAAAAGGTGAATTTTATATTAATTTATATTCTAAGGAAATATATTTATAACAAAATTATTACATACTTAAATTATATCAAAAGTTTTTAAAACTAAACTAATGACAAATTTCAACTAGTTGATCCTTTTTAGTTAGGTTATAGTAATTGTACATTCTTATAACTTATACTGAGAAGAAATATATTTAAAATATACCATCACCCCAATTCTTTAATATTTATCATGTCAAACATTAACCATTTATTTTCTAATATTTTGCTTATTAATTAAAAAATTTATACAGCATATTTTAGCATATTCTTTCTCAACCTTGATTTCCTCTCAGATCTCCCTACTCCATACCAACACACCTTCATATTGATCTCTTTCTTCATGATAAGAGTATTAAAAATATTTTCTTTCAGTGTTTCAGATTGCACAAAGCAATATTATTGATCATATTCAATGCCTATGTAACATAATATTATCTTGTATCTCTCCTAAGTGTGACAGTATTAAATAATATTTTATTCTTTGAATATTTCATATATTTATACAATGTATATTAGATCATATTCCTCCACACTTTTCCCCTCCAACTAACCATAACACCTCCCATACGAAACCTTTCTGAATTCCATATCTTCTTTTGTATGTTATTAGTAACCCTTGAATGCAAATAGTGCTTCCCACATGCATTTAGGTCTGTGGCCATGGACTGAAGTATGAGCAACCTACTTTCAGTAGTAATTACACTGTATTTGTTTCAAACACAAACTTCCAGAGCCAACATGTCCTGTTTTAAGAAATATGATTTTCAGTAAGGAGCTGTGAAGCCCCCATAATCACATTACCTACTCCAATATTTTTCCAGTATGCAAAGTTTAAAAGGTTCCGTGGCATCTCATAGATGTTCTTTTTTTGTCTTCATTTCTATGCCTGTCCCCAAAAAACCACCAGTCTTCAGCTTTGTTCCATCAGTTGGATACATTCTGCAGCATTAAATTCAAGGAACTTACTCAGTTGAGGGCTTTCGGTTGTGTATTCCAATATTTTCCTAACTACATATTCAGAAAAATTAACCATTTTGACCATGTGAAGCTCAATGGCAGAGCAGCTATACAACATTCTAGGTTTGAATACCAGCACTGTAAATAAAGACCAAGGCTTTCACATTACTTTTAGTACTTATGTGTATTCTCTCTCCAAATGCAAAATTTGTTACATTTAATCTTTCAGAGAAGAGATGTATGAAATATGGAAAATACAAGTCATAAAAAAGGTTGAGAGAGGAATAGCATAAAGTTAATAAGTTTACAAGAAACCCCTTATTTCTAGTCTACCTACCTATTTTTAATGAAGATCATATTTTATTTCTGAGAAGTAACAATACAAAAATCATTAAGATTCTCCTACTCATGCACTTAGTAGTCAATACAGATTAAGCACAAATTATGAGGACCCATTACAAATATGACATATTATATATTCAAGCTAAACAAAAAACTTCTTGGAATCAGGCTTTCAGTATTCACTTTTTAAAAAGTCAGCAACCTGATACACACAAATTTAAGACTAATATCCAATGATGCCAAAAGACAAGGAGGGAAGGATTCAGTCAGTCTCTGCACCCCCATTCATCAATATTCTAAAATATTCCGTAATAGTGGATAAGAGACACTGAATTTTAAATGATAAAGCTCACTTATATTTATACTTCAAATCAATAGAATATGTGTAGGTGTTATAAAAATAAAAGGGTAACATTATAGTAGGTATTTCAATGTAAACTGCATGACTAAAGTATATCTGTAAGGCTACACTTTTTTCAAAACTTCAAACAACATATATAAAATATTTCAATGTTACTGCATTTCTAGCCTTTCAAAATCATGGATACTTTCAATTATGGCTTATTCATTCATTTTTTTCACCTGTAATTTTATGCCACATATAAAAATGACTCAGTTAAATATTACAGCTAGAGATTATATGTTCCATGTTTGACTTTTTGTACTATGTTAATTTAAGTGTCGTGCTTGTAACATTAATGTGTCCCCCAGTTCAGGCATGCAACTGTAATCGTATACCTATTAATTTTTTCACAAACAATTTTCTTCTACAGAAATTCAAAATATTTTCTGCACACCTTTATTATTATTAACAATTAACATACAGATAAAAGTGAGTAGTGTGCTTAGAGGCTGCTGGGTACTTCTCAGGCCAAAGCTAATGCTTTGTCTTACTGCTATATGAAGTTGAAATGAAAAATGAATCCAGAACCATACCTACTTGGTATTTATTTGGATGCTTCCCAACTTCATATTAAGGTATCTGTATATACCAGGTATGCAGGAAAAAGGAAAGGAGAACTTTAAAAGTGTATGTATCATCTTAGACACCTATAATATTGAAGAATGGCTAACTATGACAATTAGGTTGGAGAAGAAAGAGTGAAAGGCAAATCCTCCTTAAATAGTGGGGTGTGCTGGCAGGATGTATCTGCTCAGGACCCTTCTCAAAGCCCCAATAACCTCCTTATTCCTCAGGCTGTAGATAAGGGGGTTCAGAGCTGGGGTGACAATTGTATAAAATACAGAGATGATATTGTCTTGCTTGGTGTTGTGCAATGAACTGGGTAGGACATACATGAAGGTGGCAGCTCCATAGAACATCCCTACCACTGTCAAATGGGAAAGGCATGTGACAAGGGCTTTCTTTTTCCCTTCATTTGATGGCATATGCAGCACCGTGAACAGAATTAGTGTGTAGGAGGTAACAATGGCAGAAAGGGGGAGTAACAGGAATGTTACCCCTGTCACATAAACCAAGAGCTCATATTGGGAAGTATCTACACAGGACAGCTTCAGCAAAGGCAGGATCTCACAGAGCAGGTGTCTAATCTCCTGGGACATACAGAAAGGGAAGTGCATAGTATACACAGTATGACCTACTGCAGTCAGAGAGGCCAGGATCCATGATGTGGCCACTACGAGACAGCAGATTCTAGGACTCATAAAGATCATGTAGTTCAGAGGATGACAAATGGCCACATACCTGTCATAGGCCATGAAGGCCAGAAGGAGGTCCTCTGTACTGCCCAGCATCAATGCTAGAGCCATCTGAAGGGCACAGCCTCCAAAAGATATGGTGTTGTCTCTCAAAATAAAATCCATCACAGCTTTGGGAGTAACAACTGATGTGAAGAGGAGGTCAATGAGAGACAGCTGTCTAAGTAGGAGGTACATGGGCACATGGAGCCGGGCATCCACTGTGATGACCAGGAGCAGCAGTCCATTGCTGGTCAGTGCCAAAGTATACAGAACTGTGACTGTGGCACAGAGCAGTTCAGGTGTGCCACTGCCATCCAGAATTCCAACCAAGATGAAGCCACTTCCCAAGGTGGAGTTCCAGAGCTCCATTCTAAGTAGTCTCTTTAGTTGCCTAGAAATAGACAGATTCTCAGTGGAAGCCATTCTAAGGGAGCTAAACTCACATTGGAATTATTGCAGGTCAATATAGGATGACCTACAGCAACAACATTCTATATATTTTCTGATTTCTGAATTATGCTCAACCAACAGGCTTGTCAGGAATTGCTTGTCACAGAGAATTTCCTTTGTGTGTGTGGCATCATAAGAAATAAGACAGATTAAACAATCTCTGGACTTGAAAGGTTGTGGAGGACATGGATAGTTGTGGGTGATGTAAATACAGTACTCAAGTAAATTCTTGAAAATTAAATTTAAAAAGCAAAGACACATCTCTCTTCATATTAAACAGACACTGAAAGTTGATTTGAAGCCCATCTGTGCCAAAACTTAGAAACTTACAAGTAAGAGAAACAAAGCAGAATTGAGTAAGGTAGCAATAACCAGAACCCTGGATCCTACCACCTGCCGCCTAACTCTGCATCTGAACTCATGCTGCCTCTCCTATTCTCCTTCCTTGTCGCTCGAACCCCCTACCTAAAGAGAAAGACTAGATGGTTCACAGTTGAAAAGCTGAAGAAAAATCATGTCTAGGATGATGATGATTTTATTGAGGACCTCAAATCAAGAACTGTCAGCAGCAGCTAAAACAGGCAGCAGAGCCCTGCTAACTTCGTGAAAATAGTCAGAGGAAACCGGGGAGAGGAAGCTGAAAATTTGGAAGCATGTTTACATAAGTATTTCTCCATGTCACTACTCAGTATGTTTAAATTTCAAAATGTGTTTCTATTGGCTTTCCTTTGTTATTTTTAAAGGCAAGTAGTCATGTAGAGGGAGAAATTCCAACTGATAAAGTGACTTTATTTTGAGGTACTATTAATTTAATAATCTTCATTAGACTCTAGGAGTTCAAGAAATCCGGATGTTTCAAGGGTAAATACTGAGACGCATTGTCTGGGGCTTAGAATTCTAATAACTCAGATCTGACCAGCATTTCACAATGACTGATACTGTCCCCACATTTCAAGCTGGTGTGCACACAT
The DNA here is from genome assembly GCF_018167655.1 of Microtus oregoni. Taxonomy (NCBI): domain Eukaryota; kingdom Metazoa; phylum Chordata; class Mammalia; order Rodentia; family Cricetidae; genus Microtus; species Microtus oregoni. The sequence goes on along the minus strand of NW_024543075.1, from coordinate 38,461,333 downwards.
GATGTCTAGAGAACAGATAGGAATGAGGCAGAAAACAGAGACTCACATAACTAACAGGCTTCTGAGGTCCTGAGTCTGTAGCCAGATACTCTACGTCTCCATACACATTTGCCTAAATCAGAGAAAGAACTGTTACCTACCTCCAAAATCACACAGCACAGATTCCAAACCACACTGAGTGACTTAAGATTCTTAGGAGGATGAAGCTGTTTAAAACACAAAGGAAAAGAGAAGGTGGTTCCAATAAAAGGTGGGATGAAGATTTGCTGCTGTCACTAAGATCAAATGTCAAAGACTCCTCTCTCTAGCTGCTGGCATTGGTAGTCCTTTCCAAGGGGATACTGGTGCTGATGATCATCTGAGAATTCGGCATGAGATCCTCAGGAAGCAAGAATATGAATCTTCCATTAAGACTCCAACCCAATCTCTATGGGAGTCTAGTTCTGGGCAAATTTTTTGAGTCTATGAGTTGGGCTTTTCATGTCTCATCTCTTGCCAGGGTTCCATGGTCTCAGATAAGCTCAGTAGTAATTAGGGGGAAGAAGTACGGGCAGGGCTGCTCAATGAAGACCAGTGCTGCCTACGCTTGCTGTCTCAAGGGCAGCAGCAAAGCTCCAGTTTTGTCCTGAGGGAGGCTTGACAGTGTCATCCTCCCAGGCGGCATATCCCATGAAAATGCTACTGCAAATTGGACTTTAATGATTGCTCCTAGGTGTGTTCCCTGGCCTCTCACACTCTCTATACCTAATCTATCTCTTTGGCTCTTGGTGTGAAAACCTATTCTGTCCCACATGGTCTTGATCAGGACCTCCCTACAGGAAGGCTGGTGCTGGAAACTGCCCCAAACAAGGAAGCTCAGAGGAGCCTTTGTCAAGTTACATGGGGTTTCTCAAAGCCTCCATGAGGACTCCACTGTCCACTTCTGACCTGTACCTCAATGTTGCATGGAGGTACACACGTGCACATGCTAATACTTGGTCTTCCTTCAATGTCACTAATTTATTTGACCTGGTCATGTTGTTTCAATTCTCTTCTCCATTTCTGTGCTCTCATGGATGTTCCTTCATATATATTTTTTTCTCCTTTTGGTTCTGTTTAATCAATAAGTCCACCTGTAAATCTTTCGGAACTGCCTCTGGAAAGTTCATTGTTTTTGTTCCAATTTTAAGGAAAAATAATTAAGCATGTGTTTTCATGATGACAAATAGATCAATATGACTAATTACTATACAAAAGCAACAGAAGAAACAAGTTAACTATTGATTTTTATCTCTATATAGACAACATACTCAAAAGGAAACATATTAATTAAACTTGAATTTATAGCAGTGAATACCTGAAAACAATACTTAAAAGGGTAGAGTTTGGGCTGAGGATATGGTTCAGTATCTGAGCATATAGCACAATGGCTTGTCACTTGCCTAACATGTACATTCCATAGGTCCAACCCCCAGTGCCACAAAGACTAGGAATTTTGTTTTAGTTTTCAGTGAAGAATTTCTTTTATTCTCTGATGGGAGATGCTGGGTAGCTACTGAAGCAGGGTTCAGGGTTTGAATGTTTTTTTCTAATCACTGGCATGATTGAAAAGCAAAGAAGGCAGATATAGAAATTTTTATTTCAAAACAAAACTAATCAGAAGAGATAGAGAAGATACTAAATAATCATTTTTTAAAAATCTATGATAAGGATATTACAATTCTAAACAATTATTCACCAGACACAAGAGCACCCAAGTTCATAAAGGAAAGACTACTACACCTAAAATCATGCATTGACTCTCACACAGAGATAGTGGGTGACTTCAAACCCAGTTCTCACCAAAACACAGACCATCCAAAGAAAAACTAAGCAGAAAATTGCTGGAGTTACATAGCATCATAAATCAAAAGGTCCTAGCAGACATCCATGGGACATTTCACACAAACACTAGATAGTCCATTTTCTTCTCAACAGGCAATGGAACTTTCACCACATACAAAGACACAATGGAAGTTGAAGAGTGATAGGAAAATTTAAATAACACCCTATGTTCTATAAGACCACCAAAGACTAACAACGAATATCAAACCAATCGGAATGCCAAAAAGTACACAAACTCATGGAAATTAAACAACACAAAATGAAGAAAAATTAGGTCAAGACAGAAATCATGAGGGATTAAATACTTTTGTGAATTGAATGAAAATGGAAACAGTATATGCAAACTTATGGAACATATCAAAAGTGATTTTTAATTCAGTATTTTTGTAATTATATAGTAGGACATTTATAACTGATTTCAAATCAATTCTCAATCCAAATATGCGCTCTTACCTTTTGTGGATTTAGCTATTTGTTTAACTTTATTTATTAATTTATGAAATTATAATAGAACTAACGTTTTTCCTCCCCTCTCACACCTCCTAACTCTCCCATTTTCTTTAAGAAAAAAATGTACTATTTATTATTACCGAAGCATCTCAGTAAAATTTCAGAAATTGCTATGCTCAGAAATATAGACAGTGATAGAAATAAAACACTACTTTATGTTTATATCTAAAATTTATAGATTTTCCTGGGATACATTATATGCCTTATAGTAAATTTGGCAGGTGAATGAAAGAACAAAGAACATTACTTATAGTCAAAAAACATGTATGCATTTCTGCAGATTGGTTGTTTTAATTGATGTTTTATTGTTTGATTTGCTTACATGCCTACTCAAACCATTCCCTATTTTCCCTTCTCCATTTGTTTTAATTACCTTTGATTTTTTTTCTTAAGACTAAAACACACTTGGCTCCAGAAAAGAAATTTATTGATCTAGTTTGAGAAATACTACACAAAAAATAAATGTAATAGTAGAGGAATAGATAAATATGGAAAAAGTTAAAAAGCACAACTCATATTTTATACTTAATGTTAAGCAGCATCAAATCCCCACAACCCCTCAAAACTATTTTGCAGTTATTCTTCTGAGAGCCCCTTTAACATCCTTGTTCCTCAGGCTGTAAATGATAGGATTAAGCATGGGGGTCACCGCTGAATAGAACACTGAAATCATTTTATCCTTTTCATTCATTATCTTGGAGTTTGGTCTCATGTAGGCAAATATTGCTGAGCCATAGAAGAGGACAACAACAATGAGGTGGGAACCACAGGTGGAGAAGACCTTTAGCCTCCCCTCCCCAGACTGCATCTGGATCACAGTGGAGATGATGTTCCAATAGGAAATGAGGATGAGTGAGACAGGAGCTAGGAGGATTATCACGCCCATTGCAAAGATGGCCATTTCTGTGCTGTAGGTGTCTGCTGAAGCCAGCTTCAGGAGGGCAGGAGGTTCACAGAAAAAGTGGTTAATGACATTGTTTCCTCGGTAAGGGAGACGCAAAGTGAAGGTGGCATCCACCATGGACACAAATGCACCACTGGCCCAGGACCCTGCAGCCAACTGGACACATACCCAGTGTGTCATGATGGTGGAGTAGTGCAGAGGCTTGCAGACAGCAACATATCGGTCATAGGACATCACTGCCAGGAGTGCACACTCTGAACATCCAACCAGAAGTAACACGACAATTTGTGTTGAGCATCCAGCAAAAGAAATGGTCTTTTTCTTCACCAAGAAGTGGACGAGCACCTGGGGAACTGTGGTGGTAGAAAAGCAGAGATCGGCAAAGGACAGGTTCCTAAGGAAGAAGTACATGGGAGTGTGGAGTCTGGGGTCTGAGTGGATGAGCACGATGATCAGCAGATTTCCCAGCACAGTGAGCAGGTAGATTAGGAGAAAAAGGAAGAAGAGCAGGGCTTGGGTCTGTGGGTCCTGTGAGAGGCCCAGGAAGATGAATTCTGTCACAGATGATCTGTTGTCCTCACCCATGAATAATTACTTATCTCTGTAGAAGAGCTTCAAGGAAAAAGATGCACATACATCAGCTGCTTCAGAGTATCTACATAACTGGATATTTTCTTAATTTAAAATTAATTTCATTAATTCAAAAATTGGAGTATTGAGTTCTTTAAAAGTATTTCCATATTCTGAAAGACTGAAATTTTTTGGCTTGTGTGGTTTTTCAACAGAGAACCAAAGACTGCTTTTGTTCTTCCCTTGCATCTTCTAGTGGCAGTAGAAAGAAAAATAGCATACTGTGTGTTCCATCACCAATCTACCTCTGTTCCTCCTAATGAATTGAGGGACCTGTTGGTGCTACTCAGATTATATTCAACCTTTATGTAGGTCTGAGGAGCTATCATGTTGAGATGACCTTAATTAGCTATGTATGACATTGTGAATTCTGTGATAATATTTATGAAGCCTTTCATTCACTTTTTTCAAAATAATTCTAGAGTACCACTCTTTAGAGTGAAGAATATCTAGAAAGTTATACTAAAGGGGTTAGTATTCTGTGTTCCTATCTATCACTCTATTTTAATTATGTCCAATGTAAGCAATGTTCTGTGGGTTATAAATAAAAATACTCGTGTCTTTGGTTGTTACACTTAGCACCTTCAAGTCTCCAAAGTCTGTCTTCTGCTCAATTTTATATTTCTTTGCACATGACACCAATTTTAATCTATTGGTATCACCTGGTGGCAATCATTGGTGACATTTTCATTTCATTCTCCTTTAAGCCAGTTAAGTACATAATATAGAGTTACTATCATTCCTATAGCACAGAATATAAACAGTATTCAAATTGCCACTAACTCTGAGTGCTTCTGACTCAGTGTCTTGAACGTTTCTTCTTGCTTCTTGAAGATGAGGTTAAAGTCTCCTTTGTGAGGTCCTCTGACTACGGCTCATATCCACTCCTTGCACAAACACAGACACCTTCTCTTTCTTCAGGTTTTACAGCTATTCTGTTTAGCAGAGTAACCAACAGACTGACAACAATCAAGTGTACCTTTAGTTTTATTTCCATGTTTTAGTGCTGCAATGATTATTATTAAGAGGGCAAATTAGTGTTTGCCCTCTTAATAATGAGACAAATATCCATTATAGATATGGATATTGAAATGAGACAAATATCCATTATAGATGATAACTTCATTGTGGATCTTTAAAATATCCAACTCAGTTCTTGACTTCTATTATGGAGTAGGGATTCTTTGGAGGCACCAGAGTGGGAGAGATGTGAAAATTAAGAAACTATACACATATATAAACTTTTCAGGAAAATAAACTTTTTGAAAGTTCTACTATTTTAAACCTTCTTTATTACTGTATATATCAAATAGAAATTATCATTATCATATATATCTTAAACTAGACATTAACATTTGTCCAAAATGACAAAAAAGATAATTATTTGTGTATATATTATGACTTCCAGCTGAGTATTTTTATGGGATTTTTGTGTGTTTCTGCATCCATATGTGACTTTGTGCTTTCTATTTGACTTTTTTCTTCTATTTCTTTGTTTTGTCCTATTTTAATTTGATTGTTTTTGTTTTATATTCTATAATTTATTATTATTCCTTATATCTGTTTGTTTCCTAAAGAGAGACATAAAATGTTGAGGATTCATACGGAGGTTGGGAGGATCTCAGAGTTGTACGGAAAGGCAATACTGTAAACAGAACATATTTTATGAAAAAAAATAATTTTTAATAAGAGTAAAAAGGAAAAAAATTAACTAGCATATAAAAATATCTGTATTGAGGTCCTTAAGAACTACTCATGTCCTAAAATAAATAGTACAGACATAGTTAGCCAACCCATAGCAAACACACTGTTAATGAATAGTGGAGATCTTTGGGGTGGCAAAACCTAGCAGGAACAGGGAACATAACACAGGAGAACTTTACTTTATGCTTACATAAAATGATCACTTTAGTTTTCAGTTTAGCCTACATTTTCTGAGTAAAAAGAGCTAATAAGAATTTGAAATAAGTAAACAGTTAAAATGAATATATGCAAGAATTTGAAACAAATATGCCAGAATGAAAGTAATGTCAGAGCCCTTCAAAGAGACACTGTAGGAGCCAGTCACAAAAGGATGCCTGTGGACTAGGACTTAATACTAATATTAGTATTTCCAATAAGCAAAATCAACTTATATCATTAAATATGTCTTAGTTGAATGATTGAGAAACTAGGGACAAATAAAATGTGCTCACATATCACTGATTTTCAGAATGTTTGCTCATGCATTTCACACAGATAGATATAAATAAATAAGCATATATGTTTAAAAATAAGCTTGTGATTCATTGACTCTATGGAATATAAAATGTCTAAATCTAACTGCAAAGATTCAAAATTCAAAAGAAACTGATAACTTTCACTTGAATGATTTAACTATATTTTATCACAAAGCCCAATGAGAAGAAAGACATAAAAAATAACTGTGACAGATAGCAGAGCAAATATTAAGAACCTTTTAAGGAGTCTGCAATAATAAACTAATAAAGAAAAAATAATAATTACTGTGGAATAAATAAAAATATGACTGGTAGTTTTTAATAGATTCAATTCTCAGTATAATTTAACACATCCAAATTAAAATTAGATACCTCAGAGAGTCACCACCTGATGGATGATATTTGTAAATATATGATATGAAAATTAGGTATGTCTAATTACTGAAAATGCAAACTACTACAATTAGTATAAGTATTGTTTATATACATAGATAAGACCTGAAAATGAACATCTTCCTCTGTAATTGTCTCTTTCAAGTAAGTAGTAATAATGAATTTCTGAGCGTGATGGGATTACAACTCACAAATCTCTTCAAGTTTGTATGATTTTATTATCTGAATACTCAACAACAAAGAAAACCTTTGTATTTGTAAACAGACAATAAATAATACTTCTCACTGGATCCTTAAGAATCTAGCTCTTCCTTTTTCCATCACTGTCCCTCTTTTCAGCCTCCTCTCTACATTCTGAAACTTTGTAAACATCTACTGTAAGTTGATGTTGGGTGGAGACCTCATTTCCAATTCTCTGTCTCTTCTCATGTACCTTTCTGAAGAGAATTAAAATGAACTTCAAATTAAAAACATGAATTTTCTAGAGCTACAATGTCTAAATTAGAATCAAGTTCTCTAGATGCAAGATTTGTGTTCTTAATTACAATACTCACCCATCTTCCCGAGAACCTGGTAATGTCAAACAAGGGTTGATGGTGGAACCAGGCAAAGTGAAATCAGGCCTACTTTAATTATGCTCCCAGGCATGTCTGTCCTGTGGCCTCCAGGCTTCATACAGTCAAGGAAAGTAGGGAATGCAGTCCAACATGATTATTAATTTCTAAATATTACTCATAATGAGATCAGTTGAGATTGTTTTCTGGAACTCATTTGTTTGATTCCCTGTTATAAACTTGTAGGTGACAGGGTGGTGTTGCACAGTGAAAAGGCTGGCAAACTGTGGGCATTATAAACACACTCACAACCTCTCTTGAAGAGACGTTATGTTGCTTTCTATTTGATATGATTCTAATTAATTTTGTTCAAATATTTTTAAAGAAGAAAAAAGGATAATAACACAAGTTACAATAGAAATGTTCTGTTTTGTCCTGTTTAGGTATAAAAAGAAGGAAATTCTGCCATAATCTACTTTATAGATAAGCTTGAATGATCTACTGTACAAAGTGAAATAGAGAAGTCACAAAATACAAACATTCTGATTCTCTCATGTGCTATCTAAAATTATCAGGCTAAAAACAAAACAGTGACTGTGTGGATGAAGACTAGTGTAGTTTGCTCGATCTTTAGAATTTCAAATTTATAAAGTGAAAACGTTGCAGAGCTATCAGTCATATATCATGAGTATAAATAAAACACTACCAAATTTTGTAATTAATGGAGTGAAGAGGATAAATATTGCTGTTATTGTTGTTTTTATCCACAATGTCTTTAAGTAATTTTTGCCTGAGTAAAGGGGAAAAGTTGTACAGACTCCATGATCCTTTTATTTCTGTATTTTTTGTCTGTGTACTCATTGTTGATTTCATCATATACACATTCAGAACTCTGTGCTGATGCATTTTATGAGGCACATCATGAGTCCTGAAATATTTTCAATCTCATTTACCTCTTAAGTATAGTGTAATTGTGAACATATTTTTATCAAAGCAAAGTTCTCATTTCTTCCCATAGCATTTTCTATGGCATTTGGTGTATTTAAGTGGAAATATTTCTTATAACCTCACCTGGTTTTGGTTGTTGAAATTCTATATTAGGGCCTTTGGTTTTGTAACTCACCACATCTTCATCATTATCATCTAACATATCTTGAGCTTTAGAATGGTGTTTTTATGTCATTGTGTTATACCATCATGATTGGACAGGAAAATCACAATTAAATGTTATTTGTACTGCTACAGAATTTGGATTTTTATCTCGAATTATAATTGAAACACACTGAGCATGTGGTGTACTGCTTGATAGTAATCAGGTTACTTAATATTCACATAGTAATCATTCAGTTCATCTTCTAAAGTTAGAAAATTGAATATCCAAGTTCTAGCACAGAGTAAACTATTTATGGATAACATGACCATCATGAACTCTCAAAAACAAACTCCCTGTGTAAAGGAAGTTTAACACTTTTCATCATCCTTACCTACATCTCTTCTCAGCTTCCTGTCATCCCCTAAATGTTCCTGTCATGACTTTAGACAATATATACTGCATAAATATTTACCTTTCTCTCACTCTCTGTCTCAGACAAAAATACTCTCTGATTCTTCAAAATAGTCTTTAAAGGGGTTGTTCTTGTCCTATTGACATTTTTTTCATTACAGTGGCTATAACTACTTACTGAAGTTTTCTACTCAGTGTACAGGCAGATTAGCTATTATTTTCACAAAATCTATAAAATGTTTGCACATACATCTCAAAGGCAATTTTAAGGATATCCAATATATGCTTCCATGATCTTAAAGTGGGTTACTACTTCTACATTCTTTAAATATACATTTATTTCTATAAATTGTATTTCAAAATTGTCTGACATGTACTACAGGTTTAATAAAATAAAGATTACTGAAATAATAAAGAGTCTCATGCTGACACATATACAATAATATATATTTAATTATAAAACTGTTTTTGAAAAAAAGGGAAGATGTGTACTACCTCATTTCCCACATTTTTTTTTGAGTGTAGGAGTCTCAGGCTGAATACTGGACCTGACTGATTCATAATTCAAATTGTAAAAGAATATGAGAAAGGAACACAAAAGTGGAGACATTGGCAAAACAAGAGGCAGAGGAGAATATAGAAGCTCAGAAGTAAAAGCCAAGAAGAGCAGAGGATAAAGACACTTCCTATGGTAAGGAATGAAAAATCAGACTCACTGGAAAGAGTACCTCCCCTCACCATCTTCCCTAACCTCACCTGGGAGTTGTGAACTCAGGACAGTGAGACCAGTGATGGATGGAGAGTGACAAACAGTGTGGTTTCTGCAGCCTTTTTCCTTATCCTAACAAGTAACCCCCATTGCTATTTCCCAAATACAGTAAGACTGGGACATCATCTGTGCTGTGAGTCTTACTCACAAGGATGATGTTTGTGCAGAGATCAATCACAAATTCAACTACCAGCCTGGAGGAGGTTCTTCCAGGAAATCTTCAAACCAGAGATCCTAAGAGTTATTATTTCCAGATCACTCCCTAGAGCATTTGGGCTGTTAGCTTTCTAGAAATCATTCTACAAGAATAGTCCCCAGGGAATTCAAAATCCTCTTCAGTAAACTGAGATACTTGACTCTCATCTGAATAGAAGCCAAGATACCCTGTGATCATCTGGGATCTCAAGTCTTTGAATTCTTACATGCACCTGAGAGAATTATACTTGTGCCTTAGTATCTTCAGGGAATTTGTTTCAGTATGTTTTCAGATATCAAAATTATAGAATGCTCATCTCTTGTATAGTTAACTAATATTTTCTCATAACCTCTGCATACACTCCCTTCTACTTTATTTTCTCTATTTCTTATAATACATAAAATAATCTTCAATATATAATAATAATAATCTTCAACATATACATTTTTTATCATTTGTAAATCTGTGGATGCAGAATATGTAGGTAGGAGGGAGAGATAGTGGAACTGTTCAACTTTTGGATGGTTCTCCCAAATTAAGAGATTTCAGAGGATGTCTAACTATCCATTTTCTGCATTTGTGTCTAAAATGCCCCAATCTCCTTATAGTCACATGGGGAAAACATGACACAAGTATTGATACAGAAAGGGATTCCCTCACTTTTAGATGGAGGATTCACTGGACCCTATGAAACAGATTAGAACAAGATTCTGGTCAACAGGTGGCAGTAGTCTGTTAGTTGTATTTCAAAACATTGTAAGTCACTAAAAAGAGCTTCAATATAAAACTAGCAGAGATATCCAAACCAAAAGAAAAATACAAAAAAAAAGCACTGTGACTCCTTCATAAGATCATTTCCACTCCTCAACTAATAAAATCGTTGATGCCAGGATGTACAAATTCTAGATGAAAGTCAGATAAGTTGATAAAAGTATGGTACTAAAAGTAGCCCATGAATGATATTAAATGAGTAAAAATTAGCACACGAATGAAGTACAGAAGTTGGCCCATGATTAAGGAGGAAAGTCACCAAGAAAAGAAAAACGCTCAGCAAAACTGATGTGAATCAACAACAAGAATGGAAAAACAACAACAATTCGGAAGAGTCAATGATATTTAGAATTTGAGAACAAAGTAGAAATGTGGTGTGGGAAATTCTTCTGTATATGTGTTAATGAATAAAGAAGCTGCTTTGACCTGTAAGGGCAGAATAGAACTAGGCAGGAAAACTAAACTGAATGCTGAGAGAAAGAAGGTGGAGTCAGTAAAAAGCCATGTAGCCACCGTGGGGCAGTCACCTGTGTTGGAGCCCACTGAAACATTGCTGGTAGCCCACGACCTCGTGGTGATGCACAGATGGAGATGGGTTAGTTTAAAATATAAGAGCCAGAAATATGTTTAAGCTATCAGCCAAATAATATTGCAAATAATATAGTTTCTGTGTGATTATTTCATGGTCTGGGCAGCTGGAAACAAACAAGCAGTCTCCACCTACAGAAATGTTGTAAATAAAATGGCCTCTGTAAATCAAATAAAAAACAAAGTGGAAGCATGACCCATAGACTCACCCAAGTAAAAGGAAGAACACTTTACCCATAAAGTTCTGACTGAAAGCCAGAATACTGATCCAATCACACTTACCCTGAGTGACCTGTGATGATGAAGAACCTCCTTCATCCAGTTGACTTTGAGAGGCTGGACAAGGCTGGGCGTAGCATTGGGCACCAAAAGGTGTGCACCCCCAGCTCTCTCCTCCCTTGCTGTGACATCTGAATGCTGGATTCTGTTCCTGTTCCCTGCTGTGATCAGTGAGTACCCCCTTAAATAAAGAACGCCTTATTATACCCTATCTGGAGCTAGTTTGGGATTCCTTAATTCACGCTCCCCTTCAGCTGGCTGCCCAACATGGGAATGAGTTCATGTTCCCATTGTGATCTGTGAGTCTCCCCTTAAATAAAGACCTCCTTATTATACCCTATTAGGAGCTACAATGGAATTACTTTATTCACGTTCCCCTTCTGGTGCATTCCCCTTCACTGTAGATTTCCTAATATTATGGCTACAAATCTGAAATGCATACACAATAGCTAGTAGAAGATCTAGATTAGGTTCCCACCAACTGATGAATAGGTAAAAAAATGTTTCATATAAACATAATGAAATTTTACTCAGCCATAAAGAAGGATTAAACTATGCCATTTGTAATAAAATGCATAAAACTAGAGATTACATGTTCAATGAAATAAGACTGACTCAGAAACATAAATATTGCATTATTCATTTCTAAATAGAGCCTTCATTTGATAATATGACATATCAGAAGGTAAAATACCAGCAATGAATTATGTTAGAGACACAAGCAGATGGCAAAAGAGAGAAGAAAGACAAGGTGCTGTATATTTTCTTTCATGTGCAAAAATATGTATATGTGTGTATGTGCATGCATGTGCATGTCTGTGTGTGTGCACTAAAATGGGGACTATTTGGAAATGGAAAAGATCAGTAAGAGAGGGAAGTGAACAGAAAAGACAGGGAGATTTGATAATTAACCTAAGTGAAGTACAATGAAAATGTTATAATGCAATCCATTAGTTTGCATCCTAACTAATAAACATTATTGTAAAAAATATCAATAATAGAACAATGCTTCTTCCGCAGTTGTCAGAATGTGTGCAGTGTATTGTGTGTCACAGTCGAGGAATAGTCTGAGGCCATCAGCAAGGCTCATTTGCAGGTGCATGCGCAGGCAGGCACGTGAGACAATGAGTTGGTTTGTTTTTGTTGGTTCATTAGTTTTTGTTTGCCTGTTTAAGAGAGAAAGAAAGAATGGATAGAGATTGGTGAGTATAAAGTTAGGGAAGTCTAGGAGGAGTTAGGGGAGATGAAAAGAATGAACAGGTTATATTTTATGAAAAAAATGAAAAGAAAAGTAACTGTCCATGTTGTAATTTCCACATTGAGACTTTTTGTATTAATGTTTGCTTGATTCTGGATTGGTGTATTTTATTGAGATAGGGTCTCACTATGTAACATAGTCTGTCTTCAAACTTACAGTCTATCTACCTCAAATTCCTGAGTGTAACTATGCCCCATTCATTTTCTCTTCTATGAGTGAGGAGATTTCTGGGTGCTGAGATCAATAGAGACATGAAAACAAAATGAGAAAATCAAAGCTAGTAAATATTTATTATTCCTCTGAAACTGACCTCATATGCTTACTTGTACTCTAAGAGCTGAGCTGGAAATTACCCTGCTTTCACCATGGTCTGAGGCCTGGAGCCACTCTTAAGGTTGGCTTGTTAAATTCTGGTCACTAGAAGTATATAGGAATTTCTACATCAATCTATCAGAACTATTTTATCTGGTAATGTAATAAGCTTAAATGAGGTATACACTTTTTGATCTTTTTCTTCATTTTCCCTTTAATTTTGGTTTTGAGGAATATACATGTATCTTTTTAAATGTGTGAATCCACAGACATGAGATATTAAAAATAGACTGGTCAGACACCGGAAATGTCATAATGTGTTATAGTATTTACAGCTAATCTTAGATATAGTGTAGTCTAATCATCAGTCAAAACTTATATAGTGTTGTCAGGGTTTGGGTGGCTATGATTAAAAAATCATTGCTCAGATTAAAGATATGGGCAATAAAAGAAAAAAACATAAACAAATATATAGTACCAAACTAGTTGTTGTAAAACAGTAAAAAAAAAAAAGTTTGCAAATGACAACTCACAGAGACAAACCACAGAATGGGTATCACTGTTGATTACTAAAACATACACATAAAAATAGGAGGTGAGTTTTATTCTGGAGTATCAAAGGCATACTGGCAAGTTGACAAATCATTTTCTGTGTTGTACAGCGGGTGATAGGAGGATACAATTGTAAATAAGAAAAATCAGTCAATGAGACCAAGTTGTAGCTCAGAAGTTGGACTCTGAGAGGGGAGTGTAGTAATGAGGAGGAGAGGGTTAGTGAGGTGGCTAAGCGTATAGGCTGTGTGGAAGGTTAAATCCAGGCCAATCTCAGACTGGAGAATCATGTCTGATGCAGGAGACTGAAAAACTAGATTGGTTCCTGGGAATTTCCTCAGTACCAGGTTTCTCCCCAACCCTACTAGTATAACTGATTGCCAACATGTAGAAGAATGCAAATAGATTAATATCTATCACCATGAATAAAACTCTAGAGTCCAAGTTGTTCAAAGACCTCAAAATAAATTCAGATACACTGAACATGATAGAAGAGAAAGTGGGATCCTCAGGAATATTAACCTTCATCAGGCGATGAAAGGAGACAGAGACAGAGACCCACACGGGAGCACCGGACAGAAATCTCAAGGTCCAAATCAGGAGCAGAAGGAGACGGAGCACGAGCAAGGAACTCAGGACCACGAGGGGTGCACCCACACACTAAGACAATGGGGATGTTCTATTGGGATCTCACCAAGGCCAGCTGGCCTAGGTCTGAAAAAGCATGGGATAAATCCGGACTAGCTGAACATAGGGGACAATGAGGAATACTGAGAATTCAAGAACAATTGCAGTGGGTTTTTGATCCTACTGCACGTACTGGCTTTGTGGGAGCCTAGGCAGTTTGAATGCTCACCTTATGAGACCTGGATAGAGGTGGGCAGTCCTTGGGCTTCCCACAGGTCAGGGAACCCTGATTGCTCTTCGAGCAGATGGGGGGGGGGACTTGATCGGGGGAGGGGGAGGGAAATGGGAAGCGGTTGTGGGGACGAGGCAGAAATCCTTAATAAATAAATAAATTTAAAAAATAAAAAAAAATAAAAAATAAGCCACATAAAGATGAAATATACACAGAAAGTCTGGATTAAGTATATTATTGTAATTTCTTTGAATTTGTTGACTGCAGAGAGATATTTGATTCTGGGGGCTGCTAAGCTAAACCAACATAAATGTATCTTGACTTTAAAATTTGAAAAAAAAAAGAAGAGAAAGTGGGAGGTAGCCTTGAACACACTGGCACAAGAAACTACTTCCTAAATATAACACCCATAGCACAGACATTGAGAACCAAAATTAATAAATGGGACCTGAAAAGCTTCTGTAAGGCAAAGGACATGGTAACAATACAAAAGACCAGCCTCAGGAGAAAGGGAAAAGTCATCTGACAGACAGCTGACTTCCAAAATATATAAAGAACTCAAGAAATTAGACATCAAAATACCAAACAAACCAAATTAAAAATTTGGTATAGATCTAAACAGAGGATTCACAACAGAAGAATTTCAAATGGTCAAAAAGACTTTTAAGGAATTTCTCAACATTCTTCGTCATCAGGGAAATGTACATCAGGATTGACCTAACTCTTATGCAGACTTTTCTAATTCCATAGCACAGCAGATTCATGGAATCTCTGCTTTTACAGTACTCTGTCTCCATTTTCATTCTGAGTTTATATTGTCTTGGTTTAAATTCCTTCTTGTACTGTTTAATATATCCACTAGACTGGTCTTGGATTTACATAGATACAAAGGTCTCTGCTTCTCAAGTGCTGGGACTCTGGGCATATGTAATGATTCTTAAATATGATCCCATTACTATAATGAGACACTATACAAATTGTGAACCACTTACTATTGTCTTGAAATCTTTAAATATCTTATATTTTATGAGTGTTTATATTATCACTTTTAGATAAGTAAAATTTGTGTAACCATTTTACAGCTGAGCATAACTAAGCAAATCTAAGTAATTTGCTGTAGAGTACACACCAACTGTGTAAACCAAATTGAAAGGCTTACTTATTCATTTATCTCCTTGCCTACATTTGTGGTGTGTGTGTGTGTGTGTGTGTGTGTGTGTGTGTGTGTGTGTGACATGTATGAGAATGGTCATGTAATCCAGTGAAATTTCTGTATCTGGTGCTATAGGCAGTTGTGAGCTGACAATGAGTGTGCTGAGGATTGAGCTCATAATCTCTGGATGAACAGAAAGCATAGATAAACCAAGATCTCAACACAGACGTTGATCTGTAGATACACAATGATAGTGACTGAGTTTTGCTGCTCCTTACATCTGACAACTGTAATGTTAATTGGGTATTCACATTAGGAGAAATGCCTATAAAATAAATGCACAGTATGAATGGAAATATACATGCAAGCAGATCCCTTTAGACATCATGTAAAAATTTAAGTGCCATGGCATATCTGGAGTGTAAATTCTTGATTTTCACTTAATATTCCATCATAGTTATGATGACATTATCATAGTTGGAAATTGCAATATTTAAAATTTTAATCAGAAGGCAAATATATCTAATGTTTTGTTATTTAAGCAAATATGATTTATTCGCATTTTGTGTGACTTTATTTTTGCAAATAGGGTTAAAGCTTTTATTTGTTTTACACAAGGTTTTGTGTATTCATTACTGTTTTTATTTTTTATTTTTTTTTTTTTTTGGTTTTTCGAGACAGGGTTTCTCTGTGGCTTTGGAGCCTGTCCTGGAACTAGCTCTCTAGACCAGGTTGGTCTCGAACTCACAGAGATCCGCCCACCTCTGCCTCCCGAGTGCTGGGATTAAAGGCGTGTGCCACCATCGCCCGGCTCATTACTGTTTTTTTATTTTTATCGAGCTGTACATTTTTCTCTGCTCACCTCCCTTCTGATTTTAAGAAATTATCAGCAATTAGGAGTATTAAAAATTCTTCTAAGTGTATTACAAATATTTTGTAAGTTCTAAAAATGTTAAGATGATCTATATTGTGTATATTTTGGCACCTATTGTGATTTATGTTATGTGAACTCTTATGTGCATTATAGAGGTCAAGTGTCCTGCTAAGGTCAAGAAGAGTTTTCTAGACTTCATCCTTTGACATTATCTTCATTCTGTATTCTTGTGAATTACCCCATCTTCAGATGCTTCAAAATTAGAAACTAGTTAGTTCTGTAGCACTGAATTCAAAGATCTCATCAGATGTCTTATTTTAGCTTTATATCTGGTCCCTTAAATTTACAAACACATAATTCTATCACTTATTATTCTACTAATATGCTTACTATTCAGTATAGCAAATTAATAGAGTTTCAATTAAAATCAAGACATGAAATATAACACTAGTTTCATATCTATTTCCCAAACATTATAAAGATTTGTGGGTTAAAATTCGGGTCTTCTATACGATTCCATTGGTCAACTTCTCTGTTTTTATGCCAGTACCACACTGTTTTCATCACTGTATCTCTGTAATAGAGTTTGAAGTCAGGGATGGTAATGCCTCCAGACAATCGTTATTGTATAGGATTGTTTTGGCTATCCTGGGTTTTTTGTTTTTCCATATAAAGTTGATTATTGTCCTCTCAAGATCTGTGAAGAATTTTGATGGGACCCTGATGGGGATTGCATTGAATCTATAAATTGCCTTTGGTAGAATTGCCATTTTTACTATGTTGATCCTCCCAATCCAAGAGCAAGGAAGCTGGACTGAGCTCCCAAGGTCCTCCCAAGGTCCCAATGAGGAGCAGAAGGAGGGAGAACATGAGCAAAGAAGTCGGGACCATGAGGCGTGCACCCACCCACTGAGACAGTGGAGCTGATCTACTGGGAGCTCACCAAGGCCAGCTGGACTGTGACCGAAAAAGCATGGGGTAAAACCGGACTCTCTGAACATGGCGAACAATGAGGGCTGATGAGAACCCAAGGACAATGGCACGGGGTTTTGATCCTACTTAATGTGCTGGCTTTGTGGAAGCCTAGCCAGTTTGGATGTTCACCTTCCTAGATATATGGACGGAGGGGGGAGGACCTAGGACTTACCACAGGGCAGGGAACCCGGACTGCTCTGTGGACTGGAGAGGGAGGGGGAGAGGAGTGGGGGGAGGGGGAGAAGGGTGGGAGGAGGGGGAGAAGGGTGGGAGGAGGGGGAGGGAAATGGGAGGCTGGGAGGAGGTGGAAACTTGTTTTTTGTTTATGTTTTTTTTTCTTCTTTTCTAAAAAAAAAGAAAAAAAAATCAGTTGAGAGCTATATATCCTACTAAGTCTGTTAGTCAGAAGGCTTGGATATAGGGAAGCATGTTTACATGAAGCCACTGGCTCTTAAGACCTATTTGAATACAGATCTAACTCTTGGCCAGTGACTGATGGTAGACACATTGATTGAATCTTCTTATAACTTTACTAACAAGGTACTATCTGACTGCTGGATCAGCAGCTTATGGATCCTTCTTTTTTTTAAAATTGTGAACTCTTTGTATAGAGTGCTTCCATCATATCTTCTTCACAAGCTCAGATGGAACTCTGTGTAGCAGGACACTCCTGTATGACAATGACTGTCACTGGGCAAGCTGGAGTCGAAAAGGCAAGTTTGTTGAATATACTGCAAGCGGTTGGAGCACAGGGCAATATTTAGACAGTAATAGACTGTGGCTGTTTTCAAATAGGAGCCTACTTCTTTTGGGCTTCGGTGCCTGCCATTCAAATGAGAGTGGCTCTGATTGGCCAGTATGTGGCTGTGGATTTCTTGGATGGAAGTTTTACAGTCAGAGGAGACAGTTAATTTTGATTGGCAGTGCAAGTCATGCTATTCCTACAGTGGCCCCTTAGACTTGCCAGGTGAGTTTGAAACTTCCAAGTATCATGGAAGTGTGGCGGACCTCTCGACCGGCGAGAAAGAACGAAAACCACATCAGGATTCCACTCAGAACATGCTTTACTGGAGTGCCCTTGATTGATGGGGAGCAGGGAACGAGTGGGCGGGAAAACGAGGAACAGGGAGCCTAGGGGCACGGAGCGAAGGGGAGAGGCAGCAGGAAGCGAAGGGACGGGGGAGGGGGGGGGAGCGCTTAGGCAGCCGCTTAAATAAGGAATTGGCACACGGGTTGCCCTGTGATTGGCTGCCACCAACAGCTGACACCAGACTGCATCGGGATAGGCTCAAGGATCCTCATCCACTGCACATGCGGGAAGCGGGGACGCGCAGCTCTCAAAGCCATAGCCAAATATGGAGTAGTTTATTTCCAACAAGACAGGTTGTCAGCGCCATCTTGTAATGGCGATCCTGTCCGGCTCACTACATGGAAGCATCTGTTTCTATGGGAATGATTGTTACTTTTTGTGTCAATAGGAATATTTCCTGGGGGCAGATTGGAAATGTGAGAGTTCTGAAGCTCACCTGCCGGCTTTGCTGGTCTACTTGCTTCTCTGGCAGGTTTGCCTTATGGCTTCCTAGAGAATTCCTGTTGGAGCTGGGGGCTGAGATAATAAATGATGGAAAGAGAAAAAAAAACCAAATATTATAAAGAGTACTGTGTTATAAAATGTATCTTTAAAAATAAATGTAAAATATATGTATAAATGACTCTAACTAACTTCATGGGTAGAAACATAGTTTACTGTTTGTGAAAGAATATAATTCCCTTGTTTTTATTTTGATTGGTCTTAGTTTTATTTTTTCACAGACACTAAATACTTATTTATTTTAATTTCTGTATTAACTGTATATGTTAGAAAAGACAAAATGCTTCCCTATTCCTTCTTTTTCCCTCTCTACTTCTATAGCACAGGATGGAAGATGCTTCCTTCATTTCAGTTTCCCTCTCCTCAATTTGCAATCAGATTTTGCCTTTCTCTTGCTTTCCTTTTCTTCAGCTCAATTTTCTTTCCATTTAGATGCCTTTATTTTAAATGATCAATTGGATGGAACAGATTAAAAATATAAAAAATAAGAGGAAAATAGAAAAAGAATGGCATAAAAAGGAAAAATTGTGGAGAAAATTCATTATCTCTACATCTCTGAAATGCTCACATTACCATTTCAGAAAATGCCATCTTTTTTTTTTATTTTTATTGAGCTCTACATTTTTCTCTACTCCTCTCCCTGCTTCTCCCCTCCCACATTCAACCCTCCCCCAAGGTCCCCATGCTCCCAATCTACTCAGGAGATCTTTCTACTTCCCATGTAAATTATGTCTCTTTTATTGTCCTCATTGCTGTCTAAGTTCTCTGGGATTGTGGACCGCAGGCTGGATTTCTTTCTTTTATGTTTAAAAACCACCTATGAGTGAGTATATGTGATAATTATCTTTCTCTGTCTGGGTTACCTCACTCAAAATAATGTTTTCTAACTCCATCCATTTTCCTGCAAAATCCAAGATGTCGTTATTTTTTTCTTCTGTGTAGTACTCCATTGTATAAATATACCACATTATCCATTCTTCAGGTGAGGGGCATTTAGGTTGTTTCCAGGTTCTGAATATGACAAAAAAATGTTACTATGTACATAGTTGAGTACATGTCCTTGTGTCATCATTGAGCATCCTTTGAATATGTACCCAAAAGTGGGATTACTGGGTCTTGAGGAAGGTTATTTACTAATTTTCGGAGAAATCACCACACTGACATCCAAATGGACTGTACCAGCTTGCATTCCACAAGGCAATGCAGAAGTGTTCCCTTTTCCCCACATCCTCTATCTAGAAGTTATTCTCCTGAAAGCCCCTTTAACATCCTTGTTCCTCAGGCTGTAAATGATAGAATTAAGCATGGGGGTCGCTGCTGAATAAAACACTGAAATCATTTTATCCTTTTCATTCATTGTCTTGGAGTTTGGTCTCATGTAGGCAAATATTGCTGAGCCATAGAAGAGACCAACAACAATGAGGTGGGAACCACAGGTGGAGAAGACCTTTAGCCTCCCCTCCCCAGACTGCATCTGGATCACAGTGGAGATGATGTTCCAATAGGAAATGAGGATGAGTGAGACAGGAGCTAGGAGGATTATCACGCCCATTGCAAAGATGGCCATTTCTGTGCTGTAGGTGTCTGCTGAAGCCAGCTTCAGGAGGGCAGGAGGTTCACAGAAAAAGTGGTTAATGACATTATTTCCTCGGTAAGGGAGACGCAAAGTGAAGGTGGCATCCACCATGGACACAAATGCACCACTGGCCCAGGACCCTGCAGCCAGCTGGACACATACCCAGTGTGTCATGATGGTGGAGTAGTGCAGAGGCTTGCAGACAGCAACATATCGGTCATAGGACATTACTGCCAGGAGTGCACAATCTGTACATCCAACCAGAAGTAACACAACTAACTGTGTTGAGCATCCAGCAAAAGAAATGGTCTTTTTCTTCACCAGGAAGTGGACAAGCACCTGGGGAACTGTGGTGGTAGAAAAGCAGAGATCGGCAAAGGACAGGTTCCTAAGGAAGAAGTACATGGGAGTGTGGAGTCTGGGGTCTGAGTGGATGAGCACGATGATCAGCAGATTTCCCAGCACAGTGAGCAGGTAGATGAAGAGAAAGAGGAAGAAGAGCAGGACTTGGGTCTGTGGGTCCTGTGAGAGGCCCAGGAAGATGAATTCTGCCACAGATGATCTGTTGTCGTCACCCATGAATAATTACTTATCTCTGTAGAAGAGCTTCAAGGAAAAAAATGCACATACATCAGCTGCTTCAGAGTATCTACATAACTGAATATTTTATTAATTCAAAATTGGAATTGAGATCTGTAAAACTATTTTCATGTTCTGAAAGACTTAATTTTCTTTTGGACTGTGTAGACTGCCAATAGAGAACCAAAGATTATTTTTGTTCTCCTTTTGAAACTTTTAATGGCAACAGAAAGAAAAATAGCATACCAACTCCTAATGAGGTGAGTGGCATGTTGATGCTCCTCAGATTACATTCATCCTTTTTATAGGTCTGAGGAGATAGCCTGTTTTTTTTTTTGTTTGAGGAGCTAGCCTATTTAGATGACCTTAATTACTTATGTTTGACATTGTGTGTTCTGTGATAATATTTATGAAGTTTTTCTGTTTCATAGTTTGCAAATTAATTCTAAAGGATCACTATTTAGAGTGAAGAATAAATAAAAAGTTATGATAATGGTGTTAATATTCAGTGATCCTGTATAGCTCAAATTCATTTATGTCCAATGTAAACAAAGTTCTGTGGGTTATCAATAAAAATAGCTGTGTCTTTGCTGTTACACTTAACACCCTCAATTCTCCAAAGTATGTCTTCTGCAAAATTTTATATCTTTGCACATGACACCAATTTTCATCTATTGGTATCACCTGGTGGCCATCATTGGTGATGTTTTTATTTCATTCTCCTTTAAGTCACTTCAGTATATAATATAGAGTTCCTACCATTCTTTTATCAAAGAATATAAAATTATTTATAAATACTCTCATACTAGTAACTCTGAGCACCTCTGAGACTCTCTGCATGCTGAAAGTTTTCTTCTTCCTTCTTCAAGTGTTGCCTGTAGAGAAGGTTAAAGTCTCATGAGCCCCCTCTGACTATGGCTCATATCTACTCCTTGCACAGACATCTTTTCTTCTCTTTCTTGATGGTATACAGATAATCTACCTAGCAAAGCAAACCAGTGACTGCAAATAGCATTCAAGCATATTTAGTTTTATTTTCAATGGTTTAGTGTTGCAAGGAGATTTATTAAGAGGGCAAGTATTGAGAAATGGGACAGATATTCGTTGCAAATAATTTGATTGTGTGTCTTTGAAAACAGCAAGACAATTCTAGATTGAAATGAGGGAAGAAGGTCTAATGGGAGACATCAGTATGGGTGAGAGATGAAAATGATTAAAATACTATACTCAGTAGTGAAATTCTCAGAAATATAAAATTTTATAAAAGCTCTACAGTTTAAAGCCTTCTATATTATTTGTATCCTTAAAATAAAAATTAACATTATTAAATAAGTCTGAAACTATATTGACATTTTTCCAAATCAAAAATGTAAAAATCCTCTCTCTCTCTCTCTCTCTCTCTCTCTCTCTCTCTCTCTCGCTCTCGCTCTCTCTGTGGGGGGGGGAGTGGGACAGGATCCTGCACCTATATGTGTTCCTTGTGCTTTATTTGACTTTTTCTTTTGTTTCTTTTGTTCTATTGACTTGCTTTTGTTTTATATATTATTTTACTCTTATTTCTTAGATACCTGATTATTTTCTAAGAAAGACAGAAATGTTGATTATTCATAATAGGGGAGGTGAGATGAGGAGGTGAGATCTCAGAGGAAGAAAGAAATCAAAAATTGTAATTAAAATGTATTTTAGGAAAATCCATTTTTAAAAAATAAAAATTGAAAAATCAAAAAGTAAAATAAAAAGAACAAAATATCATTATTGAGGGTCCTTGGAAACTGTTATTATTATGCCATAGAAAAGTGGTGCATGCATACTTAGCCAACCTACAAGAAACTCTATTAATGAATAATGATGATCCTTGGGGTGGAGAAACATAGCAGGAACAGGGAACATAAATGAGAAGATATTTACTCTTCTTTGTACTTCCATATAATGATTGCTTCCAATTTAGCCTACTGGATTAAAAATAGATAATAAAATATTTTAATAAGTAAACAGTTAAAATAAATTTGCAAGAATTAGAAGTAGACAATATAGTCACAAGGAAAATAATGTCAGAGTATATTACAACAGACACTGTAAGTTGCCATAGGATTCAATCAGGTAAGGCTATTTGAGGACTAAGCTCATGCTAATTAGTGTTTTCAATAAGCAAAATTAATCTGCATCATCAAGTAGGTCTTAGTTGAATGATTGACAAGGTAGGAAAAAATAAGTGGTTCTTACATGTTTTATCACAATAAAAACATATCACTAGTTTTCAGCATGTTTGCCCATGCATTGCACACAAAGAAAAGAAACATACATAAATAAAAATATATTTTTAAAGTAGTGATATTATTGCTTAACTCTGTTAAGTATAAGATGTCTTTTTTTCCCAGAAGTTTTCCATATTTTGTATTTGATAATGTCTTTTTTTAATTTCCAAATCACAGCTTTATATTATTTCTTTTTTTTATGTTTTTTTGTGTTTCCCATTTTTTATTGAGAAAAAAAATTTCTGCCTCCTCCCAGCCTCCCACTCCTCCCCCCTCCCCCCTCACTCCTCTCCCCTCCCCCCAATCCTCTCCCCCTCCCTCTCTAGTCTGAAGAGCAGTCAGGGTTCCCTGCCCTGTGGAAAGTCCAAAGTCTTCCCGCCTCCATCCTGGTCTAGGAAGGAGAACATCCAAACTGGCTAGGCTCCCACAAAGCCAGGACATGAAGTAGGATCAAAACCCAGTGTGGATTTTTGTTGAGCTTTACATTTTTCTCTTCTCCCCTCTCCTGCCACTCCCCCCCCCAACCCTCTCCCAAAGTCCCCATGCTCCCAATTTACTCAGGAGATCTTGTCTTTTTCTACTACCCATGTAGATTGTATCTGTGTCTAAGCCTGACTACAAAGATTCAAATGTCAAGAGTAACTGATAACTTTCACTCACATAGCTTAAATATATACTGTCACAAAACACAATGAAATAAAAGAATGAAGAAATTACTGTGGCAGATGACATAAAATAACTTTTTAGAATGTGCAATGATGACCTAATAAAGAATAGGAGGCAAATACTATGGGAGAAATACAAATATGAATTAACAATACATAGTATATTAGAATCTCAGTACAATTTAACACACCCCCAAAAAAATTAGTTACCTCAGATCCTTACCTGATGGATGATACTTTTGGATATATGGTATGTAAATGAGCTATACATAATAACTAAAAATGAAAGCTAATGCAATCAGCATAAGTATTATTTATTACGTAGAAAACACATTACAATGAACACTTGTCTCTGCAATTCTCTCTTTAACATTTGTGCTTTCAAGTAGCAGTGATCATGTATTTCTGAGAGTGATTGGATTAAAACTGACAAGAGTCTTTTCAAGTTTGTATGTTTTTATTATCTGAATACTCAACAACAAAAGAAATATTTGTATTTGTAATCAGAAAATACGTAGTATTTTTCACTGGATCCTTTATAAGCTAGCTCTTCCTTATTCCATCACTGTTCCTCTTTCTAACCTCCCCTCTTTATTCTGAAACTTTGTAAACATCAGCTGTAAGCTTATGTTGGGTGGAGACCTCATTTTTAATTCTCTGTATCTTCATATCTGTTCTTCTGAAGAAGTTACTTATTCTAAACTTTATGTAGATAATGAAAATAAACTACAAATTAAAGACACGGATTTTCTAGAGCTTCAGTGTCTAAAGTGAAATCAAGTTCTCTAGATGCAAACCTTGTATAGTTAAAAACAATACTCACCCTTTCTTAATGAGACCGTGGAAATGTCATACAAGGGTAAATGGTGAAACCATAAAACCTGATATCAAACCTGCTTTAATTATGCTCCCAGGCATATTTGTCCTGTGACCTCCAGGCTTCATAGTCAAGGAGAGCTTGTAATGCAGCACAAAATAAAATCCTAAATAGTACTAATAATGTTATAAGGTTGAGATTGTTTTCTCTGTAACTCGTTTGTGTGGGTCCCTATTATAAACTTGTAGGTGACTGGGTGGTGTTGCACTGTCAGAAGGATGGTGCCTCTGTGAGCATTATAAAAACACTAACAACCTCTCTTGAAGAATTTATGTTGTTTTCTACGTAATTGAATTCTTATAACTTTGTTTAAAAATTGCTGAAGAGGAAAAAAGGACAATCGCAGAAGCTACCATGGGCAAATCATTGAAGCAAGCCCAGCATGCAATAACAGAAATATGGTCCATTTGTTTTGTTTAGCTATAAAATGAGGCTCTCCTGTCAGTCTTATTTATAGAGGAGCTTTAATGATCTACTGTACTAACCAAAACAGACCAGTCATAAAAGATAAACAATGTGACTCTTTCATTTGTGCTTTCTGAAATGGCTATACTCACAGAAACCAGGGCATACAGAAAGGAAGAAGAGTCTAATTTTTCCCAATCTGTAGAATTTCAGATTTATAAATTGAAAAAGTTCTAGAAATCGATCATATATTGTGTTATGTAAAACACTAGCAAATTCTATAATTGATGTGGTAAAGCAGATAAATATTGATTTTTAAACCACAATGTCAGAAAATAATTTCTGCCTGAAAGGGTAAAGCATTATACAGTACATGGTACTTTTATTCCTATATACTTATCTGTGATTTAATGTTTGAATTCATCAAGTACACATTCAGCATTTTCTCATGATGTTTTCTATGATGCATATCATTAAGTTCTTAAAACTTCATCTCATTTACCCCCTAAATATACTGTATTGTAATCATCTATTATGAAAGCAAAACTCTCATCTCTTGCTATAGCCTCTTCATTTTCTATCCCATATGGTACATCTGAGTGCAAATAATTCTTAAAATCTCTCTTGTCTTGTGTTGTTGGACATCCTATGTGTGTGCCTTTGTTGTTGTCATCTAAAACAACTTCACCGTTTCATCATACCAAATAAAATGTCTTTAAACATTTAATTTATGTTCCTGTGTCACCTTATCAGCATCATGATTGGACAGATAAAATGCTAATAGTACTGCTACACACTTTGACTGTATATGTGAGATTATACAATAATATAAAAATATATAACATGCAGATAATATAAGATTTAATATACATTCTAAGCACAGTTAGATTATCATCACCTGTGGCTAAAGTGATAAATAGGAGCTCTCAAGAACAAACTCCAGCTCTCTTCCTATCCCATCCAACTTACATCCAGATTCCCCCACCCCCTGTCTCCCTCCCTCCCTCCCTTCTTTGGAGGCATAGTGCCTCCCTGCTCAACCTGCTCAGGCACTGGGACCAAACCCGAATCGGGAGGGCAAAGGGGAGGGCGGTAGCTCCTTTACCCCCATAGCCTGCTTGCAGCAAGCAGGGTGGGCCCTTTGTTTGCGAGCTAACCAAGCAGCACGGAGTTTCGATCTGGGCACCGAGTGAAACATCATTGTGAACCTTCATCTGGTGATAGATGGAGATAGAGACAGAGACCCACACTGGAGCACTGGACTGAGCTCCCAAGGTCCCAATGAGGAGCAGAAGGAGGGAGAACATGAGCAAAGAAGTCGGGACCACGAGGGGTGCACCCACCCACTGAGACAGTGGAGCTGATCTACTGGGAGCTCACCAAGGCCAGCTGAACTGTGACCGAAAAAGCATGGGATAAAACCGGACTCTCTGCCGGCAGTGGTGGCGCACGCCTTTAATCCCAGCACTTGGGAGGCAGAGGCAGGCAGATCTCTGTGAGTTCGAGACCAGCCTGGTCTACAAGAGCTAGTTCCAGGACAGGCTCCAAAACCACAGAGAAACCCTGTCTTGAAAAACCAAAAAAATAAAAAAAAATAAAATAAAAATAAAAATAAAACCGGACTCTCTGAACATGGCGAACAATGAGGGCTGATGAGACGCCAAGGACAATGGCACGGGGTTTTGATCCTACTTAATGTGCTGGCTTTGTGGGAGCCTAGCCAGTTTGGATGTTCACCTTCCTAGATATGGACGGAGGGGGGAGGACCTAGGACTTACCACAGGGCAGGGAACCCGGACTGCTCTTTGGACTGGAGAGGGAGGGGGAGAGGAGTGGGGGGAGGGGGAGAAGGGTAGGAGGAGGGGAGAAGGGTGGGAGGAAGGGGAGGGAAATGGGAGGCTGGGAGGAGGTGGAAACTTGTTTTTTTTTGTTTTTTTTTTCTCCTTTTCTCAATAAAAATAAAAAATAAAAAAATAAAAATGTCAAAAAAAAGAACAAACTCCATGTATGAAAGTTAAACACACTTGAACATCCTCACCTACATCTCTTCTCTACTTCATGTCATCCCCAATTGTTTCTCAGTCCGTGTCATGACTTTAGACAGTAGACATGTCATAAATGTTTAACTATTCCTCACTTTTCATCTCACACAAAAATACCTTTATTCATCAAAACTGGGATTCACAGTCTTGAATGGGATGGACTTGCCCAATAGGTATTTTTTTCTTTACAGTCAGCCTTAATGTAACTGATTTCTGAAGTTTTCTACTTAGTGCACAGGCAAGTTCGCTATTATTGTCACAAAATCTATAAAACATTTGAACTTATGTCTCAAAGGCAAATTTAAGAGTATCCAATATATGCTTCCATAATCTTAGAGAGGCTTGCTGCTTCTACATTCTTTAAACATACATTTACTTCTAACTATTGTAATTCAACATGGTTTGACATATAATACTGGTTTAATAAAAAAACAGATTAATGAAATAATAGTCTCATGCTGGCACATTTACATTAATACACTTAAAAACTGTATTTGAAAAAAGGGGAAGGTGTGTACTAACACATTTTCACATGTTTTCCAGTTTAGGAGTCTCAGGCCGAATACTGGATATGCCTGGTTCATAATTCAAATTGTAAAAGAAAGTGAGAAAGGAACACCAAAATGGAGACATCGATGGAACAAGAGGCAGAGAAGAATATGGAAGCTCAGAAGTAAAAATCAAGAAATGCAGAGGATAAAGACGCTTCCTATGAGAAGGGAATGAAGAATCAGATTCATTGGAAGGAGCAACCCCCTCACCATCTTCTCTAACCTCACCTGAAGCACTGGCAGTTGTGAACACAGGACGATGAGACCAGTGATGGATGGAGCATGACAAATGGAGTGTAGTTTCTGCAGCCCGTTTCCTTATCCTAACAAGTATCCTCCATTGCTGTTTCCCAAATATAGTGAAACTGGGACATCATCTGTCCTGTGAGTCTTACTCTGTCCTAAAGCAAGGATGCTATTTGTGAAGAGATCAATCACAAATTCAACCTCTTCCAGGAAGTCTTCAAACCAGAGGTCCTAAGAGTTGTTATTTCTGGACCATTCCCTGGAGCATTTTGGGCTGTTTACTTTTTAGAAATCATTCTACAAGAGTCCCCAGGGGAAATTAAAATTCTCCTCAGTAACTGAAATACTTGACTCTCATCTGATCAGAAGCCAAGGTCCCCTTGATCATCTGGGATCTCAAATCTTTGAAATCTTATAGTAGAGCATTTAGGATTTGATAGTTCCATAAAATGCAGCTGATAGAATTGTATTCCTGCCTTGGTATCTGAGGGATCTTTTCTCTCATATTTCCTGAATCTTTATATCAACACTGCTAGATAAAAATAATCTGTGTTATAGTTTTAGAGTGCTAAGTAGAGAATTCACATCACTGAGTGCCTACATAAAGAAAGTGGGTAAAGTTCACGCTAGAGACTTACAGCACACTGAAAGCTCTAGAACAAAAAAGCAGACTCACCCAGGAGGAGTAGATGACTGGAAGTAATCAAATTGATGGCTGAAATCAATAAAATAGAAACAAAGAAAATAATACAAAGAATCATTGAAACTTAGAGCTGATTCTTTGAGAAAATTAACAAGATAAACAAACCCTTATCCAAACTAATCAAAAGGCAGAGAAACAACATTCAAATTAGCAAAATCAGAAATGAAAAGGGGGACATAACAACAGACACTGAGGAAATCAAAAGAATCATTAAGTCAAATTACAAAAATCTGTACTCCACAAAATTGGAAAATGTAAAAGAAGTGGATAAATTTCTGAATAGATACCATATACCAAAATTAAGTCAAGAACAGATGAACAATTTAAATAAACCTATAAAATTCCAGGAAGTAGATGCTTTCCTCAAAAGCCTCCTTTCCCTTCAAAAATGGGCCAGAGGGTTTTACTGCAGTATTCTACTAGAACTTCAAAGAAGAGTGAATACCTATACCTCTCAAAGTGTTCTACATAGCAGAAACACAAGGATCATTGACAAACTCTTTTTATGAGGCTATAGTTACCCTGATAAAGAAACCACACAAAGACTCAACCAAGAAAGAGAACAATCTCACTTTTGAACATGTATGCAAAAATAATCAATAAAATATTAGAAAACCAAATTCCAGAACACATTTTAAAAAAAATCATGCACCATGATCCAGGCCGTTTCATTCCGGAGATGCAGGGATTATTCAAGATATGAAAATCTATCAATATAATCCATTATATAAATAAACTGAGAGAAACAAAACATTATCATCTCATTAGATCCTGGAAAAGAATTCAACAAAATCCAACATCCCTTCACAATAAAGGTCTTGAAGAGATTAGGAATACAAGGAACATATCTAAACTAAATAAAAGCAATATACAGCAAGCTGACAGCAACATTAAATTAAACAGAGAGAAACTCAAAGTGACCACACTAAAATAAGTCAAGACTGTCCACTCCATATTTCTTCAACATAGTTCTTGAAGTTCTAGCTAGAGCAATAATATAGCAAAATGATATCAAAGGGATTCAAATTGGAAATGAAGAAGTCAAACTTTTGTTACTAGCAGATAACATGATTAGACTTAAGTATCCCCAAAATTCTACCAGGGAATTCCTACAGCTGATAAATACCGTCAATAATGTAACAGGATACAAGATCAACTAAAAAAATCGGTAGCAGTCCTATAAAGAATGATAAAGAAGCTAAGAAAGAAATCAGAGAAACATCACCCACACAGTAGCCACAAATAGCAAAAAATATCTTCAGATCACACTAACAAAAGAAGTGAAAGTCCTATTTAACAAGAACTTTAAGTCTTTGAAGAAAGAAATTGAAAAAAAAATAGAAAATGAAAAAAATCTCACTTCTTTTTAGCTAGGTAGAATCAACATAATAAAAATGGCAATCCTAACAAAATCAATATATAGATTCAATGCAATACCCCATCAAAATCCCAACACAATTCTTCACAGACCTTAAAAGAACAATAATCAACTTCATATGGAAAAACAAAAATCAAAAATGATAGAAAATAGAATCCTGTATAATAAAGCAACTTCCTTCTGGAGGCATCACAATTCTTGATTGAGCTACAGCAATAATAACAGGTTGGTATTGGCATAAAGACAGAGAGGTTGACCAATGGAATAGAATTGAAGACACTGATAGTAATTCACTAAGAACATCTGATTTTGACAAAGAAGCTAAAATTATACCATTGAAAAAAGACAGCATCTTCAACAATGGCATACCTGGATGTCAACATGTAGAAGAATGTAAATACATCTATATCTATCCCCATGTACAAAACTCAAGTCCAAATGGATTAAAAGTCTTAATATGAATATGGCCACACTGAATCCAATAGAAGAGAAAGTGGGAAGTAGCATTCAATGCATGAGCACAGGAAACCAATGATGGAGGAAGGTCATTGGTTAATTAATAAAGAAACTGCTTGGCCCTGATAGGTTAGAACATAGGTGGGTGGAGTAAATGGAAGAGAATGCTGGGAGGAAGAGGAAATGAGCTAAGAGGCCTCAGACAGACGCCATGCTCCCCTCTCCTGGGCAGATGTGATGAAGCTCAGACCCAGGATGGACGTAGGCTAGAATCTTCCCGGTAAACACACCCCGGTGCTACACATATTAATAGAAATGAGCCAGGCAGTGTTTAAAAGAATACAGTTTGTGTGTTGTTATTTTAGGACATAAGCTAGCCAGGCAGCTGGGAGCCAGGTGGCAGGAATGCAGCCCACAGCTCATTCAACAACTACTTAAATATAGCACCAGTAGCTCAGACACTGAGAGCAACAATAAATAAATTTGACCTCCTAAAACTAAGAAGCTTATGCAGCAAAGGACACAGTAAATAAGACAAAAACTTCAGCCTTCATAAATCCCACATCAGACAAAGGATTGATCTCCAAAATATATAAACTCAAGAAATTAGACATCAAAATTTCAAATAATCTAATGAAAAAAAAAAGTAGTACAGAACTAAACAAAATCTCAACAGAAAAATTTCAAATTGACAAAAGATACAGAAGGATGTGTTCAATATCTTTAGCTATCAGGGAAATGCAAATCAAAACAACCCTGAGATACCATTTTACACTTGTCAGGATGGCAGAGATCAAAAACACTAATGATAGCTTATGTTGGAGAGGATATGGAGTAAGGGGAACACTCATCCATTGCTGGTGTAAATGCAAACTTGTTCAACCACTTTGGAAATTAGTATGGCGGTTTCTCAGAAAATTGGGAATCAACCTACCACAGGATCCAGTATTACCAGTCTTGGGCATATACCCAAAAGATACTCAACCATACTATAAAGAAATTTGCTCAACTATGTTCATAGCAGCATTATTTGCAATAGCTAGAATGTAGAAAAAAACTAGATGCCACTTAACTGAAGAATGGATAAAGAAAATGTGGCACATTTACACATTAGAGTACTACTCAGGGGTAAAAAAAATGACATCTCTAAATTAGGATGTAAATAGATGGAACTAGAAAACACCATCCTGAGTGAGGTAACCCAGACCCAAAAAGATGAATATGGTATGTACTCACTCCTAAGCAGATACTAGCTGTAAAGCAACAGATATTGAGCTTGTAGTTCATGATCATTGAAAAGCTAAGTAACGAGGTGAACCCAAAGAAAAACATATATAGATTTACCTGGAAAGTCGACATAGATAAGACCACCTGACAAAATTGGGGTGGGGACAGATGGGAGGGTCGAAGACGAAGATGAGGAGAGAAGTCAAATATTATGAGAGGGTTTCAGGCTACCCTGGGGACTCTTGAGGTTCCTAAGTCTTTGTCACAATGTTTAAATGAGAGGTTTCAGTTCTGCTGGTAGTGTGAAGTATGTCTGATAGAAGAACAATTGTTCCTTAAAATCTGTAATTGTTTCAGGACTATGGATATCATAATCATTGGGCAGTAAAGAAACTCATGACAATTACATAGGATTTACACATAATCTATATAAGGCTTCTCACATATTTTCAATCATTCTACAGATTAGCTATGATGCCTAAACTGTGTTCTGCTCAAAAAGTTCTTTCATCGGTTTGTTAAGGGTCTCACTCTATGACCTAGAATTTGTAGGTCTCTTACTGTGGACTCTGAAATGTTTTTTATCAAAACATGTGCATACTTTGTATTCACAACCAGTTGCAACATTGGATTCAGAATCTACAGATATAAAGAGATAGCTTATTGGTCATCATCTGTATGATAGTCCAAGAACAAATGACTACCATAAAATTCAAGACTTTTGTCTGTGCTCATACTCAAAACATTCTGCTTATGGGGTCTGGAGAGATGATTTGGTGATTAAGACCACTTGTTGCTCTTCCAGAGGACTCTGATTTGATTCCTAGAACCCACTTGGTAGCTTACCCTGTGTGTAACTCTAATTCCAAAAGATCTGTCTCCCTCTTTTGGTCTCTGAGGGTACATTGCACACTCACAGTACACAGACAGAAGTGTTGACCAAATACTTCAACACATAAAATAAAAAATAAATAAATAATTTTTGGAACTAAGATAAACACTACTTTCTCTAATTAAAAAAAGTATACCATAGAAAAATGGAAACACATACATATATGCATGTGTGCATATATGGACTAGCTTACAATAAAGCAGATTTGTTATATTCTTTCAATAAAAGGAAGTCTACTATTTCAGGAAATAATAGGAAAAATTGACAGGCAGTTCTCTGCACTAATGTAGAGACAGTGGTAGGAGGAGGCAGCTACAGGATGAAAGGAAAGCTGTTCACCCTTAAGCTGTGGTTTGCTCTGACAGCATAAGCTTTCTCAGAACAGGTTTCCTCAGTGACTCTGACTTCCGGTACACTATGTGTTCACACGGATGCTGCTACACAGTCATTGACAGTCTAGGATCTAATTGGTGCTGGGCAATGTCATCTAAACATTGCCATTAGTCTCAGATTTTCTTAGCCTGCTGACTGCTCTAATTTTCTATTCATGGTCATTTACACAGTTTTTAAAAACAATGTGATTTAAACATGACTTTATTTCATCTTTGTGATGTCATTAGTATAATTTTTACATTTTTAAATTTATTTTTTAATGTTAAAGTGTTGAAACATTATTACTATTTTATCAATGCAAAATAAATTTTGTTTTTATTGAACTACTCTCTTTTTCCCTCCTTTTCTCCCATCTCTCTTTTACCCTCTCCCATAATTCCCAAGCTATGAATTAAGAGATTTTTTTCTTTTTCTAATTCCCATGTAGATTAGATCCACGTATGTCTCTCTTAGGAACCTCTTTGTCTAGGTTCTCCAAGGTTGGAAATTGTAGGCTGGTTTTTCTTTGTTTTCTGCCTAAAAGCCACTTATGGGAAGCAAATTTGAACACATTGGCATAGGAGACCACCCCAGTAGCACAGACAGTGAGACAACAATTAACAAATGAGACCTCCTGAAAATGAGAAGCTTCTGCAAGGCAAAGGACATTGTCAAACAAAACAAAAATCTACAGAATGAGAAATGATCTTCACCAACCCTACATCAGACAGAGAGCTGATCTCCAACACATACAAAGAACTGAAGAAATTGCTCACTAAAAGAAAAAATAATCCAATAAAAATGGGGTACAGAGAACTCTCAACAGATGAATCTAAAATGACTGAAATACAGTTAAGGAAATGCTCAACATCCTTATCCATCAGAGAAATGCAAATCAAAACAATCTTGAGATTTCATCTTCTACCTGCCCAAGATCAAAAACATTGATGACAGCTTACACTGGCAAGGATGGGGGATAAAGGGAACACTCCTCCATTACTGGGTTAGTGAAAACTGGTACAGCTGCTTTGGAAATCAGTGCAGTTATTTCTCAGAAAATTAGGAAACAACCTGCCTCAAGACCCAGCAATAACGCTCTTGTGTATATACTGAAAGTATGTTCAATCATACCACAAGGACATGTGCTCAACTATGTTTATAGCAGCTTTGTTTGTCATAGCCAGAACCTAGGAAACAACCTAACTGCCCCTCAACTGAAGAAAGAATAAAGAAAATGTGGTATATTTACATAATGGAGTGGAAAAAATTAATGACATCTTGAAATTTTAGGCAAATCGATGGATCTAGAAAACATCATATTGAGTGAGATATCCCAGACCCAGAAAGACAAATATCATATGACCTATAAAATTTTTTAGTTACAGAGAAATGACCAGTTTGTTAAAGGAGCTAGCCCTAGTGTCACAATGATTAGCACTGTGCCATACCTATGTTTTTGAACACAAAAGCAGACATGTAAGATCAACTTGAAAAAGGGTTATACCCAGTTCTGATATCATGGGTGTTCTTCCAATATCACCTTGGGCTGAGAACTCAGCCAACTTCCCAATCATAAAAATGGAGAAATAAGGATATCATTCTCAGTCTTTGGAAAGTTGAACACATGGTTTTATCTTGTGGCTCCATGTGCCTGGGTGTGACCGCACTTTGGAATGGAGCTTGGAAAGCACTTCAGTCCACCCCTCATTATGTTGCATATTATTTATTTTAGATACTATGACCGCTGCGGGACAATCATTACCGATTTTTAAATTTCTAAATGTAGCATGTGACAAAATTGAAAATTGGGGATGTCATTATTGGTGTACTGCCCTTCACTAGAATTTTGGGTTAGGAATGTTACACATTGAATACAATACAAGATGTTTGCCTGCAATCAAATTTATGAGTTCATATTGCATAATTATCTCCCTTGTGTTCCATATTGAACATTTTTTATAATCATTGTTATCTCAAAGTTTTTTTTCATAGTTTTGGCTTTCCCCAACAGTGATAACCATTATAAAACCAACTGTCACATTCTGTCACTCCCCACACACCAGGACCTTATATTTGAGCAGTGAACAGAGACAATGAACTTGAACCAGTGTGTCTCCAGAATACATGTATATCTTGTCTTTATACCCATCCTAATATTCATCGTTAACATTTCTTTTTACATCCCTGGTTACTACCTTTGAAAGAAAAGAAGGCAGAAACCCAAGGGATGAATGTGCCAAGTTGTTACTATCACTAGGGAGATATTAGAGACATGAGTCAGAATATTTAAATAAAGAAAGAGCTAATAATAAGTAAACCTATAAAAAGTGTTTGGGTGTTTTATAAAGTGTGTTAGTGCATAGTATGTCCGCTGTATTCTGAATGAGATCAGGTAACAGATTAGAGGTTTAGGCAAAAGTTATCCAGTATCTCCAACAGATATGCTTCAAATTTTTAGAGAGTCAATAAAAGCATTGCTTATTAAATGTTGAAAAGAAAGATGTTACCTAGCATTCAAGTGCTTTCAGAAGGTTTTATTATTTACTTGAGCCACCAGAAAATGAAGCCATTTCTTTTACTGAAAAGCTCATATATACCTACAAAACATTCTGTAAAATCCACTCCTTTGCTCCCTTCTGAGTCCTTCCATATTCTACCACAACTTTTTCCTTCACACTCATGTGCTCTCTTTTCTTTAAAATAAAAAAAAAAACAACTTAGGGTTGCCTTTTCTGCATGGGTGTAGGAACATCTTCTAGGGCATGGGCAGCCGTTCAGAGACTAGTCTCTAAAGAAAATGCATTCTCCTGTGCCTGGAAGCCATTGTTTGTCAATAGTTTGTAAACAAGGGATGGAGACTTGAAGTCCCTGTCCCCATCCATGACAGGATTTTGGCTGGCTTGACCTTGCGCATACTGTCACAGCCACTGAGGATTCATGGGTATGATTGTTATGTCTAGCAAACACTTTACCTACAGACATCCACTGCCCCTAGCTCTTAAAGTCTTTTGACCCCTCTTCTACAATGGTACCTGAGCATTGGGGGGATGGCATATGACTAAATGTGCCATCTGTAGGAAACACTCCATAGTCAAATCAATTCATTTGGAACATTTTCTCATTTGATAATTGCAGTTCTAAATTGGTATAAGATCTACTCTTTCTAAAGCCATTCACAATACTTTAGAAATCTCAGTATGTAGGAAATTTTAATCCTTGTGTTTTAGATATATTGTTAGTTATATTTTAATAGGTTTAAATTTTTTAAGATCTTAACTATGGGGAGTCAGACTGACCAAAGGCTTTCTCAGAGACCATGATGGAAGGAAAAAAGGAACTTTAGTTCTGTGTCCTCATCCGCGGGTAGACTTGCCATGGCTAGGCTGAGGCTGGAGCCAG
Organism: Microtus oregoni; assembly: GCF_018167655.1. Lineage (NCBI taxonomy): Eukaryota > Metazoa > Chordata > Mammalia > Rodentia > Cricetidae > Microtus > Microtus oregoni. Next base: position 38,424,956 of record NW_024543075.1, on the reverse strand, counting down.
TGCATCATAGTAGTCAAGGTTGTGGCTTTTGTAGACTGGACTCTTGCCCCTGTACTGTCGTTATCAGTCCTAAGGCAGCTGTGTTGGAGGTATTGTGTTCTCTTTGCCAATGTTGTCTGATAAAGCTCTCTACTGACCCTGGACATTTTTCACAGTGGGAATTTTCTCCTGTACAAGTACAGTATTGTATAAATGATACTGTAGTTCTTTTTGTCATTCTGGTTTTTATTCTTTAAGAGAAATAGAGCCCTTTCTCATGAAATATATTCTGATTACAGTTTCCCTTTCCCCTACTCATCCAGTTCCTATGACCTACCCTCCTACCCAAATCAACTCCTTTTTGCCTCACCTTGGGAATAAAAAGATTCATTGAGATAAAAAAACATAAGAAAATAAAATATAAGATGAAAGAAAAACTCTCATATGAAAGTTGGACTAAAACAAATAACAAAAGGAAAACAGTCCAAGAGAACATATGAGAATCAGAGACCAACTTGTTCACAAATTCAGTAGTCCCTTTAAAAATATTAGGCTTAAAACTATAATGTTTATGCAAAAAACCTGGGATAGAACATGGAGGCCCTGTGCTTGCTGCTTCAGTCACTGTAAGTTCATGTGAGTTTTGCTCAGTTGATTCAGAGGACTTTGTTCTCCTAATGTCCTCCACCCCTTCCGTCTCTTACATTTTTCCACCTACTCTTTCACTGGGTTCCCTGAGCTCTGAGGGGAGACATTTGATGGAGACATCCCGTTTAGATGTGTGTGTTTCAAGACTCTTTCTCTGCATGCTGTAGGGGGGAGTTTCTCTGATGATAACTTGGCTGAACAAAGCACTATTCTGTGAGTATAGCAGAATATCATTAGAAGTTGTTTTATCATTACATTTTAATAACCACTTGCATTTGGTTTTACCCTAGAATTCTGGGTTATCGAGTATCTGGTTCTTGGTCACTCAAGCAGTATCAGGTATGGGTTTCAACTCATGGAATATACCTTAAGTCGAATCACACATTAGTTGATTATTCCCCAATCTTTGTGCCGCATCATCCTACAATGTTTTACAGGAGGGATGATGCTGTAGTTCTTAATAAACTTGCTTGCATAAATCAATGGCTTTTATAGTATGTCCTGTTGGTACGGGGTTGGCAACAGGGACCACGACATATCCTTGGTGCATGAACTAGTTTTTGGAGCCCATTCCCTATGGGGTGATAACTTGCTCAGCCTTGATACGACAGAAGGGTCTTGGTACTGCCTCAATTTGTTTACCAGACATTTTTGACTTCCTAAGGGAGGTATTACCTCCTCTGAGAAGTAGACGAAGTGGGATAGGGAGAGTTAAGGGATGGGAGAAGGGGAGAGAAGGGAAACTAGGGCCAATATATAAAATTTTAAAAATTTAAATAAAAAGTAGAGATAGAAAAAATAAACCATATTCTCCAAAGATAATTATGGGTAATGGTAGGAGACTATAAGTTTGGCAAGTAGGTATGGGGTTTAAAGTAACAGCAAACAGCCCTGGGTGAAAAGAGTTTGGTTCACAAAATCTGAAGTTTATAGAATTTTCTCAGTATTTTAAACTGATTTTATTTTATTTTATTTAATGTCAGTGTGCAAACTGTCACAAATTATGTGAGCGGTATCCATGAATAACAATCCTACACAGCACTGCAGGAACAAGCATTCCTTGGTAAGCATGAGTGAACTTTACTCTCAAATTAGAGATAGTACACAGTGAAATATGTTTAAACCATTCATGAACTTCAGAATGACTTATGCCCTGATTATCTCCTATATTCTGTTATCTTATCTCTCTTTTAAATACTTTTCTTAATGCTGCCTTCATATCCTTATTCCTTAGGCTATAAATGAATGGATTCATCATAGATGTTACAACTGAGTAGAACACTGAGATTACCTTATCTCCTTCATTCATTTTCCTTGAGTTGGGCTGCATGTAGGTAAATATAGTTGAGCCATAGAAGAAGATAACAACAACGAAATGGGAACTGCAGGTGGAGAAGACCTTGAGCCTCCCCTCACCTGATTGTATTCGAACCACAGTTAAGATAATATTCCAGTAGGAGAAAAGGATGAGAGAAACAGGACCTAGGAGAATTACTACACCCATTGCAAAAATGACCATCTCAGCTGTGTAGGTCTCTTCTGAAGCCAGTTTCAAGAGTGCAGGAGGCTCACAAAAGTAATGATTGATTAGATTTGGTCCCTGGTATGACAGGCATAAAGTAAATGTGGTATCCACTACAGACACAAATATCCCACTAGCCCAGGACCCCACAACTAGCAGAACACAAACCCTATATGTCATGATGGCAGAGTAGTGCAGGGGCTTGCAGACAGCAATGTAGCGGTCGTAAGACATGACTGCTAGAAGAGAGCTTTCTGTGCACCCCATTATGAGGAAAAAGAACATCTGCATTGAGCACCCAGCAAAAGAAATGGTCTTTTCTACAACTAAAAACTGGACTAGCATCTTGGGAACAATAGTTGTAGAGAAACAGAGATCATTCAATGACAGGTTTTTGAGAAAGAAGTACATTGGTGTTTGAAGTCGAGAGTCAACATGAATGAGGAGTATGATGAGCAGATTCCCAAACACAGTGAGCAAATAGATGATGAGAAATACCATGAACAGCAAGATCTGAGTCTGATGATCTGAAGAAAGACCCAGCAAGATGAACTCAGTCAGATAAGTATGGTTTTCTTTGGCCATGGAGGTGTACTCCTAGAAATTAGCATACATGGAGCAATGAAATGTTGACTATGGTTGTCAAATCCAGAAAGTACAAATGTTTTGGGAAGAAAAAAAAATGGGGATTAGAAAAGCATTTAAGATGCTGGATTTTCTATTTATTATATCCCTATACTGCTCCTAAAGCCAGTTGACTGATGGGTACATTGAAATCATGACTCCTTTATGAAAGAGTGCTGCCCTCTATGGGGTAATTTTTCAACAGGAGTGTGCACAATGTCAGGAAATATTTTCAGAGCAATACATGTTGTTATTATGACATAAAAATTAAGGATTGTGATAAACATCTAAAGTGTAAATCAGGGGAATAAATATATGACCTGGCTTTTCAAAACAAAGAATCCTGTCTTTGAAGAAAAACTCTTAATGGTACAATCCAATTCACTGATAACGGTGATTGTTTCTGCCTTGATGTTGTCAAATATCAGGTGCAAATGACCATCTTCTCCCTTTTCTCTTCATAGGTATCTCTGTCATCTTCTGTACAAAGAAGAAGGCATTACAAGAATATAACCTTGTTAGCATGTAGATACAAATGGAAAAGCTCTGAGCAGACTTAGGTAGCATCACATATGATAGGGCCTTTCATGAATCCACAGGTAATCACAGGAATTTTCTGAAAATGACACTCTCTTATGTGGTCCGATTTGGGCTGCAGTTTGACAGACTGTGCAATAATAGACTTGATGTGTGTATTGGTAGAAAATAAGACATTTGTGTAGTGTTTGATAGGATGAACTGCTACTATCTTCAGTTCGGTGTATATCTGCAAATACAAACAATGTGAAGACTGAGTATAAGATAAGGGATAAGTGACCAGAAAGGGGAAGGAAAGGTAAATGGTGGAACATGAAACTTGAATGTTCCTAGGAATGACTGAAGCACCCATGCTCTTTTGAATGAAAGTGATGTCAGAAAAGAAAGTCAATCGTACTGGCCAGAACATATTAAGATATGTTTTCAAGGTCAGAAACCACATGCATATTTGTGTTTATGTTTATGCTTGTGCATATGACCCTCTGTTCAGGTGTACAGTAGGAGGAATGTGAACAGAACCTCTGTTCTGAGCCAATTCATGGTCATAAATTGCTATGTGTATCTTGAATCAAGGACACAGAGGCTAGCTCTAGTTAAAGAATTGACATTAAGTTTCAATCTGAACTGTGTCTAGTCTAATTTGTGGAAGGGTGCAATGGACCAGCAACATCATGTCAGAAAGCACATTAAAGAAATGAGTCCATGTAAGAAAGATCTTGACTCTCAATTTACTTCAAGAGGACAGGAGGATCAGAGGACATTGATATGTCTCTTGCTATATGCTCTTTGAATTATCATTTACAATTTTCTTTGGTTATGGAATATTGTGAGTAGATTGCCATTCATATTTCTTAATTGAAATGTAAATGAAAATACTATCTTTTACAATAATATAACCATGGTTTTGAGAAAATATTTGCTTCAATATTTGCGTGCAGTTTTGAGCATATAATTTGATCTATAAGGTAAAATTTCTTATTATAGTTTAAAGCTTTAAGAAGAATCTTGTTTTAAGTCAAAAATGCTTAAGGATATCAATGAGAACTTCAATGCTGAACCCATTTTCTAATAGTTTTAGGAAGAGAATTTACTATGTTTTATTGTGGTGAAGTTTTATGCAATGAACTGTGCCTATCCCTATGTATAATTTGGTGTTAATATGTGCATTCAGTAGGTATTATTGATGATATGTATAGAAATATCTGACTCTAAGGCTTTTGGGTAGTATCATTACCTTATTAATCCTATCATTCCTTATATTTTCATCTCTTGGCAGGAAGTAAATACTCAAAATTTTAACTAGATGAGTGAAGGAATAAATGAATGCATAAATTAATGAATCCTTCCTCAATACTATCATTTATTATACGTGTGCTTTCAAATATCCCAAGCACAGCTTTCCATATTTAAAGTATAATTAACAATTTTGAATGTATAGCTAATTCTTTTCTAAATATGTTATCTCTTTACATTTGGAAAATCCTTTGACAAGGAGAAGCACAGATTAATATGCCCATACCCCATGTGCATATGGAAAGAACCACTGTCTGTTCATCTGGTGAGATGGAAATGCGCTGTTAATTGCAATAGGTCTCTCTTTCTTCTTCTATTCACAGGCAAAGTGTATTGTTCTCTACACTGTTGTACTGGTTCCTACAGAACCCGCATAAATCAACCTCAGTACTCACCAGCTCTGGCCTCCTCCCACTTGTCAGAGTAGTCAGTTGAACACTGCTGATGCTCTGTGTTATTTTGTACACAATACCCTAAATTTCCAGTGCTTCACTGAGAAGAGATCATGACAAAAATAAAAGAGGAAGAAAACACCACTATGGATATGACTTGATATTCAAAGAGCAGTGAGATACTGGTTGGTGGAAAATATGAATAGTTTTCAAAAAATATCCATTTACTTTCTTGGGAGGATTTTAAAACTCAAACTGGTACCTTTATAAACGCCAAGATTTCTAACACTAAGGTTTCTACAGAAGATGGAGAGAACATCCTTTCCAAAATATCCTGTTGGTTAAATTTCGTATTTGGCCTTCTCTCAGGATAGATTCAAGATTTCTGGGATTGAGGTTGTGTTGTTTCCTTCAGCGTCATTCTCCTTGTTCTCCACAGCAACGTTCTCCTTATGATGACACCTGGGATGACTTTGTTCTAGAGGAGAGGAAGCACAGAAGATAGGAGCTCAGACTGAGGACATTAGAGGTCTGTAATTCTGAACTGCAGATCTGGAGGAAGGGCCTCAGTGATTCTCAGGCTTCTATTCTGGCAGCTGAACCTCTGCTGGTAATAGACCTCATCTCCAGCACTTGCTGCTGTTGGCTGGGGTAGACGGGCAGTCTCCAAGAACCAACTCTGATATCAACCCATTTCTTGACAGGAGTTCTAAAAATACTGAGGTCTTGGTGAAGGATGCAAGCAAGCTATTCCCTAGGCCCCTCTTGGCAATAACAGTCATTTACTTGATTACATTTTCACACTATGAGATGCTTTGGGAAATTTTGCTTTGCTGGTTTTGTAATCACATCTTAATTTCTATAAGACTATATTCCAATTCTTCCCTGAACAGCAAAGGAGTTTTGTATGTTCTAAGTGTCAGAATGACACAATAGGCCTACTGTAACTGCACCTCCTCTGTGTATGGCAGCAAAGTAAACTGTAACGTACATAGAAGCAGGCATCTCAGCATCATGACCCCCATATTGATAGAAAAATATAAATTTGTATTCTTTTTATTGGTTCTCTAGTAAAATATTCAAAAATAGTGTTTATTGGAAAATTATTGAGTACTGTTAAATTATTTTAGCTGATATTTAAAAATATGACAAAGAAGCTTCTATTTTTTCTGGTGTAATTTATTGAAATTGTCCAATTATGTGTTCATTGTATCAATTTTATTTCTTTTAGATAATAAATATAAATATATTACTTTACCACATTTATTACTGAATTTCACACATCTACCTCTTTTTAATTCTACTAGTGAATTAATAATTTGTATGAATTTTATAATTTGTCATTAAAGTCATTTTAATTCTACTGACTCTTTGGTCATTATTTATAAGCTTTTCATAAAAAAATTTTATAGGTATAGATGTTTTAAATGAGATGAAGGAGAAAGAAAATCAAACAAGAATTACCAGTACATGTGACGTTCATCCAGGTCACAGACATAGGCAAGTATTAGAGTAAGTGGCTATCTCTTATTAAAGAAAGGGAACCTGAAAGGCTTTTTCTACAATAGGTTAAGTGGTATCAAGGCAATTGGAATGAAATAACACAGGGCTGTCTCTTGAGCCTCATCCTGTACCACTTCATCATGTATTCCAATAGCAGCAAGTATCTTCCTACAAGAGCAGTTAGTCTGTCAGGGCCACAGGACAACAGGCTATGAAGAGTGTCTTTGTTCCGACTGCTTGGATGTATTTAGACTGAACAGCCCTGAAGAGTATAATAGGGAATTAAAGTAGATTTAATGACATAAAGTCATTTTCTTTGCTTCATTTAAAGGCTTTTTAATTTTTTTGGAAAAAAAAAGCAGGTCTTTTCTAGTCAGTAGCATAGGGCTGTGTGTTGTGGAAGTTATTACTTCATTTAAATATTACTAAAGAAGAAAGAGGACAATAGCAGAAGTTACAATGGTCAAATCACTGAAACAAGCCTAGCTTGCAATAACAGAAATATGTTCTATTTGTTTTGTTTAGCTATAAAATGAGGCTCTCCTGTCAGTCTTATTTATAGAAGAACTTTAACGATCTACTGTACTAACCAAAACAGACCAGTCACAAAAAACAAACACTGTGATTCTCTCATTGGTTCTTTCTGAAAAGGTTATACTCACAGAAATCAGGGCATACAGAAAGAAAGAAGAGTGTAATTTTGACCAATCGGTAGAATTTCAGATTTATAAATTGAAAAGTTCTAGAAATCAGTCATATATCATGTTATGTAAAACACTAGCAAATTCTATAATTGATGTGGTAAGGCAAAAAAAATGTTGTTTTTTAAATCACAATGTCAGAAAATAATTTCTGCCTGAGAGAAAGGGTAAGGCTGAATATGTTACATGATCCTTTTATTCCTGCATATTTATCTGTGTTTTAATTTTTGAATTCATCAAGTACACATTCAGCATTCTCTCATGATGCTTTTTATGATGCATATCATTAAGTTCATAAAAGCTTCAATCTCATTTACCCCTTAAGAATCCTGTATTGTGATCATCTTTTATGAAAGCAAAGCCTCATCTCTTCTCATACCCTCTTCATTTTCTATCCTATATGGTACATCTGAGTGCAAATAATTCTTAAAACCTCTCCTGTCTTGTATTGTTGGAATCCTGTGTGTGTGCCTTTGTTTTTGTCATCTAAAACATCTTCACCCTTATCATCATTAAATAAAATGTCTTTAAATTTTTGACTGATCTTTCTGTATCATCTTATCACCATCATGATTGGGTAGAAAAACACAATAAAATCCTAATGGTACTACTACACACTTTGTTTGTATATATAAGATTGAAAAATATAATATAAGAAGAGTTAACATGCAGATAATACAAGAAGAATTAGCATATATATTCTAGCCCAGTTAGATTATCATCACCTGTGGCTAACATGATAAATAGGAGCTCTCAAGAACAAACTCCATGTATGAAGAAAGTTGAACACACATGAACATCCTCACCTATATCTCTTCTCTACTTCATGTCATTCCCAATTGTTTCTCAGTTTGTGAGTGTCATGACTTTAGACAGTAGACACGTCATAAATGTTTAACTCTCCCTCACTCCCTATCTCACGCAAAAAATACTCTTACTCATCAAAACTGGGATTCAAAGTTTTTAATGGGATGGTTCTTTCCCCATAGGCATTTTTCTTTACAGTCAGCCTTAATATAACTTCTTTCTGAAGTTTTCTACTCAGTGCACATGCAGGTTGGCTATTATTTTCACAAAATCAATGAAACATTTGCACATACATCTCAAAAGCTTTTTTAAGACTATCCAATATAGTCTTCCATGATCTTAAAATGGGTTGCTACTTCTACATTCTTTGGGCATACATTTATTTCTATCAATTGTATTTCAAAATTGTCTGACAAGTACTACTGGTTTAATGAAAAAAGGGATTACTGAAATAGTAGAGTCTCATGCTGGCACATTTACATTAATACACTTAAAACTGTATTTGAAAAAAGGGGAAGGTGTGTACTAACACATCTTTTTCCAGTGTAGGAATCTCAGGCTACATACTGGACCTGCCTGATTCAAAATTCATCTTGCAAAAGAAAGTGAGAAAGGAACACCAAAGTGGAGACATCGACAGAACAAAAGATAGAGGAGAATACGGGAGATCAGAAGTAAACGTCAAGAAGAGCAGAGGATAAAGACGCTTCCTATGGGAAGGGAATGAAGAATCAGACTCATAGGAAGGAGTAACTTCCCTCACCATCTTCCTAACCTCACCTGAAGCACTGGCAACTGTGAACAAGGCACAGTAAGACCAGTGATGGATGGAGAGTGACAAATGGAGTGTAGTTTCTGCAGCCCGTTTCCTTATCCTAACAAGTATCCTCCATTGCTGTTTCCCAAATATAGTGAGACTGGGACATCATCTGTACTGTGAGTCTTACTCTGTCCTAAAGCAAGGATGCTGTTTGTGAAGAGATCAATCACAAATTCAACTACCAGCCTGGAGGAGGTTCTTCCAGGAAGTCTTCAATCCAGAGGTCCTAATAGTTGTTATTTCTGGACCATTCCCTGGAGCATTTGGGCTGTTTACTTTCTGAAAATAATTCCACAAGAAGAGTTCCCAGTGGAATTCAAAATTCTCCTCAGTAACTAAGATATTTGACTCTCATCTGATCAGAAGTCAAGTTACCCTGGGATCTCAAGTCTTTGTAGTCTTATAGTAGAGCATTCAGGATTTGATAGTACCATAAAATGCAGCTGATAGAATTGTATTCTTGACTTGGTATCTGAGGGAATTTGTTCCACTGTGTTTTCACATATCAGAACACTGAAATTTCCGTTTCTGTTCTAATTTCTAATATGTACTCATAATGTATGCATACTTTCCTTCCTCTTTAAGTATTCTAATAATCGCTTATAGTATCTAAAATAATCTTCAAATCCACATATGTATATTGAAAAATCATTTTTGACTTATAGTTGGTGAATCTGTAGATAATAACTATGACTAACTAGGGATAGATTGTGAATTGTTCAGTTCCTGAATAATTCCCCCAAATTATGAAATTTCAGAGGATTCTTACTATCCATTTCTGTTTTTGTGCTTAAAATGTCCCAATCTTCTTATTGCCATATGGGAAAATCATGCCACAGGAACATGGTAGAAAGCAAGATGTCCTTAGTCTTAGATGGTGTATTCACTAGACTCCCTAGAAGAGATTCAATGTGAACCAGTCAATACACAAGCTTCTGTGCTGAACCAACAGTCTGGACAATGTTAGTGTCCACTCACATTTTTTAGGAGAAATGGATTGATTAATTAATAAAATTTACAAAAACACAAAGCATATGAACAGTTAAACATTCATAGTTAACAAAAAGATTGGAATTTTAATAGTTTTCTACAGTAAGGCATGGTGTCTCAATATGCAATCCTATACTTGAGAGGCTGAAATAGGAGAGTTGCCATGAGTTGACAGCCAGCCTGAGCTACAGTATAAGATTCTATCTATCTATTACTGTCATAAGACACCATAACCAACTTATAGAAGAAAATATTTAATGGGGGTCTTGCTTACAGATTCAGAGACTACTGATTATTTTTAAAATAACCTGGGAGTTTAGAGGTCTGGCAGCCTCACAGCTACCAACCACCAACTAGCTTTACCCAAAATAATTACAGGAAAATTGTATTCATTTAAACACTGCTTGGCCCATTAGTTTCAGCCTCTTAATGGCTAATTCTCACATCTTGCTTTAACCCATATTTAGTAATCTGTGTAGCACCACGAGGTGATGGCTTACCAAGAAAGATCTTAACCTGAGTCTGTCTCAGAGAGGAGAAGCATGGTATCTGCCTGAGGCATCTGCCTCATTGCCTTCCTCCCAGCATCCTGTTCTATTTACTCGGTCTACCTAATTTTCTGTCCTATCAAAGGGCCAAGGCAGTTTCTTTATTAACCAATGAAAGTAACACATAGACAGATGACCCTCCTCCATCAGGCTCCTTTTCCATAGGATCTGGGTTCAATTGCCAACAGCCACATGTCACTTTCTTTGTCAGGAAACATTTTTTGAGATGGTGTGGCAGTATTATGAGAATGGCTCCCAAAGGCTCATATATTTTAATGCTTAATTACTGAGGGAGTGGAGTTGATTTGGAAGGATTAGGAAGTTTGGCATTGTTGGAGAAGGTGTGTCACTAAGAGTGGGCTTTGAGGTTTCAAAAGCCCACACCTAGCCCAGTCTCTCTCTCTCTCTCTCTCTCTCTCTCTCTCTCTCTCTCTCTCTCTCTCTGCCTCCTGCCTGCACATTTAAAACTAACTAACAAAACCTGGTTTTATGACCAAAGTTATTTGAAAAGTAGTCCTCTAGATGAGAAGATAAATGAAAACATCCTTGATCAAATTAAGAAACACAGGAAAAAGAACAAGTAGGTTAGCTCTACATGAAATATTAATGTAATAAACAACTATAATTTCCAAGGAAAAATCAGAGAAGTCCCATAGGAAACAAAATGTGTAGAAATAAATAAGACAATTGGGAAAACTGGGGGAAAAGATTGGGGAAAATGGAAACCCTAAGACATTTTCCCACAAACACTAATGTGTGACATGTAAAGGCAAGATCCAAAAATAATGTGGGTAATCACTTCTGAATTGTTATACTCAAAATATTATCTTAATTTTTCATTCAAAAAAATTTCCTTTTTTTTGGTTTTTTGAGACACTTCTCTGTAGCTTTGGAATCTGTCCTGAAACTAGCTCTTGTAGACCAGGCTGACCTTGAACTCACAGAGATCTGCCTACTTCACCTACTCCTTCCTCCTAAGTGCTGGGATTAAAGACTTCTGCCACCATCACCCTTTTACTTCTCTGGTAGCACCATGATTCACCTTGTTGTCCTGTGTGTAAGTCAGAGATCTCCTTAACTTCTTAAGCTTCTTGTCTAGGGTGGCAACAGTCTATTAGCTGTATTTCAAAACAGTGTAAGCCACTAAGAAAGTACCAATATAAAACTAGCAGACATATCCAAACCAAAAGATAAACATGAAAAACACTGTGGCTCCTTCAAAAGACAGTTTTCACTCGTCAACTAATAAACTCATAGATGCCAGGATGTGCAAAGATGCTAGATGAAGGTTAAATAAAGTTCAAAAGTTTAGTACTAAAAGTAACTTATGGAGTGGATGGGGAATGGGAAGGCAAAAAGTGGGAGGTTAGAGAAGGGGAGGGAGTGGGAACCAGGGTTGGTATGCAAAATTAAAAGTAAAATTTTCTAATAAAAAGGAAAAAAAAGTAGGACAATGCCTAGTCTGAAGTAGTCATCTTTTAAATAAGACTTAATAAGGTAAAAGAGCTTAAGTCGCTGGAGGCATCTCTGCATTATTGAACTAATGCTACAATAACCTCTTTCTGGGGTGTTCTTCTAAGGTGAGCAAAATAAAGTTAAATTTGTTTAAGCCACTGAAGAAAAGTCAACAGAGTAAACCATGGGGAGCAAGCCATTAAGTGCATTCTTCCATGGTGTCTGCTTCAATTCCTGTCCCAGGTTCCTGATTGAATTCCTGTTCTAACTTCCTTCCGTGATGGGTTGTGATAGGGAAATGTAAGCCAAATAAAACCCTTTATAAAAACATTAAACCCTCATAAAATGAACTATGGATAATATGAAAGAGGTTAAAAACTAGCATGTGAATGAAATATGGAATTGGCCCATGATTGAGGAATATACATGTACTTTTTATGAAAGCACGAGTCCACAGGCATGAGATTTAAAATAGATTGATCCAACACTAGAAATGTCATAAATGTATTATGAATAAATGAAACTAGATTTCAATATAGGGTTGTCTACTGGTTATTCAAAACTTACACCAGGTTGTCTATGTTTTGATGATTATGGCTCAGAAATAATGGCTCAGATTAAAGACATAGTCAATAAGAGGAAAAGTAAACAAATAGATGGTACCAAAAATGTTGTAAACAAGGGAAATAAGTTTGCCAATGAAAACCCCCCAAAAATAGAAACCGCTGTTGACTTTGAAACCATACTTGTAAAAATAGGAGGTGAATTTTATTCTTGAGTTCAAATGTATGCTTAAATGTTAACAAATCATCTTCTATATTGTACAGAAAAGTGATAAGAGGACACAATTGAGAATTTAAAAAAAAACAATCAGTGAGGCCAAGCTGAAGCTCAGAGGTTGTGGTCTGAGTAGGGAGTATAGTAACGGAGAAGAGAGGAGGTGGTGAAGCGACTAAGCATAGGGGCTGTGTGTAAGGTAAAATCAACATGGTCTGTCCAATTAACCTGTAGAATCATGCCTGATGTAGGAGACTAAAAAGCTAGATGGGTAGGCAACAGGCAGCTTTTTGTTGGATTTGTTTATTTTGGTGTGTGTTGTATAATGACTTGGCTCCTATTCTAATCTGTTTGAGCAGTGATATGAAGCCTCCATTCAAATAGTCATGGCATCTGGTTGAGTACTATATACTCCAGTATGGCTTTCCCATATGAGCAGAAAGTAACTGGAGTGTCTTGAGCACAAGGACAGACAGACAGAGGCTGAAATCCTCTGGCAGTTAGTAGTTTGGGAGACATGTCTAGAAGTCAAAGGGTTCAGTTTGCTCCTCCTACACACATGTTCTGCACCCTCAGTAGAACTACCTAATTGACCTTCATTTTTATGTCTTTTCTGAACAAGTGAAGATATGTTAGATTTTATAAAAAATTACTGAAAGATTTTAAAATGTAAGAGAATGTGTTCATTAATTATATACAAATACAAATAAATTGCAATGTTATTAGAATATTCATTGATTATTATATATGTAGAGATCCCAGAGTAATTGCTCCACAGAGAGATCAATATTGACTGTGAATACACTTTTATCAACTAAATTTTGCACTATCAAAATTGAAAATCCTCTCAAATTCATCAGTGCACTCCTGAAGACTTCAGATATCCACAGAGTCCTTGATATGCATTGGTTTAGTACCTGGCAACAGATGAGACTGAGGTTTAGAGATTATAATTTATAACGTCCACGGGTTCTCTTACTGTGGAAAGTTTTTGAAAGGTAATCATTAGGATTACTCCAGAGAATAATCATCTTAGAACAGTGCTTAGGGCCTCAGGTTTGAAGACTTCCTGAAGGAAAATTTTCCAGACCAAGGCTGGTCATTTTTCAGAACATTTGGGATTGGATTCTGTCACACATCAGTGCTCCTGGTATCAGGATAGAGTAGGACTCACAGCTCTGATGATGCTCCAGTCAGCATATTCAGGAGATGCCAAAGGAGATCGCTTATTAGGATAAGGACAACCAGACAACAGAACCCACACTTTCCTTCTTTTTTACCCTCTCCATCACTGGGTTCACTGCCCTGTGTTTTCATCTATCACAGCTACCAGTGCTTCAGGTGAGAGTGGGGGAAAGGCTAAGGGGTGATTTCTCTTTCCAATCAGTCTGAACCATGATTCTCTTCACACAGTTAGTGTCTTTTCCTTTACAGTTACTCTGGTTTCCAGGAGTCTCTAGAGAGAACGGGTAACCTTCATCAACCCTTTTCTGAGGTTTTGGTGGCTTGGGTTAAGTCTTGGTTAAATGTTCCAGAGTGACTATAAAGGCTTTGGATAGCCACTTCCTCTCCGTGGTTCTGCAAGCTCTTAAGTGATCCTCTGCTTCCTTGACTCAGTGCACACCTACACCCTTTTTTCAAAACTATGTCAGTTTGGTCATTAAGAGGAGACAGGGATGTGTACCCAAGACTCTGGTCCTACAGAAACAGCAGGTAACTGATAAAATCCAGATTCCATGATGATCACAGAAGGCTGTGTGTCTAATGATGCTGGTACACAGGTTACCATACTGTACCTTTCCTTGGGAAAACTAAACTCCCATTCTTCCTTGAGATATGGCAGATAGTCTATAAGCTCTGTGTAACTGGAACAATTTGGGGTTCTAAAAAAGGCTTTTCCATCCTCCTACTCAGATGTCCAGGTCTCAGTATGTCCTGTGACTCCTTTTCTTAAACACGGTTCTCTTTGTATCAGTGAGTTAATGGATATTACTTACATCAGTTTCTTTATATATTGACTCAAACCATTTCTATTAACCCATGAGCATGTGCTAGGGTATCCTGAAATACAAATTGTATAAATAAATTATATATATTTCAGAATCCTAAAAGAGCAGTGCAGCCTAGGATCATGCAAACAGACTCAATCTTAATACTCTATGTAAGAAGTGTGTGTGTTGTTTTTATAGACGATGCAAAAATAATGGTCAAAAAAATGGTCAAATGTTCAGAAAACTTTAGAAAGCACTTACATTGAGTCTAACTGCATAAGAAAAAGATCAAAGGGTATATAATGCATCTGCAAAGTTTAAAGAATTGGAGAAGTGGTGGGTGTTTTTAGCATAGGCTCATATAGAAAGAAAAGGAAATGTAGTGGTTTTCACTGTGGGAATTTTTGTAAGCCAAGAACTGAAGAATAATTAAGTAAGCTACTTTTAAACACTTAGGGTTGTTTATATGCATGTGCATATTGCAGTGGGTGGACACATGCTCTAAATGCCTCTGAATGTTTGCTCTGTAATTTACACTGACACATATCTTCATTACCAAACCAATCATTTTACTCAGAATAGCTACTGATGTTAGTTTTCTGGCTTATTGTTACTTTTATGTTACAAAAAATGTTACTTTTATGACTGACAAACATTTAAACAGTCTTTTATGATCTCATAGCTAACCAAACCCAAGGTATCTCTGATTTTGCAGTACTTTGTCATTGTTTATTTTCTGAGTTTGTCCTGTTGGCATTCTAAAGCATTCACTAATTTCAAAGATTTCTACTTTTTTAGATAACAACTATACGCTAAATTGTAAATTAAGTCAAGTAATACACATAAGCATAAAATAGAGTCTCTCCTCTCCCATTTCCCTTTTTCCCTAGAATCCCACTTCCCAGGAGTCAACCCTGTTAACCAGCTGTTCCCTGTGGACTGACCAGCCTTCACACAAACTCTTTTGCTGTAGCACAATAATAATTTCTGAGTGTCTTTAATATGGTTATTTGAGCTTTTAGTTTTAACTTTGGAAAAAAGCTTCAGATTTCAGAACTTTATGGTACTGTTAACTTTTCTTTTGAATTGCAGTAACAAAGATTTTAGCAGTTGATTTTTAATCACAATCAAATGAGTAAATCAAATGATCAAGTAATTCAAAGGTATAAATTCACTGAAATCTTACTAGTAGGTTCTTACCATTTGATTTTGTGGTCTTTCTGAGTTTGTAGGCTTAAAATCTCTCATAATAACTCAGAGTTGAGAAAACACTGGTTAAATCTGACACTGTGCTTCTCATTACAGGTTCATTGAAGTTTTCAGTTGCCCCTTATTAATTAGCCATAACTTAGAATTTTTCTATTAACTCGCTTCCACTTTCAAAACATAAACAAAAACAAAAAGATGCAAAGCGGGGAAACAAACAGCTGATAAAAATAATCACTATCCTAAGTGAAATACAGTGAGCCACCCTCAGTGCCTTCTACCAATTATTTTCTCATGTTATTTTTTAGTATTATAAGGGGTTTTTTTGCACAGAGTCTCACTGTGTAGCCTTTGCTTGGAACTTACAATTTTTATCAGATTGGCCTTTGATTCACACAGACACAAAGGCCTCTGTTTCCCCGAGTGCTGAGACTCTAAGCATGTGTAACCATGCTTAAATAAGATCCCATTATTATAATGAGGCATTACATAATATGGTGAATACTGGCTTGTTTTGTCTGTCAACTTGACCCAAACTAGAGCCATCTGAGGAAAGAGCTTCAGTTGAGGAAATACCTCAGTGAGAATCAGTTATAATGTATTTTCTCATTTAGTTATCAATGCAGGAGGTCCCAGCCCATGGTGGGTTGTGCCATCCCTGGGCTCTTGGTCTTGGGTTCTATAAAAAATGGGCTGAACAAGCCAAGGGAAGCAAGTCAGTAAGCATTTCCCCTCCATGTCCTCTGCAACAGTTCATGCCTCTGAGATGCTGCCCATTCTGAATTCCTGTTCTTACTTTCTTCAGTGATGAACAGCAATGTGAAAGTATAAGCCAAATAAACACTTTTCCCCCAACTTTCTTTTTGGTCAGGTTGTTTTTGTTGCAGCAATAGAAACCCTAAATAAGACAGTGAAGAACTTACTGTTATCCCAATTTTTTTAATATCTTACGTTTCATGAACCTTTATATCAACACCGTTAGTTAAGAATAATTTGTGTTACCATTTTGCAGCTGAGCAAAACTATGCAAAGCAAGCTAAGTAACTTGCTTTGAGCAATCCATCAACTAGATAAACCAGGATTAAAAGAATTATTTATTTACTTATTTGCTTACTTACTTGCATGCATGTGTATGTAAGTTTTTATGTGTTTGTGTGTGTCACATGTATGAGACTACCCCCTTGTGGGCTGACAATGAGTGTGCAGGAGATTGAGCTCATGTCTGCTGGATGAACAGAAAGCACATACAAGCCAGATTCTGAACACAAGTTGAGTTGTAGAGACCCAATCCTAGTCAGTAAATTACACAGCTTTCCTGGCTCTAACAGCTGGCTGTTCATGGTCATTGAAAAAATGCTTACAAAATAAATGTAAATTATGAATGCACACATACACAAACAGATCTATTTACAAACCATGTAAAAATGTAGGTGATGTGGCATATGCAAAGTGGAAATGATTGTTTTTCACGTACTGTTCTGTCATTGTTATTTTGCTGTATCATCACAGTAGGAAATTGAATCATTTAAATTTTTACTCAGAAGGCAAAATATCATATCTGATTTTTTATTGGTTTAGTAAATATATTTTGACTCAGGATTTATATGTGGCTTTATCTATTTTGAAAACAGGGATTTAATCTTTTATATACTTTCTAGGGGGATTCTGTGTATTCATTACTAATTTTAAAAAATCATCATCAATTAGGAATAATGCAAACTTCTCTTGGGCATATTTGCAAATATTTTCCAAAATTTAAAATTTTAGATGATTTTTTATTGCGCATATTTAAGATACACAGCATAATGTTACTGAGGCAGACCAGGCGGCACGTGTTTACAATTCTTCTACTCAGGAGGCCAAGGCAGAAAGATCACATGCTGAAGGCAGCCTTGGCTACACAGTGAGCAACAGATAAAGCTAGGCCACAGATTTACAACTTTTCATTATATCATACTGAGGTGACTACTGGTTATACAAACTAAGACAATGAATGTCTGTCTTCTAAAGTCTATTAGCTGCCAACAGCTCAGCAAGGAGTGGTAGGATGTTTTAACAGCCCCCAATACATAATAAAGACAGCCTTCTATGTGTTTTGTTCAGAAAATTGAAGCTGTTGAGATCATGTTGGCAAACATGGTTCTATTCTTTGGCTATAGAATTTCATAGCCATTTTCTATATACCAGTTCTTATATTCTTCTTTTTATTCTCCTCCTCCACTTTATCTATTTATTCCTCTCCTTTTTCTTCTTCCCCCAAATCTCTATTCCCTGAACCTTACACGAAGTAATGTATATGTTATGCTTAGCACTCAAAAGTCACTATTTTACAGCAATTTGATTGGCACGAGTCAGTATTCACCACAGTTCACGGCACCAAAAAGCTGAGACTAACATCTGTCTATGAGTATAAACACAAATATTACGTAGGCAGTCAGACTCCATAGCTAGGAATTTCCCTATGTGGCCAATGACTTCCATATGCACAGCTTTTTGACAGGGTTTATAGCACTAGGCTTGTATTTTCTCCTGCAGATCGGCCTGAAATCCAGATAAGCTCCATAAGAGTCATGCCGCTGTTACGTCAGTGGGCACAGCTGACCTGGCCAGTTGGCATTGCAGTTCAAAGGTCTCACAGCTGGATGAGATCACTGACTTTTTTATTCTTCCAGACAGCCCTTTCATATCTTCTTTACTACACAAATAGAAACTATCTCACACAGACTTAAAATAATTAAAAGTGAATATAATGAAACCGTTAATAATAATGTACAATAGGTCATGCCAGCAGATTTTAACTGCTGACATTAATACTTAAAAATCCTGTGGAAAGAAAAGACAGACTGCTGAAAGTTTGTATTATACTACTGACTGCCAGAACCAAGGAGGAAATATTTTAAGTAATATATTCTTTATTTTAAAGAAAATAAATTTTGGCAAACATCAAGATCACAGAATACTATTCCATTTGTCTTACTTTTTAATATTGACAAAACCGTTCTTCAGAATTATCTGGTAGATTAAACTAATAAGCAGGCTCATTAAATGTTATAGAGTTTGTAGAATAAAATATAGCTAGTTGAAGTCAAATGAACTTGCTTGCTTCCCAAACCTACATAAAGGAAAGGTGTACTGTGAGCAGCACCACAGACTTCTCCCAATGTCTTTAGTGAACTAGATGAGGTTTGCTCATGTATCACATTCAAAATGATCCTTTCTGACTAATACTGCTAAAATCTTTATGTAATGAGAAAATTAACATTGGCTTTCAATCATTAGAACTACAAGAAAAATAATTCAATCTTTTGAAATATGGAAACTATGAAGAGAAAAAATCAATAGCTCATTTTTATGATTGATAAAACATAAGTTGCTCAGACGTTCTGACACAAAGTGTGTGTGTGTTTCCTCCCTTGATGCTCTGCAGCGAGACAAATACATGGGTGAGCACAACAGAACCTCAGTGATAGAATTCATCTTCCTGGGCCTCTCACAGGACCCACAGATCCAAGCCCTGCTCTTCTTCCTTTTTCTCCAAATCTACCTGCTCACTGTTCTGGGAAATCTGCTGATCATTGTGCTCATCCACTCAGACCCCAGACTCCACACTCCCATGTACTTCTTCCTTAGGAACCTGTCCTTTGCCGATCTCTGCTTTTCTACCACCACAGTTCCCCAGGTGCTCGTCCACTTCTTGGTGAAGAGAAAAACCATTTCTTTTGCTGGATGCTCAACACAGATTGTCGTGTTACTTCTAGTTGGGTGTACAGAGTGTGCACTCCTGGCAGTGATGTCCTATGACCGATATGTTGCTGTCTGTAAGCCTCTGCACTACTCCACCATCATGACACACTGTGTATGTGTCCAGCTGGCTGCAGGGTCCTGGGCCAGTGGTGCATTTGTGTCCATGGTAGATGCCACCTTTACTTTGCGTCTCCCTTACCAAGGAACCAATGTCATTAACCACTTTTTCTGTGAACCTCCTGCCCTCCTGAAGCTGGCTTCAGCAGACACTTACAGCACAGAAATGGCCATCTTTGCAATGGGCGTGATAATCCTCCTAGCTCCTGTCTCTCTCATCCTCATCTCCTACTGGAACATCATCTCCACTGTGATCCAGATGCAATCTGGGGCAGGGAGGCTAAAGGTCTTCTCCACCTGTGGTTCCCATCTCATTGTTGTTGTCCTCTTCTATGGCTCAGGAATATTTGCCTACATGAGACCAAACTCCAAGATAATGAATGAAAAGGATAAAATGATTTCAGTGTTTTATTCAGCAGTGACCCCCATGCTTAATCCTATCATTTACAGCCTGAGGAACAAGGATGTTAAAGGGGCTTTTAGGAGAATAACTGCAAAATAATAGGTTTGAAATGTGTGTCATGATTGAGTTGACCACTGTTGAAAAATAAGCAGATTTTCTTACAATATTTTCCTTCATTTATCCTATTCTTCCATTACTTTCTTTTTGTCCTTTTTTCTCTACTTAGTAGCTATGTGAAAGAAATTAAATTAAAGTTTAAAAAATAGGAAGTAAAAAGAAATTAGTGATGAGCTGAGGACGTAAGAATGGAGGAAAGAAGAAACGTGGATAAGAAGGGAGATAGAGGAGTGAGAACACAGAAGTTTATCATCTCTTAAGCCACACAAGTCAGTACTGAACTTGGCCTAATTAGGTATATAACTATATACCCAAAACATTCACATAACAACTAAACCATCACATGCATTATTAGCAACACAGCCATTCTCTTCATTGTTGCATGCACTCAATAATTATAGTTTGAATATTTATTTTATTTCCCTGGGCACAGTTCCAGAATTTGGTACATAAACTTGATAATTGTGTGATAATTTAACACTCTCTATCCTTTTAAAGTAACATTTCTTGAAATTGAAAATAGATTGAATTCAATGAAATAGAAATTGTAGAATTCTTCTTTTGAATATTTTGTTAATTTTTAAGTGAAAAATTACACTAAGGGCATTACACTTTAAGTTAAAAATACACTGAGAGCATTCCTCCCTACCCTTTTGTGTGTCTCTCTTCCCTCATATCCCCCTTAGAGCTCCTAGACAGTATCATTTTCCCTTTTATATATCCATACACAATTTGTGTGACTGTAATACCTCAAAACAATAAATGCAAAATATTGTTGTGAAAGCAGCTTAATTTGTGTACAGTGATTGTCTTGAATCACCCATTTTCCTCAAAATGATACAACTTACTATTGTGTATCCACACTCCACATTTTATTGATTCTCCTGTTTTGGATCACCCAAGTTGGTTTGATGACTTTGTCATTTGAGAAGAGTGCCACAAGAAACTTCAATGAGCAAGTATCTCTGTGATGTGTTGGATTCTAGTTATTCAAGTCAACCCAGGATTTGCTTTTAAAGTCATTTAAAAGTTTAAAACTATGTGACTGCTTTATATTGTAATCATTTTGCCTACTTCAACAATGCTGTGAATAGCTATAACTATTTAGACTGCCATTTAGTTTATAATGCATTAAGGTGATTGAGAATTCCTTCATGAAATTCATGCCTAGTTGCTACTAATGAACACTTTTGTTTAATATCTAATTTAACTCTTGCTGTACTGAGGTTAACTATTCTTCATCCCTTAGAAATATCCTGTGTTTGTTTTTTACTCTTCTCCATGGTCATTCAAATATCATCCTGGACTGACTTAAGTAACAGGAGGATGTGATATGCATATGCATGTGTATTTGTGTATGTGTAATTTCCTTTTTTGTACTTTTGATGACTTCTTTATTTATCTCACTCATTTACTATTCCCACATTTATGCCCAAATGCTTCTTAACTTCTTGCCTATTCAATATTAGAATTAGAATCTTATATTCATTATATATTCATTGTCTTATATTCATTGGAGATGAATTACTGGGTTGATTTATTTTAAAGTAATTGCATTTCCATGGATTGGTGATTTTGCTGTTACAACTGTATTTTACCTCCCCTCTGTGTGGTACTGGGGAATATGATCTCAATAGTATGCTATTCACTAAGGAGATACCTAAGTAAAACTGAAAGAGATGTTCAAACTAATACATGTACAATTCACAATAGAAAACACATACAACATATCATTAGAAGTCATTTCATTATTTTGTTCATTTAGTGGATCTATAATAGTAGATGTTCCTTGGGATCTCTGGCCTATCTAGGTCTCAGATACTTGACCATTTTAATAGTGCCAGATATTGATTCTATCTCATGGAGTGGGCCTCAAATCTCACTTTTAAAAGTGGTTCGTTACTACCATCACATTTTTGCCACTACTGTACCAGTACTTTTGAAGGTTTACCATTATTATAGTTCTTGGGCTTTATAGCTTGTGATATTGATGATTATTATTTTTCTAGTCTAGGAGTACCCATTGTACCATGCAGGAACATGGATGTTAGTCATCAGGAAGGAATCTGCTAATTGGATGCCAGCTTGATTTCTCCATGTTTAAATACATGTGATGTCTTCAGCAAGAAATTCATAGCACTAAGTTGTGGAGAGTAACCAAAAGCATTGCAGTAGCCTGTAATGTTTGAAGGAATCAAGTTGGACCTCTTGGTCTCATCACTTGACAAGATGTAAACAATTTCTGGTACCAGGGATTTTGTATGGCAACTTAAGATGTCTAATTGGGACACTGTTTTGCCTCATTATTTGGTAATTCCATAAATTTCTGGAAAGAGGAAATAGACAAGATTGCCTGATAAAATTGGGAGTACGATGGTTGGGCAGAAAGGAGGGTGAAGGGGGGAAAGAAAAGGAGAAAAAGAGAGAGAAGAAGTTGAAGGAATGGGATGGTTAAGATAGAGGAAGAACTGTTGCAAGGAGCAGGCTGCTTGTTTGCCCTGGCCACCCAGAACTGAAATAATCACACAGAATAATTAAAACGCTGCTTGGCCCATTAGTTCTAACTTCTTATAGGATAATTCTTACATCTTAATTTAACCCATTTCCATTAATCTGTGTATTACCACTTGTCTGTGGCTTACTGGCAAAATTCTAGCCAGTGTCTTTCTCAGGCAGCAGATCCATGGCTTCTCCTCTGACTCTTTCCTTCTCCCAGTATTCAGTTGTCTTCCCCACCTACCTAATTCTTCTCTATCAACAAGCTAAGGCAGTTTCTTTATTCATTAACCAATGAAAACAACACATAGACAGAAGTACCTCCCACACCAAAGAACAGAGAGAGATGGAGAGCAAGGAAAGAGATATTTAAAGTGAGGAAGCCATTGTGGGGCTAGCAAGTAACCTGGCACTACAGAAATTCCCAGGAGTCCACAGGATGACCTCAGCTAAAACCTGAGCAATAGAAGAGAGGGTGCCTGAACTGGCCTTGCCTGTCATCAGACCAAGTATCTTAAATATCACCATGGAACCTTCAACCTGTAATTGATGGAAGCAGAGGCAAAGACCCGAGACCTGCAGCAGAGCATTGGACTGAGCTCCCAAAGTCCAGTTGAAGAGTGGGAGAAGTTAGAATGTGTGCAGAGAGGTCAAGATCATGATGGGGACATACTCTGAAATGGTTTGCCTGAGCTAATGGGAGCGCACCAAACCCAGCTGTACAGGGAAGGAACCAGCATAGGTCCAAACTAGACCCTCTGAATGTAGATGAAAGTTGTATGGCTATGGAAGACTGTGGGGCCACTGGCAGTGGCACCAGGATTAATCCCTACTGCTTTTACTGGCTTTTTGGGAACCTATTGTCTTTGGCTGGATACCTTGCTCAGCCTAGCTATTGTAGGGAGGTCCTTGGATATTCCCCAAAGAAATGTCCCTTACCTTCTCTGAGGAGTGGAGGGTGATGAGTTAGAGGAATAGGTGGAGAAGATGGGAGGAGGACAGGGAGAGGGAACTGGGATTGGTATGTAAAATGAAAAAGATAGTTTGTTTTCTTTTTTAACAAAAGTAAATAAAATAAATTTATAAAAATACTCACAGAATCACAATTGGTTCAAATATAAAAAGATCTTCTATGAATCTAAGTATAATCAGGCTGCTAAAAGACAAAGCAGAAGGGATAATTAATCCAATGAGCAATAAGATACAAGCATCACAAAAACTTAGATCCCCGTGGAACCACAGTAGTAATCAGTGTTCAGAATAGTTAGCAATCTAGAACTCTACTTGGTCTATGCACATATCCCTCATTTAGTAGTAAACTCTGTAGTCTGAAATCGTTGGCTGTATGTACTATTCACACAGAGACAACCATTTCAGACAATGCTCCTTGAAACCTGTTATCAGACTAAGAACCCCATTTGCATCAAGCTGTGTGAACACCACTCTCAGAACAACAGGTTATTTTTCCTCCTTTTACTGACCTTCAAACACAGACTCTAACCAGTTGTACGCCATTCACATACAGGTAACAGGGAAGGGGGTTATTCTAGCTTGAGCTGATGTACTCCATTCACTGACAGGTAACTGGAAAAAGGCTAAAGCAACCTGAGCTGATTTGGGCCATTCCCATACAGGTAACTTGGAAGGTGGTTAACCCAGCCTAAGATCATATTCACCATTCTCATGCAGGTAACTGGGAAGGGGCAAATACAGCCTGAGTTTGTTGAAATAAGAGTGGAGGGGCTGCGTTCCCAGCACCCTGGCCGCCTGCTTGGCTAGCTTATGCCCAAAATAACAACACACAAACTGTATTCATTTAAACACTGCTTGGCCCATTTCTATCTAGCCTCTTCTAGGCTAACTCTCGCACCTGGACCAGACCATTTCTTATCATCTGTGTAGCACCGGTCTTACCAGGAAGATTCTAGCCTACGTCCATCCTGGGTCAGAGCTTCATCACGTGCATCTTCCCGGGAGCGGGGAGCATGGCATCTCTCTGAGGAGTCTGCTCCCGAGAGGAGAGCTGTGGAGTCTGAGCTCACTTCCTCTTCCTCCCAGCAGTCTGTTCTGATTACTCCTCCCACCTATGTTTTAACCTATGAGGGCCAGCCAAGCAGTTTCTTTATTTTTTTAACCAATGACCTTCCTCCATCGTGAGTTGATTTGAGACATTCATGTACAGGTAACTGGGAAGGGAGCTAATTGAGCCTGAGCTGATTTGGGGTGCATAAACAATAAGGTAAACAATTTTCTGCAAGTGAATTTTTATGAGAATCTTCCATTTCCCATCTTAAGTTTCTGCTTAGTTTGTAATGGACATGATTACAATCAGATTAATATGGAAAGGACATAAATAATGAAAAAAGGCTTACATAATCCAAATCTGCCAATTAAAACAGAGACCATCCCAATTAAACAAATTTCACATTCCTTTAGCACCCACAGAAGAAACCACTGAGCCTGGCGTCACTCTTGACAGCATGTTTCTTTCTGATCTGTCCCATTGTTTTGTTTTTTAATGAAGTTTGCTAGTTACTTTGCATTTATTTTGATTCTTTGAATAAGTTTCAGTGAACCTGAAAACACTCGGCAAATAAAAGAATGATTTATTTATGGAGATGAAACAAAGAGAGAAGGAAGGAAGGAAGGAAGGAGAGAGATGGAAAGAGAGATAACTGGAAGTCAAGAATATTATATTGAATCAGCTTTCCATTGTTGTGAAAACAAACTACCTGAGAAAACCAACTTGGAAGGAGGATTTATTAAGCTCAAGGTTTCAGGCCATGGTTACTGGCCATGTTACTCTGAACCAGTGATGACACAGTACATAGTGAGGGCCCTCAGCAGCTGCTCTATCATAAGCATGTATAGTTGGTGACATAAAAGTTGAGATAACAATAGTGCTTACCGTAATCTGAGAAAGAGGCATATAGAAGAACCAGTTAACACATAGAAAGTACAATTACACAGATGGAGCAAGCTCTGGGTTTCTGTAGTGTTGTGAAGGGGTTACAATTAATAATTAATCATATGTTTCAAAACATCTAGAAAATACTACTTTGAAATTTCCTCATAAAAATGATAAAAAATTGAGGAGATGGACATATTAATTACCTTTATTGTGTTTTTATATGTGTACCAGAGCATTGCATTGCATCTGATAAATACATATCTTTCAATTAAAACAAGTAAAATCGGTTTTCTGTGGCGTGCCTGCACCAAGCGGGGTAGGCACTTTGTTTGCGAGCTGCCCAACCAGCACGGAGGCCTGATCTCTTGGAGCAAGGAGACCCAGCATTGGGGTGAGTTTCTGGCCTGCGGCGCCAGCCGGGGACGGGGAGCTTAGGGGGTTCCTTGGTCCCCTGTATTTCTTGGGCTCTCTGCAGGGCCTCTACTCGCTGGGTGCTGCCTCTTTCTTCCTGGCCCACCCAGCTTCCGTCCAGAGCCCTCCCCACTTCGACCACACTGCCCTCTTTTGGTGCGTGACATAGCCCAGCCCAGCCTGTCTGTTCACTGTGTCCGAATCTTCAGGGCGCCCAAGCGGGCTGGAGTTCCTTTGTTTCTATGGCCTGCCTGCACTAAGCAGGGTAGGTGCTTTGTTTGCGAGCTGTACAACCAGCACGGAGGCCCTATCTTTTGGCGCCAGGAGAGCCAACATTGGGGAGAGCCAGCGTTGGGTAGGCTAGGAGACCTGATCAGGTAAAAGAAGATCCATAAGGGAGCATTTGGAAGAAGAGATGGGCAGACGCCAAGGCAAAAATTCGCCCAACAAGCTGAAAAGCAACATGAAGCCACCAGAAACCAGCGACCTCACAACGGGAGGACATGAACACCTTAATCAAGAAGAAGGAGAAAAGATTGACTTCATGAAAATGATTGACACCCTTAAACAGCATGTAAAAACGCCCTTATAGAAAAGGATGAGAAATATAACAGAAAGTTTGAAGAATTGAATAAATCAGTGAATGATACCCTAGAAAACCAAGGAAAAACAATCAAACAGATAATGGAAACAGTTCAAGACCTGAAAACTGAAATGGAGGCAAAGAAGAAAACACAAACAGAGGACCGGCTGGACATGGAAAATCTAGGTAAACGAATAGAGCCTACAGAAACAAGCACAACCAGCAGAATACAAGAGATAGAAGAAAGACTCTCGGATTCTGAAGATACCATAGAGAAAATAAACACACTGAACAAAGAAAACAGCAAGTCCAACAAACTCTCATCACAAAACATTCAGGAAATATGGGACACAATAAAAAGACCAAACCTAAGAATAATAGGAGTAGAAGAAGGAGAAGAAGTGCAGCTCAATGGTCCAGAAAATATATTTAATAAAATTATAGAAGAAAACTTTCCCAACCTAAAGAAAGATATACCTATGAAGGTGCAAGAAGCATACAGAACACCGAATAGGCTGGATCAAAAAAAAAAAAACATCCCCTCGCCATATAATTATCAAAACACAAAGCATACAAAATAAGGAAAGAATATTAAGAGCTGCAAAGGAAAAAGGCCAAATTACTTATAAAGGTAAACCTATCAGACTTACACCTGACTTCTCCATGGAAACCATGAAAGCCAGAAGGTCCTGGATAGATGTACTGCAGAAAGTGAGAGACCATGGGTGCAAGCCCAGATTACTATACCCAGCCAAGCTTTCATTCACTATAAATGGAGAAAATAAAATTTTCCAGGATAAAAACAAATTTAAACAATATGCAGCCACAAATCCAGCCTTACAGAAAGTAATTGAAGGAAAATCACTAACCAAGGAGTCCAACAATGACCACAATAACTCAGACAACTAGAGACCCTTCACCAACACAAAACAAAGAAGGGAAACACACAAACTCTACGACTAAAAAAAAAAATGACCGGAGTTAACAACCACTGGTCATTAATATCACTTAATGTCAATGGACTCAACTCACCTATAAAAAGGCACAGGCTAAGAGATTGGATAAGAAAACAGGATCCAACATTCTGCTGTTTACAAGAAACACACCTCAACCACAAAGACAGGCACCTACTCAGAGTAAAGGGCTGGGAAAAGGCCTATCAAGCAAATGGACCTAAGAAACAGGCAGGTGTGGCCATACTAATCTCTAACAAAGTTGACTTCAAACTAAATCAATCAGAAGAGATGGAGAGGGGCATTTTATACTCATAACAGGAACAGTTCATCAGGATGAAGTCTCAATCCTGAACATCTATGCCCCTAATATAAAAGCACCCACGTACATAAAAGAAACATTACTAAAACTCAAGGCAGCCATCAAACCGCACACAGTAATAGTAGGAGACTTCAACACTCCTCTCTCACCAATGGACAGGTCAATGAGACAGAAACCTAACAGAGAAATAAGAGAATTAATGGAGGTAATGAATCAAATGGACTTAACAGGCATCTATAGAACATTCCATCCAAATAGGAAAGAATATACCTTCTTCTCTGCAGCTCATGGAACCTTCTCGAAAATCGACCACATAGTCGGTAACAAAGCAAACATCCACAGCTACAAAAAAATATTAGTAACCACCTGTGTCTTATCAGATCACCATGGATTAAAGTTAGAATTCAACAATAATGCTACCCCCAGAAAGCCTACAAAGTCATGGAAACTGAACAGTCAACTACTGAACCATACCTGGATTAAGGAAGAAATAAAGAAAGAAATTAAAGTCTTCCTGGAATTCAATGAAAATAAAGAAACAACATACTCAAACTTATGGGACACTATGAAAGCAGTCCTAAGAGGAAAGTTCATAGCACTAAGTGCCCACTTAAAGAAAACAGAGAAAGCTCACATTGGAGACTTAACAGCCCACCTGAAAGCTCTAGAAAAAAAAGAAGCAGACTCACTTAGGAGGAGTAGAAGACTGGAAATAATCAAACTGAGGGCTGAAATCAACAAAATAGAAACACAGAAAACAATACAAAGAATCAATGAAACAAAAAGCTGGTTCCTGGAGAAAATCAACAAGATTGACAAACCACTATCCAAGCTAATCAAACGGCAGAGAGAGAATTTGCAAATTAATAAGATCAGAAATGAAAAGGGGGACATAACCACAGACACAGAGGAAATTCAGAGAATCATTAGATCTTACGACAAAAGCCTATATGCCACAAAACTGGAAAATGTAAAGGAAATGGATACTTTTTTAGATAAATATCATATACCAAAGTTAAATCAGGACCAGGTGAACAATCTAAATAGACCTGTTAGTCGCGAAGAATTAGAAGAGGTTATCAAAAACCTCCCTACCAAAAAAAGCCCAGGACCAGATGGTTTCAAAGTGGAATTCTACAAGAACTTCCAAGAAGATCTAATACCTATACTCCTTAATTTATTTCACAATATAGAAACAGAAGAGGCACTGCCAAATTCCTTTTATGAAGCTACAGTTACTCTGATACCAAAACCGCACAAAGACTCAACCAAGAAAGAGAATTATAGACCAATCTCACTCATGAACATCGATGCAAAAATCCTCAACAAAATACTGGCAAACTGAATCCAAGAACACATTAGAAAAATTATCCATTATGATCAAGTAGGCTTCATCCCAGGGATGCAGGGCTGGTTCAACATATGAAAATCTATCAATGTAATCCATCATATAAATAAACTGAAAGAAAAAACCATATGATCATCTCATTAGACGCTGAAAAGGCATTTGACAAAATTCAACATCCCTTTATGATAAAAGTATTGGAGAGATTAGGGATACAAGGGTCATACCTAAATATAATAAAAGCTATATACAGCAAGCCGACAGCTAACATCAAATTAAATGGAGAGAAACTCAAAGCCATCCCACTAAACTCAGGAACACGACAAGGCTGTCCACTCTCTCCATACCTCTTCAATATAGTGCTTGAAGTTCTAGCAATAGCAATAAGACAACATAAGGGGATCAAGGGGATTTGAATTGGAAAGGAAGAAGTGAAACTTTCGTTATTTGCAGATGATATGATAGTGTACATAAGCGACCCCAAAAACTCCACCAAAGAACTTTTACAGCTGATAAACAGCTTTAGTAATGTGGCAGGATACAAGATCAACTCCAAAACATCAGTCGCCCTCTTATACACAAAGGATATGGAAGCAGAGAGGGAAATCAGAGAAGCTGCACCTTTCACGATAGCCACAAACAATTTTATACAACAAA
This sequence comes from Microtus oregoni, assembly GCF_018167655.1. Lineage (NCBI taxonomy): Eukaryota > Metazoa > Chordata > Mammalia > Rodentia > Cricetidae > Microtus > Microtus oregoni. Next base: position 38,395,104 of record NW_024543075.1, on the reverse strand, counting down.
GGAGCGTCTGGAGGCATTACCATCCCTGACTTCAAACTCTATTACAGAGCTACAGTGATGAAAACAGTGTGGTACTGGCATAAAAACAGAGAAGTCGACCAATGGAATCATATAGAAGACCCGAATTTTAACCCACAAACCTATGAACACCTCATTTTTGATAAAGGAGCCAAAAGTATACAATGGAAAAAAGAAAGCATCTTCAACAAATGGTGCTGGCATACTGGATGTCAACCTGTAGAAGAATGAAAATAGACCCATATCTATCACCGTGCACAAAACTCAAGTCCAAATGGATTAAAGACCTCAATATCAGCCCGAACACACTGAACCTGACAGAAGAGAAAGTGGGAAGTACCCTACAAGAAATGGGCACAGGAGATCGCTTCCTATGTATAACCCCAGAAGCACAGACATTAAGGGCAACATTGAATAAATGGGACCTACTTAAACTGTGAAGCTTCTGTAAAGCAAAGGACATTGTCACTAAGACACAAAGGCAACCTAATGACTGAGAGAGGATCTTCACCAACCCCGCAACAGGCAAAGGTCTGATCTCCAAAATATATAGAGAACTCAAGAAACTAGACTTTAAAATGCTAATTAACCCAATTAAAAAATGGGGCACTGACCTGAACAGAGAATTCTCAACAGAAGAAGTTCAAATGGCCAAAAGACACTTAAGATCATGCTCAACTTCCTTAGCAATCAGGGAAATGCAAATCAAAACAACTTTGAGATATCATCTTACACCTGTCAGAATGGCTAAAGTCAAAACACCAAGGATAACCTTTGCTGGAGAGGCTGTGGAGGAACGGGTACCCTCATCCATTGCTGGTGGGATTGCAATCTTGTACAACCACTGTGGAAGTCAGTGTTTCGGTTTCTCAGGAAATTCGGGATCAACTTACCCCTGGACCCAGCAATACCACTCTTGGGAATATACCCAAGAGATGCTCTATCATATGACAAAAGCATTTGTTCAACTATGTTCATAGCAGTATTATTTGTAATAGCCAGAACCTGGAAACAACCTAGATGCCCTTCAATGGAAGAATGGATGAAGAAAGTATGGAATATATACACACTAGATTACTACGCTGCGGTAAAAAACAATGACTTCTCGAATTTTGCATGCAAATGGATGGAAATAGAAAACACTATCCTGAGTGAGGTAACCCAGAACCAAAAAGATGTACATGGGATGTACTCACTCATAATTGGTTTCTAGCCATAAATAAGGGTCACAGAGTCTACAATTCGTGAACCTAAAGAAGCTAAATAAGAAGGTGAACCCAAGGAAAAACATGTAGTTATCCTCTTGGCTAAGGGAAGTAGACCAAATTGCCAGGGAGAAAATGTTATCTTGGGGGTGGGGTGGGATGGGGGTAAGGGGAGATGGGGAGAGAAAAGGTAGAAGGGAAGGAGGGGGGACCTGGGGAAACAGGAGAATTGGGATAAAGGAAAGGTGGATAGGGGAGCACGGAACCACAATTCTTAGTTAAGGGAGCCACTTTAGGGTGGGCAAGAGTCTTGACCCTAGAGGGGCTCCCAAGTGCCCAAGATGAGGTTCCCAGTTAGTTCCTTGGGCAGCTGAGGATTGGGAACCTGAAATGACCCTATCCTAGAGCAATACTGATGAATATCTTGCATATCATCATAGAATCTTCATCTGGTGATGGATGGAGATAGAGACAGAGACCCACACTGGAGCACTGGACTGAGCTCCCAAGGTCCCAATGAGGAGCAGAAGGAGGGAGAACATGAGCAAAGAAGTCGGGACCACGAGGCGTGCACCCACCCACTGAGACAGTGGAGCTGAACTACGGGGAGCTCACCAAGGCCAGCTGGACTGTGACCGAAAAAGCATGGGATAAAACCGGACTCTCTGAACATGGCGGACAATGAGGGCTGATGAGACACCAAGGACAATGGCACGGGGTTTTGATCCTACTTAATGTGCTGGCTTTGTGGGAGCCTAGCCAGTTTGGATGTTCACCTTCCTAGATTTGGACGGAGGGGGGAGGACCTAGGACTTACCACAGGGCAGGGAACCCTGACTGCTCTGTGGACTGGAGAGGGAGGGGGAGAGGAGTGGGGGGAGGAGGAGAAGGGTGAGAGGAGGGGGAGGGAAATGGGAGGCTGGGAGGAGGTGGAAACTTGTTTTTTTTATGTTTTTTTTCTTCTTTCCTCAATAAAAAAAATAAAAAACAAGTAAAATCTAAGATAGGTGTATTAAGTATCATATGTACCAAATACAAAATATCATATGGTGTAAGAGGTCCTTCTGTATTTGTGTTGCTTTCATTGATTGGATAAAGAAACTGCCTTGTCCTTTTGATAGGACCAAGCACTTAGATAAGAAGGGAAGACAGAACAGAATACTAGAAGAAAGAAGGCAGGCAGAGAGAGCCGCCATGGAGTCACCAGGGACAGACATGTTGAATCTTTCCTGGTAAGCCATGACCTCATGGTGACATATAGATTATTAGAAATAGGTTAGATCAAGATGTGATAGTTGCCCAAGACAAGGCTAGATATAATGGGACAGGCAGTAATTTAATTAATACAATTTCTGTGTGGTTATTTCAGGGGTTAAGCTAGCCAGGCAGTGGGACACGGCCCACTCCTCTTTACTACAGAGTGGCACCCAACGTGATGGACTAAACCCACTTAAAAACCAGAGAGGGCTTAAAAAGGAGAGAAAGAGAGTTTAGCACAGCTTTTTGCTGTTTGTTAGTGGCGTGCCAACAAGAGAATTTCCTGACTGAGCAGCCATAAAAAAAAAGCTGAGCAGTTTTAAAACTTGGCTTCCTGGGCTGTGCTGCCACTGCAAACTCCAGCTATAAAGCATTTTAATGACATTTGTGGGGCCCTTGTGTTTCTATGCCCACTCAGGATCAGGAAGAAAGTACTTTGAGACCATGCCAATGGCTCTTTGCTTACCTCCTGGGTAGACTCTATGATCAGGCTTACACTGGCTGGAGAGCATGGTGAATTCCTGCCATCATACACAAGAGATGTTTTCAGGCTGCATAGTGCTCCTCATGGCAGATTTGACTGTAACTTAGAAAGAAAAAGTTTATACACTGCATGCTCATTCTCAGAGTTAAAATTCTGAGTGCAGCTCCTACCTGGAGGCCCCAGAGCCAGCAGAAATGGTATGTCCACTATTTTGAAATTGGAGGGAGGTGGAGCCAGCATCTAGAGTAGCTGCAACCAAGCTGCTTAGCATTTTAAAAGTTCTTCAAGACAATAGAGAATTAAAAACAATGCAATAGGACAGATTCAGACATAAAAGCCCTCTAAATGGGTCATGGTGTTAGATAAAGTTGTAGGCTTGGGAAAGAAAAAATATAGAATATACAGAGTCTTAATATAAAGTTAATGCTTTTATAAAGGGTTGTGTGTTTAAAAGACAGAGTACAAATAGTCACAGACTAAAAGAAGTAATGAAAAATAAGCCATGTAAAAATGGAAAATTCACAGAGAGCCTGGATTATGTATATTGTTGTGTTTTCTTTAAATTTTTTGACTGTAAAGGAGCTAAGTACAAAAAACCATTTCATTGTATGAGCTGCCAAGCTAAACCAACATATATGTTTTAAAGGAATCTTGACTCCAAAATTTGGGTCTAAGGATATGATGCTTTGGAAAAGAGGTTCTTCTTTGTTTTCACAGAAGATGAGACCCTGTGGATTGCTTCTAGACCAATATGGTATGATAGACCACACCCTCCTGAAAGGTTGCTATAAACACCCTCAGAAAGTTACTTTGCTCAATTGCTGACTGAGAGGAACCTAGCAAACAGGGTACACCATGACAGACCTGATTAACAGCACCCCCATACAGCATGAAGCAGTTTGCAGAGAAATAACTGTGCCCATATTCCCAAATATTGCTTATAAATGTTCTTTTACATTTAAAGGGGGATATGATATAGAGATGGATAATTTGTATTGGTATAAATCTTGCTTTATTGATATAAATTTAAGGTCAATCTTGTTATGTGTATATTTCTGCTCTTGATTATGGTATTGTGATTTGGTAGAACATTTAAAAATGTATTGTATAATTAGGAAATATAGGTTGGTAATTGATAATCATAGATAATAGTCAAGCTTGTAGTCATGTTAAATTTTCTAGATATAAAGAGATATATTTCAGTTAGATAGACATTCTTCATATTTTTCAAAGACTATAGAATATGGCATTTAATGTCTTAATAACTTAGGGATTTTCATGACAATGAGACATGTCTGCTCCTGGCAGCACAAATCTACTTCAAGAAGAAGATGGGTATCAAAGAGGTTCCTTATAGAGTTGGTTAGCCATTTGGGCAGGAAACTGCTCTTGCCCGGACTGCTTAACTGGACACAAGGAACCTGCAGAGAGAGGACTGCTAAACTTGCCTAATGGTGAGATGACCCTTCAGGGTTCCTGGTTCATGAAAGAGTCTGCGAGACATTCTGTATTACACAGAAGAAAGTGACTGAACTGTCTTTGAAATTTTTTGCTTCATGATAAAGTCTGCTGGATACTATGGGCCTGTAGCTGAAGATAGATGCCCCAAAGGTACAGAAGAACTTTGGGTGACTGTCCAGGCAGCAAGATGTCTTTATCATTTCTAGAGTTTTGGAAACTGCTTACAATGTACTTCCTGTTTACTTGGGCAATATTATATCCTTCTGGAGTCTTTGATGGAGTTGAAGAATAGATAGATAATTATAGTTTTCCATTGCTATGATAAAAGATAAAATAGATGTAAATATTGTAAGTGTAATTCTTGCTTGATAACTGTTTCGTTATATGTAATTTTACTATGTTAAAGTGAAAGCCTTTCTTTTTTTTTTGTTCAAACAGAAAAAAGGAAATGGTGTAGAAGTGCATTCCGTATTTGTGTTGCTTTCATTGGTTGAATAAAGAAACTGCCTTGGCCTTTTGATAGGGCCAAGCCCTTAGATAGGCAGTGAAGATAGAACAGAATGCTGGGAGAAAGAAGGCAGGCAGAAAGAGTCACCATGGAGTTGCCCAGAGTCAGACATGCTGAATCATTCCTGGTAAACCACAACCTCGTGGTAAACACAGATTAATAGAAATGGGATAGATCAAGATGTGAAAGTTGGCCAAGAAGAGGCTAGATATAATGGGCCAGGAAGTAATTTAATTAATACAATTTCTGTGTGGTTATTTCAGGGGTAAAACTAGCCAGGTGGCAGACATGGCCTGCTCCTCCTTACTACAATCATAATTTTATATTTTAATTGCCTTTAGTTGATGTAAATATTCAATAAGCAGACTTAAAATATTTGACCAATATATACAAATTTGAAATAGACTTTACTGTAAATGTAAGCAATATAATAAACATGCACTAATGATTTATTTTTAAAAAAAAAAACTTACAGGTTCATGAAACAACATAGTCTACATATTTGTCTGCCCTTGGTTTATCTGTTTATCCATCTGTTCATGCACCTTTGGTGGCAAAAATCTTCCCTAAATATTGACCAAAACTGAAGAATAAGGAAAATTTAAGAAAAGCTAATGACTTTGACAGTTGAAATTTGCATTTCTCTAAGTGGTATTTTTCTATAACAGTTGGTGTTATTGTTAAAAGTAAAAGGAGACTCTGGACTGGAGCAGGAATAAGGCAACAAACTATACAGCAATGGGACTGAATCAGCTACATAGGCCAGAGTGGGCCTGATGAAGCAATATCCATACGAGCAGGAACCTGGAGCCATTCAAGTCCAGGGACACTGGCAGACCAGGACTGAGCCAGAAACCTGGTCCAGAGCACACCGGAGACAGCAAACTCCACCAGAACAGGTATGGGGGAATAACTGCTGAATGAATGAGCCAGAACCATAACCTGCTGAGGGTCTGGACATGAATCTGGGATTATCAAGGGAGTAGACCTAAGCCAGGACCCTGGTGGGTCTGGGCATGAGTCTAGGACCTCTGAGGAACTAGGCCTGAGCCAGGACCTCTGCCAGTCTGGGCATGAATCTGGGACTTCCAAGGGAGTAGGCAGGAACCAGAGATCTCTGCAGTGCCAGACATTGAGTCTGGGACCTCAGAGGGAGTAGGCCTGAGCCAGGACCTCTATGGGTCCAGACGTTGGTCTGGGACATGAAAGGGAATAGGCAGGAACCTGAAAGCTCTGTGGTTCCATACGTGAGTCTGGGACATCTGAGGGGTAAGCCTGAGCCACATCATCTTCTGATCTGGGTGCACCAGAGCCTGGAACTATGAGGCAGTAGACCGAATCCAGAGACCTTTGCAGGACCAACTCCAAGGCAGGGACTTCTGCAGAAGGGGAACCAGACCAGGATTTAAAGAAACAGGGCAAAGCCAGTGACCTAGGCCAAAGTAGGCATGAGAAAACAAACTCCAAGGGTGCAGAGCAAAGCCCAGGAGTTCTGAGCTATCTCCGGGAACACAGAGTAAGCAATAGGGTAACTAGAACTGTGGCACTGAATATATCATGAGGAACAACCATATGAGCTTGGATGCACTGGCACCTAGAAGATTAATTAACAGAATCTCAGACAACCACAACCATACCTATTAGGGGAAAGGATGAGTAGAAAGGGTAAGAACACATGCAACACCACAAAAAGAACACAACACCAGTAAAATCTAGAGACCCTACAACAGCAAGACATGAACGAATAAATATGGATGAAGAAGAAGAAAATGACCTAAAAGAATAACTTCAGGAGAATATTTGAAACTATTTCTTCTTTCTTAAAGAAGAAATGAGAAATTCCCTCAAAGAAATGGAGGAAAAGGCAAACAAAAAAACATGCGAAGACATCAGCAAATCTCTTAAAGAAAACTGAGATAAAGCAATCAAACATTTGAAAGAAATTATTCAAGACTTGAAAATACAAATAGATACAATAAAGAAAACACAAGCTGAGGGAAATATAGAAACAGAAATCATGAGAAAATGATCAGGAACCACAACACAAGCATGAACAGCAGAATACAGAGATGGAAGAGAGAATCTCAAGCGCTGAAGATACAATAGAGGAAATAGACACATCAGTTAAAAAAGAGACATTAAATCTAAGAAACACTTAACCCAAAATATCCAGGAAATATTAGACACCATGAAAAGGCCACATCTAAGAATAATAGGTATAGAAGAAGGAGAAGTTCAACTCAAAAGCACAGAAAATATATTTAAAAAATCACAGAAGAAAACTTTCCCAACCTAAAGAAAGATATGTCTATAAAGACACAAGTGGCTGAGAGAACACCAAATAGACTGGATCTGCTCTTGGGTAGGTAGAATTAACATAGTAAAAATGGCAATCTTACCAAAAGCAATTTACAGATTCAATGTAACGCCCATCAAAATCCCGGAAAAAGTCTTCACAGACCTCGAAAGAATGGTGCTCAACTTCATATGGAAAAGCAAAAATACCCAGGTTAGCCAAAACAATCCTGTACAATAAAAGAACCCCTGGAAGCATCACAATCCCTGACTTCAAACTCTACTACAGAGCTACAGTACTGAAAACAGGCCTGGTATTGGCATAAAAAGAGACAGCAGAACCAATGGAACTGAATCAAAGACCCAGATATTAATCTGTATACCTACAAGCACCTGATTTCTAAAAAAGAAACAAAAAAAATATAAAATGGAAAAAAAGAAAGCATATGTAACAAATGGTGCTGGCATAATTGGATATCAACATATAGAAGAATGAAAATAGATTCATATCTATCACTATGCACAAAAGGCTTTGGAGTGTGACTTTGCTTTGTTTAGATTGCGGCTGTGCCCTGGTTCTTTCTTCTTGAAGTAAGAATGCATTCACTTATTTTTTATTTTATAGGATCTCACAGTTGAGAGAATTTGAATTCTAAAATAGAGAGATTTTAAAAGAGACATAGGATTTTTATAGAAATTGAGCTTTAAAAGTGACAGGCTCCAAAGCCACAGAGAAACCCTGTCTCGAAGAAACAAAAAAAAAAGTGTTTAAATTGATAAAGTCTGTGGTACATTTTTAAGTTTCTAATATATTTTATAATCATGATATTAATTAATCTGAGATCTTGGGGATGAGCCAAAATATGAAAGATTCTGTTTTAAAATGCTTTGTGTGTCGATTGACAAGGGGTCAACTGTGCTGGCTAATTTTATGTCAGCTTGACACAGGCTGAAGTCATCAAAGAGGAGGGAACCCCAATTAAGAAAATCCCTCCATAAGACTATGTAAGGGTCTCTGCAAACACCAAAGTCAGCAGAGTGTCAATCTGCTAGTGGAAAGAAGGAAGTCTGCTTTACCAGGACTCAGTAGCCAACTTTGCTCAAACTTCAAGAGTCTAACACTGGGTGGATTAGGAATATCTAAAAATTGGGTAAAAGTTTCCCAGTGATAATTAGCCACATGTGCACAACAAAGTTTAAGGTGTGTCTACATTAATACTCTTTCAAAGTAAAAGTGATATCTTCCATAAAGATAGACTCTATAGATTAACGGAGGAAGCAGGATCAAGATAAATAAGATCATAATAAGGGTTTGGGGGGAGGATATCAGTATAGATTGACTGAGATAAGCAAGCCCAAGTTAAGAGATTGGGGAAACTGGTGTGGCCTGACCATGTAGATAGTACAGACATCACCAGGCTATTAACCATGTGATGCCCAGCCTGTAGGCAGAAGACAAGTTCTACATCTCTCACTTTGAAGAGACAACCCTGTGTGTTTAACACTCCTGGTGTCCTAGAGATTATCTGTAAACACAAGGACTTCAAAGACTGGACTGTAGGCAAGCCTATACAGCATTTTCTCAATTAGTGGTTAATGGGGAAGGCACAGCCCACTATGAGTGGTGCCATTCCTAGACTCGTGATCCTGGGTTCTATAAAAGTAGACTGAGCAAGTCACGGGGAGCAAGTCAGTATGCAGCCCTCTTCCACGGCGTCTGCATCAGCTGGGAGAAAAGAGGCTGCGGGCTGCTGAGACCTGAAATGCTGGTTAGGGATTCAAAAGGTCTTGACAGAGAAACTCCCAGGATCAATCACAAAGTTAAGGAGAAATCAAGAACTCACTGACAACTAGATGAGTGACTCAGTTTGCCTGAGAACAGGGACAGGGTTGCATGTCTGTGCAAACACATCTGCAGAGTCACACAGCTTCTGGGGAGATCCCAGTTTCCATGTGTGTCTCCAGGTCAGTGGATGCAGGTTGTAACTGGCCCTGCCTGCTTTGAATGCCCAAACCCAAGCAGATAAGAAGAACAAGAAAGGTACCCCTAAAAGGTTTGATCTGATACAACAAAAGACAGAAGAAATTCTGGGAGTAACTTTTAGATGGATGAAGAGGCAGTGGGTATCCACAGACTTTATATTCATTATAGTCCTTCGGTTAATAGCACCTCCAGAACACCTGTGGAATACAGTTCCTAAAGAACGCTTATTCTCCTTAGAAGCCAGATGGGAAAGAGGGGTGGAGAGATAAACAAATTCTTCCTTCATGAATTAAATCAAGACCAGATTCCTTGGAAAGAGTAACTTCCCCTCAGCATTTACAGACTCTCACACGGAGCCCCGGCAGATGTCAGCAGAGTACAGTGAGCCCACTGATGGAGGAAGTGTGACCGACAAAGAAAGGTGCAGCTTCTTCAGCCTTGACATCCTTAACCTACCAGGCTACCTTCATTTCTGTTTCCAAAATAAGTGAAGGCTAGGTCTCAAATGGGATATGTGTCATACTCTTTTAAGAAGAGACAGTTTGAAATCTTCTAAGAAACCATCAGTCGAGGTCTGGGGAGATTTCTCCAGGAAGCCTTCAAACCTGAGGTCTCTGAGGGATGTTCTAATAAGAGCACTCCCTGAAGTAATCAGTGCTGTTAACTTTTTGGCCTTCCAACAATAAGAGGTCTCAGGCATACAGCTCAGTGTTGGAATGATTGCTTGGCATGTTTAAAGCCCTTGGTTCAATCCCTAACATCAAAACTAAAAATAAAATAATTATCTGAAACAGAAATGCCAGAAACTCCTCTGAAGTAAGGTACTTTAATAAGGAGGTTTTAGGCTACCCTGGCGACAGGTTCCCAAGTCTTTGTCACAATGTTCAAATTAGAGGTTTCAGTTCTGAGGATAGTGTGCAGTGTGCCCGATAGAAGAACGGCTGTCCCCTAAAATTTGTAGAGTAATTGTTCCAGGACTGTGGATACCAAAATCATTGGACAGTAAAGAAACTCATGACAATTAAATGGTATTTACACATAGCCTATATATAGCTTGTCACATATTTTTAATCATTCACAGATTAGCTATAATGCCTAAACTGTCTTAAGTTCAATAAAGACCTTTTGTTTGTTTGTTACAAGATCTCACTCTGTAGCCTAGAATTTGCTGTTCTCCTACATAGCCTCCCAAGTACCAGAGAAACATTTTTTTTAAATATTTATTTATTTATTATGTATACAATATTCTGTCTGTATGCCTGAAGGCAAGAAGAGGGCGCCAGACCTCTTTACAGATGGTTGTGAGCCACCATGTGGTTGCTGGGAATTGAACTCAGGACCTTTGGAAGAGCAGGCAATGCTCTTAACCACTGAGCCATCTCTCCAGCCCCCCAGAGAAACATTTTTATCAAAATATATGTGTACTTTGTATGACAACCAGTTGCATCATTGCATGCAGAATACACAGATATAAAGAGCTAACTCTAGTTCCAGGAGATCTGGCACCCTCTTTTGTTCTCTGAGGGCACCAAGCACACTCATGGTGCACAGATATGCATGAAGACAAAACACCAACACAGCTAAAATAAAAATAAATGAATATTCTTTAAAACTAAAATAAGCACTACTTTTTACGATTAAAAATTATAGAAAAATGGAAATACATACATGTATGCATGTGTGCATATATGGACTAGCTTACACTATAGCAGATTTTGCTATATTCTTTCCATAAAAGAAAGTCTACTACTCCAGGAAATAATAGGAAGAATTGACAGACAATTCTCTGCACTAATGTAGAGACGTGGCAGGAGGAAGCAGCTACAGGATGAAAGGAAAGCTGTTCACCCTTAAGCTGTGAAAGTGGTTTGCTCTGACAGCATAAGCCTTCTCAGAACACGTTTCCTCAGTGACTCTGACTTCCGGTACACTATGTGTTCACTGGGCTGCTGCTACACAGTCATTGACAGTCTAGGATCTAATTGGTGCTTGGCAATGCCATTTAAACATTGCCTCTAGTCTTGTTTTTCTTAGCCTGCTGACTACTCAATTTTCTAATCATGGGCCGGAACACCGGGCGGCGGAAGGCGGCCGGAACACCAGGCGGCAGAAGGCGGCTGGAACACCAGGCGGCGGAAGGCGGCCTGAAGGCGGCCAGAGGACGCCCAGCGCAGCCGTCGGGGACAAACTGGGACAGGCTGGAACCGGCTGGGACCTGAGCGGCAGCAGAGGACACAGGCTGCTGGTGGCGGGAACGATCCCAGCAGCAGAAGCAGGCTGCAGGGACCACGCGAAACACGAAACACCTAGAACAGATCGCCCCACTACAATTAAACCAAAGAGGTAGGCATTCGGTTGGGGAGGTCCCTGGCAAAGGAGGAGCCGGGTCCTATTCCTGAAGACCCTTCTGAGGGGTGAGAGGGATCTTGGCCCCCGGCAGGAACCAGGAAACAGAGCAAGGGCATTTTGAAAGAGGAGCCCCTGGCCAGCAGGGAAACCTGAACCAGTTTTAAAAGACCCACTAGATAGCATCCATAGGAGGAGATGGGCAGGCGCCAAGGCAAGAATTCACCCAATAATCCAAAAAACAGCATGAAAACACCAGAACCCAACGATCTTACAACAGAAGGTCTTCAACACCTTAACACAGAAGAAGTGGAAAAAATTGACTTTATGAAAGCAATAGAGTCCCTTAAACAACATGTGAAAAATGCCCTTATAGAAATGGATGAGAAGTATAACCAAAAGTTTGAAGAAATGAGTAAATACGTACATAATACCCTGGGAAACCAAGAAAGAACGATCAAACAGGTAATGGAAACAGTTCAAGAATTGAAAACTGAAATGGAAGCAAGGAAGAAAACACAAACTGAGGACCAGCTGGATATGGAAAATCTAGGTCAACGAGCACAGCCTACAGAAACAAGCATAATCAATAGAATACAAGAAATAGAAGAAAGAATCTCAGATTCTGAGGACACCATAGAGAAAATAAACGCTCTGATCAAAGAAAACTGCAAAGCCAACAAATTCTCATCACAAAACATTCAGGAATTATGGGACACAATAAAAAGACCAAATATAAGAATAATAGGAATAGAAGAAGGAGAAGAGTCACAGCTCAAAGACCCAGAAAATATTTTTAACAAAACTATGGAAGAAAACTTTCCCAACTTAAAGAAAGATATTTCTTTGAATATTCAAGAAGCATACAGAACACCAAACAGACTGGATCAAAGAAAAACATCTCCTCGCCATATAATAATCAAAACACAAAATATACAGGTTAAAGAAAGAATACTAAGAGCTGCAAAGGAAAAAGGCCAAGTAACTTATAAAGGTAAACCAATCAGACTTACACCTGATTTCTCTATGGAAACAATGAAAGCCAGAAGGTCCTGGATAGAAGTACTGCAGAAGCTAAGAGACCATGGATGCAAGCCCAGACTACTATACCCAGCCAAGCTTTCGTTCACTATAAATGGAGAAACCAAGACATTCCAGGATAAGAACAAATTTAAACAATACGTAGCCACGAATCCAGCCCTACAGAAAGTAATAGAAGGAAAACCGCAACCCAAGGAATCCAACATTGCCAACACTGCCTACAATAACTCAGGCATCTAGCGACCCTTCACTAGCACAACTCAAAGAAGGGAGACACACAAATTCTACTTCCAAAAACAACAAGAATATCTGGCATAAACAACCACTGGTCATTAATATCACTTAATATTAATGGTCTCAATTCACCTATAAAAAGGCACCGGCTAAGAGATTGGATACGAAAACAGGATCCAACATTCTGCTGTTTGCAAGAAACACATCTCAACCACAAAGACAGGCATCTACTCAGAGTAAAGGGTTGGGAAAAGGTCTTTCAAGCAAATAGTCCTAAGAAAAAAGCAGGTGTGGCCATATTAATTTCTAACAAAACTGACTTCAAACTAAAATCAATCAGAAGAGATCGAGATGGACACTTTATACTCATAACAGGAACAATTTGTTTAACAGCACACGTGAAAGCTTTAGAAAAAAAAGAAGCAGACACGCCCAGGAGGAGCCGAAGACTGGAAATAATCAAACTGAGGGCTGAAATCAACAAAATAGAAACGCAGAAAACAGTCCAAAGAATCAATGAAACAAAAAGTTGGTTCTTGGAGAAAATCAACAAGATCGAAAAACCCCTATCCAAACTAATTAAACGACAGAGAGAGAACACGCAAATAAATAAGATCAGAAATGAAAAGGGGGACATAACCACAGATACAGAGGAAATTCAGAGACTCATTAGATCTTACTACAAAAGCCTGTGTGCCGCAAAACTAGAAAATGCAAAAGAAATGGACATGTTTTTAGATAAGTGCCACATACCAAAGCTAAACCAAAACCAGGTGAACGATCTAAATAGACCTGTTAGTCGCGAAGAACTAGAAACCGTTATCAAAAATCTCCCTTCGAAAAAAAGCCCAGGACCAGAAGGTTTCAATGCAGAATTCTACCAGAACTTCCAAGAAGATCTAATACCTATACTCCTTAATGTATTTCACAATATAGAAACAGAAGAGTCATTGCCAAATTCCTTTTATGAAGCTACAGTTATCCTTATACCAAAACCACACAAAGACCCAACCAAGAAAGAAAATTACAGGCCTATCTCACTCATGAATATCGACGCAAAAATTCTCAATAAAATACTGGCAAACCGAATCCAAGAACAAATTAGAAAAATTATCCATTATGATCAAGTAGGCTTCATCCCAGGGATGCAGGGCTGGTTCAACATACGCAAATCTATCAATGTAATCCAGCATATAAATCAACTGAAAGAAAAAAACCATTTGATCATTTCATTAGATGCTGAAAAAGCATTTGACAAAATTCAACACCCCTTTATGATAAAAGTCTTGGAGAGATTAGGGATACAAGGGTCATACCTAAATATAATAAAAGCTATTTACAGCAAGCCGACAGCTAACACTAAATTAAATGGAGAAAAACTCAAAGCCATCCCACTAAAATCAGGGACACGACAAGGATGTCCACTCTCTCCATACCTCTTCAATATAGTGCTTGAAGTTCTAGCAATAGCAATAAGACAACATAAAGGGATCAAGGGGATTCGTATCGGAAAAGAAGAAATTAAGCTCTCGTATTTGCAGATGATATGATAGTATACATAAGCGACCCCAAAAACTCTACCAAAGAACTCCTACAGCTGATAAACACCTTTAGTAATGTGGCAGGATACAAGATCAACTCCAAAAAATCAGTGGCCTTCCTATACACTAAGGATAAAGAAACAGAGAGGGAAATTAGAGAAGCATCACCTTTCACGATAGCCACAAATAGCATAAAATATCTTAAGGGAACTCTGACCAAGGATGTGAAAGATCTATTTGACAAGAACTTTAAGTCTTTGAAGAAAGAAATTGAAGAGGACACCAGAAAATGGAAAGATCTTCCTTGCTCCTGGATTGGGAGGATCAACATAGTAAAAATGGCAATTCTACCAAAAGCAATCTATAGAGTCAATGCAAACCCCATCAAAATCGCATCAAAATTCTTCAAAGATCTGGAGAAGACAATAATCAACTTTATATGGAAAAACAAAAAACCCAGGATAGCCAATACAATCTTATACAACAAAGGAGCGTCTGGAGGCATTACCATCCCTGACTTCAAACTCTACTACAGAGCTACAGTATTGAAAACAGCTTGGTATTGGCATAAAAACAGAGAAGTCGACCAATGGAATCAAATAGAAGACCCTGACATTAACCCACAAACCTATGAACACCTGATTTTCGATAAAGGAGCTAAAAGTATACAATGGAAAAAAGAGAGCATCTTCAACAAATTGTGCTGGCAAAACTGGATGTCAACCTGTAGAAGAATAAAAATAGATCCATGTCTATCACCATGCACAAAACTCAAGTCCAAATGGATTAAAGACCTCAATATCAGTCTGAACACACTGAACCTGATAGAAGAGAAAGTGGGAAGTACTCTACAACACATGGGCACAGGAGACCACTTCTTACATAGAACCCCAGCAGCACAGACATTAAGGACCTCATTGAATAAATGGGACCTCCTGAGACTGAGAAGCTTCTGTAAAGCAAAGGACACTGTCGCAAAGACACAAAGGCAACCCACTAGCTGGGAGAAGATCTTCACCAACCCCGCAACTGACAAAGGTCTGATCTCCAAAATATATAAAGAACTCAAGAAACTAGACCGTAAAAGGCTAACCAACCCAATTATAAAATGGGGCATTGAGCTGAACAGAGAATTCTCAACAGAAGAACTTCAAATGGCCAAAAGACACTTAAGGTCATGCTCAACTTCCTTATCTATCAGGGAAATGCAAATCAAGACAACTTTAAGATATCATCTTACACCTGTCAGAATGGCTAAAATCAAAAACACCAATGATAGCCTTTGTTGGAGAGGTTGTGGAGAAAGGGGTACACTCATCCATTGCTGGTGGGAATGCAAACTTGTGCAACCACTATGGAAAGCAGTATGGCGGTTTCTCAGGAAATTTGGGATCAACTTACCCCTGGACCCCGCAATACCACTCTTGGGAATATACCCAAGAGAGGCCTTATCATACAACAAAAGTACATGCTCTGCTATGTTCATAGCAGCATTGTTTGTGATAGCCAGAACCTGGAAACAACCTAGATGCCCTTCAATGGAAGAATGGATGAAGAAAGTATGGAATATATACATATTAGAGTATTACTCAGCAGTAAGAAACAAGGACTTCTTGAATTTTGCATACAAATGGATGGAAATAGAAAACACTATCCTGAGTGAGGTAAGCCAGACACAAAAAGAGGAACATGGGATGTACTCACTCATATTTGGTTTCTAGCCATAAACCAAGGACATTGAGCCTATAATTAGTGATCCTAGAGAAGCTAAATAAGGAGAACCCAAAGAAAAACATATAGGCATCCTCCTGAATATTAACCTTCAGCAAGCGATGAAAGGAGACAGAGACAGAGACCCACATTGGAGCACAGGACTGAATTCTCAAGGTCCAAATCAGGAGCAGAAGGAGAGAGAGCACGAGCAAGCAACTAAGGACCACGAGGGGTGCACCCACACACTGAGACAATGGGGATGTTCTACTGGGAACTCACCAAGACCAGCTGGCCTGGGTCTGGAAAAGCCTGGGATAAAACCGGACTCTCTGAACATAGCGGACAATGAGGACTACTGAGAACTCAAGAACAATGGCAATGGGTTTCTGATCCTACTGCACGTACTGGCTTTGTGGGAGCCTAGGCAGTTTGGATGCTCAACTTACTAGACCTGGATGGAGGTGGGGGGTTCCTTGGACTTCCCACAGGACAGGGAACCCTGATTGCTTTTCGGCCTGAGGGGGGGGGGCTTAATTGGGGGAGGGGGAGGGAAATGGGAGGCGGTGGCTGGGAAGAGACAGAAATCTTTAATAAATAAATAAATTAAAAAAAATCTAGGACAATAGAGATAAAAATAAATAAAATATAAATGTATACAAAGTCAAGAAGAAAGACAACTTGAAGCTAACATTCAATTTTGAAATTAATAAAATTGAAAACAAAATCAATATCTTATTTAAGAAGTAAAGCATGTTTAAACAGTGAATAGCATTGTCACTGAAAATTATTATAAATTCACATCTCATTATAAATATATATATCAGTAAGCAATAGCTAAGATAAATTTTGTATTTTTAAAAAATAAAAAAAAATATTACAATTTTTTGGTTTTGAGCATAGCCCTTAAGGCTGAATCGTCTGGGTAACCTCTCCTTGCCTAATACATGAGGAGGTGCTTAGTCCTGCTTTAAGGTGAAATGCCGTATTTTGCTGATATCCATGGGAGTCCTACCCTTTCCTGTACAGAAATGGAAGAGGAGTGGATTGGTGGGTAGATTCAAGGATGAGGGACTGGGGGGGAAGGAGAGAGGGTAAACTTCAATCAATACATAAAATAAGTAAGTAAGTAAGTAAATAAATAGACTTTCTAAATTGCAAAAAAAAATTCTAATCATGGTCATTCACACTGTTTTTATAAACAATGTGATTAGCAGACATGTTTTCATTCAAGCTTTGTGATAAATATTTTTACATTTTTAAATTCATTGTTTAATGTTAAAATGTTAAAGCTTTATTACTATTTTATCCATGCAAAATAATTTTTTATTTTTTATTTTGAAATATATATTATTCTCCACTCCCTCCTTTTTTCACCCACCTTTCTCCCCTCTCCCATGATCCCCACACTACCAATTTACTCAGGAGATCTTAGTTTGTCCTACTTCCCATGTAGATTAGATCCAAGTGTGTAACTATTAGGGTCCTATTTTTTGCCTAGGTTCTCTAAGGTTGTGAATTGTAGGCTGGTTTTTCTTTGTTTTCTGCCTAAAAGTCACTTACGGGAAATACAATTGAACACTTTGGCACAGGAGACCACATCATAAATATAACCCCAGTAGGACAGACACTGAGAGCAACATTTAATAAATGGAACATCATGAAACTGAAAAGCTTCTGTAAAGCAAAGGACACAGTCAACAACACTAAACAACAGCCTACAGAACGTGAAAAGATCGTCACCAATCCCACATCAAACAGAGGACTGATCTCCAAAATATACAAAGAACTCAAGAAATTGGTCATCAGAAGAACAAATAATCCAATAAAAAAAAGGGTATAGACCCAAACAGAGAACTCTCAACAGAGATATCTAAAAGGGCTGTAAAAGTTAAGGAAATACTCACCATGCTTAGCCATAAGAGAAATGCAAATCAAAGCAACTCTGAGAGTCCATATTACAACTGTCAGAATGGCTAAAATCAAAAACACTAATTACAGCTTATACTGGAGAGGATATTGGGTAAAGGGAACACTCCTCCATTGCTGGTAGGAGTGCAAAAGGTACAGGTGCTTTGGAAATCATTATGGCAATTTCTCAGAAAATTAGAAAACAGCCAACCTCAAGACCCAGCAATACCACTTTTGGTTATATACCCAAAGGAAGTTCAACCATACTACAAGGACATGTGTTCAACTATGCTCATAGCAGCACTATTTGTAATAGCCGGAACCTGGAAACAACCTAAATACTCCTCAACTGAAGAATGAATAGGGAAAATGTGGTACATTTACACAATGGATTACTACACAACGGAAAAAATTAATGACATCTTGACATTTGAAGGAAAATCAATAAAATCTATAAAACATCAGATTGAGTGAGGTAACTCAGATCCAGAAAGGCAAATTTCATATGTCCTATAATTTTTTTGAATATGTCTGGTTACAAAGAAATGACCAGTTTGTTAAAGGAGCTAGCCCTAGTGTTGTATTGATTAGCACTGTGCCATATCTGTGCTTTTGAACATAAAAGCAGACATGTAAGATCAATTTGAAGATGAGTTATTCCCAGTTCTGATATTCCAGGTGATCTTCCAATATCACCTTGGGCTGAGAACCCAGCCAACTTCCCAGTCATAAAAAAAAGGAGAAATTTTTTTTGTCTTTGGAAAGTTGAGCACTTGGTTTTATCTTGTATCTCCATCTGCCTGGGTGTGACCGCACTTTGGAATGGAGCTTGGAAAGCACTTCAGTCCAAGCCTCATTATGTTGCATATTATTTATTTCAGATACTATGACTGCTGCGGGACAATCATTACCAATTTTTAAATTTCTAAATGTAACATGTGACAAAATTGAAGGTTGGGAATGTCAGGATTGGTATACTGCTCTTCACTAGAATTTGGGGATAGGAATGTTACACATTGACTTCAATGCAAGTTTTTTGTATGCAAGTAAACTTTTAAACTCATATTGCTTAATTCTCTTCCTTGTGTTCCATATTGAACAGTTTTTAAAGAATCATTGTTATCTCAAAGTCGTTTCATAATTTTGGCTTTCCCCAACAGTGACAATCATTATAAAACCAACTGTCACCTTCTGTCACTCCCCACACGCCAGGTCCTTATGTGAGAGCAGTGACCAGAGAATATGGACTTGAACCAGTGTGTCTCCAGAACACATGCGTATCTTGGCTTTATACCCATTCTAATATTCATCATTAACATTTCTTTTTTACATTTCTACTTATTACCTTTGATAGAAAAGTAGACAGAAATGCGAGATCCGATAGTGCCGAGTAGTTGCTTTCACTAGAGAGTTATTTAAATCCATAAAGAGCTAATAATAATTAAACCTATACAAGTGTTTTATAGAGGTGTTTAGGTGTTTTTGTAAAGGGTACTATGTAGAGTTAGTGCGTAGTATATTTCCTGTATTCTGAATGAAAAGAAGGTAACAGATTAGAGGTTTAGGCAAAAGCTATCCAATACTCCAACAGATATGCTTCAAATTATTAGAAAGTCAATAAAAGCATTGTTTATTAAATGTTGAAAAGAAGGGTGTTACCTAGCATTCAAATGCTTTCAGAAGGTTTTTTGTTCACTTGTGCTACCAGAAATTGAGGTCATTTCTCTGCTTGAGAACTTTGTATATACTTATAACACATTCTAGTAAAATCCACTTCTTCCCTCCCTTCTGAGTCCTTCCATACTCTACCACAACTGTTTCCTTTAAACTTCATGTGCTCTCTTTTCTTTAAAATAAAATTTAAAAAAAATAATAATGAGTAAACTTATAGTTTTTTTTTTTCATGAGTAGGAACATCTTCTAGGGCATGGGCAGCCATTCAGAGACCACATCTCTAAAGAAAATGCATTCTCCTGCCTCTGAAAGCCATTATGCGCCAATAGTTTGTAAGCAAGGAATGGAGTCTTGAAGTTACTGTCCCATCAATGACAGGATTTTGGATAGACTGAACTTTCTCATACAGTCCCAGCCACTGAGGATTCATGAATATAATTTTATGTCTAGCGAACACTTTACCTACAGACATCCACTGCCCCTAGCTTTTACATTCTTTTGGCCCCTCTTCTAAAGTGGTACCTGAGCATTGTGGGAATGGCATATGACTAAATGTGCTAGCTGTAATAAACACTCCATAGTCAAATGAGTTCATTTGGAACGTTTTCTCATTTGATAGTTGCAGTTCTAAATTGGTATAAGATCCACTCATTCTAAAGCCATTCATACTATTTTAGAAATATCAGTATGAACTTAATTTTAATTCTTGTGTTTTAGATATATTGTTAGTTACATTTTAATAAGTTTAAAATTTTCAAGATCCTAACTATGGGGAGTCAGACTGACCCAAGACTTTCTCAGAGACCGTGATGGAAGAAAAAAAAAGAAACTTTAGCTCTGTGTCCTCATCCAGGGATAGTCTTGACAAGGCTGGAGCCAATGTATCAGAGTAGTCAAGGTTGCGGCTTTTGTAGACTGGACTCTTGCCCCCGTGCTGTCGTTATCACTCCTAAGGCAGCTGTGTTGGAGGTATTGTGTTCTCTTTGCCAATGTTGTCTGATAAAGCTCTCTACTGACCCTGGACATTTTTTTTACCATGGGAATTTTCAACTGCACAAGTACAGTATTGTATACATAATACTGTAGTTATTTTTGTCATTCTGGTTTTATATCTCTTATTAAAAATAGAGCCCTTTCTCAAACAATATATTCTGATTACAGTTTCCCTTTCTTCTACTCACCCCAGTTCCTTCCTATCTACCATCCTACCCAAATTCACTCCTTTTTGCTTCTACTTAGGGGAAAGGGGGCTCCTAAGAGATAAGAAAAACATAACAAAATAAAATATAAAAGAAAAACTCTCATATAAAAGTTGGACAAGGCAAATCAACACAAGAAAAAGAGCCCAAGGGAAGGCACAAGAACCAGAGATCAATGTGTTCCAAGACTCAGTAGTCCCATAAAAATATTAGGCTGAAAACTATAATATTAATGCAAAAGACCTGGGACAGATCCAAGAGGCCCTGTGCTTGTTGCTTCTGTCTCTGTAAGTTCATGTGAGGCTTTCTCAGTTGATTCAGAGGACTTTGCTCTCCTGGTGTTCTTCATTCTCTTCATCTCTTATGTTTTCCACCTCCTCTTATACTGGGTTCCCTGAGCTCTGAAGGGAAATATTTGATAGATACATCTCATTTAGAGCTGTGCATTCCAAGACTCTCTCTGCATTCTATAGGGGGACGTTTCTCTGGTGATGATTTGGTTGAGCAAAGTACTAATTTGTGAGTACAGCAGAATATCATTAGGAGTTGTTTTATCATTATCTTTTAAAAATCAACAGCATTTTGTTTTACCCTAGATCTCTGGGCCATCTGTCTAGTATCTGGTTCTTGGTCACTCAAGCAGTATCAGGTATGGGTTCCAATTCACGGAGTATACCTTAAGTCAAATTAGACATTAGTTGATTATTCCCCGAAGATTTGTGCTACATTGCCCTATCATATTTTGCAGGAGGGATGAATCTGTAATTCTTAATAAACTTGCTTGGCATAAGTCATTAGCTTATGCAAGATATCCTATTGGTCAGCAACAGTGGGACTAGGATATATCCTTGGTGCATGAACTGGCTTTTGGAGCCTATTCCCTATGGTTGGATACCTTGCTCAACCTTGACAGGGGGAGGGACTTACTCCTGCTTCAATTTGGTATACCAAATATTGTTGACTCCCCAGCAAGGCATTACCTCCTCTGTGGAGTAGAAAAAGGAGGGATGGGGGAATAAAAGATGTGGTAATAGGGGAGGGAGAACTAAAGCTAGTATGTAAAAACTTTAAAAATTAAATAAAAAAGTTAAACTAGAAAAAAAAGCTATATTCTCTAAAGATGGTTATGGGTAATGGTAGAATAATATGAGTTCGGCAAGTAACTATGGGGTTTAAAGTAACAGAAACAGCCCTGGGTGGGAAGAGATTGGGTCATGAAAGCTGAAGTTTATAGAATTTTCTCACTATTTTAAACTGATTTTATTTTATTTTTTTAATGTCAGTGGGCAAATTGTCACTAATTAAGTGAGCTGCAACCAAGAATAACAATCTTGGACAGCACTGCAGGAACAAGCATTCATTGGTAAACATGAGTGAACTTTACTCTCAGATTAGAGATAGTCCACAGTGAAAGATGTTTAAACCATTCATGAACTTCAGAATGACTTATGCCCTGATTATCTCCTATATTCTGTTATCTTATCTCTCTTTTAAATACTTGATGCCACCTTCGTATCCTTGTTCCTTGGGTTATAAATGAATGGGTTCAACATAGGTGTTACAATTGAGTAGAACACTGAGATTACCTTATCTCTTTCATTCATTTTCTTTGAGGTGAGCTGCATGTAGGTAAATATAGTTGAGCCATAGAAGAAGATAACAACAATGAAATGGAAATTGCAAGTGGAGAAGACCTTGAGCTTCCCCTTATCTGACTGTATTCAAACCACAGTGAAGATGATATTCCAGTAGGAGAAAAGGATGAGAGAAACAGGACCGAGGAGAATTACTACACCCATTGCAAAAATGACCATCTCAGCTGTGTAGGTCTCTTCTGAAGCCAGTTTCAAGAGTGCAGGAGGCTCACAAAAGTAATGTTTGATTAGATTTGGTCCCTGGTATGACAAGCATAAAGTAAATGTGGTATCTACTACAGACACAAATATCCCACAAGCCCAGGACCCCACAACTAGCAGAACACAAACGCTATGTGTCATGATGGCAGAGTAGTGCAGGGGCTTGCAGACAGCTATTTAGCGGTCGTAAGACATGACTGCTAGAAGAGAGCTTTCTGTGCACCCCATTATGAGGAAAAAGAACATCTGCATTGAGCACCCAGCAAAAGAAATGGTCTTTTCTACAACTAAAAACTGGACTAGCATCTTGGTAACAATAGTTGTAGAAAACAGAGATCATTTAATGACAGGTTTTTGAGAAGGAAATACATTGGTGTTTGAAGTTGAGAGTCAACATGAATGAGGAGTGAGATCATTTAATGACAGGTTTTTGAGAAGGAAATACATTGGTGTTTGAAGTTGAGAGTCAACATGAATGAGGAGTATGATGAGCAGATTCCCAAACACAGTGAGCAAGTAGATGATGAGAAATACCATGAACAGCAAGATCTGAGTCTGATGATCTGAAGAAAGACCCAGCAAGATGAGCTCAGTCAGATAAGTATGGTTTTCTTTGCCCATGGAGGTGTACTCCTAGAAATTAGTATACATGGAGCAATGAAATGTTGACTATGGTTGTCAAATCCAGAAAGTACGAATGTAATGGGAAAATGGGGATTAGAAAAGCATTTTAAGATGCAGGATTTTGTACTTACTGTAGCCCTATACTGCTCCTAAAGCCAGTTGATTGATAGGTACACTGAAATCATGACTATACATAACTTTCCAGCACTCCTTGATAAAAGCGTACTATCCTCTATGGGGTCATTTTTCAACAGATGTGTGTACAATATCAGGAAGTATTTTCAGATCAATACATGTTATTAATATTACATAAAAATTGAATGTTGTGATAAACATCAAAACTGTAAATCAGGGGTACAAATATATGAGATGGCTTTGAAAAACAATGAAGAATCCTGTCTTTGATCAGAAACTCTTAGTGGTACTTTCCAGTTCAATGATCAAAGTGATTATTTCAGCCTTGATTTTATCAAATATTAGATGCAAATGACCATTTTCTCCATTTTCTTTTCATAGGATTCTCTGTCATCTTTTGTACAAAGTAGGAAGAATTACAAGGATATAACCTTGTTACCATGTAGATACAAATGGAAGAACTCTAACTAGACTTGGGCAGTATCACATATGAGAGGGCCTCTCTTTAGTCCACAGGAATTATC
Organism: Microtus oregoni; assembly: GCF_018167655.1. Lineage (NCBI taxonomy): Eukaryota > Metazoa > Chordata > Mammalia > Rodentia > Cricetidae > Microtus > Microtus oregoni. The sequence continues at coordinate 38,371,097 of NW_024543075.1, read as the reverse complement.
TGAAAATGACAGTCATATGTGATCTGATTTGCACTGCAATTCAATAGACTATGTAATAGACTGGATGTGTGTACTGGTAGAAAATAAGGCATTTGTGTAGTGTTTGGTAGGATGCACAGCTACTATCTTCAGTTTGGTGTATATCTGATAACACAAACAGTGTGATGACTGCATATAAGATAAGAAGGGGTAGGAAAGGTAAGTGATGGAACATGAAACTTGAATGTTCCTAGAAATGACTGAAGCACCCATGATATTTTGAATGAAAGTAGTGTCAGAAAAGAAAGTCAGTCCTACTGGCCAGAACATATTAAGATATGAAAATTTGTGTTTATACATATGACCTTCTGTTTAGGTGTACAATAGGAGAAATGTGAACAGAACCATTGATCTGAGCCAATTCATGTCATAAATTGCTAAGTGTATCTTGAGTCGAGGACACAGAGGCTAGCTTTAGTTAAAGAATTGCCATTAAGTCTGGGTCTGAACTGCGTCTAGTCTAATCTATAGAAGGGTGCAATGGACCAGCAAGATCATGTCAGAAAGCCCATTACAGAAATGAGTCCCAGTAAGAAAGATCTTGACTCACACTTTACTTCGAGAGGACAGGAGGATCAGTGACAAAGTCAGTGCCATTGATATGTGTCTTACTATATGCTCTTTGAATTGCCATTTACAATATTTTCATTGGTTATGAAATATTGTTAGTAGATTGCCATTCATATTTCTTAATTGAAATGTAAGTGAAAATACTATCTTTTACAATAATACAACCATGGTTTCAAAAAATATTTGATTCAATATATGTGTGCCATTTTCAGTACATAATTTTGAGCTATAACATAAAATTTCTTATTATAGTTAATACTTTAAGAAGAATCTTGAGCCGGGCGGTGGTGGCGCACGCCTTTAATCCCAGCACTCGGGAGGCAGAGGCAGGCGGATCTCTGTGAGTTTGAGACCAGCCTAGTCTACAAGAGCTAGTTCCAGGACAGGCTCCAAAACCACAGAGAAACCCTGTCTCGAAAAAAAAAAAAAAACAAAAAAAAAAGAAGAATCTTGTTTTAAGTCAAAAATGCTTAAGGATATCAATGAGAACTTCAATGTTGAACCCAATTTCAAAAAGTTTATTAAGAGAATCTACCATGTTTTATTATGGTGAAGTTTAATGCAATGAACTTTGCCTATCTCTATGTATAGTTTGGTAAATGTTAATGTGTGCATTAATTATGTATTCTTGAATATATGTGCAGAAATATCTGACCCTAACTTGACTCTATGATTTTTCAGGTAATAACACTACCTTATTAATCCTAACATTCCATATATCTGCATCTCTTGACATGAAATAAATACTTAAAAGTAGATCCCATCACCAGCTTTTGTTGCTGTTGGCGGGTGTAGACAGGCAATCTCCAAGCACAAACTTTCATCTCAACCCTTTTCTCGAGAGGATTTCTTTGAATATTGAGGTCTTAAGGAAATATGCAAGCAAGCTGTGTCCTGGGGCTCCACTTGACTATAACAATAATTTACTTTGTTACATTTTCACACTATGAGATGCTTTCGGAAATTTTATTTTGTGGATTTTGTTAATTGTTTGATATCTATGAGACTATTTTCCAATTCTTCCCTGAACAGCAAAAGTCTTGTATGTTCTAAGTCTCAGAATGATGCAATAGGCCTACTGTACCTGCCTCTCCTCTGCGTATGGCAGCAAAGTGAACTATACAAGCAGGCATCTCAACATCATTACTCCCATTTTGAAAGAAAAATAGAAATTTGCATTCTTTTTATTGGTTCTCTAGTAAAATATTCAAAAGTGATGTTTATCAGAAAAGTCTTGAATACTGTTAAATTATTTTAGCTGGTATTTAAAATTATGACAAAGAAGCCTCTGGGTTTTTTCTGGTGTAATTTGTTGAAATTGTCCAATTATGTGTTCATTGTATCAATTTTATTTCTTTTAGATAATATATATGTATATATATATATATTACTTTACCACATTTATTACTAAATTTTACACATGTACCTCTTTTTAATTCTACTAATGAAAAAATCATTTATATGCATTTTATAATTTATCATTAAATTAATTTTAATTCTACTGACTCTTTGGTCATTATTTATAAGCTTTTTATAAAAAACACTTGTAGGTGTTGAAAAGTTTTAAATGAGATGAAGGAGAAAGAAAATCAATCAAGAATAAAATGTCACTAGTACATGTGACATTCACACAAGTCACAGACACGGCAAGTTTTAGCATAAGTGGCTATTATTTTGATCTCTTATTAGTGAAAAGGGAAACTGAAAGGATTTTCCAACTATAGGTTAAGTGTTGTCAGGGAAATCAGAATGAAATAGTACAGGGCTGTCTCTTGAGCTTCATCCTGTACCACTTCACCATGTATTCCACTAGCACCAAGTAGCTTTCTACAAGAGCAGTTAGACTGTCAGGGCCACAGGACAAAAGGCTATAAAGAGTACCTATGTTCTGAGTGCTTGGTTGTATTTAGACTGAACAGCCTGAAGAGCATAAGAGTGAATTAAAGTAAATTCAATGACATAGAGACCTTTTCTTTGCTTCATTTAAAGGCTTCTTAATTTTTTACAAATCAGAACTTTTTTTGTGATAGTCAGTAGCATAGGGCTGTCTGTTGTCAAAGTTACCTTTTGTTTAAAGCATCCCAGTCCCTGGATTAGAACCAGGAATGGTCTCATTTTAACTAGTAAGCTCTGTATATATTATGTGTATGTGTATTTTTAAGTAAAATATATAAAATGCTTCCTATCGCTTTTCAAACACTGCTGTTACTTATCTCTTCTTTCTTACATTCTACCTCCATCTTCAATAGCTAACCAATGTCCCCCTCCATCTATCCTTCCATCTCTATCTCCCCCTGCACCTCCCCACTTTCCTCCTTCATAGCACTGTGTTTTACTATTCCCCTTCTGAGAGCATCACATGGTACCTCTCCCCTTCCCTAGCTTCTGAAGTCACTACAGATTGCACATTATATACACAAATTTAAAGGGCTCCTGAAGTAGTGGGGGAAGGAATAACTGAGGGATAGATATGATCAAAATACATGTATGGATTTTCAAAGGATAAAATGTACACCAAACCCCAGGAAAGGTTACTTATATTTCAATAAAATAGCCTTAAAGTTAGAAGTATAAAATGACACAAAGCTTTTGTGTAATGAAGAGGTCATTCAATATTTGTAAAGTTATGAATGTATGTGTACTTATTTTAGAGATAAATAAATGTAAATATAAAATATTAACAGACATACATGGTAGATGGGTAAAACGCAATACAGTCCAAAATAAACTAAACAAATATAGATAGGAGATATGTTCCCACATTTGATAAAACTACTTCAAATGTATAAACATAGAAACAACCTCATCAGCATTATAACACTAAATACAAAATTGTGGGGCCTGTAACATCAGGTAAATAAAGTAAAAGCCAAATCAACAGTCTAATTAAAATATTTGAAATGTGGATCCAACATGTTGGATGAAAACAAAGCATCTGTCATTTTTTTAGTTAAAGCTATTCTTTATTGATTTTTATTGAGCTCTACATTTTTCTCTGGTCCCTTCCCTGCCTCTCTCATCCCCCATTCAACCCTCACCCAAGGTCCCCATGCTCCCAATTTACTCAGGAGATCTTGTCTTTTTATACTTCCCATGTAGATCAAATCTATGGATGTCTCTCTTAGTGTCCTTATTACTGTCTAAGTTCTCTGGGATTGTGGTTTGTAGGATAGTTTTCTTTGTTTTATGTTTAAAAACCACCTATGAGGGGCTGGAGAGATGGTTCAGTGGTTAAGAGCACTACCTGCTCTTCCAAAAGTCCTGAGTTCAATTCCCAGCAACCACATGGCAGCTCACAACCATCTGTAATGAGATCTGGTGCCCTCTTCTGGCCTGCAGGCATACATGCAGACAGAATACTGAGAATACTCTATATATAATAAATAAATAAATATTTAAAAATATAAAATAAAAAAATAAAAATCACCTATGAGTGAATACATATGATAACTGTCATTCTGAGCCTGGGTTACCTTCCTCAAAATACTATTTTCTAGTTCCATCCATTTTTCTGCAAAATTCAAGATGTCATTTTTTCTGCTGTGTAGTACTCCATTGTGTAAATGTACCACATTTACCAAAATGTACCAAAAGCAATCTTCAGATTCAATGTAACGCCCATCAAAATTTCAGAAAAACTCTTCACATACCTAGAAAGAATGGTACACAACTTCATATGGAAAAGCAAAAAAATCCAGGATAGCCAAAACAATCCTGTACAATAAAAGAACTTCTGGAGGCATCACAATCACTGACTTCAAATGCTGCTACAGAGCTACAGTACTGAAAACAGTTTGGTATTGGCATAAAAACAGACAGAAGAACCAATGGAAATGAATAGAAGACCCAGTCATCAATCTACACATCTTTGAACACCTCAGTTTTGACAACAAGGAAAAAATACCAAATGGAAAAAGAAAGCATATTTAACAAGTGGTGCTCACATTACTGGATATCAACATGTAGAAGAATGAAAATAGACCCATATCTATCACCATGCACAAAACTCAAGTCCAAATGGATCAAAGATCTCAATGTAAAGCCAGTACACCAAACCTTATAGAAGAGAAAGTGGGAAATACACTTGAACGCATTGGCACAGGAGCCCACTTCCTCAATAGAACCCCAGCAACACAAACACTGAAAGAAACAATTAATGGGACTTCCTAAAACTGAAAAGGTTCAGTAAAGCAAAGGACATGGTCAACAAGACAAAACGACAGCTTACAAAATGGGAAAAATCTTCACTAACCCCACATCAGGCAGAGGTCTGATCTCCAAAATATACAAAGAACTCAAGAAATTTGTCACCAAAAGAACACATAATCCAATAAAAATAATGGAGTACAGATCTAAACAGAGAACTCTCAACAGAGGAATCTAAAATGGCTGAAAGACACTTGAAAATGTTTAACATCCTTAGTTGTCAGAGAAATGCAAATCAAAACAACTCAGATTCCATTTTGATAAGATTGCCATTTTTACTATGTTAATTCTACCTACCCAAGAGCATGGGAGATCTTTCCACTTTTTGGTGTCTTCTTCAATTTTTTTCTTCAAAGATTTAAAGTTCTTGTCATACAAGTCTTCCACTTGTTTGGTTAGAGTTACGCCGAGATATTTTATGCTATTTGTGGCTATTGTGAAGGGTGTTGATTCTCTGATTTCTTCCCCAGCCCTTTTATCATCTGTGTACAGGAGGGCTACTGATTTTTTTGAGTTAATATTGTATCCTGCTACATGACTGAAAGTGTTTATGAGTTGTAGAGTTCCTTGGTAGAATTTTGGGGATTGCTTATGTAAGCTATCATATCATCAGCAGTGAGAGTTTGACTTTTGTCTGATTTGTATCCCTTTGATCTCCTTTTGTTGTCTTATTGCTCTAGCTAACACCTCAAGAACTATATTGAATAGATATGGAGAGAGTGGACCACCTTATCTTGTTCCTGATTTCAGTGGAGTTGCTGGGAGTTTCTCTCCATTTAGCTTGATGTTGGCTGTTGGCTTGCTGTATATTGCCTTTTTAGGTATGTTCCATGTATCCCTGCTGTCTCCAAAACCTTTATCATGAAGGGATGTTGTATTTTGTCGAAAGCTTTTTTGGCATCTAGTGAGATGACCATGTGGTTTTTATTTTTCTGTTTGTTTATATGGTGGATTACATTGACAGATTTTCGTATGTTGAACATTCCATGCATCTTTGGGATGAAGATGACTTGATCATGGTGGATGGTGGTTCTGATGTGTTCTTGGATTCAATTTGCCAGTATTTTATTTAGTATTTTTGCATCAATGTTCATGAGTGAGATTGATCTGTAATTCTCTTTCTTAGTAAAGTCTTTCTGTGGTTTGGATGTCAAGGTAATCGCAGCCTCATAAAAAGAGTTTGTCAATGTTTCTTCTGTTTCTATTGTGTGGAATAATTTGAAAAGTATTGGTATTAGTTCTTCTTTGAAAGTCTTATAGCATTCTGAGATGAAACCATCTGGTCCTGGGCTTTGTTTATTTTTGGGGGGGGGGGACTTTTGATGACTGTTTCTATTCCTTCAGCAGTTACAGGTCTGTTTAAATTGCTTATCTGGTCTTGATTTAAGAATTCTGGTTTTGAAGTCTCCCACTATTAGTGTGTGGGGTTTAATGTATGATTTAAACTTTAGACATGTTTCTTTTTTACATATGAAGGTGCCCTTGTATTTGGGACATAGATGTTCAGTATTGAAATTTTCTCTTGATGGATTTTTCTTGTGACTAATATAAAATGACATTCTTTGTCTCTTTTGACTGATTTAAACTTGATGTCTGTTTTGTTAGATATTAGGATAGCTACACCTGCTTGTTTTTAGGTCCATTTTATTGGTATATATTTTCCCAACCCTTTACTCTGAGACGATGTCTGTCTTTGAGGTTGAGATGTATTTCTTGTATGCAGCAGAAGGATGGATTCTGTTTTCGAATCCAATCTGTTAGCCTGTGCTTTTTTATAGGTGAGTTGAGTCCATATATATTAATGGGTATTAATGACCAGTGATTGCTATCTCCTGTTAGTTTTTATTGTTGGTGATGTTAATTTGTGTGTTTTTCCTTCCATTGGGATTTGCTGCTATGAGACCATCAATTGTCTGTGTTCCTTGGGTTGGAGGTTTTTTTCCCATATTTTGTGTAGGGCTGAGTTTGTGGATAGGTATTGGTGAAATCTAGATTTGTCATGGAATATCTTGTTTTGTCCTTCTATGGTGATTGAAAGTTTTTCTGGGTATAGTAGTCTGGGCTGGCACCCATAGTCTCTTAATATCTGTATAATGCTTAACCATGACTTTCCAGCTTTCATTGTCTCCAATGAGAAGTCAGGTGTAATTCTGATAGTTCTAGCTTTATATGTTACTTGGTCTTTTTACTTTGCAGTTCTTAATATTCTTTCTTTACTCTGCATGCTTAGTGTTTTGATTATTATGTAGTGAGGGGACTTTTTTTTGATCCAGTCTATTTGGTGTTCTGTAAGCTTCCTGTATCTTCATAGGCATATCTTTCTTTAGGTTGGGAAAATTTTTTTCTATGATTTTGTTAAATATATTTTCTACGCTTTTGAGTTGAACTTCTTCTCCTTCTTCTATACCTATTATTCTTAGGCTTGGCCTTTTCATCATGCCCCATATTTCCTGGATATTTTGGGCTAAGCTTTTGATAGATTTAATGTTTTCTTTGACTGACAAGTCTATTTCCTCTACTGTATCTTCAGCGCTTGAGAGTCTCTCTTCCATCTCTTGTACTCTGCTGTTCATGCTTGTGTTTGTGGTTCCTGTTCAATTTCTCATGATTTCTGTTTCTATAATTCCCTTGGCCTGTGTTTTCCTTATTGTCTCTACTTCAGTTTTCAAGTCCTGAATTGTTTCTTTCATATGTTTGATTTTTTTCTTGGTTTTCTTTAAGTGATTTGTTGATTTCTTCAAACTTTTTGTTTGTCTTTTCCTCCATTTCTTTAAGGGAATTTTTCATTTCCTCTTTAAGAGTTTCAAAATTTCTCTTAAAGTTAATTTTAGGTCATTTTCTTCTGCTTCATCCATAACTGGTTGTTCAGGTTTTTCTGTTGTAGGGTCTTTGGGTTTTACTGGTGTTGTGTTGCTCTTTGCAGTGTTGTGTGTGTTATTACATTTTCTACTCATCTTTGTCTCTAATAGGAGTGGTTTGTGCTGTCTGAGATTCTGTTGAATAATCTTCTAGGTGCCAGTGAATCCAAAGCTCAGATGGTTGTTCCTTGTGGTACAGTCAGTGTCACATTCTAGTTACCCCATTGGTTATTCTGTGTTCCTAGAGATAGCTCAGCACTCCTGGGATTTGCTCTGTCTCCTTGGAGTTTGCTGTCTCAGGCCTACTTTAGCCTAGGTTACTGGCTTTACTCTGTTTCTGTAAATCCTGGTCTGGGTCCCCACCTGCAGAAGTCCCTGACTTGGAGTTGGACCTGGAAAGGTTTCTGGCTCTGGTCTACTGCCTCAGAGGTCCCAGGCTCAAGTGTGACTGGACCCAGAGAAGACGTGCTCACTCCCTCAGAGGTCCACATTATTTTAGGTTCCTGCCTATTCCCTTTGATGTCCCAGACCAATGCCCAGACCCACAGAGGTCCTAGCTCAAGCCTACTCCTTCTTAGGTCCCAGACCCACACCTAGGCCTGCCAAGATCTCTGGTTGATGTCTATTCCCTCAGAGGTCCCAGGTTCACTCATGCCCACACTGGCAGAGGTCCTGGCTCAGGACTAGTTCCTGGGGGGGTCCTAGACACATGTCCAGACCCACCAGGGTCCTGGGTTAGGTCCACTCCCTTGAAGGTCCCAGATTCACATCTAGAAACTCATCAGTCTCTGGCTCTGGCTCACTCGCTCAGCGGTTACCTCCCTGTATCTGTGCCGGTGGAGGTCACTGACTCTGGATTTGGTTGCTGGCTCAATCCTGATCTGCTAGTGTCCTGGAACTGGGTTGGTTCCCGGGAATGGATTTGCTCCTGGCTTCTGCTCCCAGTGGAACCTGTTCCCTCTCTGTCCTAGATAGCTGGTTCAGTCCCTCTCTGGTTCCAGTGGAGATCACTGACTCTGAATCAGATCACTAGCTCGATTCTGATGCGCCATTGTCACTGGACTGGGTTGACTCCTGGGACTGGATATGCTCCTGGCTTCCACTTCAGGTGGAGCTAATTTCCTCAGACCCTCTCTGTCCTAGGTAGCTCATTCAGTCCCACTCCTATGGGATTTGTTGCCCAAGGTGGAGTTCCTTGTTTCAGGGCAACTTTGGCCTAGGTTACTGGCTTTGACCTGTATCTGAAAATCCTTGTCTGGATTTCCTCCTGCCATAGTCCCTGGGTTGGAGTTGGACCTGGAAAGGTTTCTGGTTCCTGTCTACTGCCTTGGAGATCCCAGGATAAAGTGCGGCTGGACCTGCAGAGGACCTAGCTCAGGCTTACCCCTCAGAGGTCCCAGACTCACACTTGGACTCGCAGGGTTCCAGGTTCCTGCCTGTTCCCTTTAATGTCCCAGACCAATGCCTGGACCCACAGAGGTCCTGGCTCAGGCCTACTCCTTCTGAAGTCCCAGACTCACTCCTGGCCCCACTGAGATCTCTGGTTCCTGGCTTAGGTATACTCCCTTAAAGGTTCCAGACTCATGTCCAGACCCTAAGTGGTCTCTGACTCTGTCTCACTCACTCAGTGGTTACTCCCCTGTACCTGTTCTGGAGGAGACCCCAGGACTGGATCTGGTTGCTGGCTCAATCCTGATCTGCCACTCCATCTGCCATTTTTAAAGTCTTAGAAGATCTCATTCCATGAGCTTACCAATTCATCATTCCCACTGAACCCAACAACACCCAGTTCTCTTCTATTGTCTCATTACTGCATGAAAGTATATTTAACTTGTTAGGATAGAGCATTGACCTTTCCAAATCAAAAGTGAAACTTATTAAAATGTGAATGTACTCTAAAACTTGGAACATTCTTCATATCAAGGCCAAAGGGTGCCTAACCAAAAGCACTTGGTTTCACAACAATGCCAATGTTATTTTTTACCTGAAACAAAGATGCTTTAATGACTTGCCAAGCCATTTCCAACTTCCCATAGTCTGACCTTCTACTATTTCATCTACATTTCATATGTAGAAGCTCCAACTAAAGGAGATAATTAAAGTAGAAATGTGTGTGTGTGTGTGTGTGTGTGTGTGTGTTTATTTCCTTTATGTCATGAGAAGGTAATGTATGGACTACATTACAATATTCCTGCTACAGCTAAAAGAAATTTTTTCTCATTTTACTAAATTTTAAAACTAGCCAAAATGAGTTGTGGTTGACTATAAAGCCAGTCTCCATCCCACACTGAAGAATGGTAGTCCATAAAAATTTTTTCACAGAGACTTCTTTTTGTGTACCCCTGCAGAGTCAAAGACTTTTAAAACAGAATAATTCAGAATGCAATAACATTATCAACAGAACTCTAGCAACAGTTCAGTGATAGCTGATTATTTATTCAGAGTATTTCATAGGTAATAAAATTCCTTTATAATTCTTTTGCTCATGTATGTTTTTACTAAATCTGTTTCTATAAAATAGTATTTAATTAGGACCTGACAGAAAAAGAAGTTTCTCTGTGATTATTAGGATCTTTATCTTTTTCTATGTCCTTAAATTGTTCTACTAATGCAGTATGTATACAGTTACAGAATTTCTTCCAACAAATGTGTTTTCTGAGGCTAAGTCAAATGACAAATATCTATGTCACCTCAGGAAATAGAATCTCCCAAGGACAGGGCTCTGCCACTTCCTATGGCTTTTCTGATGGCATCTTTGACTTCCTTGTTCCTCAGGCAATAGATGATTGGGTTCAGCAGGGGAGTGAAAACAGCATAGACAGCTGAGATCAACTTGTTAGAATTAAATGAAGCAATGGCCCGAGGTCGGACATACATGAAGATCACAGCTGTGTAGAAAATGACCACCACTGTAAGATGAGAAGCACAGGTGGAGAAGGCCTTCCGCTGCCCAGTGGCTGAGGGTATATTCAGGATGGTAGAGACAATGAAGGCATAAGAAAGGACTGTGGCTGAGAGAGGAAACACAAGGATGACAATGGCTAGGGCAAAATCTACCTTCTCAGCCATCGATAAGTCCATACAGGCCAGTTTAAGGATAGGTGACACATCACAGAAAAAATGGTTCAAGATATTATTGCCACAGAAGGCAACTCGGGAAATGAAGTATACCTTTGCCATGGAGATACTGAAACCACTCACCCAGGAACCGATGGTCAGCTGAACACAAAACCCTGTGGTCATCATGACTGGATAACGAAGAGGCCAACATATGGCTACATACCGATCATAGGCCATGGCAGCTAAAAGTACGCATTCAGTACAGGCAAGAGATATGAAGAAATAGAGCTGTGTCATGCATCCCAAGAAGGAAATGGTATTGGGGTAAAATAGGAATCCAGCCAGCATCTTAGGTACAGTGACAGAAATATACCAGGCCTCCAGAAAGGACATGTTACCTAGAAAATAGTACATGGGTTTGTGCAAGGACCCAGTGACCCACACAGTAAAGATGATGACCAGATTCTCCAAAAGTACAAACAAGTAAGTTAGAAGGAAGATAAAAAAGAGCAGCATTTGCAGCCAGTGAGCTGTAGGGAAGCCCACGAGGATGAACTCTCTGATGTTGGTGATGTTTCCCTTCCACATAACTGCATTACCAAAAGATAAAAAAATTAATGTTAATATAAGAACATTCAAGAGTGATATTCAGATGGGTAGCAGGGGCCATTATGCTGGAGAAATTTTTATTGTAAAAATATTACTCTAAATTCTTCATCTATGATGAGTTTGATGTGGGAAACACACGCAGTCACAAGATGACTCCAGAAAAACAGAAACCACCTAAAACAAAGAGCACACAGCTAGAAATATTGAAATGGGATCATGAGGCCATATTTAGGATTTTAGTCTTTGGATCTGTATCAGGAATGGGTCTGCAGATGTCACTAGGGGTGAGAACTTTCCTGTCAGTATGCTTCCAGGTTCTAGAAGAAGCTATGAGGCAGAAAACCATGTGACTGGAAAATATTCCCAGATTTGTTCAATCAGCAGTGCCAGGAATGAGGAAAATTCAAAATCTGGATAAAATAAAAGCAGCACAACTACTAGAGAAGAAACCTCCTGGTCAGGATAGCAAATCATTTGGACACCTTTTGAAGACACTAGTGATGATTCTTTGTCCATGTTTAGAGCAGTGACTTTAAAAATAGAATAAAGAAAATTCAACACCTTTTATATGGCTTATATTATTACACTATATATACTTATATAGAGAATTATATATACATAATTATGGATATGATATGTAGTAGGTATTCAAAGATTTGACTATTATCCCCCTCCATGCATTCTGTTCCTATACATACACACATAAACATTCACATACATGCCAAAAATTTAAATTTATACTTTAGACACAGTAAAATGTCAATAATCATGGTTATTAATAAACTAGGCAGTAACAAAAATATAGTTTTATATGGCTGAAATCTTGTCTCTTAGTTTCTTTTCCAAAATTTGTTACTGAACCATAGATTTTAACAACCTTGGCATATAATGCTTTTTTTTTCTTTTACTTATTATGTCAGGAAAATTTACCTTTTTATTTGCCATTAGTTTTACACTTTTGAGTTATTGTCACATAAAACAATGTTCACTTGAACATAAGCCCTGCTATAGGAGGACAAATTAAAAGAGTAGAAGAAGGTGATGCAAAATAAGGTACCTATATTAAACACAGGGATGATTCATGTAAGAGGAGGATGAAATGGGAGTTCATCATGATACTTGGAAGAACATTAAATTGAAACTTGTGAATTATTTACTTCTGTAATTTTCCACTTAATGCTTTATGCAGTAGTTCACAATAAGTAGCGTGAATCAAGGGAATCAAACTATAGAGAAAAGAGAAATATAGTATATGAATATACTTACAAATATATGTGCACTAATACCATACTTCATATTATCTAATTACAACTTTACTTATCAGTCTAATCTATGCTTTCTTCAAACACATGTTAAAATTAAATATTGATGCAAATATCACTTGATCAGTTCTATCTAATTCTTGGCTATTGAAATTATAACTTTAGATACAAGTTGAACATAAATAGCGATTGAGGAGCATATTGGAGAAGGGAGGATTCAAGAGAGGTCCTGGCCCCCTAGGGGACAACATGGTCTAAGGACATTATTACAATTTGAATAGAGTTAGAAGCTGGCATAAAAATAAAATGAACTGAAGAGGAAACAGAAATTTAAAATAAAAAAACAGAACTCAGGGAATGGGAAAAAATGTCAAGTCTCAAACTGACCATAAATTACTTGGTTATTGTATATTGGGATAATGGCTATAGTGAATTGGAACTCAAATTTGACTTCTTTCTCCACCAAAAAGGATTATCCTTTAATTAATTTTGGTTGCTTCTCTCAGGAGACTTTTATACCCAAGAGGTATAAGAGAGGGAGAAAGCACATAGCTTAGCTCTGAACCACCATGAATAAGGTAGTAAAGGAATGTTTGAAGGTAGATGTATTTAGCATGTCTGATTTTAATGTATCATGTGACACATTATAGAAACATGACAGAAAACAGACTGAATGTCTAGAGAACCAAAGCAATGCAAATGTACTCACCATAGGAACATGCAGATGGAAAGTCTGAACTCTAGTCCATGATGTATTGCTTCCTGACATTATAATCTGGAGCAGACCTCAACTGCCTAAGCCACTTTATTCATTAGAGGAAAGGGACTATATAGCATAATTAATGGTAAGGAGGATCTAATTATTCCTTGTTTAAGACCTGGCTTCCCCTGGATATTAAAAAGAGAAAATAGGCATGGAGTTTGGTAGCACATACCTTTAATTTCATAGCTCAAAAAACAGAGGTAGGTAGATTTCTGTGAGTTCAAATCCAGTGGTCTACAAAGTGAGGTCCAGGAAAGTTGGTGCTAAATAGTAAGACCTAGTCTCAGAAACAACTAAAGAGAAAGAAAAAAATGAAGTAAGATGGAAAAGGGTCAGTTTCTTCTGTTTAAAGACATGAAAGGAGAGAAACAAATCAACAAACAATTATTGTCCAGTGACTGATAGTCACAAATATGCACTGCCAGGTATCTTACTGGAGGAGGGCCCACTGTTCCATATACTAAATAGGACTTACTTATTTGAACCTGGATAGTTGAGCCCTGATGGTTGAAAACTCATACAAGGGAAGAAATAATACTGTGATAGTTTAATAAGATTTGATAGCATGCACCAATAGTGAAACTGATACAGAATTACTGCAAGTTTGAATCCAGGATGGTTTACATGAGTTACAAGACTGTGCAACAAGACCCTTCTAAAAGCAGACAAACAATTTTTTTAAGAAAGATGATAGCTAAAATATAGTACACTTCAGAAAAGTAATCATCTAGCTCATCTCTTTTATGCATTAAATTCATCTGTTTTACAATTGTTTACTGAGAACCTAATATGGGACAAGCACTTTCTGTACATTTAAGTGGCTCAGTTAACAAGATAGATAAACCAGGCAGAGTGCTCTTCAGTAACTACATCCTAAGAAAGAAAGCAGGCAGTCAAAAAGTGAATACAGCATGTAGAAGAAATGGGAAAATTCTATGGAGAAATTTAACCCAGACATAAAAATAAAAAATAAAAATAAAAACATGAGTGCAGACAGTGACAATATGCTGATATTTTAAACAGAAAGATAAGGACAGAACTCATTAAACAGTCATGAAGAACATAAAAAGCATTAGGCATGGAGCATCCTGATGAAGAGGTTTTCTGAGACAAAAACCAGCTCTTTAGTGTGGTGAAAGCAGAGTGGATAGAGAGAGACATGAGGTCATAGCCGTAAAGAGCAGGAGACCTGACTGTGAGCAGATCCATTGCATTCCTTCTGATGCATGGCTCACATTTGCTGTTTACTGGACTGGTTTAGGAAAGTTTTGAGCAGTTAGATAGTTAAAAAATCAGAAGTTTAGGCATGGGGCTCACTAAGCATTAGCATGTGTGAAGACCTGGGTTTAATCCCCAGAACTTCAAAAAAGTCTCAATAAAGTATTGTTAGCTGAATTATTTCCTACACATTTTGAAAGTGAATCAATTGATCAATCGTGTCTCCCTAAAAGTGGCCATCTTGTTCTTTACTGATCATGCTTCTCTATCTGCTTTAGGACACTGGCTATCTGCTAACCCTGTTTGACTATTTCTACTTCTTCTGCACCCTCTCTATGATAGCTACCTCTCCAGAAATAACCAAGTTTTTTCCGTCTTAAATTGTAAAATTTTTTTTGGTTTTTCAAGACAGGGTTTCTCTGTAGCTTTGAAGTCTATCCTAGAAATAGCTCTTGTAGACCAACTTGGCCTCGAACTCACAGAGATCTGCCTGCCTCTGCCTCCCAAATGCTGGGATTAAAGGTGTGCACCACTACCGCCCAGTGTAAATTGTCAATTTTTAACAAATGTAGTTGCACACACCTATAAACATAGCATTCAGTGGTTGAGCGAGAGGATTATGAATCCAAGGCCAGCATGGAAAAAAATCAAACAAGATGTTTTCCACTCATTGAACTCACCTTTTACTTTCTCCTGCTATGAATTTAGCCCAGTAGTTGGAAGCAGTTGACAACTGCCAAGGCATTGCAGCTCTTTAGCAAATAACCCAGAGGAAGAAACAGTCATCTGCAATAATCATCACATTAGAATATCGAGTACACTGAGAATTCAAGATTGAGACTGATTTTTTTGGCTGGGGAGCTCAGAAAGCCTTAAAGACACCGCTTGGACTGCATGAAGCATTGCAAGGTTTTGAAAAGGGAGATGACTACCAAGGAAAGAAAACCAAAAATGTAAAAGTATAGAGTGAAGAAGTGGGATTGAATGATAGAGTTGGATTTTGATTGGAAATAATAGGGGCAGAGAAAAGAGAGCTGAATAAGGAGAAAACTGGAGAGTGAGTTATGTAGTATTAGTTCTCTGTACACTGTCTTATGAATGAAATAAAATTAAATTTATGCCCTGGCAATGCTGAAGCATGCATGTGTAGTCTGTATATGTTGGTTCTGTTGAACTTATCCATATCGGGTTTCGTGGTCTGAGCTGATGACAACTGACCAGGTCTCTCCCTCCAAAGGACTTAAGATCTCATTACAGATGAGTGTGAGCAACCATGTGGTTGCTGGGAATTGAAGTCAGGACGTTTGGAATAGCAGGCAGTGCTCTAAATCACTAAGCCATCTTTTCTCACTTATAACAACATATTGACAAATACCTCTTCTCACACTGGCCACATGTGGAAAAAGAGTTGAGTCTTGTTTCATAACCTCTAGTATTAGTCCATTATTGTTGAATTACATGCTTATTTTAAAAACATTAGTAGGACTGTATAGGTTCAAGCATTGCCTAGATTCCTATCCACACTCCATCACTCTGGTGGAGTATTTGGCTGAGGGCCACATGAGGCTACTGTCCTACATTTTCACCTTGCTGAATATTCACCATGTTTTTCTACCTTACTTTTAGTACCTTCATTTTTCATGATAGCTTTTGGTCACTCCAAAATCAAGTAATCTATAGTGATATCAACAATAAAAATTAATTGGATGTATCACACAGCAAAATATGAACCATTTCTTTCCTAGATGTTATATCACTTAATTCTCACCACAACATAATAAGGTGGCTATTACTGGTTCCACACTATAGGTAATAGAGTAAATATTGTGACTAAATTCACACACACTACTAGGGGATGTGATGACATTATAATGTAAGACTAACTCTCCAGAACCTACAGCACTTCTACTTTGTTTTCACTATATAACAATAGTATTTATTCAAAAATTGATCTCTCTTTCAATATGTGTATCTGTGTGTGTGTATTTGTGTGTATGAGTGTGTGTGTGAGTGTGTATGTTGTATTCCTTCTTCCATATATTTAATAATCTAATCTACTCCTCCAATAATTCTGATCACATGTTGATCCTTCATTGTCCTTCACCTTGATGTTAAAATAAGGGAGATTTTTTTTCAAGTCCTTTTACCCAAATTCTGCATCTAAAATCTAGCTCCTACGCTAAAGCTGAGCTTTTAAGTTTTCTTCTTTTTATTTATTCTTCTATTATACTGACTATAACCTCCTTCTCTCCATTTCTCCCAACCTTCACACACATCTCCTGCCTACTCTAGATCCACTTCTCTTTCCCTTCATAAAAGAGAAGGCCTCCCAGTGATATCAACCAAGCATGGCATAACATAATGCAATAAGACTAGGCACAAACCCTCATATCAAGGCTGGATGAGACAACCCATTAGAAGGAAAATAATCCCAAAAGCAGATAAGCGTCAGAGACACCCCAGTACCATTGTAGGGAGTTCCACAAATACCCCAAGCTAAACAACCACAGTATGTTTGCAGAAGATGTAGCCCAGACCCTTGCAGGTTCCGTGATTGCTGCTTCAGTCTCTGTGAACCCCAACAAGCCCTGCTTAATTGATTCTGTTAACTGTGTTCTTCTGGTGCCCTCAAGCCCTCTGGCTTCTATAATCATTACTCCACCTCTTCTACAGGGTTCCCAGAGCTCTGCCTAATGTTTAAGAGTGGATCTCTGCATCTGTTTCCAACAGCTGCCAGAAGAAGCCTCTCTGATGATGATTGGGCTAGGCAGAAATTTAAGGGTATAGCAGAATGAAAATTATTTCATTGACTTTCTTGGCTTTTAGGTCAGTAATATTTGGTTGTACACTAGGTCTCTGGACCATCCAGCTTTTGTTTCCTGTCCAGAGCTTCTATGGTCAGTCTAAAGTTCCCATCATCTAAAATTGTTTGTCGTGAGAAACTTTCATGTTTATAAAATATTTAAAAACTCCTAACTCATAATGTTGTTCATTAAACACCATCTGAGTCTGTGGACTTATGCTTCTATGGTACACAGACCTCTGATCCAGTCACAGACTAGCTATGCCCTAATTACTTTGTAACTCTTTGAAAGACTTAGTAGGATTGGAATACTGACTCAGAGAAAGTGGCTCACCTGTTAAGTCAAAGAAAAAGAACTTATGTAGGTAATCCAGAAGACGCTTTGGGTTTTCCAAAGAAGTCAGAGAAAGTGAGATGAGAACTAGAGGAATACTACAAAGGGGGGAGTTTATTTATCTGGGGTAGAAGGCAGGAATAATAAGAAAAACAAACTTCCAAGTTTGGATGAAAAACAGTCTGCAGAGAATAGCTCTGAAACCTTAACAGATACTGGCAGAATGTCTACTGATTATTTAAGAGAGTACTAAATGTCATTCCTATTTAGTCTGGGTTACCTTATATAAATATGAATGTGAACATGTGCATTAAACCCATCTGTTTCTTCCTATACTCCTAACATTGCTGCCTGTGCCACTTATGATCTAAGTCCTATGTTCCTCTAAATTCTAATATTCTTTCTTTGCTAGATAACAACACAAGGTTGAGCTACTCCTGAGAAGTGTGAAGTTCTTCACTGTGTCACTCTTAACAATAGTCTAGTCATACATATTCTTCCTTGTTCCTGAAATTCTTCCTAACTCATACCCTAGGAAAGAGCTTGTTCAATTATTATCCTCTGCCAAACCAACCATGGCCATCCACTTCCTTTTCCACACCCATCCAGCCTTCCTACTGTTTTTCCTTGCAACCTCTGATTTTGTAACATTTCTCATCTTCAAGTATCACATGGTAACATTTTGTTTTGCTTTCCTATCATTGTAAGATTTATGAACACCTTGAAAATACCAGTTTTATCTCGTTTTTTACTTACCTTGACATCTCTATTTTCTGTCACAGTCCCTGGGTTGTGTTAGATCCTTGATAAGAAAATTAGTTGTGAAATTCAATTAATACTGGGTATTACACTAAACCATATTTCATAGATCCTTTGCTGCCCTGGTGAAGTAAGTCACGTGCTTTGAGTCTAGTTTAGAGATTTTGGTTTAGTTGTCTTCTTACCAGACTGATGGACAGGCTTCCTCGTGAACACAAACTTGTGTTTGCTCCTGAAAGTGATTGGAAAACAGAAGGTGACCAAAGGGGAATTAGCAAAAGCAGCATCCGAGCCTGTTTAGATCTTGGAAAGTTGTTTCTCTATAAAGTCAGAGTTTCACAGCATTTTTCTTCTTCACAAAATAGACTACAAGGTCTAGAGTCCAAGAAAATGGTAACTCTTTCTGTTATTGAGCCTAGGAAAATGAAACATCACTTTAATTTGCATATATCAGAAAAAATTAAGTCCAAAATTTGTTCATACTTTTGGGCTTGTTTGATACCACTAGAGCCCAGTATGGGAGAGATTTTTCTGTTGATTGTGATTTTTTTTCTATTACTGTTCACTGTATTTCCAAGTCCTCTCCCACTCTTGCTCTTGACCTGTTTCTCTGTTAACAATCCCAGCCTGCTTTATATGTTGGCTCCTCCCACTGTCTCTCCCAGGCAGAGCCTAGAACTGGATAAGTCCCATGCCTTCATTTTCCTCCCTCTTTGTGATAAAATAACTATGTTTCTTCAATGTGTTAATATTGCTTGAAAAAGGATGCAGATGAGGGGATCAAACCGCACACAAAAGAATTTCACAGAAGTTTGATACATATTAGGCTCTCAGTAAGTGCAAAGCTCATGTCTACTCCTTTCTTCAAAGCATTAAAAATAAATAATTGTACACAGGGCTAGAAAAGGGAGCATCAAGAATAAAGCAAATTTGACGGTTTTGTTTTCTAAGTAGCATAATATTGGCCCTCTTAATTTTTTAAAATAATTATCTTGGTTCTTGCTTTTAGAAGCTTGGTAACAGGAATATCTGTTCTTAGGGATCCAAGAGGAAAACAAAAAGGAGTCCAGAGCAAAGGAGGGTATGAAAGAGGAAAGTAGGAAAGGAACGTATACATAGAGCAAACAGCTTTGAGTATTTCTGTTCCAATTAGTTTGCAAGCTTCACGCTCTCCTCTAGCTTAATTTTTCCAACGCTCCTGCTATTTTCAGGATGCTAAGAACTAGAAGAACAGCTATGATTAGATTTTGTATCAAAGAACAAGAACAAGAAAAATATTCAGGTCTTTCAGATTCTGAATATTAGGCCAATGGAACAGAAAATGACTTTATGTATTAGATGTGGTCCAAACCTAGTCGGAAATGATACAGTCCTGGTCATCAATTAACAAGTTAAGGACACAGATCCTCAAAACTATGTGACAAGATGTGCCGTAGCCTGCAACCTTATTTCTTCTTATGTCTCTCTTTGAGAACAGTAAGTGGCAAAAACTGAAGATTAATGCCTATTATTCAGTTATTTTCTCAATCTGCTAAATGTTCTTCTGTGAGATAAAACTAAGAAAAAATTGGCTGATAAAAATTAGTGGGGTCTTTATAATCGTCATGTAAACACATTTTTGTAGTAACTATGACTAAAAGCAAAGTTGTGAATTTATTTTCATGAAAATATAAATATATCAATTTATTCATTGAATCAAACCCTTCATTTTATAACAAGTAAAAAAATGGTAATTTAAAAGAAAATAGCCCGACGTGGTGGTGCACGCCTTTAATCCCAGCACTCGGGAGGCAGTGGCAGGCAGATCTCTGTGAGTTCGAGGCCAGCCTGGTTTACACGAGCTAGTTCCAGGACAGGAACCAAAAGCTACGGAGAAACCCTGTCTCGAAAATCCAAAAAAAAAAATAATAATAACTTAAGTGGTAATTTGAAAGAAAATAACTACTATAACCAGTTGTTAATGTGAGGTGCCTATGATATTGTTCTATGTATGCTTACAGAGTTGATTTTCCACCCTTCTTAGGCTTACTATAGTTATTAATAACTGAAACATTACCACTCCAGGATATCTCAGATATTTCAGAAACCTTTGAATTATTATATGTGTGATTTATTTGCCATAACATTTCTCAGACATTGAGATGAATAACATTGTCTCTATTTTAAATATGAGCTTTCCAGTGACAAAGTCATGAAGCCACCATGGCTTCATCATGGAAACCATCCACAAGAATCAGATACTAATATTGGCACTCATATGCCTAATCCATGGCAAAGTCTTCAGATCTGTAAAAGGGAAACAAAGGTTTAGAGCAAGTAATGATTTTTCTATGGTGCTTACATCATCAACATTCTAATAGCAACGTCCCCTCTAAGTCAAATTAATTGAAAGGGGAGTTAATTACTTACCATATTCCCATGAAGAATGAGAGAAACCCTTTGGTTGAATGTCAGAAAATCTTTTTACTCCAGAACACTTATCTCAGCCACAGAAGATAAAGTCGCTGTTGCTGATGAATGACGAGAGAATTATAGCTTACCTAATTCACGTAAGCTAAGGAAAGCCCCACAACTGACTGCCCCCTGCATGCAATCCGTGTGTGAGTCAACACCTCACACAGATTCCACATACACCAAATACCACGTAACATTTGTCATCCTGGGCTTGGCTTGTTTTGCTCTTCATAATGTCTCCAAAGTTCATCTATGTTGTCACATATGACTAGCTCTTCCCCTTCTAAAGGTTGACTTGGTGACTAGATAAGCTTTAGTGATTTATTGTTCAGACCAGTAACAATATCAGATAGTAAACATACATCATGTACTGAAAAATTGTTGAACTATTAGACTGTGTTTCCATTCACAACAAAATACAAGTGAGATATTATATATACCTTAATCATTCTACATTGTGAATCTATGTCAAATCTATTATCTGCTTTAAATTTTTATAATTATAATTTTCAGTTAAATTGAAACATAATAATAAGTCCCGGACAAGCATTTAAAGATAAGTGAAGGTTTTAAGCTAACCTCAGTCTATGAGAACTGTTGAAACAGATATGAAAAATCCAGGATAGTCACATCAGTCAAAAAACTAAAAATTTAAACATTTTATGAAGTATGTAGTATTTTAAACTTAAATATATGCTAGAAATTTTGAAGGTACAGGCCTGGAGGCAATACAATAAAAATATTACAGATATTATATATTAAGACAGGGAATGACTCACCATATGGTAATTGACAATCAAATGCATAATAATCGGGATTAATTTAGGTAACTGAGCCATAAGCAGATGTATAAGAAACTTACAATCTAGAATGAGAATCATGTTTGCATCCAAATTATTATCCATAGGGTAGAATATTACAATCAAGATACCATTAATTATTTCATACCTAGAACATACCAGAATGAGATTACAAGCATGTTCCACCATGCCCAATTTTTTTACATGGGTTCTAAGAATCAGACTCAGGTCCTCATACTCTTGTTGTCCACACTTTACCAACTGTTCATCCCTAGTCCCAGGATCTTAAGCTCAATATTGACCTGGAATGTTCATTAATTCTCCCAATATTTCCCACTTATTCTATACCCAATGGGGTAATTTTAAAAATGGGTTTTATCTAGGAGATAGCGAAACTCAGGTATTGATTGAGAGTATCTGGAACAACATATTTAGAAAATTCTTCCACAAACCTTACAGTGCAGTGTGTTTACTCTGATAAAATAACCCAAAGAGGAAAAGGTAAGGGGATGCAATTCACATATTGTTAAAATTTATGTTGTCCAGTGTAAAAATAATTTCCTAAATATTCTCTCTCTTTCCCTCTCTCTCTTTCTCCCTCTCCCTCTCTTCCTTTCTTACTCCCTCTCTCCCCCCTTTTCCTGCTGAAACTTTCCATTGACAATTGAATGAAACCAATGGCCAACAGGTTGAAGTAATCCAATCCATGTGATTGACTCCTCTTTCCTCCTTAAAGTGTACAAAGAAAAAGAAGCTCGCAAAACAAAGCATGAAGCAGAATGGAGGAATAGTGATAAACAATGCATAGGCTTATCATATCAAGGAACATAACAGGCATTGTAGAGACTCAGAAGAAGGAGTTACTTGTTGCTCTAGAGGGTTTTGTACTATGGTAGAGAGGTCAAACAAAAACTGAAAATTGAGAACCTGTCATCTATGATTAAAAGGTGTGACAAGCAAGGCTGACTAGTCAACTCACCTTGCTCCTGCGTCGATATTGGGAACTATTATTCATTTGATAAAAGTTTCAGAAACAACAATTTTTAAAGTATAAAACAATTGAGCAATTGAGCTTACCTCTACAGAAAGAAATATTTGAAAAGCAGAGCTAACATAGAAGTGAGTGATAAAATGGTAATTGTTATTATGTAAACCAACAGTATGCTTCAGTGCAATTACGAACAGTACAATTGGTACAGCATTGCTATCAGTTATCATTACTTCTCTCTGTGTACATTAATCACTAGATTGTACTTTCTCTTATAGAAATCAATCACTGATGCTAATGTCCTCCAGAGCTACTACTACAGATTAGAGATGCAGAGAGCACCTGATTCAATGCATTTTGAGCAAGATTTCTGGGGATCAGACAAAGGCTTTGATATTAATTTAGTTTCAACCATTGAAAACTTATTTAACCTCGTTGTACTTCATTTTCTCAATTTGTACATCAGCCAGGTGACCATAAAGTACTCTGTGAATCAAATAGCTCATTTTGAGAAAAATACAAGCAACAGCCCCTATATATTATATGTCAACTAGGACAAAATAGTTCAAGACACTGTAACTATCCAGTTATAGCATCTTTAAATTATTGAATAATTAAATTATTCAATAATATTAAAAATAAAGATTTGGTCCATATTTATTTATCTATTCTTGCCTGTACTATGATTTCTTTACAAATACAAGTTGAAGTGAAATTGTTAATAAAAGGACCATGATAATTCTCATAAATTACACAAGCAAAGTCTTTTTCTTAAGATAAGGAGATCAGCTAAGCACGAAACGCTGACCACCTCCCAAGGTCTTCTTGATAGCATTCTTGACTTCCTGATTCCTTAGGCAGTAGATGAAAGGATTCAGCATGGGTGTAAGGACTGCATACACAGCAGAGATGAGCTTGTTGGAATTAAAAGATGCAATAGCTCTGGGCCGGACGTACATGAAAATCATGGCTGTGTAATAAATTACAACCACAGTGAGGTGAGAGGCACAAGTAGAGAAGGCTTTCTTTCTTCCCTGGGTGGAGGGTATGCGCAGAATGGTGGACACGATGTAAATATAGGAGAACACAGTGGTAAGAAGTGGAAAGACAAGGATGACAATAGCCAAAGCAAAGTCTACTAACTCAGCTGTGGACATGTCTTTGCAGGCCAATTTAAGGATTGGTGAGATATCACAGAAAAAGTGGTTCATGACATTAGAGCCACAGAAAGCAACATGTGAAATGAAATAAACCTTGACAACAGAAACCATGAAACCACTAAAATAGGAAAGGGCCATCAGCTGTATACAGTAAACTGTGGTCATAATGACTGGATATCGGAGAGGGTGGCAGATGGCCACATAGCGGTCATAGGCCATAGCTGCCAAGAGCACACACTCTGTGCAGGCAAGTGAGATGAAGAAGTAGAGCTGGGTCATGCAGCCAGTGAAGGAGATGTGCCGTCTCTGCAGGAGGAATCCATCTAGCATCTTCGGGACTGTGACAGAGACATACCATATCTCTAGAAAGGACATGCTACTTAGGAAATAGTACATAGGCTTATGGAGGGAGCCAGTTGCCCAGACAGTGAATATAATTACAAGATTCTCTGCTATAATCAACATATAGACAACAAGGAAAATGAAGAATAGAAGAACCTGTAGCCAAGGGGCTGTAGGGAAGCCCACCAGGATGAACTCACTGACCAGAGTAATGTTCATGTCCAGCATGATCAAAGGTCATGGGAGATGTTGAAGTCTTCTGTGGTAACACCACAAATAAGGTCAATATCTGGGGCAGCAGACAAAAACTGAGTTAGTAATTCACTCTTCTTGTGAATAAGATTCATAATAAAATTTATATTAATGCTTTATTCTTCAATGAGATAAAATAATTTCCATCAAAATGTTTTCTTGAAAATTTTTCCAGATTCAAAAGTTCACTTTTGGCACTCCCCACATACTAACAGACCTTGGAAGAATCTTGTCTGTCCCTGAGTTTCCCACTACTTTCAGGAATGACTGGGGTCATGTTGCTTATATACCAGACCAATTCTCATATCTCAGAAAAGTTTCTTTATCAGCAGACAGAAGCTATTACAAAGATACATAATTGTTTAAAACACAAAAGAAAGTGGTCATGTAGTACCCAATCCCAAGCTACATTGCAGCCTCTATACCTTAATCCCAGAAAACATCACAGAAGGGGAGGATTGTAAGAGCTAGCTAGATGATGAAGCCTTCTGCTGCTAATGTCTCCTAGTTGTGATAGGAAATGTCTCTCAATAAATTTCAACAAATATGATTCCCTAAAGAAGACAAGTTGACATGCCAATGCAGATGAGGAAAATTTCACAAGGTCTCAAACCTACATGAAGGCATTCAGACAATCAATGGGTGCTGAGAGGCGGGAACTATTTTCTCCATTGATGACACCCTGATAGATTATTAGATCCCAAGTGGTCAGCCCTGAATACATGTGCATGCATGCCACACTAATGGACTCTTTAGGCTTTGTGGGTGGGGGTAGTGAGGGGTGAAAATTATGTACATAAAATTCTCATATATGAAATTCTCTGCTTACATTTTGCACTCTTCAAAATTAATAGAAATATGAAGAACACATTCACATATGTATTTTATAGTAAATTAAAGTTTATTTCATATGTGATGGAACATAATTGGAACATATAATTGGAAGGTTAATTTATTGACTCTGAAAAGTTCCTGCAGACTCATGTCTCTATATTGTTAAGTGTGAAAATGACCCATGTGGCTTTGACTTTCAAAAAAACTGAAAATAATCAAAATGGACCTTGTTTTGATTGATTTACTTTGTGAGTTTTCTCTATTTTAAAGAAATCTTTTAAGGAATCAGAATAAAGAATTTTTGTTTGAAAAAAAAACACTTCTACCCTAATACTTTTCCCTACAGACAGTGGAGGGAATGCTAGCACCATTCCTAGACCTTTGTTAAAGAAGATAGGCACATTACCCCCTCCACATCGATTCTATTTCTGTTCAACTAGGAAATTACTGAACAAGCTCTCATTCATTCCTGAAATAGAATGATGGAGATAAGCATACAATCAGAAAATCCTCAAAAAGTTTAGATTTTTAGTGATATTTTAGCTATTTCTTTGACCCACAGTTTCTTCAATTGGAGTATATGGAAGTTTTTATATCATAATAAGTATTGGAAATGTCCACTTAGGAGAGAGACATCTATAAGAACTATGTCAAGAAGTTGCAAAGATGAGTCAGTGGATGCTGCACTTGTCATCAATCGTGAGGGCCTGAATTCAGATCCCCGACACTCTTGTAAATCGTTGGTGTGCATGGTGACCTGTCTGGAATCACTGGGAGGACCTGAATTCACATCTCCAACACCCTATTAAATGATTAGAATGCATGGAGACCTGTCTGTAATCCCCACATGCTGGAATAAAAGAAAGAGACTAGCTGCAGTTAGCTGGCTAGCCAGACTACCAGAGAGGCCCACTCGAGGCTCAACAGGTGACCCTGCATTAAGATAAAGAGACCTCAGAGAAAACATCTGAAGTTAACTCACTCCCTCTGTAACAATCTGCGCTTCTGTCATGAGCCACACAATTACCTCATACTCACCACTACCTGCAATTTAAGATCATGAATTTTACAATCAGGGCGAGGTTTCAAGTCTTCTTTACAATACTTGGCAGTTGTGTTCTACATCACTGAATAAGTATGCCCTCCATTTCCTGTCCTATAAAGTGAAAAGTAACAAAAGCACATGTCAACCTCATCTGAGATGTGAGAATTGAATAAAACAGTGTATAGGAGCCACTTAACATAGAATTGATGCATAGGCATCTCCTATTAGTGGTGACCACCATTGAGTTACACTAGACCCATGGATACTTACTCAGTCATAAACATGTGCAGGTTTCCACTCGTGTACTCATAGACACAAGCAGTTATTCTTCTCTTTCTTTGTTCACTTTTTCTGCTAGTGTTCATGGAATAAAACAAATCAAGATTTGTTAGAAAATTGAATCACAGCATCCATAAAAAAAGTCTCTGAATTATAGATCATTCATGTCTTTTCTCTAACTTAATTTTTAATGAATTGTTTTCATTATTTCAGCACATCCAATTCCTTCTTCATAACTTATAATCTAGTATTAAGCCATAAGGGTGTGATCCTTGTTTAGAAGCAAAGACTTTCTAAGCTCTGATCTTTCATGGTATCCTAAGGAAGAATGCTTTGTGATTCTTTTTTACACTCCTGAATTATGTTTGTTCTAATGAGCGTCAACACTCACTGAGCTCTTCTGGAATAAGAAATGTATTTTCAGTGCCTACAAGCTACAAGGTGCACATTTGTCACAATTGCCCCAAGTTTAAGTAAGCATCTGCTGACTCTTTGTTATCCATTTTGTATCCCTCGAATATTCTTTATCTTCTTAAAGAATACAGCTTGTAATCACTGAGACTCTCCTCACCTTTCTGGAAAGCTTCTTCTGGGTCCAACAACGTCTCTTGTTATCACCAACCACTAACCATTGTCTTCCCTTCTTTACTCTGAGAATGAAAATCTCTTCAGACATCTACACTGATTTTGAGAAAGAGAGCTACTCTGTGGAATCTTATACTCCTGTGAGAGCAGACGGGTATTTGGTCTGCATGGTAGTGACGGCAACTACAAGACAAGAAGAGACTGGATATATATTCAGCACTTACTTATCTCTTTTTTTCTCTTGTGCTCTCTCCCCAAGGACCAACTTAGATCTCCTGTTTCTGGCTCTGGGTAAACTTGTTGTGCTCTGCAAAGAACTTGGAAAGCTGAACCTCTGTCTACTTTTCAAATTCTGTTTAATATTGAATCAAATTTATTTGTACTTATTAGTGTGATATGAATAAAATCACAAATACTTACACCAGTATATCAAGAAACTAGAAATAATAGAATAACCTAAATTTAAATCAGTAGAAAAATATAAATAAAAAACTAAAGCAAATATAAATTAAATAAAAAACAAAAAATATATATAATTTTAAGAAAAGATCAGTGAAAGTAAACAAAGATGATCAGATTAAAAGGAATTGTGGTTTATCTGTGCAATAAACATTCTCTAATATTTAGATTTGTTTATTCTATTGTTTATGTATAGAAGTATTTTGTCTCCATGTGTATATGTATATATGCATATATACAAGCATACCTGGTGCCCATAGAGGCCAGAGAGGAGCACTGGATCCCTTAAAACTAGAATTACAGGGTATTATAAGTGTCCTGTGGGTGCTGGGAACTAAACCTTGATTCTTTATAGAACAACAAGCACTCCTAAGCACTGAGTCAAATCTCCAACTTCAGTATTATTTGCTCTTTTCAAAATAAGGATATTCAGTTACTCACAGCAACATAGATTAACCAGAGGTCCATTTAATAAGATAAACCAGAATTATTAAAATTTGCATTCAGAAACAGAAAATAGAATGGTGATTGTTAGTCTTGGGAACATTAGAAAGAAAAAGGAAATATTAGCCCCAGGATGGATTTTTCCTAAGTTCTAAGATGAATGATTTCTGAGAATTGAATGTATAGGATGTTAACTGCTGTTTATAATCAAGTGTATATTAAAATTGTCAATGAATGACACAAAAATCACAGGTAAGGTGATAAATATGTTAATTAGCTTTATTTGAGTCATCATTTCACAATGTATGCAAATTCTAAATCATAGTATACACCCTAAATAAATAGCTTTTACTTGTCAACCATGGCTCGCTGAAGCTAGAAAGGCATAGTCAACTAAGATTACTTAAAAATAAAATTTCAAAACAACAGAAAAACAGCTTTCAAACTTCTTTGGGTTGACTACAGAAATGTTAACTACTTTCTGTGCTGAGACATGAAGTTTGGCCAGAATTTGATCAGCAAGAATGAACTGAGAAAGATTTTGTTTAAACAGAAGCACAGGAAAGACTATGAAAAGATTAGAATGTACAAGAGATGACCAAATAATTTTACCTCTAAAGAGAAAGCCATGCCCATTGCCTTGAACTCTCAAACACATTCAGTGACTGAATGGGTCTTTGTAACATCCATTCTGTGTGGTAAGGAGGAAGTGTCAACTCCCTCTGCCTGTCAGACTGCCACAGCCTGGTGATCTGGAAACATCAGCTATAAATTATGCCTCCAAACAATCCAAACATCTAAATCCAGTGCTGTATGTTTTATAAGAATGTGGGCCCAAAAGATGCAACCTAGAGTCAAAAGCTCCTGATAGGAACAGTGGATGGTGCCTAGAGAAATGAGGACTATAAAGATGTCCAAATCCCTGAGAATCTAGTTTATGTTAGTAAGAGTGTGGTGGAAAGTGAGCCTAGCCTGTCTTTCTTCTTCCTCCAATCATATCCTTTGTCTAAGTATATGTGGTGAGTTGGTATTAATTCTCCAGAGGCTGAGATCACACGACTTTACTAACTGAGACTGTGGAGTATAAAACTCAGAGAAGGAAATTTTGTCCTAAGAAATGATTCTAAAAGAAAATGATGAGTTCATCTTCACAGACCCTTGTTCTCTGTGTTGCATGAGGCCATCCACTCCCATACACTAGTATCCAGATGCGATTTAAAGAGTAGGTAATTGTAAGGGTAAAAATATATAAAGTAGTGACTGTGTACAATTTTTATTTAGTTTATGTCTCTTTTCTTAATGAGCTTATTTTTAAATGTTTGTATTACCTGGTTCTGTGGCACAATGGATATCATTTAGACTTCTAGATAAAGAAAATATATGCATTACAGAAATTTAATTCACAAAAAGTATAAGAGGTTCTTTTTTTTTTTTTACAAAAGACTAATGTGTTTCCTGTATGCTTTACTGTAATCAAAAAGAAATTGACAACATATCTTCATCAGCCATGGGAATCAGCCCTAATTCTATTAAATAGTTTATAAATAGACAATTAGTAAATAGCACAGCACAAGAAACACACAACAGTCAAGACAAGAAAATTCCCATGGCCTATCATAGATAAACACTAAATATAAAGAACAAAGGTGTGTCAAGAGCTGCAAGAGGAAAGACACAAATCACAGATGAAGGACAACCCATCAGAACAATGGCTGATTTCTCAGTGGAAACTTGGAAAGCAAGAAGAAATAATTCATCCCAACTACTAAGAACATGATGGCCAGTCTATACTAATATTCTCAGTACATTTCTTTTTAAAATATACATTTTAACTGTGATCTATTTTAGATTTATAGAAAGGTTTCAAAAATAATAAATTTCTCATATATTCTTCATTCAGTTTCAGTTCCCTTTAAAACCAGTTTCAGTAACATCAAAACTTGTTGAAAAACAGGATCTGAAGTTGTAGATATGACTCATCTGTTTTCACCTGTGTTCAGTACACAGCATTCACATGAAAGTTGATGCCATCCAAAACTCCAGTTCCAGAAGAACTGATGACATCTTTTGAACTTTACAGGAACCAGGCATACACATGCTACACATATGTATGTATCTATATATACAGGAAAACATCTATATACATAAAATAAAGTAAGTAAATTTAGAATAAAAATAAAAAGACAAGAAACTAAAACTAATACTTTACTATTAACTAACACTTTTTACTCGATTTTAGTCATAATTTATTGATAAATGTTCATCCTATAAGTATTTTAATGAACAAAATTAAGATGTTTCCATAACTGAAAATGAATTACAATTTTAGATATTCCTTATCCAGGTAGACTTGGCTTTTGGTTCCTGA
Source organism: Microtus oregoni (assembly GCF_018167655.1). Classification (NCBI taxonomy): domain Eukaryota; kingdom Metazoa; phylum Chordata; class Mammalia; order Rodentia; family Cricetidae; genus Microtus; species Microtus oregoni. Next base: position 38,340,606 of record NW_024543075.1, on the reverse strand, counting down.
GTCTCTTCAATATGAAATGATAGCATATAGTAAATAATATTGGATCATAAAGTTAAGATTTAAAAAATAGTATTAACATCAACATGAGATTCATTCTCACAGTTTCACCATGTGAATGGTGTGAAATTACAGATGGGATCACTGAGACCATACTTAGAAACTTGAAAGGAAAATTAAGGAACTTGAAATTTATTCAAAGTTGGTGGGAACCAATAGATATTTTTGAGGGCATAAGTTATATTTTGAAATCTAACAAATATTAAATAAACATTAGAGATATAATTGTTTGTTGTTAATCTGTGACAAACATTCAACATATTGAATCATCGTATCATTTGCAAATTACTTAAATGTCTAAAGCAGAAAATAAAAGTTTACAGTAATAGCAATGAGTAGTGTCTTCCTTCCCTTTTGAGTTTAGGTTTCCATTTTGTTTACTTTTCTTCCATGATTTCTTTAGAAATTTGTGGCTGTAAAAAACTGCTAATAACAAGCAGGACTACAGTTGCTGTCATGATACATTATGCATGGGGTACTGTGTCCTTCTCAAGGAAGGGTGATCAGTTGAGTAGGAAGCACTGGCCACTTCCCAAAGTCTTCTTGATAGCATTTTTCGTTTTCTGGTTCCTTAAGTAGTAGATTAAGGGATTCAGCACCTTAGGTGTGAGGGCTTCACAGCTGCAATAATCTTCTTGGAATTAAAAGACATGACAGTAGACCTTGGAAATACATTTGCTGTAAAAGAATCCTAAGAATGCAAGCTCTGGATGTCTCAAAGGTGTACAGTCTGGTAGATACGTACCTCCTACCACTAGAGACTCAGAACTCTCTCCTTAACTGTGACCTATTTCCTGTGGATTTTAAAGGTTCAAGAGATACATGACTTTGAGCCCATATTTAGTTAATATTCATGTGCTTACTGGTTATGAAGTAGAACAGATGAAAAAAGGGCAGCCCAGTCCAGAGATTTCAGGGTAGGGCATGGGATATGCAAGTCAGAAACCTGTAAACAGGTAGGAACTGAGGGATGCCGGGAGAACCTGGAAGCCAGGGTTTGATGTGCTGAAAAAGACCTTAGTTAGCAATTTGTCCCAGGTCTGAGACCTTACAGTTGCAAATCACAAGACTCAGATCTTCAGATACCTGAGAGTAACTAGTAAACATATTTCCAAGGTCTGAGAAATTAAAAGTGAACTCTGCCCTTCACTGAAGAGCTCTTAAGTTCACATCATGTAGGACCTCTTACCCATCTTCGGGCTAATCAATTCTCATGTACTCAGGCATACTTTTTTATTTAAACATTTCTCCAATCTGCTTGCTACTAATGTTCTTTCTTCTTAGTAAGCTCTCTATATTGAGCCTTTGGGTAATGCAGAATTATCTCTATTTTTACTATATTTTCAGAATAAAGAACATTGAGCCTGCATATCTCTATACTATGAAAAGAATTGTGTTATTGAGCTAAAAAATGCTTTTATACTCTGTAGTACTTGTGCCCAAGAGACAGCACAGCTGAATGGAATGTTTTCTAGAACAAGAAACATATATTTTATGTCATTGTCAAATTCTCCAAACATCCTACACTCCTACACCAGTCCAAATTGTTCCAAACTTGAGTAAAGGTATACTGTGCACTGAAGTTCTATTATTCTATCAATTTCCTTCAGAATCACTGAGAGAGAGAGAGAGAGAGAGAGAGAGAGAGAGAGAGAGAGAGAGAGAGAAATGATACCCATTGGCACTTTACAAAGCTCCTCATTTTCTATGGAGCTTTCTTCATACCTACCTAATTTAACCTGGTATCTTTAATCACTCACTATAGTCAAATTACCATTTTAAAGAATGGGAAAGTCTTCAGACATTTATTCTGCATGGAAATTACTGTAGCACTGACACAAAAAGACTGGAAAAGTTATCTCACATTCACCTATTGTTGACTTAGGTGAAGACACCTTTGTCTTCTCGGAAGGCTAACTTATTCATTTGCCCTGACTCTAGGCAAGCTCTGTGCACTGCCAAGACCATATATGTCCAGGGTACCTGAACAGAAAAACTGAATCTCTACCTGTCTGTAGATTCCTGATCACAGATAAACTATATCTCTACCTATGGGTATGGCCTTTTTCTGTTATTCATTCCTGTGTGCAAGTTGATGTGATGCCAATTTACAAAATCCTCAAAAAGGATCTCAATGAGGTTCATAAAACAGTACATTAATTTGTTTATGTATATCTTAATATAATATTATACCAGTGTTTTGCTTTTTTTATTTCTCTGTTTTAATTGACAATAATTATATTATAGAGAGAGAGCACTATGTGGTACACTAATGTGTGTTTGTTCTGTAATATCTCAAAGTGTGTGTGTGTGTGTGTGTGTGTGTGTGTGTGTACTTTTATGGACATTTTCTTTTCCCCAGTGTTACTCAAATGTTCATACTATGATTTTCCTCATATGTGAACTCTGAAAAAGTTAATCTTATAGAAATTGAGAATAAATGGTGGTTACCAGAGACATGGGAAAATATGAAGGAACCATTACTGAGGAAAAATTGGTGATGAGAGCCAAGCTACAGTTAGAAAGAAAACATATATTACACTATTTATTTATTCATCCTTTATATTAAAAGGTTGTTCAGTTCTTTAAAATAAACATATTTAAGTTATGTGCATGTTTTATGGAAACTTATGGAATTCTAAGTAAAATAACATATACTAAGACAGACATTTGGAGAAGTGAAGAATCCTAGGAAAGCTTTGTCAGTAACTAAGGATCAAGATCATTCCACTTATCTGCAACTAACTGGAATTTGGTGAGGAAGTCTGGACATAGTGCTTCCTGTCTCCTCTTCCTCTATACCTTCTTCCTCATCCTCTTCATCACCCTGTAGTCATATTCACTGAGGAGTACATGTAACAAGTTCAATGACTTCACTCTTGTTTCCTCATAATCCTGGAAATGGTCACAGTCTTACAGATGGTAGGAAATACCTCTCACTAATCTACAACTCTATCCCTGCTGGTCTTCTTAAAATGCAGCCTGAAAATAAAAAGTCACGAATTCAATGACCTCAGGATATTTGGAAATGAAACCAGAAACCTCTGTGGTTCAAGAGATAATAAAATACCAGCACAAAAATTCACAATATGGTTTGGTGATGTAGATCAGTTGGTAGACTGATTGAGTAACAAACACAAAATCTTGGCCCATTCCCCACAAAGGGACATAGCTGCAGTCCCAGAATTTCAGAGGTGGAGGCAGGAGGCTTGGCAGTTCTCAGGCTCTCTTCCTTACATAAAAAGTTCAGTGACAACACAAAATACATGAAAATCTGTCTAAAATTCTTGATTTTTTATCTCCTTTCTTGGAAACCCACAATAGAATGTCCACCTTCTGGGCTTCAGCTATTTCACAGACTAGTTATTGGCTTGTGTCTTTTCCTTCTTGTAACCCACGCTTCCTTTAATGCATTTGATTTGTGTGACCTGCAACTGTCTAAACAATATTGTTCCAGATCTTACACTGTAAACTAGGGCCTTTTCCAGCAGAAATCCATCTTCTGACTTGAAATCTATGCATCTTTTTTGTACTAGTTGTAGGAACTAGAAACTCTGACTCCTAACTTAATCCTCCTAACTTAGACTTCAAGAGAAAGAAAGACAGACAGACAGAAAGGAGGGAGGGAGGAGGGAAGGAAGGAAGGGAGAGAAAAAGAAAGGGGGGAGAGAGAGAGAGAGAAGAAAGAAAGAAAGAAAGAAAGAAAGAAAGAAAGAAAGAAAGAAATCAAACCAAGTTTTACGATACTTATCAACTTCCTAACCATCTCTGCCAGATTTCTTGGCATTAGTATCCTGACCCTGGTACAGATGCAGAGTGCGACGCAAGGCTCTTTTGACCTCTTGGTTGCGCAAGCAGTATATGATGGGATTGAGTAATGGTACAATGACTGCATAGAGTACAGAGACCAGCTTGTTGGTATCAAAAGCTGAGAGTGCCTTAGGCCTGGCATAGATGAAGATACTGGCTGCGTAGAAGATAATCACAACAGTAAGATGGGAGGCACAGGTCGAAAAGGCTTTATGGCGGCCAGCAGCTGAAGGGATGCGCATCACAGCGCCAGTGATGGCCATGTAGGAGGCTCCAGTGACAGAGAGTGGCCCCAGCAGAATAAAAATGGCCAGGATAAAATCTGTAAGTTCTGCTGTGGACATGTCAGTGCATGAGAGGTTGAGCAATGGAGAAACGTCACAGAAAAAGTGGTTGATGGTGTTGGGGCCGCAATAAGAAAGGCGAGAAATGAGGAAAACTTTGACCATGGAGATGCCAAATCCTCCAGCCCAGGATCCAGCTGCCATCTGCACACATAACCGGCTGCTGACAATGACAGGGTAATGGAGGGGATGACAGATAGCCACATAGCGATCATAGGCCATGACAGCAAGAAGGACACATTCAGTGCAGCCCAGGCCCAGGAAAAAGTAGAGCTGTGTCATGCAACCCTCAAAGGAAATCAGCTGTCCATGGTTCTGATCGGAACCAATGAAGCCAGCAAGCATCTTAGGAATTGTGACAGTAACATACCAAATCTCCAGGAATGACATATTAGCCAAGAAAAAATACATAGGTTTGTGGAGCGTGGGGTGGTTTCTAATTGCTGTAATGATGAGTGCATTTTCAGTCAGCACCAACACATAGGCCAGCAGAGAAAAGAAAAACAGTAGTGCTCGCAGTGGCGCAGGAGCTGGAAAACCCAGCAACACAAATTCACTCACTCGCCCACTGTGGTTCCTTCGCTCCATGCTTTCAGTCTTGTTCACCACTCTTCAGGAGATGAAAAAAGTGTCTTACAAAAACATCAGCAAGAATCTAGATTGGAGAATTTACTCTGATAGCCTGCAATGCACATAGTAGACACACTTAATAGTGGCTGTTCACTGAGCTGAGTGATGAACAAGGGAACACAGAAGAATAAATGATTGTGTATTGCAGACACTCAAAAGATGGCTCTGGCACTTGCAGAAGCATTTGCTGAGAGATACAGGTTTGAGAAAAGACAATATTCACAATGTCCGTCTTTTAGTCTGTATAAAGGCACAAAGAAGAAATCAAAGCCATAAATATTGATATTGAAAACAAAGAGTGATGTGTTTTCATAGAAGTAATTAAACAAATACCTAAAATAAAAACAGAAGGTTTTTTAGGCTTCCCTAATGTGAGAATTTATCATAAGCTCTATGGTATCTCCTTTTTGAGAAAATAAATTATACAGTGAATAAATAGCAACTATATTACAACACAATTGGGTATCTACTATGTATTAATAATGGAGGCATGGTTTTGAAGTATTTGTAGTACTACTGACTCTTCAGAGCAACTCTGAGGTGCTATTACTAATAATCCTACTTAAATCAAGGAAACTGAGATATAACAATGTTAAGAGTGGAGCTGAAAAAAAATGACTCTGGTTGGGAGCACTGACTTGTCTTCCAGAGAACCAAATTCAATTCCCAGCACCCACATGGCAGCTCACAACTATCTGTAAATCTAGGTTCACCGAATCCAGAGCCCTTTCCCCACTTCCATTGGTACCAGGCACACTCACTTTATACATAGACACAGATGCAGTCAAAACACCCATATATATAAAATTAAATAAGAAGAAAGTTTTGAACAAAAAATTATATAGGTTTTAAAAAGTGGAACAAGAAGTTTGAGACTTTAGAAAGTGTGAAATATTCAGGTGACATGCATTGCAGGTTAGCATTTGAGAGAGAGAATCTGTGAATTCAGCTAGGAATTCAAATTTTTCATGTAAAGAAGAGAGACTGGCAAAAATCAAATGGTTTCAACAACTATCCACTCAAGTCCCACAGAACTTAACACTTACAAAGAAAGCCTAGAACTCACCTAGACATCAGGACATGAAGTAGGTCCTGGATGACCTGGGAGCTGAAAATCTATTGGTTTTGAAAGTTTGGTTGATTATTTCCCAGAGTAATGTCATTCCTTTAGCATCAAGGTCGAGGAAACAAACACTCAGAGAAGTCTCTTTTTCTATCTTGATTACAAAACCAGAATTTTCGCTTTCAAATCTTCAAGCTTTCTCTGAATCTGATGTGTGAACAAAGTTGGCATTCCCACATGAAAGTTCATATTAATAAAGGATTTTTTCAGTCAGTGTCTTTTAGGGTCATAACATTAGGAAAGTAGACAGAGATCACAGTGGCAAATAAAGTAGAGTCTGCTGTATATCTGGGTGTTTTTCTGCCCAGAAGTTTCTTCCCTGTCTTCTATTGCCTGGGCCTATGAAGTGGCAGGGGAAGAATGAACTCACAAAGCAAACGCTAATAACCTGCTAATGATATTAGATCTGTGTTTCTCTTTTTATGCTAGGTTATCAGTCTTTGGACATTTGACATCTCTCTACTGATATGCTACATTCTTAAACGGAAAGTTAACTACTACAACTTCGTGGCCTTAACCATGAACATTTACCTTCATATCTTCTTTATATGACACTCATCATGCTTTTGACATCTTTTGTCTCAGACCTTCATCTTCAACATATAATATTTTCTACCTTCATATTTAAAAATCTGAAAAAGTCTTTCATATATGAACTACAAATTTTTCTATACTTAGGATCTATCACCTAAAGTTCAAATAATATCTTGCTTTTTTATTTATGTTTCATCCACAATAACATTAAGGCACTTTAAAAAAAACATAAAGCTATTTTGTCATCTTCTGATGCTTTCATCAAAACATTACATCTTGTTGTTGTATTTTTGTCAGTATATTTTTGAAGTGCAATTCTTTGACTCCCTGCACCATCCTGATCCTGCTTCAGTCTCCATCAGCACAACTGACTCAATCTTTGTTCAGGAAGCATGTCTATATCTATCTACACATGTCTAAACACTATCTATCTTATTTCTTTCCTACCCCCTCATAGGACTGGTAATGTGCCTCTCATTACTTCTTCCAATAAACCTGTACATACCATCACTACTATTGCTCAGGTGAATGTTAAAAAAGGAGCTATATATCTGAAGTGGCTCTTGTATTGGTACATCAAAAATAGATGTAATTCTCCAGATGTTATTGAATGTATTAAGTATATGTATAGAAAAGAATTAAACTCTTCTAAACCTTTTTCTGACAATGAGTAGCATATTACCAAAGCACAATCTGGACACTTCCTAGATTGTTTTTATACGCATCTTCCTATTACCCTACATGCCATCATAGCTATCTCAAGAACTATCTAAGTTGCCTACTCAGTTATCTCTCATGGCTGCAACTTTTCTCCTGTCCTGGTTCTACTACCTTCTTCCTCATTACTCATATAAGGTCTGCTTCACTCCTTGATGTCATAGCTTCTCACTTGTTCTCTGTTCTTCCCACCTAAACAGCAGACCTTTTAGCATCTGATTGTTTATAGAGACATATTTATGCAGAAATCACTAACCACAAGACCATCCATCTTATGAAAACACATTCAAAACCCTCCAATGCAGCTTCAAAGTGCATTGTCTTCTCACTTTTCTACCATAGTCTAGTCATCCATCACTGCCTTCTCTTCCTAAGCCTGTCAGTCATGGTGTTATTCCACTTTGTGACTTGGCACATACACTTTTCTCTGTCAAAAACACCTGAGCTCTCCCAAGTAATCTTTATCATTCACAATTCATTCCCTTAGTTATCATTCTTCCAAAGATGTCATATTCTAAATGCAGGAATTAGGCTTTGATGTGTCTGGTTCACATTCTGACAGTATTTCTTTAGTTAATGATTGGCACAGACAATATAACTTCTGGACAGAAAATAAAGGAAGATATAACATGAACAGAACAGATAAAGTGATTGCTGAAGGGATGGAATACAGCATAAGAGGAATATATGAAGAATTTGTATAGAAATATCATCTTCAGAGAATGTAAATATATCTCCAAGAAAATTGACACCTTTGAAAATCTAGGCTATTTGTAGGTCTGAGAGGCTCAAAGCAAACACTCCCACTAGTTGGTCTCCCATGCACCTGTGGGTTGCCTCACATTCATGCATGCATATCACCAATTGGATTTAGCAGATATCAAAAGAAAAACTGATGTGAAGTTCTGGAGAAGGGCAAATGGGGGAACTGAAGGAGGAAATGGAGGCCGATCAGATTATATTTTGTTGTATATCTGTATGAAATCCTCAAGAATAAAAAAAATACAATTGAAAATCACAAAGTTAGATTTAGTGCAAGAATAGACCTTCTCTAAGATTAAAGGTGTGATATGTAGATAGAGTGAACTTACTTCGTCATAACAATGTCAATGATAGAAGATTATGTGATGATTTCTAGAATATGGAAAATAAACAGATAATAGAACTGTAGAGAGGTAAGCATAATATGAATAAATGATAGCAAACTTTTAATGCAAAAGATAAGAAATTACCATCAACAGAGGTGGCAAAGGTAGAGAGTATAAACTGGATTTGTAGTTTTATTAGGAATAAAGAAGAATAATCCCATGGATATTCTTTGTAGAAGTCAATGAATTATCGAAGAACTGACCATTTATAGAGAAATTAGCACACAATAGAATCTACTTACTTTTTTCTATGTCCTTAACTTGTCAGAGTCCTTCTAAGATGCCATGTTAGCTAGAAAAAAACTTAGGAAGCAAATGAAGAATTGAGGTGGCAAAGCAAACAGAGCTGTTGTGGGAACTCCACTTTCTCTCCTTTCCGTGATCAGGGAACTCTGACAAACCAAGAAAGATTCCTCCCTCCTCCTTCTGATGCGCTGGGATGGTACAGAGCAGGAGCCCAAGAGACCAGAAGTGTTATAAGATGAAAAACAAAAAGACTAAGATAAATGACATGAAAAAATGTTTGACAAACTTGGGAAATAGGTTATCATGAAAGTTATATGAAAGATACAGTCTTCTAATTTTTCCAGTCTTGTAGCTTCTCTCTTGGGCCTCTCACTAATATGCAGCCTTCATTTCTTTCTTGCTTGATTTATTTCTGCCCAAACAGATGCTCAAAAGGATGCCATTAGCATTGGACCAGGCCAATATGGATATCTTAAAAAATTAACATTTATCCTTTGAATTTTATATCCTTAATATATGTAATAATATAAACAGACCTCACAGGGCTTTTGAGGGAATAAACATCACAAAAACATATGGCTTAGCTATACTCAGATATATAGTCAAATTATTCAAAACTAACATGACAGAGACTCTTTCACATCCATGTTTATTGAAACATTATTCATAAGTCAAAATACATAGTCAGTATATATTCCTATATACTAATAAACATATAAAGAAATGTGGGATATATGTACAATGGAGTTTTATTCATCCATAAAGAATAAAGATATACTTTATTTGAATTAAAATAGATGAACTAGAGATTATAATATTAAAAAATAAATTAAAATCAGAAAGACAAAAATGATATATTTTCTTTAGTGTAGAGTCTAGATTTAAGCACACACACACAACACATATAATTTGTGAAAGTGTAAAGGTGACTATTTGGAAAGAGGAGGGGAAATAACTGGGGGAAAAGACAACAGAAGATAATGTGGGATAGATGTAGTAAAATTTCATATATGTATTATGTTGTTTCATATAGTGAAATGACAGTAATTATACTTTTAAACTAAAAATAAGAAAATTAACGGGGGGTCTAAAACATAACAGAGAGTCAGCATTATTGGACTGTCTCCTGACCACATTTGGATAACTCATTAATTCAGCCACAAAAGATGCTCTGGATTGAGACTGAGATTTCCATTATTGGTCACTATTTATAGTTTATACTTCATTAATCTGGGGATTTTGCTATACAATCTATTTTCTGTGAAATGATGATAATGTATTTCAAGTGCTGAGGATTAAATGAAATTATGAAAAGGCTTAATACTGTTACTATTAACTCATCTAATATAAAGGTTGAAAATATGAGATCCACAATCACAATGACCGTGCTAAAATATATGACCTTATTAGCAAAATTGTTCAAATTCTGTGGCTCTGTGGTCTCACCTCCAACTATGACCGCTTCAAACGCCTTCCTGATACAGTTGTGCAAGGTTAACAAGTTAGCAGACGGATAAAGTTTCTCAGATTCATAGCACCTGGAATGCAGTGTTACTATTAGAGAAACATTTGGTAAATCTGTATTGATTTTGGAGAGATTAAATATTAGTGGGAAGTGGAAATGCAAGGAAAAAGTATTTGAGATTCTAAGTGGTATACTTCTAAGCTTTGGGGTGAAATTTTTCCAATTATTTTTCAAAATGTAAGTGATCAGAAGAAAGTATGATTGAGCAATTATCACTGTATCAGTGATGTACTAATAATAAGTCTCACGGGTTCCATGACAGATGTATGTACACACATACACACAAACATGCACACACCCACAAACACACAAGAAAAAAGAAACCCTCACAGGTCTTATTACTGAAAATGCACTGAGTTATAATAAAGTAATCAGTATTAATAAAAATACCAGTGACAAATGTAAGATACTTCCCCATGTACCATTGACCAGGAAGACACCAGAGAAGCCCTAGAAAAAAACAGTACTGGCAATCATCACTGCTCTTCTTTGCTCACCAGGACCACCAGGCAAAGCCACGTTGCTGAAGACACCCCATATTTTGGTTGCTTACTAAAGAAAAATCAAGCTAGAACTGAGCTTGAACTTTCCTCCCTGGTGGCTAATTTTTCACAGTGTTGAAACATGGGGAAAGCTGCTGGAGAAGAAGAGTCTGCAATAGTCTTAGGCAGCTGTGACCCCGTGAGCTACAAGACCTCTACAGGAAAACATGTTCATTTTGTAAGAGTAGCATAACTATTATATAGAGTGCCTTCTGGACATTACAAGACTGTTGCACTCATAAAACTAGCTGCAGTGTGACTATCTGAATAAGACCTGCACAAAATTGGGACTATCAACAATGCGCTATGGATAAGGAAGGAAGAAATTCCTAAGGCCTCACTCATCAGTGTGGACCAGGGGCCATCAATGGTTGTAACCACTGATAAGTTGTTTGTGCTTCAGTACTTAAACCCCTACCCATGCTCCTGCAAGTAGTCAGTCACAAAAAAAAGACAGCAAAGTTGGAGGGAGATTTGTTGGGAAAAAGAAGACCTTCAGTTGGAAAGGGGAGGGAATGAGAGAGTGCAGTAGAGATGAAAATGGCCAAAATTCATTATGCATATATATAAAATGGTAAATTTTTGAAATGAAGGAAGAAGTAAATTGGCAAAAATCAGAGAGAAATCAGCAAGGAAAAGTAAAAATATAAAAGACTATCAGAAAAAAATTACCTACAATAAAATTACACCTTTGATTAAAAACACATTATTGGTACTATGTCTAAATACTATACCCTCAGTTTAAAAACTATCAATACAAACAACTGGTTGAAATAGAATTTATTTGGTCACCTCTGGGAGCAGTAAGCAGACCCACGATAACATGGAACCACATAGGAAGGAGTAAAAGACAAGCCCTCTTGAGTAAATTGGGAGCATAGGGGTCACAGGAGAGGGTATAAAAGCAGAGGGGAGTAACTGAGGGGAGCATTCAATAATGTATAACTTGATAAAAACAATAATAAAAGAATTTATTTGGTGATTAGAATTTTATTTGTGATAGATGCACTGTTTAAATAAAGAATGTTTGCAAAATTTACATTTCAGATGGTTGTCAATTTTCTTTTTTAAGATATATTCATTAAACATTGTGATGGATTTCATAAAGATATTTTCATTCATTCATATATATATACATATATAATATGCTTTAACTATATACATCCTCCATGTACTATCTCCTATTTTTTATTTTCCCTAGAATTCTTCATCTTCTATGCATATAATTGTGGGTTTTTATATGTCACAAATATTCTATATTTTCTTTTCATATGTTCTTTTGAATTTCTTGTTTTCCTTGAATATGTGTTCCAATTCTTTTTCTTTGTCTTTAGGGCCTGATATACTGTCCTTCACATGGCTCATTTTGTTGGTGAGGCTTCCACTTAATTTCCTATTAGACAAATCAAATTTAAAATCTTTTATTAAACTTTTGAAAATGTCATAATGTATTTTGAGTATATTCACCATCCTTATCTAATGCCTCCCAAATCCATCCCCACATCTCTAATATAATCAGCAAGCACACCAGCGGTCATGTCATTATAGGAAACAGACTCCCCCTTTTCCAGCAGCTCCGAATAGCAATTGGCCCTCAACTAAGGATAAGACATCTTGCTCATCTTCTTTCATTTGTGATGGAATTTTGCCAGTCTTGAGCTTGCACATCTGTTGAGTATGCTGTCACAATCGCTGGGAGTTCATTGGACCTTGGAAGCTCAGTCTGTTGCTCTGATGTGGGTCTTTGTCTCTACCTCAATCCGTCGCAGGACAAAGATTCTATGGTGATATTCGAGATAATCATCAGTGTGATAGTGGGGCAAGGACAGTTCAGGCACCCTCTCCTCTGTTGTCCAAGGACCTAGCTAGGGACATCCCTGTGGACACCTGAGATCCCCCCTAGAGCCAAGTCTCTTGCCAACCCTAAAATGGCTCCCTTAATGTAGATATCTTCTTCCCTGCCCTTCCTCCATCTCCACCCTCCCACTCCCCCAAGCTCTTGCCAAACCTTCCCTTCTTCCTTCCCTCTCCCCCTTTCCCCTTCCCCCAACCTTATCCCCACCTTTGCCCTCACCCCCATGCTCCCTACTTTTGCCCAGCAAACTTGTTTGCTTCCAATTTCCAGGAGGATCTATATATGTTTTTCTTTGGGTTCACCTTGTTATTTGGCTTCTCTAGGCTTGTGAACTATAGGCTTAATGTTCTTGGTTTATGGCTAGAGTCCAGTAATGAGTGAGTACATACCATATTCATCAATTTGGTTATAAGTTATCTCACTCAGGATAGTGTTTTCTATTTCCATCCATTTGCATGCAAAATTCAAGATGTCATTGTTTTTTACTTCTGAGTAGTACTCTAATGTGTATATATTCCACATTTCTTCATCCATTCTTCCATTGAGAGGCATCTAGGTTGTTTACAGGTTCTAGCTATTACAAATAATGCTGCTATGAACATAGTTGAACAAATCCTTTTGTAGTATGATTGGGCATGTATTGGGTATATTCCCAAGAGTGGTATTGGATCCTGAGGTAAAGATCTTTGTGTCTTTGTGGAAGAGATGTGACGCAGCTGTCAACTATAGAGCTAGTCCCTCTGTGGTCGCTTATTCTCTTCATGTTGTCCAGTTGTGGATCTCTGTACAAATTGTTATTTAGTACACTAATCTATGGGGTAGAGTATACACATCCTATATACCTGACAGTATATGTGGAAAATGACAAAACCTCAACACCAAGAAAAAAACAGTCCAACTAAAAGGATGCTGGATTCTTTGTTAAGTGGTGTTTGTAGCAACATTCATCATATATTTATTATCAATTTATTTATTTTTATTAAATTTATTCATTTATTTTACATTCTGATTGCAGTTTCTCTTTCCTCCTCTATTCCCATTCCCTCCCCAGTCCTCCCTTCCCTCCCCACCTATCCACTCCTCCTCTGTCTCTGCTCAGAAAGGGGTAGAGTACCCATGGGTGTCAATAGAGCATGGCATATCAAGTTGAGGCAGGACTAAGCTTCCCTCTCTTAAGTATTAAAGCTGGGGAAGGCAAACCAGCCTAAGGAATACATTCTCAAATATAGCCAAAGCAACAGAGGCAAATGACCCATCTCTTCTTCAACACATTCCTGCTGTTCCATCACTACCTTTTTTTCAGTTTCCAAAGTTCTCCACCTGCCTCTATTTGGAGTGGAATCTTTCATTGACTCTTCTCAACTGGGTTATTTGAAGGCAGCGTCTATCTTGTCATATTAATCCAAAAATCCTTCAATGTATTTTTAATCTCCTTTGAGACTGCATGATCAGCTGATCACTTAAAAGTTAGTTGGCTTGCTGGGTGGTGGTGGTGCACACCTTTAATCCCAGCACTCGGGAGGCAGAGGCAGGCAGATCTCTGTGAGTTCGAGGCCAGCCTGGTCTACAAGAGCTAGTGCCAGGACAGGCTCCAAAGCTACAGAGAAACCCTGTCTCGAAAAAACTAAAAAAAAAGTGATTTGGCTTTAAAGTTTAGAAATATTTCTGATATCATTCTGTTATTAATATATGGTTTTAATACATTGTGTTTAGAATATATTTCATATTATTTCAGTCTCTTGAATATATTAATGATTGTCTTAAGTGAAAGGATATATAATCTATTTTGTTATATTTTATAGACAGTTAAAATGTATTCTGAGGCTGGAGAAATGACTTATTCAGAAAACTGCTTGCTTCACAAGCATAGCAACCTGAGTTCTAGCCCCAGAATGGTCGTAAAATAGACCAGACATAAAGATGTATACTAGTTATTTAAAATCTATCTTTGGAATATTTGTCTGTTAGTTGCTGTTCTATTGCTGAAACAAAATGGGTTCAGAGGGTTAGAGTCCATGATGGTAGAACAAGGGCATGGCAACATGAACCACTGAGAGCTCGCATCTTCATCCCCAAGCAGGAGACAGAAAGAGGCACTGTGAATGGTGTGATTCTTTCAAAACCTCAAAGTCTTCCCCCAATAACAAACTTCCCCTACCTATATTTCCCAAATATTCCACCTATTGATGATCAAATATTGAAACATATAAACCTATGGAAGGCATTCTCATTCAGACTACCATAGTCTATAACCATATTAGTGGTTTTATATGGAAAAATCAATTGTATATGTGCCAGCTATTACTTGTAATAGAATATTACAACATTCTATTGGGGTGTAAAGTGTTTCACATCTGTGATTTTTCCCAGTTGAATATCTGTATATCTCCAATGAGAATAACAAGATGAAACACATGTCTCAATACAAAATTCATTCATATTTCATGTAGACCTCATGTACATATCCTAAAGTTAATTTCATACAATATTTTTGTGTACTTGCATTTGATTTTGACTACTACCAATAGAATTCCTGTGTACTATGATTTACCATGCCATGTCTTTAAATTTCTCTGTATTTTCAAATGCAATTGGATATGTGCAGCGTGGTTGTCTCACAAGCAATGTAGAGTTGATTTGGTATGTTCATTTCAGTGGAGGTTCTTCTCTAGACACACACATTTGTATAATTTATTTTTAGCAACATCTTACTTATGTATAGTTATATTTTTACTGTTCTTATACTATTTTGGTATGTTGTCATATATTTCTTCACATATTTATTTTTTCTGATTAACACAATATAATGATTTTTGTAGTCTCTTTTACTGGAATTTTGGAAAATAAAGGAAATGAGTTTGTGTATCCAACTGGCCTCATGAACTGGAAGTCCTATTTCATGGTTTAAGTATAATGCCCTAATATATAAGTTTTTTCTTCTGCAAGCAGCATAGAAGTGAGCATTAGTCACATATGTTGCAAAGACTGTTTGTTATAAATAGTAATGCTAAAAAGAGTAGTAAAAAAATGTGGGAAACTATGGCAACTGAACAGTAAGAACTAATAGTAGTAATGGTCAGAACACAGGCTCATTGCTGACATAAGCAATTGGGCTAAAACAGGTTCCCTTAATAGGCATAGGGATAAGTGGGTACATGTGATAGTAGAGACATGGCAGCAAGAGGCAGGACAACAATGTATTTCCAGTCTCTTTAAAGGGTGTTATGTTTTAACAAATATATACAAAAAGATTCAGTAAAAAAAATGGTTACTAAATATAAATAAATATTTGATGAGGAAGAAGACCTGCCCCAATGGAGAGATGGATATGTAAGATTAAAACCCTGCACCCTAATGTAAAATAAACAAAACCAGTTCAACAAGTACAAGAAAGCATTGGAGCCAAGAAAGGAGGGGTTCAGTGAAAGGAACATTTTAAGACACAAACAGAATCTTAGAACAATATACAAACACCTGAAACATCATAATGTACACTATAATAAGAGCATGAATTCTATAGTCAGATGCCTGGGCCATACTTTTATGTGCACCTCTCTGAGTATCTTGTAGGACTCTGGAAAAATTACACAGATATTAGCTTTAGTGTTATCTATTTTAAAAAACACATACACACACATCAAACACCTATTACACTGCATTGTTGTGAGCTTTAAGTGCCCTAAAGAATACTTAAGTTGTTTGACAGAATTGTTCAATATAATAATTAATTTTAATGATTGTTCATTTATACACATTTAAACTAACTTTTAAGTATAAAATATAAATATAAATGTTTTAACCATAGAAAGTAGCAGGTTTGACTACGGCATTTTATTTTCTATTTTTCTTTCTATTTTGATTTTTGAGAGAAGATTTCTCTGTATAAAAGCCCTGCTGTCCTGGAACTCACTCTGTAGACCAGACTGGCCTCAAGCATACAGAGATCCACCTGCCTCTGCCTTTAGAGTGCTATGATTAAAAGAAAATGCCATCACCACTTGATTTCTTTTTTAATGTATTTATTTTTATTTTCAGTGTATAAAATAAAAACTTCAGATCTCTTGGAACTGATTATAGGTGATTCTAAGCCACCATTTGAAACTGAACCTGGATCCTTAACAAAAACTGTAACTGCCTTTAACCAGTAAATCTCTCTCTCTAGTCCTATTATGGGATTTTCATGAACATATCTCATTATACTTTGTTTTAATTCATCTTTCTCCTCCAGTGCTTTTACTCACACCAGTTCTCCTCTTGCTGAATCCCTTGCTTCCAATAAATAGCACCACCTGCCGGCTTCATATCACATACACTGAATTTTCATAAATTCAGGCCTAAATCATACATTAAATAAATAGTGGGAGACTTCAACACTCTCCTCTCACCACTGGACAGGTCAGTCAGACAAAAAAATGAACAGAGAAATAAGGGAAATAACAGATGTTATGACTCAAAAGGACTTAATAGACATCTATAGAATATTCCATCCTAACATAAAAGAATATACCTTCTTCTCATGGTATATTTTCACCTCATGGAACCATCACAATAACTGACCACATACTCAGTAACAAAACAAACCTCAACAAATACAAAATAAATTCAAATAATCCCATGTATCTTATCAGATCACCATAGTTTAGAACTATAAGTCAGCAGCAATACTAATTCCAGAAAGCCCACAAACACATAAAAATTAAACAGTGCTGACCTGAATCATCAATGGGTCAAGGGAGAAATAAAGGGAAAATTAAAGACTTCCTAAAACTAAATAAAAATGACCACAAAACATACCCAAATAGATGGGATACAATGAAAGTGCTATTAAGAGGAAATTTCTTAGCACTAAATGCCTACATAAAGAATCTAGAAAAAACCAGCAATAGTGAATTAACAGAACATCTGAAAACTTTAGAATAAAAAGAAACAAACTCACCTAAGAGAACTAGACAGCAGAAAATAACCAAATTGAGAGCTGAAATCAACAAAATAGAAACAAAGAAAATAATAGAAAGAATCAATGAGACAAAGAGTTGGTTCTTTGAGAAAATAGAAAACCTTTATCCAAACTAACCAAAAGGCAGAGAGAGAATATCCAAATAAACAAAATCAAAACAACTCTGAGATTCCATCTTATACCTGTTAAGAATGGCCAAGATCAAAAACACTGATGACAACTTATACCGGAGAGGTTGTGGGGAAAGGGGAACACTTCTGCATTGCTGGTGGGAATGCAAGCTGTTATAGCCCCTTTGGATGTTAGTGTGGTGATTTCTCAGAAAATTAGGAAACATCTTTCCTCAAGTCCCAGTAATACCAATTTTGGATATATATCCAAAAGATGCTCAATCATGCCACAAGAACATATGCTCAACTATATTCAAAGTATCTTTGTTTTGTCTTAGCCAGAACCTGGAAACAACCTCAACGCCCTTCAAATTAAAAATGGATAAGGAAAATATGGTACATTTACACAATGGAGTACTACACAGCAGAAAACAATAACAACATATTGGTTTTGCAGGCAAATGAAGGAAACTAGGAAACATCATTTTGAGTGAGGTAACCTAGACCCAGAAAGACAATTATCACATGTACTCTATCATAAGTTTAAACATAAAGCAAACCAGCCTACAAATCACAATCCCAGAAAACCTAGACAACAATGAGGACCCTAAGAGAGACATACATAGATCTAATCTACATGGGTAGAAAAAGACAAGATCCCTGAGTAAATTGGGGTCACTGTGACCTTGGGAGAGGGTTGAAGGGAATGGGAGAGGCAGAGAGGGAGGCAGAGAAAAATGTAGAGCTCAATAAAAAAAGGATACAACCAATTTGAAAACCCAGTCAATGGCAGAGTGCTGAGAAACTGTCTGAGAAAATTCATGCTGTTAAATGTATTAATCAAAATCAGTGGGTGGGTGCGCAGACGCAGCGGAGAGGCACGGCGCAGATGCTGCAGACACAGACGCGGGATGGTCCAAGCATGAAACAGTGAACCCACACTGTGAGCAGATCATCCCACTACAGTTGAGCCAAG
The DNA here is from genome assembly GCF_018167655.1 of Microtus oregoni. NCBI lineage: Eukaryota > Metazoa > Chordata > Mammalia > Rodentia > Cricetidae > Microtus > Microtus oregoni. The sequence continues at coordinate 38,322,032 of NW_024543075.1, read as the reverse complement.
TGCAAGACAAAAACAAAACAAAAAAACAAGGCTTTAACTTTAACATAGCAAAATTACATATAACAAAACAGTTATCAAGTAAAAGTTACAATAATCTTTATCATAACTAAGGAAAACTATAACTATAACTAACTATTCTTAACTCCATCAAAGACTCCAGAAAGATATAATATTACCTAAGTAAACAAGAACTAAGAAACTTCAAACTCTAGAAATGACAGAGACATCTCGCTGCCTGGACAGTCACCCAAAGTTCCTCTGTACCGTTGGGGCATCCATCTTCAGCCTTCAGGCCCATGGTATCCAGCAGACATTTCCATAAAGCAGGAAAATTTAAAGTCAGTTCAGTCACTATCTGTTGTGTCCTGCAGAATGTCTCGCAGACTCTTTCAAAATGAATCAGAAACCCCGAAAGATCATCTCACCTTAGGCAAGTTCAGTAGTCCTCTCTCTGCGGGTTCTCTGTGTCCAGTTTATGCAATAGTCCAGGCAAGAGCAGTTTCTTGCCCAAATGGCTATCAAACTCCATAAGGTGCCTCTTCGATGCCCATCTTCCTCTTGAAGTACATTGGTGCTGCCAGGAGCAGAGTGTCTCATTGTCATGAAAAGTCCTCAGTTATTAAAACATTAAATGTCCTATTCTGTAATCTTTGAAAGACGTGAAGAATGTCTATCTAAAATATATCTCTATATATCTAGAAAATCTAACTAACATGACTACAAGCTTTACTATTATCAATGATTATCCATTAACAACCTATATTTCTTAATTATACAGTACATATTTAAATGAACTACACGATCACAATACCTTAATCAAAACCAGAAACACTTATACATAACAAAATTAACCCTAAATCTCTATCAATAAAGCAAAATCTATACTAATGCAAATTATTCATACCTATATCATATCCCCCTTTAAATGTAAAAGAACATTTATAAACATTTTTGGGAATATGGGCGCAGTTATTTCTCTCCAAACTGCTTCCTGCTGAATGGGGGTGTCGTTAATCAGGTCCTTCACGGTACAACCTGTGTGCTAGTTTCATCTCAGTTGGCAGTTGAGCGAAGCAATTTTTTGAAGATGTTCACAACAATCCTTCAGGAGGGCGTGGTCCATCATACCAAATCGGAATGGAAGAAATGAACAGCGTCTCATCCTCTGTGAAAACAAAATAAGAAACTCCTTTCCAAAGCATCATGTCCTTAGATCCAAATTTCAAAGTCAAGGCATCAAAATATCTATGTCGGATTAGTTCAGCAGCATTTATAAATAAATATCTTTTAGCAGCTGTTGCTCCTTCCTCAGCATTCAAACAATTCAAAGAGAGCATAATAGCATACAGTATCAAGATTCTCTGTGTATTTTCCATCTTTGTACAGCTTTGTTTTAACCTCTATTTTGTTTATTTTTACTTTTAACTCTTTGCTTTTTGAGACAGGTTCTCTGTATCTTTGACCTGAAGTAACTCTGTAGACCAGGCTGTCTTTGAACTCTCAGAGATCCGCCTGTCTCTGCCTCCCAGGCATTGGGATTAAAGGTGTAAGCTAATACACCTTGAACTCACAGAGATCTGTTTGCCTCTGCCTTCTAGGCACTGGGATTAAAGGCGTGTGCTACCACACACAACAACTCTCTTCCTTTTTTTTTGTTACTTTAAGAACTTTAAATTTTAGTCTGCATATATTTTTAACACACTTCAAACCATTTAGAAATTTTTTCTGTCTTTGAATCTCTCTTTACTGTATATCTCTCTTTTTCTGACCACATGAATCTTTAATTTACCAAGCAATATCAGTAGGATTAAAGGCGTGGCTTTGCCGGCTGGATCCAGCCCATTCCTTAGCTTTCCAGCCTCAAGGCTGAGGTACTGGCTGTAGCCAGCAAGCGAGCTTCAGCAGCCTGTGCTTGCAAACCGCACAAACCGCCTGCGTAAAAGAGTCAGAGTTTGCCCTGGCAGGACAGCCCAGAAAGCCGGCATTTTTAAATGGCGCAGCTTTTTTCCTGCTATGGCTGAAAATCGAAAAGCATGCGTTCAGCTTTTCGTCAACACCATTTAAGTGTTTCGTGGCAGGACCTCTTAATGAGCTGCAGAGTTCTGTAGCTAAAGCTGAGTCAGGAAGCCTCTCTCAGATGAGGCGCTTGCTTGCCCCTAGCAAGCAGAGTAGACCCGAGAACACAGCGAGTCTAGTTGCCGTCAAACAAATCTTAGCACTTTACTCCAAATGCTCTATTCAAAAGCTCTGTCTCCCGCAGGAGCCAGACAGAGATTGCAATGGCAGCACAGCCCCAGGAAGTCGCGCTTTAAAATGACACAGCGTTTTTTCTGCTACTGTTGCTGAATCAGGAAATCTCTCTACAGCATGCCACCAACAAACAGCAAAAATCTGTGTTAAACTCTTATTTTTAAGTTTTCTCAGGTTTTTTAAGTGGGTTTAGTCCATCACGTGGGGCACCAACTGTAGTAATAGGGTGGCGGGGCTGCGTCCCCAGCACCCCGGCGGCCTGCCCGGCTAGCTTATGCCCCAAAATAATTGCACAGACACTGTATTCTTTTAAGCACTGTTTGGCCCATTCTCTTCTAGGCTAATTCTCACATATTAATTTAACCCATTTCTAATCATCTGTGTGTAGCACCCCAAGGTGCGCTTACCGGGAAGATTCTAGCCTATGTCCATCCTGGGTCGGAGCTTCATGCTGGGAGCAGGGCATGGTGTCTCTCTCAGGTGTCTGCTCCCTAGAGGAGAACTGTTGAATCTCTGAGCTCACTTCCTCTTCCTCCCAGCATTCTGTTCTGTTTACTCCACCCACAGGGCCAAGCAGTTTCTTTATTGGCCAATGACCTTCCTCCATCAAGAAGTATAACAAAAAGTTTGAAGAAATGAGTAAATACATACATGATACCCTGGGAAACCAAGAAAAAAACGATCAAACAGGTAATGGAAACAGTTCAAGAATTGAAAACTGAAATGAAGGCAAGGAAGAAAACACAAACTGAGGACCAGCTGGATATGGAAAATCTAGGTCAATGAGAAGAGTCTACAGAAACAAGCATTATCAATAGAATACAAGAGATAGAAGAAAGAATCTCAGATTCTGAGGACACCATAGAGAAAATAAACGCACGGATCAAAGAAAACAGCAAAGCCAACAAATTCTCAACACAAAACATTCAGGAAATATGGGACACAATAAAAAGACCAAACCTAAGAATAATAGGAATAGAAGAAGGAGAAGTGTCACAGTTCAAAGGCCCAGAAAATATTTTTAACAAAATTATGGAAGAAAACTTTCCCAACATAAAGAAAGATATTCATTTAAGTATTCAAGAAGCATACAGAACACCAAACAGACTGGATCAAAGAAAAACATCTCCTCACCATATAATAATCAAAACACAAAATATACAGGTTAAAGAAAGAATATTAAGAGCTGCAAAGGAAAAAGGGCAAGTAACTTATAAAGGTAAACTGATCAGACTTACACCTGACTTCTCTATGAAAACCATGAAAGCCAGAAGGTCCTGGATAGAGGTACTGCAGAAGGTAAGAGACCATGGATGCAAACCCAAAGTACTATACCCAACCAAGCTTTCATTCACTATAAATGGAGAAAACAAAATTTTCCAGGATAAAAACAAATTTAAACAATAGGTAGCCACAAATCCAGCCGTACAGAAAGTAATAGAAGGAAAATCGCAACCCAAAGAATCCAACATTGCCAACACTGCCTACAATAACTCAGGCATCTAGCAACCCTTCACCAGCATAACTCAAAGAAGGAAAACACACAAACTCTACTACCAAAAACAATAAGAATAACCAGAGTAAACAACCACTGGTCATTAATATCACTTAATATTAATGGTCTCAATTCACCTATAAAAAGGCACAGGCTAAGAGATTGGATACGAAAACAGGATCCAACATTCTGCTGTTTGCAAGAAACACGTCTCAACCACAAAGACAGGCATTTACTCAGAGTAAAGGGTTGGGAAGAGGTGTTTCAAGCAAATGGTCCTAAGAAAAAAGCAGGTGTGGCCATACTAATTTCTAACAAAACTGACTTCAAACTAAAATCAATCAGAAGAGATCGAGATGGACACTTTATACTCATAACAGGAACAATTCATCAGGATGACGTCTCAATCCTGAATCTGAATATCTACGCCCCCAATATAATAGCACCCACTTATGTAAAAGAAATATTACTAGAACTCAAGGCAGACATCAAACCACACACACTAGTAATAGGAGACTTCAACACACTTCTCTCTCCAAGGAACAGGTCAATCAGATAGAAACCTAATAGAGAATTAAGAGAATTATTGGAGGTAATGAAGCAAATGGACTTAACAGACATCTATAGAACATTCTACCCAAATAGTAAAGAATATACCTTCTTCTCTGCAGCTCATGGAACCTTCTCGAAAATTGACCACATACTCGGAAACAAAGGAAACCTGCACAGATACAAAAAAATCAGTGTCCACCAGTGTCTTATCAGATCACCACGGATTAAAGTTAGAAGGCAACAACAAAGCTACTCCCAGAAAGCTGACAGGCTCATGGAAACTGAACAGTCAACTACTGAACCACACCTGGGTAAAGAAAAATTAAGAAAGAAATTAAAGTCTTCCTTGAATTTAATGAAAATAAAGGGAAAACATACTCAAACCTATGGGACAGGGGAGAATGGGGGGAACTTGGGGAAAAAGGAGGATTGGGATAAAGGAAGGTTAGATGAGGGAGCACGGAAGCACAATTCTGAGTTAAGGGAGCCACCTTAGAGTTGGCAAGAGACTTGAACCTAGAGTGGCTCCCAGATGCCCAAGCCAAGGTCTCCAGTTAGTTCCTTGGGCAGCTGAGGATAGGGAACCTGAAATGACCCTATCCTATAGCAATACTGACGAATATCTTGCATATCACCATAGAACCTTCATCTGGTGATGGATGGAGATAGAGACAGAGACCCACACTGGAGCACTGGACTGAGCTCCCAAGGTCCCAATGAGGAGCAGAAGGAGGGAGAACATGAGCAAGGAAGTCGGGACCACGAGGGGTGCACCCACCCACTGAGACAGTGGAGCTGATCTTTTGGGAGCTCACCAATGCCAGCTGGACTGTGACTGAAAAAGCGTGGGATAAAACCGGACTCTCTGAACATGGCGAACAATGAGGGCTGATGAGAAGCCAAGGACAATGGCACGGGGTTTTGAACCTACGTAATGTGCTGGCTTTGTGGGAGCCTAGCCAGTTTGGATGTTCACCTTCGTAGGAATGGACGGAGAGGGGAGGACCTAGGACTTACCATAGGGCAGGGAACCCTGACTGCTCTTTGGACTGGAGAGGGAGGAGGAGAAGGGTGGGAGGAGGGGGAGGGAAAAGGGAGGCTGGGAGGAGGTGGAAACTTGTTTTTTTTCTCCTTTTCTCAATAAAAAAATGAAAAAAAATAAAAATAAAAAGAATGAAAATAGATCCATATCTATCACCATGCACAAAACTCAAGTCTAAATGGATTAAAGACCTCAATATCAGTCTGAACACACTGAACCTGATAGAAGAGAAAGTGGGAAGCACTCTACAACACATGGGCACAGGAGACCACTTCCTACGTATAACACCAGCAGCACAGACATTAAGGGCCTCATTGAATAAATGGGACCTCCTGAGACTGAGAAGCTTCTGTAAAGCAAAGGACACTGTCACTAAGACAGAAAGGCAACCCACCTACTGGGAGAAGATCTTCACCAACCCTGCAACTGACAAAGGTCTGATCTCCAAAATATATAAAGAATTCAAGAAACTAGACCATAAAAGGCTAATCAACCCAATTATAAAATGGGGCACTGAGCTGAACAGAGAATTCTCAACAGAAGAAGTTCAAATGGCCAAAAGGCACTTAAGGTCATGCTCAACCTCCTTAGCGATCAGGGAAACGCAAATCAAGACAACTTTAAGATACCATCTTACACCTGTCAGAATGGCTAAAATCAAAAACACCAATGATAGCCTTTGCTGGAGAGATTGTGGAGAAAGGGGTACACTCATCCATTGCTGGTGGGAATGCAAACTTGTGCAACCACTCTGAAAAGCAGTGTGGCGGTTTCTCAGGAAATTCGGGATCAACCTACCCCTGGATCCAGCAGTACCACTCTTGGGAATATACCCAAGAGAGGCCCTATCATACAACAAAAGTATATGCTCAACTATGTTCATAGCAGCATTGTTTGTAATAGCCAGAACCTGGAAACAACCTAGATGCCCTTCAATGGAAGAATGGATGAAGAATGTATGGAATGTATACATATTAGAGTACTACTCAGCAGTAAAAAACAAGGACTTTGTGAATTTTTCCTGCAAATGGATGGAAATAGAAAACACCACCCTGAGTGAGGTAAGCCAGACCCAAAAAGAGGAACATGGGATGTACCCACTCATATTTGGTTTCTGATCAGTTTTAAACAAAGGACATTGAGCCTATAATTAGTGATCCTAGAGAAGCTAAATAAGGAGAACCCAAAGAAAAACATATAGGCATCCTCCTGAACATTAACCTCCATCAGGCGATGAAAGGAGACAGAGACAGAGACCCACATTGGAGCATCAGACAGAAATCTCAAGGTCCAAATCAGGAGCAGAAGGAGAGGGAGCACGAGCAAGGAACTCAGGACCGCGAGGGGTACACCCCCACACTGAGACAATGGGGATGTTCTATTGGGAAATCACCAAGGCCAGCTGGCCTGGGTCTGAAAAAGCCTGGGATAAAACCGGACTCGCTGAACATAGCAGACAATGAGGACTACTGAGAACTCAAGAACAATGGCAATGGGTTTTTGATCCTACTGCACATACTGGCTATTTGGGAGCCTAGGCAGTTTGGATGCTCACCTTACTGGACCTGGATGGAGGTGAGTGGTCCTTGGACTTCCCACAGGTCAGCGAACCCTGATTGCTCTTTGGGCTGACGAGGGAGGGGGTCTTGATTGGGGGAGGGGGGGGGGAAATGGGAGGCAGTGGCAGGGAAGAGACAGAAATCTTTAATAAATAAATAATATAAATAAATAAAACAAAATCTGTTAAACAGTTATAGTAGATTGATGGATAAAATGTCTCTCCAGGAAGGTAATATGTATACTATAAAAATTATGTCCAAGGATGAGACATTATCTTTACTGGACAGACTTCATACCTTGGAGTCCTGAGGACATTGGAATCAATGAGCATATTAAAACAAAATACCAAACAGGAGATCCAGACTTTATAAAAGGCAGTGTCAAAAAGATCAATGATAGCCTCTGCTGGAGTGGTTGTGGAGGAAGGGGTTCCCTCATCCATTGCTGGTGGTAATGCAATCTTGTGCAACCACTTTGGAAATCAGTGTTTCGGTTTCTCAGGAAATTCGGGATCAACCTACCCCTGGACTCAGCAATACCACTCTTGGGAATATACCCAAGAGATGCCTGATCATCTGGCAAGGGCATTTGTTCAACTATGTTCATAGCAGCATTATTTGTAATAGCCAGAACCTGGAAACAACCTAGATGTCCTTCAATGGAAGAATGGATGAAGAAAGTGTGGAATATATACACATTAGAGTACTACTCAGCGGTAAAAAACAATGACTTCTCGAATTTTTCCTGCACATGGATGGAAATAGAAAATACTATCCTGAGTGAGGTAACCCAGACCCAAAAAGATGAACATGGGATGTACTCACTCTTAATTGGTTTCTAGACTTAAATAAAAGTCAGTGAGTCTATAATTGGATATCCTAAAGAAGCTAAATAAGAAGGTGAACCCAAAGAAAAACATATAGCTATCCTCTTGGGTAGGGGAAGTAGACAAGATTGCCAGGCAAAAATCAGGATCTTAAAGGTAGGGGGGAGGGGGGTAAGAGGAGATGGGGAGAGAAAAGTGAGAAGGGTAGGATGGGGAGAACTTGGGGCAACGGGATGATTGGGATAAAGGAAGGTTGAATAGGGGAGCAGGGAAGCACATATCTTAATTAAGGGAGCCATCTTAGGGTTGGGAAAAGACTTGGACCTATAGGGGCTTCCAGGTGCCCAAGGCGAGGTCCCCAGTTAGTTCCTGGTGCAGCTGAAGATAGGGAACCTGAAATGATCCTATCCTATAGCCATACTGATGAATAGTTTGCATATAACCATAGAACCTTCATCTGGCGATGGATGGAGATAGAGACAGAGACCCACACTGGAGTACTGGACTGAGCTCCCAAAGTCCCAATGAGGAACAGAAGGAGGGAGAAGACGAGCAAGGAAGTCAGGACCAAGAGAGGTGCACCCACCCACGGAGACAGTGGGGCTGATCTATTGGGAGTTCACCAAGGCCAGCTGGACTGTGACTGAAAAAGCAGGGGATAAAACCGGACTCTCTGAATATGGCAGACAATGAGGGCTGCTGAGAAACCAAGGACAATGGCACTGGGTTTTGATCCCACTTCATGTTCTGGCTGTGTGGGAGCCTAGCCAGTTTGGATGTTCACCTTCCTAGACCAGGTTGGCCGGGGGGGGGGGGGGGGGGGGGGGACTTTGGACTTTCCACAGGGCAAGGAACCCTGACTGCTCTTCAGACTTGAGAGGGAGGGGGAGAGGAGTAGGGGGAGAGGGAGAGGAGTGGGGAGGGGAGTGGGAGGCTGGGAGGAGGCAGAAATTGTTTTTTTCTCAATAAAACAAAAGGAAAGTTAAAAAAAGATTTAAAAACATTACAATATTTATCAAATTTGATGACCAGGTCAAAAGGTACAAGGACAAAATTTAGCCTTATCAGTAGGTACCAAACTCTGGGATAGTTTGCCCAGAGTTCTAACTGCCTATCCTGTGATCGCCTCCAGAAGGCCACCTGGCACCAAGTACTGTACCTTAAAGTAATCAAAGAATATACATGGGAACCCAAACATATCAGTAATCTAAAAAAATTAAGCAAACAATAGTTAATTATAAAATACATTCAACCTTGATTAGGAAAATAATCAAATCATAGGTTTCAAACAATAAAGCAACTCCACAAGATTGGCTTCACTTAATCTCATCTGTCCTAGAAAATAGACCAGAGCTTCTTTAAAAATGTTATTTTTGGGGGAAAAAAGCAAAAATTTTAAACCAACAAAAAAAGCAGAAGAACTTGAGATTTCCAAGATCAAATTCTGGGCAAGAGGTATTACTCTGATCCTCAGGATCAGGCTCTTTACAATGAACACAATTTCTCCCTATGCAGCACAACAGCTTTAAATGCTTGGGACAAAATTCAAAACCAAAAAAAAAAGTTAAATCATATATTAGGGTCAAATAGGTCAGAGATAACCCTTTAGTGACTTTTTACAAAGATTAACTAAGGCTGTACAAATACAAATAACAGAACCAAAAGCTAGACATGTACTCAGTGAATCTTTGGCTTTTAAAAAATGCCAAATTAAAATACAAAAAAGACCCCTTGGGCCTTTAATGGTCAGATCAACACCAATAGATAAATGGATCTCACATAGAATAGATGTTAAGACATTTGACTATAGTACTAAAGGTTGGGTTAAAAAAATTCAATGGCATATAAAGACACCAAAATGACAAATATTTTAATTGTGGTAAAATAATGCATCTAAAAAAATTGTAGACAGGAATTCTTGCATTGGCACCTGCCCATCTCTTCCTTCAAATGCAGCCAGGAGAGTCTTGGCATCTTGGTCGAATCTTTGCTGTGACTGACTCTCTGGGTGGATCTCCTCAGTGCAGGAGCAGTAACTGTTCCTGGGCCAATGACCGGTCTGGATGGATCTCCTCAGCACAGGAACAGGGACTCCTGGTAGTCCAAGGACCCCCACAGACAAAAGAGTGAACTTGGGGGGGAGGGCAGGGTCGTGTGGAACAAAGAAGACCCTGCAGCAGAAGCTGAAGGTGCCCTGCACTCCTTTGTGGGGACCTTCCAGCCTGCTGGGCCGACAGACACTCACCACTCCCGGTGGATAGTCTTAGTGCAGGAACAGGAACTGTTCCTGGGCCAAGGACCTTGCAGACAATAGGGCAAGCTTGTTTACTATTGGGTCACCATGGAATAAAGTTAGAATTCAACAGCAATTCTAATCCCAGAAAGCCTACAAACTCATGGAAACTGAAAAGTCAACTACTGAACAACCCCTGGGTAAAGGAAAAAATAAAGAAATTAAAGTAAATTAAAGACTTCCTTGAATTCAATGAAAATAAAGACACAACATACCCAAACATATGGGACACTATGAAAGCAGTACTAAGAGGAAAGTTCATAGAACTAAGTTCCCACTTAAAGAAAACGGAGAAAGCACACATTGGAGACTTAACAGCCCACCTAAAAGCTCTAGAAAAAAAAAGAAGCAGATTGACCCAGGAGAAGTAGAAGACTGGAAATAATCAAAAAGAGGGTTGAAATCAACAAAATAGAAACATAGAAAACAATCCAAAGAATCAATGAAACAAAAAGCTGGTTCCTGGATAACATCAACAAGATTGATAAAAACCCTGTCCAAACTAATCAAACGGCAGAGAGAGAACACGCAAATTAACAAGATCAGATATGAAAAGGGACATAACCACAGACACAGAGGAAATTCAGAGAATCATTAGATCTTTCTACAAAAGACTGTATGCCACAAAATTGGAAAATATGAAAGAAATGGACATTTTTTAGATAAGTACCACATACTAAAATTAAATCAAGACTTGATGAACAATTTAAATGAAGCTGTAAGTCAAGAAGAATTAGAAGCTCTCATCAAAGACCTCCCTACAAAAAAAAAAAAGCTCTAGACCGGATGGTTTCAATACAGAATTCTACCAAAACTTCAAAGAAGAGCTAATACCTATACTCCTTAATGTATTTCACAATATAGAAAAAGAAGAGTCATTGCCAAATTCCTTTTATGAAGTTACAGTTACCCTGATACCAAAACCACACAAAGACTTAACCAAGAAAGAGAATTACAGACCAATCTCATTCATGAACATCAATGCAAAAATTCTCAATAAAATACTGGCAAACTGAATTCAAGAACACATTAGAAAAATTATCCATTATGATCAAGTAGGCTTCATCCCAGAAAGGCAGGGCTGGTTCAACATACGAAAATCTATCAATGTAATCCACCTTATAAATAAACTGAAGGAAAAAAACAATGTGATCATTTCATTAGATGCTGAAAAGCATTTGAAAAACTTCAACATCCCTTTATGATAAAGGTCTTGGAGAGATTAGGGATACAAGGTTCATTCCTAAATATAATAAAAGCAATATACAGCAAACCAACAGCTAACAATAAATTAAATGGAGAGAAACTCAAAGCCATTCCACTAAAATTAGGAACAAGACAAGGCTGTCCATTCTCTCCATACCTCTTCAATATAGTACTTGAAGATCTAGCAATAGCAATAAGACAGCATAAGGAGATCAAGTGGATTCTAATTGGAAAGGAAGAAGTCAAACTTTTGTTGTTTGCAGATGATATGATAGTGTACATAAGCGACCCCAAAAACTCTACCAAAGAACTTCTACAGCTGATAAATACCTTTAGTGGCAGGATACAAGATCAACTCCAAAAAGTCAGTTGCCCTCCTATACACAAAGAACAAAGAAGAAGAGAGGGAAATCAGAGAAACATCACCTTTCATGATAGCCACAAATAGCATAAAGTTTCTTGGGGTAATTATAACCAAGGAAGTTAAATATCTATTTGACAAGAACTTTAAGTCTTTGAAGAAAGAAATTAAAGAGGATACCAGAAAATGGAAGGATCTCCCTTGCTCTTGGATTGGGAGGATCAACATAGTAAAAATGGCAATTCTACCAAAAGCAATCTATAGATTCAATGCAATCCCCATCAAAATCCCAACAAATTCTTCACAGACCTCGAGAGAACAATAATCAACTTTATTGATTGATAGCCAAAACAATTTTATACAATAAAAGTATTTATGGAGGCATTACCATCCCTACTTCAAACTATATTACAGAGCTACAGTAATGAAAACAGCTTGCTTGGTATTGGCACAAAAACAGAGATGTTGACCAATGGAATCGAATCAAAGACCTGGATATTAATCCACAAACCTATGAACACCTGATTTTCGACAAAGGAGCTAAAATTATACAATGGAGGAAAGAAAGCATCTTTAACAAGTAGTGCTGGCCTAACTGGATGTCAACCTGTAGAAGAATGAAAATAGATCCATATCTATCACCATGCACAAAACTCAAGTCCAAATGGATTAAACACCTCAATATTAATCTGACTACAGTGAACCTGATAGAAGAGAAAGTGGGAAGTAATCTGAAATACATGGGCACAGGAGACCACTTCCTACATAGAACCCCAGTAGCACAGACAATAAGAGCAACAATGAATAAATGGGACCTCCTGAAACTGAGAAGCTTCTATAATGCAAAGGACACTGTCACTAAGACAAAAAGGCAACCTACTGAATGGGAGAAGATCTTCACCAACACCACATCAGACAAAGGTCTGATCTCCAAAATATATAAAGAACTCAAGAAACTAGACATTAAAACTCTAATTAACCCAATTAAAAATGGGGTACTGAACTGAACGTAGAATTCTCAACAGAAGAAGTTCAAATGCTCAGCAAATATTGGTTGAATATAATAATAAAAATGAAATAAAATTTTTAGAAAAATAAATAAAGGAATGTTTGATAGAAAAATATCACTGTGATAGAAATAAATTGTACAAAATTTTCAAAGATTAAATATATTATAAAAAATAAGATAATCTTAAAAGTATAATCATTTTAAAAATAAGATCATTAAGTATGACCTGAGTACTTATTTTGGGCAATTTTGGCAAAATTTCAGATGAAATTTTTGTACTTGAATTTATTTAGGTTTTTTTTTTCTGGCTTCATTTTTTTTTCTTTTTTAAATTTATTTATTTATTAAGGATTTCTGCCTCGTCCCCACAACCGCTTCCCATTTCCCTCCCCCTCCCCCGATCAAGTCCCCCTCCCTCATCTGCTCGAAGAGCAATCAGGGTTCCCTGACCTGTGGGAAGCCCATGGACTGCCCACCTCTATCCAGGTCTCGTAAGGTGAGCATTCAAACTGCCTAGGCTCCCACAAAGCCAGTACGTGCAGTAGGATCAAAAACCCACTGCAATTGTTCTTGAATTCACAGTATTTCTCATTGTCCGCTATGTTCAGCTAGTCCGGATTTATCCCATGCTTTTTCAGACCTAGGCCAGCTGGCCTTGGTGAGATCCCAATAGAACATCTCCATTGTCTTAGTGTGTGGGTGCATCCCTTGTGGTCCTGAGTTCCTTGCTCGTGCTCCGTCTCCTTCTGCTCCTGATTTGGACCTTGAGATTTCTGTCCGGTGCTCCCGTGTGGGTCTCTGTCTCTGTCTCCTTTCATCGCCTGATGAAGGTTAATATTCCTGAGGATGCCTATGTGTTTGTCTTTGGATTCACCTTATTTAGCTTCTCTAGGAACATGAATTATAAGCTCAATGTCCTTTATTTATGGCTAGAAACCAAATATGAGTGAGTACATCCCATGTTCCTCTTTTTGGGTCTGGCTTACCTCACTCAGGATAGTGTTTTCTATTTCCATCCATATATGCAATGTGTTTAAAATTCTCTTTCATATAATTTTACATTTAGTTGAATATAGAAATTATAATTTTATGGCATATTTTATATGTCCCTCTCAATTGTTCCAATATGTATACACTGTATGAGAAACAGCTAAAAATAAAGAGAGTATATATGGATTTGACCTATGTACATATTATACAGGTCTTAACATAAAAAAATTGTAGACAAAAAATTCCTAATAATAATATCTCCTCTAAAAATGGCAAAAATAGGAAAACAGCCTTCAGATATATGTAAGAGGTGTGACAAAAGCTGCCATTGGACCAATAAATATAGGTCAACAAAAGATAGACAAGGCAACCCAATACCATCAAAAAAATCTCCTTGGGGGGTTCTCACAAGTCCCCATGAAAAACATGATCATGTCTCACCAAAAAAAAATTAAAATCTAGTGCCTACTGTAAAAAATCATATTAGTCAAAATAATAAAATAGACATTGAGGATAAATCAAAGACTCCAGAAGAATATAATGTTACCTTTGCAAATAATATCATTTCTGACTGGTTATTTCAGGACCAAGCACCTGGGAACAAACAAGCAACCTCCCACAACACACATAAAGATGGAAAATACACAGAGAGCCTGAATTATGTATATTATTGTGTTTTCTTTGAATTTTGTGACTATGAATGAGCTAACGACAGAGAGCCTGTACATTTCATTGAACAGGCTATAAGTTAAACTGACATAAAGATATCTTGACTTCAAAATTTGAATCTAAGGATATGTTGCTTTGGAAAAGAGGTTCTGTTTTTGTCTCCACAGAAGATGAAAACCTGTGGATTTCTTCCAGGCTAATATGGTTTGATAGAACAAGATCACCCAAAAGTTCTCCATGAACCCTAAAAATACTTTGTCCAACAAAAAACAGGAAGCAGGGTGGAGAAGACTACACACAAATTCCCAAAATGATTGTTTATAAATGTTTGTTTTCATTTAAAGGGAGTTCATTATGAATGGTTAAATGGTCACAGTCAATCTCTCTCTAAAAATAAGAAGGAGGGCAGCAGGCGCTGGAGGCACACACATTTAATCCCAGTACTCAGGAGGCAGTTACAGGAGGATCTCTGTGATTTCGAGACCAACTTGGTCCACAGAGTGAGTTCCAGGACTGGTTCCATAGCTATTAAGAAATCTTGTCTCAAAAAAACCAAAAGAGAACCTGGAAACAACCTAGATGCCCCTCAATGGACGAATGGATAAATAAAGTGTGGAATATATATGCATTAGAGTACTACTCAGCAGTAAAAGACAATGACATCTTGAATTTTGCGTACAAATGGATGGAAATAGAAAACATTATCCTGAGGGAGATAACTCAGACCCAAAAAGATGAATATGGTATGTACTCACTCATTTGTGGACTCTATCCATAAACCAAGGTCATTAAGCCTATAGTTCACAAGCACAGAGAAGCCAAATAACAAGGTGAACCCAAAGAAAAACATATATAGATCCTCCTGGAAATTGGAAGCAAACAAGATTGCTGGGCAAAAGTTGTGAGCAAGGGGTTGGGGCAAGGGTGGGGGTGAGGTTGAGGGACGGGGAAAGGGGGAGAGGGAAGGGAGAAGGGAAGGTCTGGCAAGAACTTTGGGGAGTGGAAGGGTGGAGATGGAGAAAGGGCGGATATAGGAACAGGGAAGAAGATACCTACATTAAGGGATCCATTTTAGGGTTGGCAAAAGACTTGGCTCTAGAGGGGATCCCAGGTGTCCACGGAGATGTCTCCAGCTAGGTCCTTGGACAGCAGAGGAGAGGGTGCCTGAACTGTCCTTGCCCCACTATCACACTGATGATTATCTTAAATATCACCATCCATCCAGCAACGAACGGATGGAGATAGAGACAGAAACCCTCATCAGAGCAACGGACTGAGCTCCTGAGGTCCAGTTGAAGGGCAGAAGGAGGGAGAATATGAGCAAGGAAGTCAGGACCTCGAGAGGTTGGTCCACCAACTGAGGAAGTGCACCTGTTCTAATGGGAGCTCACCAAATCCAGCTGGACCGGATCTGAATGACCATGTGATCAAACCAGACTCTATGATTGTGGCTGACAATGGGGGCTGACTGAGAAGCCATTGATAAAGGTACTGGGGCTTATTTTTACTTCATGTTCTGACTTTTTGGGACCCTAGTCTATATAGATGCACAGCTCCCTAGACCTGGATGTAGGGGGGGGAGGCCTTGGACTTCCCACAGGGCAGGGTTCCCTGCCCTCTCTCAAGCAGGGAGGGGGAAGGAGAAGGGAGAGTGGGGGAGTGGGAGGGCATTGGGAGGAGGGAAGGAGGTGTAAATATTTAAATGGAAAAAAAGAAAACATGCCCCCCATGGTATAGAAATGAATATTTTGCATTGGTATGAATCTTGGTTTATTGATACAAATTTAAGGTCAATTATGTTTTATGTTTACTTCTGCTCTTGATTATTGTATTGTGTTTGTGCAGTTCATTTAAAAATGTAAAGTATGATTAAGAAATACAGATTAATAAATAGTCATCCATAATAGTCAAGCTTGTAGTCATGTTAGGTTTTCTAGATGCACAGAGATATATTTCAGATGCAGATATAGTCTTCATACCTTTCAAAGATTAAAAGAATATGGTATTTAAAATGTTTAAGAACTGAGGACTTTTCATGACAATGAGACACTCTGCTTCTGGCAGCACCAAACTACTTCAAGAGGATCGCGAGCATTGAAGAGGCTCCTTATGGAGTATGCCAGCCATTTGGGCAAGAAATTTCTCTTGCCTTGACTGCTTGATGGTCTGCTGTATAAACTGTACATTCAGGGCCCACATAAAAATGACTGCTAAACTTGCCTAAAGGTGAGACCTTCCTTCAGGATTCCTGCTTCATAAAAGAGTCTGCCAGACATTCTGCAGGATACAGAAGAAAGTTACTGACAAACTGTCAACAGAGGTGAAATAATCTTTCAAATTTCCTGCTTCATGGAAAAGTCTGTCAGATACTATGGGCCTGTAGGCTGAAGATGGATGCCCCAATATTAACAGAAGAACTGTGGGTTACTATCCAGGCAGTGAGATGTCTCTGTCAATTCTAGAGTTTTGGAAGTTGCTTATAATGCACTTCCTGTTAATTTAGGTAATATTATATCCTTCTGGGGTCTAGCCTTCTTAGGTTATATAATTATAATTATAGTTTTTCTTAATTATGATCAAACATAAAGTACATATAAATATTGTAACTGTAATTCTCGCTTGATACCTGTTTTGTTATTTATAATTTTACCATGTTAAATTTAAAACCTTCCTTTTATTTAGAAAGAAAAAGAAAGATGATGTAGGATTCTCCTCTGTGTGCTATGAATATGTTTTATTACCATTGGTTATTAAAGAAGCTGTTTTGGCCAATGGCTTAGTAGAGTGCAGTCAGGAAGAAAATCTGAACAGAGATATAAAGAGAAAGTAGGCCGAATCAGAGAGATGTCATGTAGCTGCCAAAGGAGAAAGATGCCAGCCACCAGCAAGAACCTTACCAGTAGGCCACAGCCTCATGGAGATACATGGATTATCAGAAATGGATTAATTTAAGATGTAGGAGTTAGTTAAAAACAAGCCTGAGCTAATAGGCCAAACAGTGTTGTGATTAATATAGTTTCTGTGTTATTAATTGGGTCAGGGTGGCCAGGAAATGAACAGTTGGCCTCTGACTACATATAGCCAGGAATGTGAACGACTAGGTCAAATGGCGAAAAGTCCATGCTTATTCCCATGGTGATCCCACCAGTTTGTATATGAGCAGCAGTGCCTGGGGTTCCTCTTGACCCAATTCTCACCAGACATTGGGGTCAGTTCTCTTGATCATAATAATTCATATTGGGGTGAGACAAAATTTCAAATAAGTTTTAAATTATATTTCTTGGAAGGTTGAGGATGTTAAACACTATTTTAAATATCTATTAACCATTTATATTTCTTCATTAGGATGATGGTGATAGTATGGTAATCATTACTAAAAGCAGAAGAGAGGCGAGAAATCCAGAGAAAAAGATAAGTAAGAAAAGTAGTGTTACTTAAGCAACACAGGTTAAACAATATGATATAATATATGTCTATTTAAAATTTGAAGCATGAGGTAACAATCAACCATACCCTGTCAGATTCACTATTATAGAAATATGATGGACTTAACAAATAAATTCATACAATAGAAAAGAGACTAGTCAGATGGCTGAGACCATTGTCCATGAGTTAAATATTCAAGGCAGCATAAAAGCATCTATTCATTTCAGATTATAAAGTGCTCCATTACAGTAGGTCAGAGGAGTAGGCATCAAACCAAGCTGCCAACCCAAAGGAAATTTACTACTTCTTGGACAGCAGTCACTCTCATAACCTGTAGGCCAAGGAGGATGTGTTCTTAAGGAGACCCCTTGCCATAGTAAACATAGGAAGTATGGTTTGGCTGCCTGGGTCATTGTTCTCTCCCAGATCTGGTCCTGTACATTCACCTAAGATTCCCTCCAGGTCCCCAGTGTAGGACACTGAGATCACTGATCATCTGTGCTTTGTGGCATCAAAGTGACTCGTTAACAACTTTTTAATGAGGACACAGCCAGTAACTGTCAATTAGTACATCATTTAGACTGAAGACCCAGAGTTCAGCCTGACAGCAGCACAATGGAATGAAGAGAGTAGACTTCTCTTGGAAAAAGTCACCAGGCTTTTACTGTTGGGTCTCTAGAGTCCCTTGCAGATCCCAGAGACTGTGATTCTGGATATAGGTCAGGAGGGACCAGGGGCTTGGTGGAAGCATGGGAGAACAGAGGCGAGTGATCCCAGGCTAACCACAGCTCTCAGCAGAGAGAAACTCTTGGGGAAATCAGATGCTCAAGTACAGCGTCTTTGTTTCCTAAATCTATTAAACTCTACATGTTCGGGAAGACACTGGCCTTCTTCTTCCTTCTTCCATAGATATCTTAGACAGCCCATCTATTCCCAGACTTTTAACAAATCACCCTTGTGGAAATGAAACTTGGGCATGGATCAGTGGTGGAGTCTCCTACTCGACTTCTCTGCATGCAGTAATGGTGAAGACTCACGCACACACACACACACACACACACACACACACACAATCTCATTTTTATTCCACTCTATTTGATGTATCCAGGGTTCATTTTAAATTCCTTTGGGGTAATCTGTCATTATTATGCTCAAAATCTTTATACTTCCCATAATCTATAGAATAAAATATATTCTCATCATGCATTTTAAGTCAAAATACTAGCTTACTGCTCAAAGGTCAGTTCTTGCCTTTATCCACTCAATTATATTCATACTCAATTTTTCCCTTTTAAAAATGCATTTTTAGCTTCTCTACTGCCTCATACTATATTCCCAAAGTCAGATGTCTTGGTTGACATTCTGCATGTGATCCTTACTGGTCATGAAAATTCATACAATGGCTCTAAGTTCCCATCCTTTCATTATTTAATTTGTAAATGTAATACAGTAATAAATTATATGTGTATATTATTCAATCTGTAATGATAAAATAAGAGCAATAGAACCTAACCACTGACTTATGTGATCTCTTGATAAATAGGTTATAGAAATATGACTTGTTATATATTGAATTGCTACA
Organism: Microtus oregoni; assembly: GCF_018167655.1. Classification (NCBI taxonomy): domain Eukaryota; kingdom Metazoa; phylum Chordata; class Mammalia; order Rodentia; family Cricetidae; genus Microtus; species Microtus oregoni. The sequence goes on along the minus strand of NW_024543075.1, from coordinate 38,302,771 downwards.
AATGATGTTTCAAGTTTGCCATTTATCTTTAAAATACTGAACAGAAATTTATTCTTATTACTGTTAATCTAAATATAAAAATACATCAAAGTGAATAGGGTATAAATTATGGAATAAAGTATAAAATGCAATTGCTTCATTAAGAGAAATAGTGAAATTAATACATTGGCAGTTTTGACATTCATAGATAAAATATTGTATTTTAAAATTAACATATTTGCCTTAAGTAAGTATAATATTTGTAGCATTCACTGACCTAAGCATATAGCATAACAGCATCTTCTAATGCTGTTAAACCTTCATTTATGCACAATCCTTAATGACTTCAAAGAAGCCCATAGTAAATCAATTTATGTCAAATGTTGCTCCATCTGTTCTTTTCATTCTTTAGTTGATGTTACAATATCATGACAGATGATAAAAGGCAAATTCTAGAAAACAAATCTCTCCAAATTTAATCTAAAATTGTAGAGCATACCTAGTTCAAAATGTCTTTAGTATATAGTTTAAAATATATTTGGCATTTGACCTATAATTTTAACATAACTTAGTAAAATACTTTTCATCATTGAAAACTATCTATTGTACACCCATGACACATAATCAAATATCAGTTCACTGTGTCAACATGAATTGATTTCTGGGTTGTCTAATCTGTTCTCTTGATCTTCATATTTGCTTGTATGTCCTTTGGCATGTTTTTCTACTCTTTGGAAATTTGCCAGATAGCCTGGATTTTTAATTAAACCTTTCTAATTTTAATTTTCCTTCAGCTTTTATTTTTAAGTATTCAAAAGCAATTTCAGACGAACTGATTCATGTTTCTCATTATGAACGTTGCTGTACTATCTGCTTAGATATCTACATTCTAGTACTAAATCTGAATGACTTTTCTTCACAGTTGTCTACAGCTCCATTCAGTATTTACAACATCTTCCACATGAGATATACTTGTATACTGTAAGTTTAGCTAAACTTTATTGTACTCTCATTATGCTTTCTATTCTCATACATAAACCCTTGTATTTGAAGCATGTCTGTACTTCACTTGTTTCTATTTTTGAAATTTGTTTTTGCTATAATATTTTCATAATTGCATGAAGATTTTTCATGCCTATATTTTAACCAACTTTATTTTCTCAATACCTAAAAAGTACTAACTGTTTGTGTTAGGGGTTCTTAATCTTCATGTGTGTCCTCCAAGATATAGTATGCTTTCTTTATATTTCATTAAATTTTTGGGTTCATGCATAAATGCTATATTTATATAATTTCCATCTCTAGTAGTTATTTTATACCAATTTAAAAGTAATCTCTTTCATTAGACTCTGGACTTCAAGGAGCCCTCACAAGTCATCAAACCAGGTACTCTACAAGAACTGAATAAATATTGAAACTTTCATATCATTTAGAATCTACCTTTTACATTGTGTAGTTGGTGGACTATTGAATGTTTGCCTTTGAAATTCCATGGTAATGTTTCTCAGAAGTTTAACAAAAAAATCAAGGAAACTGTTAGTGCAGGGGTTATTCATTTGGTGGGATACTTGTGGTTTTCCATTTTAAATTGTTTGAAACCTATTGCACACATTAATTTTCCACCTCCTTATATATTATTATTCTGAGGATCTTAATTTTAAGATAAAATGATGATGCAACTACTGACCACCAATTGTCAGTTTGGGCTCTGATATATTGAAGATGAAGATGCTAGGATTGGCATTAACTGAGAAGGTAAAAAACAATTATAATTTTCTGAGTTGAGGTAGCCTACAGTTCTTAGAATTAAGGTGTGACATTATTCTGACCCACTAAATTAGTTTTTAGGCATGCTTTCCTCCTTTTCCTCCAATGATGCAAGTCACAATGTAATAAATAGTAATTTGTCAAAGTGTTCTGGAGGCACAGGCCAGAGGCACTCATAAAAATACCTATCAAATTTGTCATTAGATAAAGACTGAAACAGTGATATATTGATGAAGGGAAATAAATATAATGTACAAATAAAATGTTCATATTGTTTTTCACTTGATTCTACTTCTTTGCCTCAGGAACCTTTTCATTCAGCCTAGTTACTTAGGTATGTAACAGAAAGATGAAACTACATAAAAACACTCAATTTGTTTTATAATATGCATAATTTTTTTAAAAAAAGAATAGAATAAAGAAAATGATTACCAATATCACAGTTTTAGTGTTTGCTCTATATCCTTGTCTTTCTTTTTAGGCAGCACAAGGTCTGTTTTCTTTTGAAAGGTCTGATTTTAACTCTTTCCCTGCCAATTATCAAGAGTCTAAAAAACAAATCCAGAATTTGATTTGGACAATCAAGAATCTATGTCCTTGAGCACATGCAATACTTATGTTCATGCCCATGGCTACAGGAAACTGGTCAAGAATAACTGAATTTGTTCTCATGAGCTTCTCTTCCCTGCCTACTGAAATACAGATCATTCTCTTCCTGGCATTTCTAGCCATCTACCTAATCACTCTACTGGGAAACAGTCTCATCATTTTGGTGACACTGGCTGATCCCATGTTGCAAAGCCCAATGTACTTCTTCCTCAGAAACCTGTCCTTCTTAGAGATTGGCTTCAACCTGGTCATTGTGCCCAAAATGTTGGGGACCCTGATTGCCCAGGACACAAGCATCTCCTTCCTTGGCTGTGCCACTCAGATGTATTTCTTCTTCTTCTTTGGAGTGGCTGAATGCTTCCTCCTTGCCACCATGGCCTATGACCGCTATGTAGCCATATGCAGTCCCTTGCATTACCAAGTCATCATGAACCAAGGGATACGGGCCAAACTGGCTGCTGCCTCCTGGTTTCCAGGATTCCCTGTAGCCACTGTGCAAACCACATGGCTCTTCAGTTTTCCATTCTGTGCCAACAACAAGGTGAACCACTTCTTCTGTGACAGCCCACCTGTGCTGAGGCTGGTCTGTGCAGACACAGCACAGTTTGAAATCTATGCCATTGTAGGCACCATTCTAGTCGTCATGATACCCTGTCTGCTGATCCTGTGTTCCTACACTCGCATTGCTGCTTCCATCCTCAAGATTCCATCAGCCAAAGGGAAGCACAAAGCCTTCTCTACCTGCTCCTCACATCTCCTTGTTGTCTCTCTTTTCTATGTGTCTTCAAGCCTCACTTACTTTCGGCCTAAATCAAATAATTCCCCTGAAAGCAAGAAGTTGCTGTCATTGTCCTATACTGTTGTGACTCCCATGTTGAACCCTATCATCTATAGCCTGAGGAATAATGAGGTGAAGAATGCTATCACCAGGACCTTCAACAAGGCCCTGGGTCTCAGAAGCCACATCACATGAAATTGCTTTCCCCTCTTTCAATGTCCACTGGAGTGACACCCATTTGTTTAATGGCTGTTAGGAAGCTCAGTAGATACAAAGGAGCATAGAGGTCATTGATATCCATCTATGCTTCTCTGCCTTCCCATTGTGTGAACATTGTTTTCTCACCAGAGTAATTTGAATTTTTGGTACTCTGTGGGAAGTTTGTTCAAGGTATTTATTTTGCAAATAGGCATGAAAGTGGTATACATTGTGAACTGTGTGTGACCCCTTCTAATGTGCACTTGAAATCATATACCAGAAAATACAGTAAAAAAGCATCAAAAGTCATCCTGGCCCTTTGTTTGGCTTTAACTAGTCTGTTCCAGGTAAGAAGGAGCATCCCTATTCTTCTAGTGCAGGATTCTTTTGTTTTTTCCTTTTATTTCACTTTCCCCTTAGATAAGCAGTTTGTAACCTCAAACAGAGGAGGGCCAACTACTAATTCCCATGCATATTTACATGGCCTCAACAATGTCATTGGCTCTTCCCAAAAGCTACTTTGGCCAGGTAAAATAACCTAGTATACATTTCTTCCAATTACATTTTTAGGCTCTAACCCTTTGTTTAAAACAACTGCAAATTTTCACATACTGTCTGTTATGATACTGTCCTCAGCAAGATTCCCATGGACCCTGCAGATGCCAGCACAAGTCCTCTAAGAGCACTAGTGTACTGAGCTTAGTGACTTTGTATTTTAAGGTTATGTGCATTATCAGCATGAAAAGACAAAAGCCCGTCACAAGTTAAACAATATTGAGGAGTTCAAATAATGTCACTGATAAGAGCAAATTAATTTTATGAGTGTGGAAATAAAACCAAAGACATTTAAACAAGTATAACTGGATTCAATTCTAAAACCCAAGTATTTGAATATCAGGATTATTGTTTTTCAGTGCCATATAATATGTAGAAATTGTTTAGTTCAGAGTCATTGTAAAACAATCTTTTATAAGGGTGGGTTGAAGAAGTGAGTGGTCAAGAGTATGCTTGAAAAATACATAAAGAGCTTGCATTTAATTCACACTTCAACCACATGAGGAAAAATACAACTAAACTTCTAACAATTCAAAACAAAGAGCTTCACAGCATATCATGCTGATCAGACTTCTTTTGGAGCATCCTTCACTTAAGGTGCACATAGATAAATCAGAAAACTTATACAAAGATAATTGCACTACTTACATACTGACTGCAAGCATTCAGGTGAAGAGAGGAGCAATATTTGCAAGAGAGAATTTACATGAAACATTCACATCAATCAGTCAAGCTCATTTGTGTTACTAGAAGCCAGAAAAGTCCTACCCTCAGAGTGCAGTTAACACCACATGAAAGCCAGCATGATGTGCTATAAGTCAATACTATACTGTAAAATGACAGTTATTTAGAACATTCTGGGGAAATGTATGTTCAAGTAAAGAGACCAGCAAACACCATAGAAGACATGCAGGCTCTAGAGGATAAGGCTGCAGAGACTAAACCTGGGCAGTGATGACCAGATAAAGAAGGACATGGAAATAGGCTATAGTTGCATGGTATCTCCTTTATGCTTTCAACACAAGTTCACTCCCTTAACCATTATGTCTTCATCTTGTTGTTGATGGCAATCAACTCTTTTCTGAGGTATTAAGCTCCAAGAAGTTGCAATAAATATTTTGTTTGAACAATCCAAAATAAATGTTCAAGAATCTGCTTTGTAATTGCTTTGTAACTCATAGCCTTAGAGTAGAAAATAAAACCACATATTCTTTTTTTTTAAGTTATAAACTGATTGGCCAATTAGCTCAGTCTTCTTTTTTTTTAATTTATTTATTTATTAAGGATTTCTGCCTCGTCCCCACAACCGCTTCCCATTTCCCTCCCCCTCCCCCGATCAAGTCCCCCCCCCCCTCATCTGCTCGAAGAGCAATCAGGGTTCCCTGACCTGTGGGAAGCCCAAGGACTGCCCACCTCTATTCAGGTCTCGTAAGGTGAGCATTCAAACTGCCTAGGCTCCCACAAAGCCAGTACGTGCAGTAGGATCAAAAACCCACTGCAATTGTTCTTGAATTCTCAGTATTCCTCATTGTCCGCTATGTTCAGCTAGTCCGGATTTATCCCATGCTTTTTTCAGACCTGGCCAGCTGGCCTTGGTGAGATCCCAATAGAACATCCCCATTGTCTTAGTGTGTGGGTGCACCCCTCGTGGTCCTGAGTTCCTTCCTCGTGCTCCGTCTCCTTCTGCTCCTGATTTGGACCTTGAGATTTCTGTCCGGTGCTCCCGTGTGGGTCTCTGTCTCTGTCTCCTTTCATCGCCTGATGAAAGTTAATATTCCTGAGGATGCCTATGTGTTTGTCTTTGGATTCACCTTATTTAGCTTCTCTAGGAACATGAATTATAGGCTCAATGTCCTTTATTTATGACTAGAAACCAAATATGAGTGAGTACATCCCATGTTCCTCTTTTTGGGTCTGGCTTACCTCACTCAGGATAGTGTTTTCTATTTCCATCCATTTGTATGCAAAATTCAAGAAGTCCTTGTTTTTTACTGCTGAGTAATATTCTAATATGTATATATTCCATACTTTCTTCATCCATTCTTCCGTTGAAGGGCATCTAGGTTGTTTCCAGGTTCTGGCTATTACAAACAATGCTGCCATGAACATAGTTGAGCATATACTTTTGTTGTATGATAGGGCCTCTCTTGGGTATATTCCCAAGAGTGGTATTGCTGGATCCAGGGGTAGGTTGATCCCGAATTTCCTGAGAAACCGAAACACTGCTTTCCAGAGTGGTTGCACAAGTTTGCATTCCCACCAGCAATGGGTGAGTGTACCCCTTTCTCCACAACCTCTCCAGCAAAGGCTATCATTGGTGTTTTTTATTTTAGCCATTCTGACAGGTGTAAGGTGGTATCTTAAAGTTGTCTTGATTTGCATTTCCCTGATCGCTAAGGAAGTTGAGCATGACCTTAAGTGTCTTTTGGCCATTTGAACTTCTTCTGTTGAGAATTCTCTGTTCAGATCAGTGCCCCATTTTATAATTGGGTTGATTAGCCTTTTACGGTCTAGTTTCTTGAGTTCTTTATATATTTTGGAGACCAAACCTTTGTCAGTTGCAGGGTTGGTGAAGATCTTCTCCCAGTCAGTGGGTTGTCTTTTTGTCTTAGTGACAGTGTCCTTTGCTTTACAGAAGCTTCTCAGCCTCAGGAAGTCCCATTTATTCAATGATGCCCTTAGTGTCTGTGCTGCTGGGGTTATACATAGGAAGTGGTCTCCTGTGCCCATGTGCTATAGAGTACTTCCCACTTTCTCTTCTATCAGGTTCAGTGTGTTCAGACTGATATTGAGGTCTTTAATCCATTTGGATTTGAGTTTTGTGCATGGTGATAGATATGGATCTATTTTCATTCTTCTACAGATTGACATCCAGTTTTGCCAACACCATTTGTTGAAGATGCTCTCTTTTTTCCATTGTATACTTTTAGCTCCTTTATCGAAGATCAGGTGTTCATAGGTTTGTGGGTTAATGTCAGGGTCTTCTATTCGATTCCATTGGTCGACTTCTCTGTTTTTATGCCAATACCAAGCTGTTTTCAATACTGTAGCTCTGTAATAGAGTTTGAAGTCAGGGATGGTAATGCCTCCAGACAAACCTTTATTGTATAAGATTGTTTTGGCTATCCTGGGTTTTTTGTTTTTCCATATAAAGTTGATTATTGTCTTCTCCAGATCTGTGAAGAATTTTGATGGGATTTTGATGGGGATTGCATTGAATCTATAGATTGCTTTTGGTAGAATTGCCATTTTTACTATGTTGGTCCTCCCAATCCAAGAGCAAGGGAGGTCTTTCCATTTTCTGGTGTCTTCTTCAATTTCTTTCTTCAAAGACTTATAGTTCTTGTCAAGTAGATCTTTCACTTCCTTGGTCAGGGTTACCCCAAGGTATTTTATGCTATTTGTGGCTATCGTGAAAGGTGATGCTTCTCTGATTTCCCTCTCTGCTTCCTTATCCTTGGTGTATAGGAAGGCAACTGATTTTTTGGAGTTGATCTTGTATCCTGCCACGTTACTAAAGCTGTTTATCAGCTGTAGGAGTTCTTTGGTAGAATTTTTGGGGTCGCTTATGTACACTATCATATCATCTGCAAATAACGAAAGCTTAACTTCTTCCTTTCCAATACGAATCCCCTTGATCTCCTTATGTTGTTTTATTGCTATTGCTAGAATTTCAAGCACTATATTGAAGAGGTATGGCGAGAGTGGACATCCTTGTCGTGTTCCTGATTTTAGTGGGATGGCTTTGAGTTTTTCTCCGTTTAATTTAATGTTAGCTGTTGGCTTGCTGTAAATAGCTTTTATTATATTTAGGTAGGACCCTTGTATCCCTATTCTCTCCAAGACCTTTATCATAAAGGGGTGTTGAATTTTGTCGAATGCTTTTTCCGCATCTAGTGAAATGATCATATGGTTTTTTTCTTTCAGTTTATTTATATGGTGGATTACATTGATAGATTTGCGTATGTTGAACCAGCCCTGCATCTCTGGGATGAAGCCTACTTGATCATAATGGATAATTTTTCTTATGTGTTCTTGGATTCGGTTTGCCAGTATTTTATTGAAGATTTTTGCGTCGATGTTCATGAGTGAGATCGGTCTGTAATTCTCTTTCTTGGTTGGGTCTTTTTGTGGTTTTGGTATCAGGGTAACTGTAGCTTCATAAAAGGAATTTGGCAATGACTCTTCTGATTCTATATTGTGAAATACCTTAAGGAGTATAGGTATTAATTCTTCTTGGAAGTTCTGGTAGAATTCTGCATTGAAACCATCTGGTCCTAGGCTTTTTTTCGAAGGGAGATTTTTGATAACCATTTCTAATTCTTCGTGAGAAACCGGTCTATTTAGATCATTCACCTGGTCTTGGTTTAGCTTTGGTATATGATACTTATTTAAAAAAATGTCCATTTCTTTTGTATTTTCCAGTTTTGTGGCATACAGGCTTTTGTAGTAAGATCTAATGATTCTCTGAATTTCCTCTGTGTCTGTGGTTATGTCCCCCTTTTCATTTCTGATCTTATTTATTTGCGTGTTCTCTCTCTGTCGTTTAATTAGTTTGGATAGGGGTTTGTCGATCTTGTTGATTTTCTCCAAGAACCAGCTTTTTGTTTCATTGATTCTTTGGACTGTTTTCTGTGTTTCTATTTTGTTGATTTCAGCCCTCAGTTTTATTATTTCCAGTCTTCTACTTCTCCTGGGCGCGTCTGCTTCTTTTTTTTCTAGAGCTTTCAGGTGTGTTTTTAAGTCCCCAATGTATGCATTCTCCGTTTTCTTTAAGTGGGCACTTAGTGCTATGAACTTTCCTCTTAGCACTGCTTTCATTGTGTCCCATAGGTTTGAGTATGTTGTCCCTTTATTTTCATTAAATTCAAGGAAGACTTTAATTTCTTTCTTGATTTCTTCCTTGACCAAGGTGTGGTTCAGTAGTTGACTGTTCAGTTTCCATGAGTTTGTCGGTTTTTTGGGGGCAGCGTGGTTGTTGCCTTCTAACTTTAATCCGTGATGATCTGATAAGACACAGGTGGACACTGATATTTTTTTGTATCTGTGGAGGTTTCCTTTGTTTCCGAGTATGTGGTCAATTTTTGAGAAGGTTCCATGAGCTGCAGAGAAGAAGGTATATTCTTTCCTATTTGGGTGGAATGTTCTATAGATGTGTGTTAAGTCCATTTGCTTCATTACCTCCAATAATTCTCTTAATTCTCTATTAGGTTTCTGTCTGATTGACCTGTCCCTTGGAGAGAGAGGTGTGTTGAAGTCTCCTACTACTAGTGTGTGTGGTTTGATGTCTGCCTTGAGTTCTAGTAATATTTCTTTTACATAAGTAGGTGCTTTTATATTGGGGGCGTTTATATTCAGGATTGAGACGTCCTCCTGATGAATTGTTCCTGTTATGAGTATAAAGTGGCCGTCTCGGTCTCTTCTGATTGATTTTAGTTTGAAGTCAGTTTTGTTAGAAATTAGTATGGCCACACCTGCTTTTTTCTTAGGACCATTTGCTTGAAACACCTTTTCCCAACCCTTTACTCTGAGTAGGTGCCTGTCTTTGTGGTTGAGATGTGTTTCTTGCAAACAGCAGAATGTTGGATCCTGTTTTCATATCCAATCTTTTAGCCTGTGCCTTTTTATAGGTGAATTGAGCCCATTAATATTAAGTGATATTAATGACCAGTGGTTGTTTACTCCGGTTATTCTTATTGCTTTTGGTAGTAGAGATTGTGTGTCTCCTTTCTTTGAGATGTGCTCGTGAAGGGTCATTAGATGCCTGGGTTATTGTAGGCAGTGTTGGCAGTGTTGGATTCCTTGGGTTGCGATTTTCCTTCTATTACTTTCTGTAGGGCTTTATTTGTGGCTACGTATTGTTTAAATTTGTTCTTATCCTGGAATGTCTTGTTTTCTCCGTTGATAGTGAACGATAGCTTGGCTGGGTATAGTAGTTTGGGTTTGCATCCATGGTCTCTTAGCTTCTGCAGAACCTCTATCCAGGACCTTCTGGCTTTCATAGTTTCCATCGAGAAGTCAGGTGTAAGTCTGATCGGTTTACCTTTATAAGTTACTTGCCCTTTTTCTTTTGCAGCTCTTAATATTCTTTCTTTAACCTGTATATTTTGTGTTTTGATTATTATATGGCGAGGAGATGTTTTTCTTTGATCCAGTCTGTTTGGTGTTCTGTATGCTTCTTGAATATTTAAATGAATATCTTTCTTTAAGTTGGGAAAGTTTTCTTCCATAATTTTGTTGAAAATATTTTCTGAGCCTTTGAGCTGTGACTCTTCTCCTTCTTCTATTCCTATTATTCTTAGGTTTGGTTTTTTTATTGTGTCCCATAGTTCCTGAATGTTTTGTGTTGAGAATTTGTTGGCTTTGCTGTTTTCTTTGATCTGTTCGTTTATTTTCTCTATGGTGTCCTCAGCATCTGAAAGTCTTTCTTCTAGCTCTTGTATTCTATTGATTATGCTTGTTTCTGTAGACTCTGCTCGTTGGCCTAGATTTTCCATATCCAGCTGGTCCTCAGTTTGTATTTTCTTCTTTGCCTTCATTTCAGTTTTCAATTCTTGAACTGTTTCCATTACCTGTTTGATGGTTTTTTCTTGATTTCCCAGGGTATCATGTACGTATTTACTCATTTCTTCAAGCTTTTTGTTATACTTCTCATCCATTTTTATAAGGGCATTTTTTACATGTTGTTTAAGGGACTCTATTATCTTCATAAAGTCGATTTTTTCCACTTCTTCTGTGTTAGGTTGTTAAAATACTTCTGTTGTAAGATCATTGGGTTCTGGTGTTTTCATGTTGTTTTTCGGATTATTGGGTGAGTTCTTGCCTTGGCGCCTGCCCATCTCCTCCTATTGATCCTATCCAATGGATCCTTTAGAAACCGGATCAGGTTTCCCTGCTGGCCAAGGGCTCCGCTTACAAAATGCCCTCACTCTCTTTTGTGGTTCCTGCTGCAGGCCAAGAACCCTCTCACCCCTCCGAAGGATCTTCAGGACAGGACCAGGCTCCCCTTGTGCCAGTTACCTGGCCAACCAAAGGCCTACCTCTTTGATTCAATTGTAGTAGGGCGATCTGCTCTCCTTATTGCACGCCTGTCCCAGCCGCTTGGGTCTGGCCGCCACTCCGCTGCGTCTGGTGCCGCCTCCGTGCTGCCGCCACTGCGCTGCGTCCTGCGCCGCCTCCGCTGTGCCTCTGTGCATCCGGAGCCGCCGCCGCTGCGCCTCTGTGCGTCCGGCGCCGCCGCTGCTGCGCCTCTGTGCCAAAACCACATATTCTGCTAATATCTTGTCTTTTGAAAACTTGAAAAGTTTTTCCTCACATTTTACCTTGTGTTTATAACTTGGGGAAATAGTAAATGTCTCCATGACAAAATAAAGAGACAAAAGTTATTACTACCACTAAATATATGACTGAATAACAATAAATGAACATTTTATACCATGTTTTCCAAGGTCAAGTTATATTAATGCATAATTAATAGAGAACTATTTTAAATAAGTCATTCCTTGTAGGTATTCTTCTATGTCCAACACTATGGAGAAATAGACTCATAATCAATTCTCTTATTCCTGGGAATGGGGCCATGAATCTGGGCAAGTTGTACACTCATAATGGACGTATATTTAAAAAAAACTAAAATTCTCTGTAGTTAGGGCTTGGAAATCAACATGGAAAGGCATGAAAACTGGCTCAATGGTTGAGAGCACTTGCTGCTCTTGCAGAGGACCACATTTGATTCCCGGCTCCCACACACTGGCTCACAGCTGCCTCTAACTGCAGTTCCAAGGGATCTTATGCCCTCTTCTGTCCTCTGAGGGCAGCATGCCCATGATGCATATACATGCACACAGACAAAACACTCATACTTACAAGAATACATGAATATTTTTGAAAGAAAAAATAGAATACATTGTTCTAATTATGAAGTTGCTTCACCTATTTTCCTCAATAGCACTTTGTAGTGATACATATACTGACATATAAAATGACTCCAACTCATGTGTCACCTCCTTGACATAGCACTGATATCTCTAGATCTAACACTACCTTGCCTTCATGTCTTCTGTTTCTCCAGGATAAATACATGTAATATAAACACAATTCTCCTTACCATACTTCCTTATTTTCCTCTAATGTCCATTAACTACCTCGTGCCTTATTTAAACTAATGTTGCCACAATCACTTTAATATTTATTAGTCTTAATTTTTGAATGCTGAAGTATGACATGGGGTCACATATGTTTTATAGTCAACAAACGACTTGTAATTTAGGAAAAATAATATTTTACAACCCATTGTGTGATGATGTTTAAGCTACGTTTTGCAATTGAGTTAAGAGGTGGGGAAATAGGACTCCACTGAACAAAACCACAAAAGTTCCAGGTAAAGAAGAACTTACACAGTGGAAATGCAAAAGAAACTGTGGTTGAAATTTTATGTGTTGTTTTCCCTGCCTGTATGTCTGGGCAATACCGATGGAGCCAGAGGAAGGCAGCGGATCTCCTTGCACTGGAGTTAAAGGATGGTTGGTAGCAACCATAAGGGTTTTGTGGGATGGAACTCATGTCCTATGCAAAAATAACCACTACTCTTACTACTCTTAACCACTTAGCTATCTCTCCACTCCCAAAATGCTTTTTGGTGAAATTTTGTGAGCAGGTGTCTTAAAAAAAATTTTTGATTCATAGCCAGAGGTCAAAACAAACAGGAAATTTAATTGACCATGCTTATGATTTTAAAGTTTAATCTGTACACAATAAGTAAACTTCAAAACATTTTGATCAAGAAACTAGACTTTAAAATGCTAATTAACCCAATTAAAAAATGGGGCACTGACCTGAACAGAGAATTCTCAACAGAAGAAGTTCAAATGGCCAAAAGACACTTAAGATCATGCTCAACTTCCTTAGCAATCAGGGAAATGCAAATCAAAACAACTTTGAGATATCATCTTACACCTGTCAGAATGGCTAAAGTCAAAACACCAAGGATAACCTTTGCTGGAGAGGCTGTGGAGGAACGGGTACCCTCATCCATTGCTGGTGGGATTGCAATCTTGTACAACCACTGTGGAAGTCAGTGTTTCGGTTTCTCAGGAAATTCAGGATCAACTTACCCCTGGACCCAGCAATACCACTCTTGGGAATATACCCAAGAGATGCTCTATCATATGACAAAAGCATTTGTTCAACTATGTTCATAGCAGTATTATTTGTAATAGCCAGAACCTGGAAACAACCTAGATGCCCTTCAATGGAAGAATGGATGAAGAAAGTATGGAATATATACACGCTAGAGTACTACGCTGCGGTAAAAAACAATGACTTCTCGAATTTTGCAGGCAAATGGATGGAAATAGAAAACACTATCCTGAGTGAGGTGTCCCAGACCCAAAAAGATGAACATGGGATGTACTCGCTCATAATTGGTTTCTAGCCATAAATTAGGGCCACGGAGTCTACAATAGGTGAACCTAAAGAAGCTAAGTAAGAAGGTGAACCCAAGGAAAAACATATAGTTATCCTCTTGGCTAAGGGAAGTAGACCCAATTGCCGGGGAGAAAATTAGGATCTTGGGGGTGGGGTGGGATAGGGGTAAGGGGAGATGGGGAGAGAAAAGGTAGAAGGGAAGGAGGGGGGATTTGGGGAATCAGGAGAATTGGGATAAAGGAAAGGTGGATAGGGGAGCACGGAACCACAATTCTTAGTTAAGGGAACCACTTTAGGGTGAGCAAGAGATTTGACCCTAGAGGGGCTCCCAAGTACCCAACATGAGGTTCCCAGTTAGTTCCTTGGGTAGCTGAGGATTGGGAACCTGAAATGACCCTATCCGAGAGCAATACTGACGAATATCTTGCATATCATCATAGAACCTTCATCTGGTGATGGATGGAGACAGAGACAGAGACCCACACTGGAGCACTGGACTGAGCTCCCAAGGTCCCAATGAGGAGCAGAAGGAGGGAGAACATGAGCAAAGAAGTCGGGACCACGAGGCGTGCACCCACCCACTGAGACAGTGGAGCTGATCTACTGGGAGCTCACCAAGGCCAGCTGGACTGTGACCGAAAAAGCATGGGATAAAACCGGACTCTCTGAACATGGCGAACAATGAGGGCTGATGAGACGCCAAGGACAATGGCACGGGGTTTTGATCCTACTTAATGTGCTGGCTTTGTGGAAGCCTAGCCAGTTTGGATGTTCACCTTCCTAGATATGGACGGAGGGGGGAGGACCTAGGACTTACCACAGGGCAGGGAACCTGGACTGCTCTGTGGACTGGAGAGGGAGAGGGAGAGGAGTGGGGGGAGGGGGAGAAGGGTGGGAGGAGAGGGAGAAGGGTGGGAGGAGGGGGAGGGAAATGGGAGGCTGGGAGGAGGTGGAAAATTGTTTTTTGTTTATGTTTTTTTTCTTCTTTTCTTAATAAAAAAATTATTAAAAAAAAAGAAATGAAAAGGGGGACATAACCACAGACACAGAGGAAATTCAGAGAATCATTAGATCTTACTACAAAAGCCTGTATGCCACAAAACTGGAAAATACAAAAGAAATGGACATTTTTTTAAATAAGTATCATATACCAAAGCTAAACCAAGACCAGGTGAATGATCTAAATAGACCGGTTTCTCGCGAAGAATTAGAAATGGTTATCAAAAATCTCCCTTCGAAAAAAAGCCCAGGACCAGATGGTTTCAATGCAGAATTCTACCAGAACTTCCAAGAAGAATTAATACCTATACTCCTTAAGGTATTTCACAATATAGAATCAGAAGAGTCATTGCCAAATTCCTTTTATGAAGCTACAGTTACCCTGATACCAAAACCACAAAAAGACCCAACCAAGAAAGAGAATTACAGACCGATCTCACTCATGAACATCGACGCAAAAATCTTCAATAAAATACTGGCAAACCGAATCCAAGAACACATAAGAAAAATTATCCATTATGATCAAGTAGGCTTCATCCCAGAGATGCAGGGCTGGTTCAACATACGCAAATCTATCAATGTAATCCACCATATAAATAAACTGAAAGAAAAAAACCATATGATCATTTCACTAGATGCGGAAAAAGCATTCGACAAAATTCAACACCCCTTTATGATAAAGGTCTTGGAGAGAATAGGGATACAAGGGTCCTACCTAAATATAATAAAAGCTATTTACAGCAAGCCAACAGCTAACATTAAATTAAACGGAGAAAAACTCAAAGCCATCCCACTAAAATCAGGAACACGACAAGGATGTCCACTCTCGCCATACCTCTTCAATATAGTGCTTGAAATTCTAGCAATAGCAATAAGACAACATAAGGAGATCAAGGGGATTCGTATTGGAAAGGAAGAAGTTAAGCTTTCGTTATTTGCAGATGATATGATAGTGTACATAAGCGACCCCAAAAATTCTACCAAAGAACTCCTACAGCTGATAAACAGCTTTAGTAACGTGGCAGGATACAAGATCAACTCCAAAAAATCAGTTGCCTTCCTATACACCAAGGATAAGGAAGCAGAGAGGGAAATCAGAGAAGCATCACCTTTCACGATAGCCACAAATAGCATAAAATACCTTGGGGTAACCCTGACCAAGGAAGTGAAAGATCTACTTGACAAGAACTATAAGTCTTTGAAGAAAGAAATTGAAGAAGACACCAGAAAATGGAAAGACCTCCCTTGCTCTTGGATTGGGAGGACCAACATAGTAAAAATGGCAATTCTACCAAAAGCAATCTATAGATTCAATGCAATCCCCATCAAAATCCCATCAAAATTCTTCACAGATCTGGAGAAGACAATAATCAACTTTATATGGAAAAACAAAAAACCCAGGATAGCCAAAACAATCTTATACAATAAAGGTTTGTCTGGAGGCATTACCATCCCTGACTTCAAACTCTATTACAGAGCTACAGTATTGAAAACAGCTTGGTATTGGCATAAAAACAGAGAAGTCGACCAATGGAATCGAATAGAAGACCCTGACATTAACCCACAAACCTATGAACACCTGATCTTCGATAAAGGAGCTAAAAGTATACAATGGAAAAAAGAGAGCATCTTCAACAAATGGTGTTGGCAAAACTGGATGTCAATCTGTAGAAGAATGAAAATAGATCCATATCTATCACCATGCACAAAACTCAAATCCAAATGGATTAAAGACCTCAATATCAGTCCGAACACACTGAACCTGATAGAAGAGAAAGTGGGAAGTACTCTATAGCACATGGGCACAGGAGACCACTTCCTATGTATAACCCCAGCAGCACAGACACTAAGGGCATCATTGAATAAATGGGACTTCCTGAGGCTGAGAAGCTTCTGTAAAGCAAAGGACACTGTCACTAAGACAAAAAGAAAACCCACTGACTGGGAGAAGATCTTCACCAACCCTGCAACTGACAAAGGTTTGATCTCCAAAATATATAAAGAACTCAAGAAACTAGACCGTAAAAGGCTAATCAACCCAATTATAAAATGGGGCACTGATCTGAACAGGGAATTCTCAACAGAAGAACTTCAAATGGCCAAAAGACACTTAAGGTCATACTCAACTTCCTTAGCGATCAGGGAAATGCAAATCAAGACAACTTTAAGATACCACCTTACACCTGTCAGAATGGCTAAAATAAAAAACACCAATGATAGCCTTTGCTGGAGAGGTTGTGGAGAAAGGGGTACACTCACCCATTGCTGGTGGGAATGCAAACTTGTGCAACCACTCTGGAAAGCAGTGTTTCGGTTTCTCAGGAAATTCGGGATCAACCTACCCCTGGATCCAGCAATACCACTCTTGGGAATATACCCAAGAGAGGCCCTATCATACAACAAAAGTATATGCTCAACTATGTTCATGGCAGCATTGTTTGTAATAGCCAGAACCTGGAAACAACCTAGATGCCCTTCAACGGAAGAATGGATGAAGAAAGTATGGAATATATACATATTAGAGTATTACTCAGCAGTAAAAAACAAGGACTTCTTGAATTTTGCATACAAATGGATGGAAATAGAAAACACTATCCTGAGTGAGGTAAGCCAGACCCAAAAAGAGGAACATGGGATGTACTCACTCATATTTGGTTTCTAGCCATAAGTAAAGGACATTGAGGCTATAATTCATGTTCCTAGAGAAGCTAAATAAGGTGAATCCAAAGACAAACACATAGGCATCCTCAGGAATATTAACCTTCATCAGGCGATGAAAGGAGACAGAGACAGAGACCCACACGGGAGCACCGGACAGAAATCTCAAGGTCCAAATCAGGAGCAGAAGGAGACGGAGCACGAGCAAGGAACTCAGGACCACGAGGGGTGCACCCACACACTAAGACAATGGGGATGTTCTATTGGGATCTCACCAAGGGCAGCTGGCCTAGGTCTGAAAAAGCATGGGATAAATCCGGACTAGCTGAACATAGCGGACAATGAGGAATACTGAGAATTCAAGAACAATTGCAGTGGGTTTTTGATCCTACTGCACGTACTGGCTTTGTGGGAGCCTAGGCAGTTTGAATGCTCACCTTACGAGACCTGGATAGAGGTGGGCCGTCCTTGGGCTTCCCACAGGTCAGGGAACCCTGATTGCTCTTCGAGCAGATGAGGGAGGGGGACTTGATCGGGGGAGGGGGAGGGAAATGGGAAGCGGTTGTGGGGACGAGGCAGAAATCCTTAATAAATAAATAAATAAATAAATAAATAAATAAATAAAAAACATTTTGATCAAGACAGTGACTTAGGTAACAATAGTAGCTGGGTAGCACACATTGAAAATAAGAAGAGCCGAAACAGAGAGACTGTTGTAATAGTGGCCTCATTCACAGTAGTGGTACCGGAAATCAGTTCAGATGTTAAATAACAATTTATATAAAATTTACAAGTTGTTTGAGCTATATTATGACAACTAAGGGAAAGGAGAGTACAGACTCCTCCCACAAATCTGGTATAAACAAGCCTGTTTATTTATGAAGTGTATCAATATTTTTTAATTCATCATTAACAGCATTTGTGGAGTTTTTATTCATATCTTATTGTAAAAGATTGATAATTCGTCTTTTCCTTTATTCATAATTTAGTATTTGTCTTGAGTAATAATTGGTAATAATTGTCACAGCCTCATTACAAAAGATTGACAGCAACTTTGAAAAGGCTTCCTCTTCTTAGCTTCAAGAATATCAACTGAAGCTGTAGTGCCATCGTGTGGCTGAGAAGTTTTTGCGGTTTTTGTTTTGGTTTGATTTTGAGTTTTTTATTTTGTTTTGTTTTGTTTTATTTGAGGTTTTTCTCATCTTTTATTTAGCATACAGATTAACGGGCTTCATAATCTCTTTTCCACGAACATTATCAGGACCTCCGGCTGCAGCACAGATCACAGACATCAACATGGTCTCCTGTGACAGACCTGTTCAACATAGCTTCCCAAGGCCACACAGATCATGTGTAACTTCATGGCTCCCCAAGGGACAACGTGCCCATGTCCATGATCACAGCTGCTACAGGAGACCATGTTGATGTCTGTGATCTCTGATGCCTTCAGAAAACTTGCTGATGTCCGTGATCCATATTGGAACCCCATGGGTTGTTACCATTCTGTGCGTCCACGGAAAGCCACATGGGCACTAACAGTTACACCAGCAAGGAAGCATCTGTCACAGTGGTATAGATGACTCCATGTTCATCATGGGAGAGACTTTGAAGGTTTCTGCAGTAATCCCCTCTCCTCAACAAAGAAGAAACAAACAGTCTAGACAAGTTGCTATTGAGGAGGGTCCTTTAAAAGTGTGATAAAGATGCTGAAATGTAGCTCTTCACAGTTGTTGGCTTCTGTCTGGAGTGGGGCAAGAATCAATTTTCTGTAAGGGACTGGCCACTGAGAGTCTGACGATGCTCCAGTGAGTATATGTGGAACACAAATTGTACTTGGTGTATTTGGTGGAGAACAAGGATGGGAGGTTGGACTTGGGTCGAGTGGGAAGTGAGTGTGATCTGCATTTATAGAATGTAATTCCCAAATAATCAATAATATTATGTTGGGCAAACAAAAAAAATTTCATTCCATATACGCTTTGTCTCTGTTGAACTATCAGGAGTGAGGGGCATTCTATGTAGGTTCTATTTACATTTCCTTATGTCCAGCATGGTGAATATTTTTCTATCTTTTGCCTTCATATGATTCTTTAGGAAACTCTGACCTTCATTTACCCAATTATTGAATGATTAGCTCCTTAGTTATCAACAATTTTGGTTCTTTATTTACTCAGGATATTAACCTTCTCCTGGAAAACGATTACCAGAGATTGTTTCCCATCTTCTGAACTCTCTTCTGCTGTTTCCTTTGCCCTTCAGAAGCTTTGGGGTGTCCTGTGATACTACTTGCAACTTCTTGCTGTTACTTCCTCAGCTGTGCTGTATTTCAAGGTGTTCTCTCCACTTTGTCCTCTAGTACTTTCAGATTTTCATATGTGTACATTAAGGGTGTTGACTATTATATGATGAGAGAGAGAACTCTAGTTTAACTTTTCTACATAGGAACAAGACGCTGTCTTCTCTCGAACATGGGTATTTCTATAACTTTAACACCTTTGTTGAAAATCAGATGCATTTTGTTGTTATATATTTCTGGGTTCTATAATCTGTGTGTGTGTATGTGTGTGTGTGTGTGTGTGTGTGTGTGTGTGTGTGTTGTTATGCCAAAGCATAGACTTTGCAGTGTATTTTGAAATCAAAATTTTTGACCTATCAAACACTGTTATTGTTGGTATTGTTGTTGTTGTTGTTGCTCAGGACTGCTTAAGCTATTTGGGGTCTTTTGAGAGTGGGATCTATATGGATTATTTTCTCTATTTCTGCGAAAATCACAGTCTTAGGGGGATTTCATTGAATTTGTAATTTGGTTTTAGTAGCATAACCATTATAACTATATTAATTAATTATGCAACCTATGAATGGGAAGTCATTACTTATGGTCAATATAAAGATAAATGGAGGGTTGATTTTAGCTCATTAGCTATTGTTTTCAAATACCCCAAGAACATTAATCCAAAACTAAAATGCATAATGTTTGATACTAATCTTGTCATTAATCAGCTCTATAGTGATGGGAAATTTGCTTGGAATCTCTTGCACTTTAGTCTCTTCTCCATACAGAATGACAATTATATCCCTGCTTAAAAGTTTCATTGGGATAATTCGTGAGTCTGTGTGTGCAAATCAGTTTAAAAATGATTCTAAGCACATTGTAATTTCAATAGGAATGTAAGTCATTATGGTGACATGATTACATGGTATTTAAATTAGTAGGGAAGTAAAAAATAATAGAAATTAGCTCTATGGAAGAGAAAACATGAGGTTGATGAAGATATAGAGGTAGCAAGAAAACAGATACTGAAAAGATTATATGTCAGCTTGTTTAAAAACAATATTGTGAGCTATAATAAGTCTATTTAGGATGTTAGGACAAAGAAATAGATCTGCATATTTAGAAATATCACCTTGGCAGTCACAAAATGCATAGATCACAAGGGGAAATGGCCTGTTAGACAAATAAATCAAAAGAATTTTGTAATGGAGCAGAAATAGGTGAAGGAGGGTCACTTCTTTATCTCAGAAGTTGAAGTCTCCCATCAATACAAGTCATCAGAGTTGGTACAAAGCAAAGCCAGGAGCCCAAAGAAAATCCACCACTGTTCTGGACAGCAGCCATTCCTTAAACTTGAAGACAGCAGGGGCTTGGGATTTGGAGGTGGCCTCTTGCCAAGGTAAGCTAATCAGGAGATATATTTCTGCTGTCTGTGCCATTAGCCTCTCCAGATCTGATCCTGGCTATACACCTAAGGTTCCCCCAGGTCCCATTGTAGGCCACTGGGAGCCTCTGTCAACTGCTCTCCCTGTGAAGCAGAGTAGCTCATTAACAACTTTTAATGAGGTCATGGACAGTGACTGCTCATTAATAAATTGAGTAGTCGGCAGCCCCAGAGACTAAGGAAACTCAGAACAGAAGTCAGTGACAACAATGCTCAGCCAAAGAGTAGCTGGGTCAGAGTGAAAAGAAAAACTTCTCTTGGAGGCCTCCAGACTTTTACTATTAGACCTCTAGGGTCCTTGGCAGCTCCCAGAGACTGTAACTCTGAACATACAGACCTGGAGGTGCAGGACTTTGGTGTCATAAAGGGAAGACAGAGTCCTGTGTTCCCAGGCTTGCAGCAACTCTTCATCTATAGAGACACTTGAGGAAGTCAGGTGCTCTTCAGGCTTCCTGGAATGCTGTGGATTAAAGATGTTGCTCTCAGAACTATTTAATGTTGTGTCTTCTATATCTATAGATGCTCTTGTTGTTTCCCCTTCATATCCAAGCACAGAGTCCTTTTTTCCTAAGCTATTTCAGTCTGTGTTCTAGGGATCCAATAGCCTTCGTTCCCCTTTGGCATGCATCTCTCAGAGCCCAGCCTTTCCCAAGGTTGCAATGAATCATCCCTATAAAGATAAATCTCAGGCATTGACTTTACTTCCTACAAGGATCAGGAATGGAATATTCTATTTGGCCTGGCTGCCTTCAGTAATGAAGCAAGTTTACATATCCTATAATCTACTCTCCTTAGCTGCCCTTGAATGCTTTCTAAATTTGCACATGTCAGTCATTATTGTGCATAAATGCATTTTACTCTCTTCAGAATTAAACTAATGTTCTTAATCTGCCATATAAGCTTACAGTTCAGTTCTAGTTTCTTTACAACTATATTTCTTATTATATTCCTTCATTAGGTGAATGAGAAATAAATTATCATGATGCCACAATTGCAGCATAGATGATTTATCAGGTCTCTTCCTTTACCAAGAGAATAATACTATTGATTAAAGGTACTAACTTGTAATTGATGCCTAAATATGGGCTAGATCTGTATAAATCTATTTGGGGGTATGAACAAAAAGAACAGAAAAGGACAAAGTAATAACTGCCATAACCTAGTTTGAAATCCATGAATACCTACACCAAATTCTGTATTCTTTTCAATATAGTTTATTCTGCTCTAATACACAAAGACTAATAGGAAGGAAGAGAGAAAATAATAGTGTCTGATATGGGATGTCAAAATCTTCAGGTGTGTCAGAAGGAGAAAAATGAACCAAAGCCATTAAATACAAATAGATGAACTATTGATGTATACAAAGAACTATTTCTCTGAGATCATGCAAACTAATATATACATATATATATATATATATATATATATATATATATATTAAAAATAACACTACTTGGAGCAGTGTGGTTCTTCAAAAAAAGCATATTTTATTATCACATTTTTGTGTCTTTTCTCACTTTTTCTGACTACAGTTTCTTCCTTTTCTCCCATCTACTCTATCGCAAGATGACTCTAATATTATTTGAGATTTATCTCTAAGTTTTCCTTTCTATGACTGCAATTGCACTCAACAAACCTAATCATCCTCCTTTATGCAAATCCTTTTTCAAATACCTTGTATGGATAGGTAGTAAGTGTTAATACATTGTTCTGTGTTTTATAGATACAGAGGATACAGTGAGTGTTGACAGAGGTTTCTGTCCCTGCAGCCATTTAGTAACAAAGAGTCACACAGAGGTCTACATTAATCATAAACTGATTGGCCTAGAAGCTCAGACTTCTTATTAACTCTTATAACTTATATTAGCCCATAATTCTTATCTGTTTTAGCCACATGGCTTGGTACCTTTTTCGACGAGTCAGTCACATCTTTCTATCTTGCTTCCTCTGTGGCTGGGTCACGACTGCAGATGGCACTTCCTTCTTCCCAGCATTCTCATTGTCTCGCTTATACTTCCTGTCTGCCTACTGGCCAATCAGCATTTATTAAACAAGAGACAAATCTTTACAGGTTAAAACCATTGTCTCCACAGCACTTCCCCCTTTCCATCTTTTTTCTTCAGAACAAGAACTCTGAATCTGATATCCTTTGTTTAGCCTTTTGTCCAGACCATTATCCATAACATATTGTAACCAACACTCTAAACAAAGATAAGCCAGTTTTGGGAATATGGGCATAGTTTTCTAGGATTCTTCCTATTGTTTGGGGGCACTGATAATTTTATGTGGGCCTAAAGAAAATGTAGCATTTTGGTCAAGTTGTGACTGGAGTATCCTATGAAGGTTGATCATCTCAGGCAGCAATCTTGAATCTGCTCTGGAGTAGAACTCAGACATCTGGGCCATCTGCTCCTATCAGAAATTTCTCAGGAGGTCTTCCTTGAGGAAAGCTGATTTTTCTTAACCAAGAACGAATCCACAGCCTCTCATTTCCTGTGAAAGCAAAAGCAAAACCTCTTCTCCAAAGTAACATACCTTTTGACTTCAATTTTGAAGTCAAGTACTTTACAAAATACCTATCTTAGATTAATTCAGAAACATTTATGAACAAATATCTTTTAGCAGCTGTTGCTCCTTTCTCAGCATTCAAACAATTCAAAGAGAACATAACATATAGTATCCAGATTCTCTGTGTGTTTTCCATCTTTATTTAAAATTCTGTTTCTTTTATTTTTATTTTTTAATTTTTTGGCTTTTTAAGACACGGTTTCTCTGTGTATCTTTGTTCTGGAACTCACTCTGTAGACTAGGCTGTTCTTGAACTCACAGAGATCCAGCTGCCTCTGCCTCCCAAGTGCTAGGATTAAAGGTGTGTGCCACCACACCTTGAACTCACAGATATCTGTATGCCTCTGCTTCCCAAGGGTTGGGATTAAAGGTGTGTGCTACCACATGTTAAACTCACAGATGTCATTCTGCCTCTGTCTCTTAAGTGTTGGGATTAAAGGTATTTGCCACCACACCCAACTACACTCTTTCTTTCATTTCTATTTTAAAGACTTCATCCGTTTTTCATTCCTAAGCCTACACATACTTTTAAACACGCTGTAAATTGTTTAGAGGCTTTTTTTGTCTGAAACTATCTTTACTGTATCTCTCTTTTTCTGGCCACATGAGTCTTTAATTTGCTGAGCAATGTGGCTAGGATTAAAGCCGTGGCTTTGATGGCTAGATCCACACCATTTCTTACCTTTCTGAGAATCTAGCTTCATTGTGGAGGTACTGGCTGGAGCCATGTTTATTGTCACAATGTATGGCATTTCAAGGTCCATGCGACCACAAAGAAGCATGTTGTAGGTTATTCATAAACACCACTTAAATGTTTTATGGCAGAGCCTCTTAAAAGAGCTGCAAGGTTTTGCAGCTAAAGCTAAGTTAGGAAGCCTCTCTTAAATGGGAGTGCTTGCCTCTAGTCAGCAGAGCCCACCTGAGAAAATTCTACCAAGAAGCCGTGCTTAACTATGTTTTTTTTGTTTTTTTTTTGTTTTTTGTTTGTTTGTTTGATTTTTTTTTGTCTAGGGTTACTTGCCAAACTCTTTCAGGCTTTATGTGGATGCACTTGTCCACACGGACACCATTTGTTGAGAGAGGTTTCTGTCCCCACAGCCATTAAGTCCCAAAGAATCACACAGAGGTCTACATTTATCATAAAATGATTGACATATTAGCTCAGGTTTCTTATTAACTCATAACATATATTAGCCCATAATTCTTCTCTGTGTTAGCCACGTGGCTTGGTACCTTTTTTGGCGAGGCAGTCACATCTTTCTGTCTTGCTTCCTCTGTGGCTGGGTCACAACTGCAAAGGGCACTTCCCTCTATTCAGCATTCTCATTGCCCTGCCCCTAATTCCTGTCTGGTTGCCTCACCTATACTTCCTGCCTGGCTACTAGCCAATCAGTGTTTATAAAACAAGTACAAGAGACAAATCTTTACAGGGTAAAACTATTGTCCCGTGGCAAGTGAGGGCAGCTTAACACTTGTTTCTTTATTTCTAAAACAAAATCTAATGAAACTTTAATTTTAAAGGATCTGATACTCCCTTCCAGCCACTATGAATGCTATGCTCACATATGCACATAAATATGTGTTTATAAACAAAAACCTTTATTGAAAGAAGATTTCTTTATCAACATTTTATGATTCTCTTTCAAGGACAACAGCTACTACTAACTTATTGTAGATTCTGTCTAAATTTCCTAATAACAAATTTTATTTATGTATTGATGATTTTCTTTTTATACAGTAAACACAGATGTGTTGTATCTATGTCTATATTGTTCTTCACCTTTACCCTTTACATTTTTATTTATAGATGTTGTTCTCAGTATATGGTGTGGGTTGGGAGTACATGAATGTCGTGACATACATGCTATCAAAAACCAATTTTATGGAGATAAATCCTTCCATTCATCCACTTTTACATGGTATCTAAAGATTGGACGTAGTTCATACAGCTTCCCCAGAAGATGCTTTCATCCCTGGGTCAAATCACTGACCCATTTTCTTTACTTTTTAAAAATGAAGATTTAAAAGAAATTTCAAGTTATAGACTTACAGAAACAGTTCAGTAGCACAACAAATTGTATCAACATAGATGGCCCTGCTGATCAAACCTATGTTAATTAAAGTCACTGATTTAGTCCTATATTCTTAGCTTTCATGACATTTTTTTCTATTCCAGGATCACGTCTAGGATACCCTTTCATATGAAGAGGTACTCTTTGCTGTGCCACTTTCTCAGATATTTCATTTTAGGTAGATATTTTGAAAAATACCCATGCTCAGGATTTGTTCTGCTCTCTTTTCTATAAAAAGACTGGGTTTATGACTTAAGAGAAGAATTACAAGATTAACGTGTCACTGTCATCGCATCCATCAAGGACACCTTATCCACATCTTAGGGCTATTGATCAGCCAGTGGAAGCAGTGTTTGTCAGGTGTCTGTTATAAAGTCACACACTTGTGTGCACATATATGCACATGCACACACTCACATACTCTACTGTTTATGGGAAAGTCTCTGATCTGAGTCTCTAGTCAAAAGGTGGGGAATTTGGCTGAAAAGGTGCCTGGGTAAACCTCTTGTTACACAAGCTGGAAGACTTCAGTTCCAATCTCCAGAACCCATGTAAGGCATGGTAGCATAGGGTTCTTCTGTGATCGCCTATTGTGTAATGTGAGGTGGAGTCAGGAGACCCCTAGAGGCTGGAAGGTCAGTTTGCCTGTCATATATAGCAGAGAACAACAAGGAGACCTTTCCTCATACAATGTAAAAAGAAAATTCCAACACCTGAGGTTGTCCTATGATCTTCTCACAAGCAAGATGGCACCATGCATCTGTACACACTATACATGTGCATATCATATGAACATACACACACACACACACACACACACACACACACACAAAGGACAACACCCAAAATGTGAGACATTATATTATAACATTTGTGTCAACATAAATTCTTTGGAATCTTTCTGCAGAAGAAATGTGTTGATTCTCTTCATTTTATTTTATTTGCAAACACAAAAATGTGTTTACGTCAATATACACTCATGAAATTTTTATTATTATTATCTATTACTATTTTGATTTTTCCCAGAATTATTACAGCTATGCCTATTGAAACCTCTTTGAAGGTAGAGAGGTGGCACTTGCTTAAGAATTCTTGCAGTGTTTAAGAGTACTTGCTGCTCTTCTAGGGCACCCATGTTCATTTTCCAGAACCCACATTGAGCATCTGACAACTGTTCCAGGGTTTCTAATTCCTTTCACCTCTATCAGAACCTACATTTGTGTACATATGCACACACACATAATCATATAAGCTTACAAATAATAAAGAGAATCACTTAAAATGCTATCATTTAAAGCTCTTAGACACCTGGCATCTGTGCCTCTTTGACATGACTCAACAGTGACTTCTCTCTTATTTCCTTTTTACTTTTAATATTTTAAAAGTTATTTATTCCTTGATAATTCCATGCATGTGTGTAACATTTTTTATCATATTCAACTTTCTTTATCCCCTCTACTTAGCTTTTGTTGTGAAATATTTATTTAACTAAATAATATTGAACAAAGATGTGCCACATTTGTTTAACCATGTAAAGATGTGTTACATTTGTTTACTTATATAAAGAGGTGTTGCTGTTTTATCTTGCTTACCTAAGGCACACAATTGGTTAAATAAAAAGTAGAATTGCAAATAGCAGGGGAGGATTTATAGATGGGACTTCTAGGCAGAGAAAGTGAGTAGGAGGAGGAATTTAGACTCAAGAAAAGAAAGAAAATAAGAAATCAGGGAGATGCCAGGGGCAGACAGACAGACTCAGAGGAAACAGGAAAGTAGGACATACAGAAAAAAAAGAAATATAAAAAGCCCTTGGACAAGATATAGGTGAATAGAAACAAGTTAAATGAAGATAAAAGAGCTAGTTGGAGAAGCCTAAGATAAGGTCGAGGATTCGTGTTTAATAATGAGTCTCTGTGTCTTTATTTGAGAGCTAATTGGTAGTCTAAAGAAAATCCAAATACAGGCTCCCTCTCTCTCCTTCTAGATGCCTTCTAAGTCCCAATAAGTCTCTTTCTACATTTTCATGACACACTTACTTTAAATAAGTACTTTAAATAAGTACACATACTTATACAATCATGAATACAAGGTTACTCAGGGAAACATAGGCAACTTACCAGCAGCTACAGTGCTGAAGAAAATTGTTCCTACTTCTTCCAGCAGCGGTTAACACCCAATAGCTCCTAAGCTTGGGTGTAGCCTGATAAATTCCCTATTGCCTATTCTGCAATGTTGAGAGGCTCAATGATATCTAAATATTATACAGACAACAGAGTCTAAGTTCAAAAATGTTGTGACTGTGTTGTAATGAGGAGATAGCATTTCACAGCACTCTTCCACAGTCTCTACCTCTTATATTCTTTCTACTTCTTTTTCCACAGTGTTCTCTAAGCTTTGGTGGAAGAGCATGATACAGATGTCACGTTTAAGGATGAGAATGAAACAGTCACTTATTCTTCATACTTAAACCAGGCATGGATCTTTACATCAGCTTCTAGCTACTGAAAAGAGAAATGTATCTGGCCGCATCTTAGAGCTTTAGTAATCTACTGGTATAAACATAAACATACACTAAACTACAAAGGTGGCTCAAAACTTGAAAGCATATATTCTTCTTGTGCTAGACCAAGATTCTGTTCCTAGCACCCACACAGTGGGTCACAACTGCCTGTAACTCTAGTTCCACTGGACTGATGCCCTCTTCTGTCTTCCAAAAACTAAAGACATGTACATAAAACCTGTCTACTTGCAGGCAAAACATTCTTACACACAAAAAATAAAATAAAATAAATATTTAAAAAGCTGTTTCATATATCCACTTAACAAAACAGCAATAGTTGGTGTCCCTATTAGGCCTAGAGGTATTTTCTCCAGCCATGTCTCTTTGATTCAGGTTTACAGTACCAAGAATAAATTCCTATCTTTATATTAGGACTCAAATCCATGCAGACTATGGTTGGTTACTCTCAAAACAATTGTGATATGGGATTACCCTCTATATGCTGTGAATACCATTGGCTAATAAAGAAACTGGTTTGACCTGATAGGGTAGAGAAGTGCTAGGTAGGGAAAACTAAACTGAATGCTAGCAGAAGGAAGGAGCAGTCAGGGAGAAGCCAGGTAGCCCCACCAAAGACAAATGCTGGAACTTTACCCAGTAAGCTAAAGCCTTGTGACAATATACAGATTAATAGAAATGAGTTAAATTAATATGTAAGAGTCAACCAAGAAGAAGCTAGAGATCAAGGGCCAAGCAGTGACTTAATTAATACAGTTTTGTGTGATTATGTTGAGAGTCTGAACAGCCAGAAAATGAACAAGTGGCCAAGCAGCCTCATATAACAAATTGGCACTCCCTGAGTGCTAACTAAATCCACATAAAACCTAAGAGGGCTTGGAAAGGAATTCTAGACACTATTTTAAAAAGTTTAGCACATATTATTTTTTTTTCAGATGGACTCTACTTGCTATTAGCATGCTGCAGCTCCTTTAAGAGAGGTCTTCCTGATTAAGAGGTACATAAAAAAACCGCACAGGTTTGAAATTGCAGATTCTGGTGCCTTGCTGCCAGCAAAATTCTTGCTCTTTCTGAAGACTGAGCATTTAAATGGGGTTTGTGAGCAGAGTGCTACAGCTTGCTTATTGGCAAAATAGACCCACTGTGTATCTGAAAATGGGGCTGTGAATATGGCTCAAGCTAAACAGAACTCTGCCCCACCATATTGGACTGGGCAGAGCCAAAGAACAAAGCAGCCTTAGAAGCACCTAAGATTTTAAGAAGCACTTAGCATTTTAAGAAGCTGTCCTGATCAGAAAAGGATTGCAGATACACAGTAAAGACAAATTCAGATGAATAAGATCTATAAATGCTCATAGGAGAGAAAAGAAAAAGAATATAGACAGTTTTAAAAAGAAATAAGTGGTTTAACCAAGTCTTATAGAGACAGAGTACAGACAGTCATAGTTGAAAGGAGTAAGGATAATAAAATGAATATTAAAATTGTAGAAAAATAATAGAATAAGAAAATTAAGCCACATAAATATTGAATACACACAGAGGGTCTGAATTATGTATATTATTGTATTTTCATTGAATTTTTTGACTGTGAAGGAGCTAAGTTGAATGAGACATTTCATTGTATGGGCTGCAAAGCTAAACCAGCATATATATTTTAAAGTTATCTTGATTTAAAAATTGGTCTAAGGATATATTGCTTTGGAAAGAGGTTCTTTTTTTGTTTCCACAGAGGATGAGGACCTGTGGGCTCATTCCAGACTAATGAGGTTTAATGGACCAAGAGCCCCTGAAAGGTCACTGTGAACATCTTCAAAAATACTTCACCCAATGAAAATCATGAAGCAGTTTGGAGAGAACTACACCAAAATTCCCAAGTATTTTTTATAAATGTTTGTTTACATTTAAAAAGGTATATGATATAGAAATGAATAATTTGCGTTGGTATGGATCTTGGTCTATTTATGTATATTATATTTCTGCTCTTGGTTAAGGTATTGAAATTGTTCAGTTAATTTTAAAATTGAATGTATAATTAAGAAATATAGGTTAACAGATCCTCATCTATAATAGTCAAGCTTGTAGTCATGTTAGGTTTTCTAGATATATAGAGATATATTTCAGTTAGATAGATGTTCTTTAAACCTTTCAGAGACCTTCAGGATATGGCATTTAAAATATTTTAAGAACTTGTGACTTTTTATAACAATGAGCAACATCTGATTCTGGCAACACCGATTACTTCAAGAGGAATATGGGCACTGAAGAGACCCTTTTGGAGTTTGCTAACCATTTGGACAAGAAATTGTTGTCTCCTGGACTGTTTGATGTTACGCTATATGAACAGGACATGCAGAACCCACAGAGAAATGATTGCTGAACTTACCTAAAGGTGAGAATGCCCATGAGGGTTCCTGCTTCATGAAAGAGTCTACTAGACATTCTGCAGAACACAGAAAAATGTGACTGACAAACTGCCAATATAGGCAGAAATGTCTTTAAAATTTCCTGCTTCATGGAAAAGTCTGTTGGATACTATGGACCTGTAGGCTGAAGATTGATTCCCCAATGATACTGAAGAACTTTGGGTAACTGTCCCAGCAGTGAGATGTCCCTGTCAATTCTAGAGTTTTGGGAGTTGCTTACAATGCACTTCCTGTCAACTTAGGTAATATCACATCCATCTGGAATCTTTGATGGAGTTTAAGAATAGATAGTTATGATTATAGTTTTCCTTAGTTATGATAAAAGATAACATAGATATAAATATTGTAACTATAATTCTTACTTGATATCCATTTTATTATATGTAATTTTACCGTGTTAAAGTTAACACCTTCCTTTTTATTTAAACAAAAAAGGGGAAGGGATATGGTATTTCCCTCTGTATGCTGTGAAAACCATTGGTTAATAAAGAAACTGGCTTGGCCTGAAAGTGTAGAGAAGACCTAGGTGGGAAAAACTAAACTGAATACTGGGAGACATAAGGAGGAGCCAGAGAGAAACCATGTAGCCCCACCAGAGACAGACACCAGAACTTTGCCCAGTAAGCCACAGCCTTGTGGCAATACACAGATCAATAGAAATGGGTTAAACTAAGATGTAAGAGTTAGCTGATAAGTAGCTATAGTTAATGGGCCAAGCAAGATTTAACTAATACAGTTTCTGTGTGCTTACTTCAGGAGTCTGTGCAGCTGGGAAATGCACAAGCAGCCAAACAGCCTCCTATAACATGATTGTAGCACTATTTTTTCTGTGAGCACATCTTACCTGGAAGGTCTTTATTGTAGCATGAACTTCTTCCAGTAGCTGCATAGCACTTTACAGCACCATGAAAATGCAATAGTCAGGTGGAAGATTCCGGTTAAGTTCCAGTTTGATTTATCTGTGTTCTATAATCAAAGTGTGGAGTGGCTTCATAAGTAATATGTTACTGTCTGTGGTGATTTGGAAGAAACTGCCCCCAAATGGAGTCCCACTATTAGGAAGTGTTGCCTTGGAGAGTAGGTATGGTCTTGTTGAAGGAAGTGTGTCACTGTGGGGGCTTGCTTTGATGTCTCTTTTGCTCAAGCTTCACTCAATGTAAGACTGAGACCGCTTACAGTTGCCTTCTGATGTAGCCAGCACCAAGTGTGGCTGCATGCTGCCATGATGATAACAGAGTGAACCTCTGGAACTGTGAACAAGTCATCTCAATTCATTGTTTTCACCATTGTCATGGTGAATTTTCCCAGCAACAGAAACCCTAACTGAACACTGTTGAACTATGATGGACAACCAGAAGTGATATCAGAGTCCCTTGTGTGCAGTGATTACCATTAATGAATAAAGAAACTGCTTTGGACCTATATCAAGGCAGAACTTTGGTAGGTAGAAAAATCTAGTCTAAATGCTGGGATAAAGGAGGGCAGAGTCAAAGAGAAGCCATGGAGCCTCTGAAGATAGATGTGGGGAACTTTAGCCGGTAAGCCAGAGCCACGTGGTGATACACAGACTAATAGAAATGGGTTAAATTAAGATGTAAGAGTTAGCCAATAAGAAGTTAGAGCTAATGGACAAAGCAGCGATTTAATTAATAAAGTTTCTGTGTGATTATTTAGGGTTCAAGCTAGCAGGGTGGCTGGGAACAAACAAGCGACCTTTCCTCCAACACAGGAGCATTATCAATAGTCAACTTTCTCTGGAGTGCCTTCAGACCCTCCCTCAACAACAATTTTAGGAAGATAACCCACTCCTGGCCCTATTTTTGTTTAATATCTTATGGCCTCTGGGAGTAATTTGAGAAACTTTTTTTAATTATATTTTTATAACAACATAAAGTAGTGGTGCTCTTTATGGTATTTAATTTATCCTTAATGCTAGTTAACCCTATTTTATATCATCTCTTCTCCTGCATATTCTTATCTCCCTGCTTAGATTTTTCCACCCCAAGTTTCTGACCCCCACTTTCACATGAGATATGTTATATTTCATTTTAGTATTTTTTAGCATTTGCTCTCTGAACCATCAGGGCATCCAAGTTCATATCACAATTCCTACTCAATCCTGAAAACAGCCAGTACTTCAAAGAACACTAATTCTTTTCATGGAAGGAAGAAAATATTAGACAATTATGAATATTAGGTTGTGGTAGTGTGAATAAGAATGACCCTCATAAACTCATATATTTGAATGCTTAGTCACCAGAGAATAGAACAATTTGAAAGGATTAGAAGGATTAGGAGGCCTTGTTAGAGGAGCTGTGGTGGTGTTGGTGGAAGTATATTACTAGGGGTAGACTTTGAGGTTTCAAAAGCCCATAATAGGCTTTCCCTTTTTCTGATGCCAATGGATCAGGATGTAGTTCTCAGCTACTGCTCTAGGACCACATGTGCTACCATGTTCCCATCATGATGATAACAGACCAACCCTCTGAAAATGTAAGCAAGCCCCAAATTAAATGTCTTCTGTCATAACAGTTGCCTTGATCATGGTGTCTCTGTGCAACAATAGAACAGTGATGAATATCCAGATCTTCATCTCAATTTTAACATAGTAATATACATTTACAGCAATAAATTTATAATTCATAAATGCTCCTATTGGTGGTTTTAAAATAATTTCTATATTGTTTTGAAATTTAATGGGGATTATTTATGGTTTTGAAGCTTAAAACAAAATTAGGAGTTTGCTATCAGTAGTAAAATCACTTGGAAAGCCTCAAATTAAATCTTTAATTCTTCCTTATTTGGTAAACAACAGAAAACAGATGACACAGGTATAGTCCCAGAGAATCAGGAGGGACAATGGCATCTAAAAAGGCCTTCTGGGCCATGTTCAGTATCTATTTCTGGCCAGGAGGAGAATGCTGGTGAAGGCCACAGACAAGGAATGGATCCCAATCAAGCTTATTCATGCAGACAAGAATATGAAGCTCAAGTCACTTTCCTCTGTGCCCATCAAGGAATCTGAGATTATTGACTTTTTCTTGTGGGTCTCCCTCCAGGATGAGATTTTGAAGATTACACCATTTTAGAAGAAGATCAGGTTCAATGCCTTTGTTGCTATGGAGATTACAAGGTTCACACTGAATATTATGTGTTTCAAGGAAGTCATCTTCCATGTGGAGTATTGTCACCTTGACCAAGTTCTCAATGTCCCTGTGCAAATGCTAGTAAGGGGAAAATGTAAACATGTACCACACTAACCAGTAAAACATGACAGTACACTAGGCTCTGTGCAGATAAACCTTATCCAAGATCTAAAGGCACTGGCAACTCAGATGATACTAATGACCAGTTCTGATGTTGTCTCATTTCATCCAGGGACTGTATTTCCACACTGGACAGCTTAATCAAGACTCTTATGCCATATTCAAGACCTATAGCTACCTGACCTCTGACTTTTGGAAACATAGTAATCAAGGTTTCCTGTCAGGAACTTACCTGCCATCTTTTAAAACTTACCCCAGTGTTGGAGGAGGCCCTTCTGTTCATGTGTCACTTTCATTGGTTAATGAATAAAGAAACTGCTTTGGGCCTCATAGGGCAGAACTCAGGTAGGTAAAGAAGACAGAATTGAATGCTGGAAAGAAGGGCAGAATGAGAGAAGCCATGGATCCTTCCGCCTAAGATGGACGCAGGTTAGAATCTTGGAGTAAGCCACTGGCATGTGGCGATACACAGATTAATAGAAATTGGTTAAAGTAAGATGTAAGAACTATCCAATAGGAAACTAGAACTAATGAGCCAAGCAATGTTTTAATGAATACGGTTTCTGTGTGGTTATTTTGGATGTAAGCTAGCCAGGTGACCAGGACAAACAACGGCTCCTGCTCATTTGGTGGCCCAATGTGGCCAACTAACTCCACATAAAACCTAAGAGGGCTTAAAAGGGAATTCTAGAAAAAAATAAACTTCTTGCTGCTTGTTGGTTGCTTGTGGCAGCTCTTAGAGAGATTTTCCGGATTCAGCCATAGAAGAAAAAAGATGTGGCAGTTTTGAAATGCCAGATTTCTGAGCTATGCTGCCAGTGCAAACTCTGAGTCTTTTGGTAGACCAAGCTCTTGGATGGGGTTGTCAGCATTGTAGTGCATGCGGCTAGCTTGATGGCAACTTGGATTGACTGTGTGCTTGGAACTGGTGCACTGTACATGGCTCAGAGGTGCAATCAGCTCTGCCATGCTGAACTCTGCAGAGTGTAGGCAGGAACTACCTATTTACCATAGTAACAGCACAGTTTAAGTTTTAGACTGGGCAGGCAAACAGGTGTTACCGTTTTATCCCTACTAACAATTTAAGATTTTAAGAAGCGCTTAGAGTATTAAGAAGTGCTCCTGTGCTCACCAAGGCCAGCTGGACTGTGACTGAAAAAACATGGGATAAAACCGGACTCTCTGAACATGGCAAACAATGAGGGCTGATGAGAAGCCAAGAACAATGGCACGGGGTTTTGATCCTACTTCATGTTCTGGCTTTGTGGGAGCCTAGCCAGTTTGGATGTTCACCTTCCTAGACATGGACGGGGGGGGGGGGGGGGACCTTGGACTTTCCACAGGGCAGGGAACCCTGACTGCTCTTTGGACTGGAAAAGGAGGGGGAGAGGAGTGGGGGGAGGGGAAGAAGGGTGGGAGGAGGGAGAGGGAAATGGAAGACTGGGAGAAGGGGGAAAATTTTTTCCTTTTCTCAAATAAAA
The DNA here is from genome assembly GCF_018167655.1 of Microtus oregoni. Classification (NCBI taxonomy): domain Eukaryota; kingdom Metazoa; phylum Chordata; class Mammalia; order Rodentia; family Cricetidae; genus Microtus; species Microtus oregoni. The sequence continues at coordinate 38,267,758 of NW_024543075.1, read as the reverse complement.
AAAAAAGAAGTGCTCCTGTACAGTAAAAAATTACAGACTCACAATAGGACAAATTCAGACATATATGACCTCTAAATGGGTCACGGTGTTGGATGGATGCATGTAGGCTTAGGAGAGAGAAGAAAAAGACTATAGTCATAAAATAAAGTTAATGCTTTAAAAAAGGGTAGAGTATTTAAAAAGACAGAGTACAGATAGTGATAGATTAAAAGAAGTTAAGAAAAATAAGCCAGGTAAAAATGGAAAATTCACAGAGAGCATATTATTGTGTTTCCTTTGAATTTTTTGACTGTGAAGGAGCTAAGTACACAGAGTCATTTCATTGTATGGGCTGCTAAACTAAACCAGTGAATCACGGCTGAGAGGCAGGGCACGCAGTCGCTGTGGAGAGGCGCTGCAATCAGGAATAGGCTTTGGGGGACCAGCTTGGCGACAGATGCAAGTGCTGGGAAAAGAGGAAACCAGCGCAGGGGCAGATGCAAGCAAGCAGCAGGGACCAGCGCGGCGGGGATCAGCTCAGAGTGGCAGCAGAAACAAGCGGCAGGGAAGGGCGCGCAATAACGAGAGCATTTCACCCCACTACAATTAAATCAAAGAGGTAGGCCTTTTGTAGGCGAGGTCACTGGCAAACGGGGAGCCTGGTCCTGATCCTGAAGACCCTTCGGAGGGGTGAGAGGGTTCTTAGCACGCGGCAGGTGCCAGGACACAGAGCTAGGTCATTTTGTAAGCAGAACCCTTGGCTAGCAGGGAAACCTGATCCGGTTTTAAAAGACCCATTAGATAGCATTGATAAAAGGAGATGGGTAGGCGCCAAGGCAAGAATTCACCCAATAATCCGAAAAACAACATGAAAACACCAGAACCCAATGATCTTACAACAGAATTATTTGAACGCCCTAACACAGAAAAAGTGGAAAAAATTGACTTTATGAAAGCAATAGAGTCCCTTAAACAACATGTAAAAAAATGCCCTTATAAAAATGGATGAGAAGTATAACAAAAAGTTTGAAGAAATGAGTAAATACGTACATGATACCCTGGGAAACCAAGAAAAAAACGATCAAACAGGTAATGGAAACAGTTCAAGAATTGAAAACTGAAATGAAGGCAAGGAAGAAAACACAAACTGAGGACCAGCTGGATATGGAAAATCTAGGTCAATGAGCAGAGTCTACAGAAACAAGCATAATCAATAGAATACAAGAGATAGAAGAAAGAATCTCAGATTCTGAGGACACCATAGAGAAAATAAACACTCTGATCAAAGAAAACTGCAAAGCCAACAAATTCTCATCACAAAACATTCAGGAAATACGGGACAAAATAAAAAGATCAAACCTAAGAATAATAGGAATAGAAGAAGAAGTGTCACAGTTCAAAGGCCCAGAAAATATTTTTAACAAAATTATGGAAGAAAACTTTCCCAACATAAAGAAAGATATTTATTTAAATATTCAAGAAGCATACAGAACACCAAACAGACTGGATCAAAGAAAAACATCTCCTCACCATATAATAATCAAAACACAAAATATACAGGCTAAAGAAAGAATATTAAGAGCTGCAAAGGAAAAAGGGCAAGTAACTTATAAAGGTAAACCAATCAGACTTACATCTGACTTCTCTATGAAAACCATGGTCCTGGATAGATGTACTGCAGAAGCTAAGAGACAATGGATGCAAACCCAAACTACTATACCCAGCCAAGCTTTCGTTCACTATAAATGGAGAAAACAAAATTTTCCAGGATAAAAACAAATTTAAACAATATGTAGCCACAAATCCAGCCCTACAGAAAGTAATAGAAGGAAAATCGCACCCAAAGAATCCAACATTGCCAACACTACCTACAACACTACCTACTCAGGCATCTAGCGACCCTTCACCAGCACAACTCAAAGAAGGAAAACACACAAACTCTACTACCAAAAACAATAAGAATAACCAGAGTAAACAACCACTGGTCATTAATATCATTTAATATTAATGGGCTCAATTCACCTATAAAAAGGCACAGGCTAAGAGATTGGATACGAAAACAGGATCCAACATTCTGCTGTTTGCAAGGAACACGTCTCAACCACAAAGACAGGCATTTACTCAGAGTAAAGGGTTGGGAAGAGGTGTTTCAAGCAAATGGTCCTGAGAAAAAAGCAGGTGTGGCCATACTAATTTCTAACAAAACTGACTTCAAACTAAAATCAATCAGAAGAGACCGAGATGGACACTTTATACTCATAACAGGAACAATTCATCAGGATGACGTCTCAATCCTGAATATCTACGCCCCTAATATAAAAGCACCCACTTATGTAAAAGAAATATTACTAGAACTCAAGGCAGACATCAAACCACACACACTAGTACTAGGAGACTTCAACACACCTCTCTCCCCAAGGAACAGGTCAATCAGACAGAAACCTAATAGAGAATTAAGAGAATTATTGGAGGTAATGAAGCAAATGAACTTAACAGACAGCTATAGAACACTCTACCCAAATAAGAAAGAATATACCTTCTTCTCTGAAGCTCATAGAACCTTCTCGAAAATTGACCACATACTCGGAAACAAAGGAAACCTCCACAGATACAAAAAATATCAGTGTCCACCTGTATCTTATCAGATCACCACGGATTAAAGTAAGAAGGCAACAACAATCTACCCACAGAAAGCCGATAAACTCATGGAAACTGAACAGTCAACTAAATAACCACACCTGGGTCAAGGAAGAAATTAAGAAAGAAATTAAAGTCTTCCTTGAATTTAATGAAAATAAAGATACAACATACTCAAACCTATGGGACACGATGAAAGCAGTGCTAAGAGGAAAGTTCGTAGCACTAAGTGCCCACTTAAAGAATATGGAGAATGTATACATTGGGGACTTAACAACACACCTGAAAGCTCTAGAATAAAAGAAGCAGATGCGCCAAGGAGAAGTAGAAGACTGGAAATAATAAAACTGAGGGCAGAAATCAACAAAATAGAAACACAGAAAACAGTCCAAAGAATCAATGAAACAAAATGTTGGTTCTTGGAGAAAATCAACAAGATCGACAAACCCCTATCCAAACTAATTAAACAACAGAGAGAGAACACACAAATAAATAAGATCAGAAATGAAAAGGGGGACATAACCACAGACACAGAGGAAATTCAGAGAATCATTAGATCTTACTACAAAAGCCTGTATGCCACAAAAATGGAAAATACAAAAGAACTGGACATTTTTTCAAATAAGTGCCATATACCAAAGCTAAACCAAGACCAGGTGAATGATCTAAATAGACCGGTTTCTCGCGAAGAATTAGAAATGGTTATCAAAAATCTCCCTTCGAAAAAAAGCCCAGGACCAGAGAGGTTTCAATGCAGAATTCTACCATTACTTCTAAGAAGAACTAATACCTATACTCCTTAATGTGTTTAACAAAATACAGAAGAGTCATTGCCAAATTCATTTTGTGAAGCTACAGTTACCCTGATACCAAAACCACACAAAGACCCAACCAAGAAGAGAATTCCAGGCCTATCTCACTCATGAATATCGAAACAAAAATTCTCAATAAAATACTGGCAAACCAAATCCAAAAACACATTAGAAAAATTATCCATTATGATCAAGTAGGCTTCATCCCACAGATGCAGGGCTGGTTCAACATACGCAAATCTATCAACGTAGTCCACCATATAAATAACCTGAAAGAAAAAAACATGATCATTTCATTAGATGCTGAAAAAGCATTCGACAAAATTCAACACCCCTTTATGATAAAGGTCTTGGAGAGATTAGGGATACAAGGGTCATACCTAAATATAATAAAAGCTATTACAGCAAGCCGACAGCTAACATTAAATTAAACGGAGAAAAACTCAAAGCCATCCCACTAAAATCAGGAACACGACAAGGATGTCCACTCTCTCCATACCTCTTCAATATAGTGCTTGAAGTTCTAGCAATAGCAATAAGACAAGATAAGGGGATAAGGGAATTCGTATTGGAAAGGAAGAAGTTAAACTTTCATTATTTGCAAATGAAATGATAGTATACATAAGTGACCCCAAAAACTCTACCAAAGAACTCCTACAGCTGATAAACACCTTTAGTAATGTGGCAGGATACAAGATCAACTCCAAAAAATCAGTTGCCTTCCAATACACTAAAAATAAGAAAGCAGAGAGGGAAATCAGCGAAGCATCACCTTTCACGATAGCCACAAATAGCATAAAATATCTTGGGGTAACTCTGACCAAGGAAGTGAAAGATCTATTTGACAAGAACTTTAAGTCTTTGAAGAAAGAAACTGAGGAGGATACCAGAAAATGGAAGGACCTCCCTTGCTCTTGGATTGGGAGGATCAACATAGTAAAAATGGCAATTCTACCAAAAGCAATCTATAGATTCATTGCAATCCCCATCAAAATCCCATCAAAATTCTTCACAGATCTGAAGAAGACAATAATCAACTTTATATGTAAAAACAAAAAACCCAGGATAACCAAAACAGTCTTATACAATAAAGGATTGTCTGGAGGCATTACCATCCCTGACTTCAAACTCTATTACAGAGCTACAGTATTGAAAACAGCTTGGTATTGGCATGAAAACAGAGAAGTCGACCAATGGAATCGAATAGAAGACCCTGACTTTAGCCCACAAACTAATGAACACCTGATTTTCAATAAAGGAGCTAAAAGTATACAATGGAAAAAAGAGAGCATCTTCAACAAATGGTGCTGGCAAAACTGGATGTCAATCTGTAGAAGAATGAAAATAGATCCATATCTATCACCATGCACAAAATGCAAGTATAAATGGATTAAAGACCTCAATATCAGTCTGAACACACTAAACCTGATAGAAGAGAAAGTGGGAAGTACTCTACAACACATGGGCACAGGAGACCACTTCCTACGTATAACCCCAGCAGCACAGACATTAAGGGCCTCATTGAATAAATGGGACCTCCTGAGACTGAGAAGCTTCTGTAAAGCAAAGGACACTGTCACTAAAACAAATAGGCAACGTGCTGACTGGGAGAAGATCTTCACCAATCCCGCAACTGACAAAGGTCTGATCTCCAAAATATATAAAGAAATCAAGAAACTACACCATAAAAAGGTAATCAACCCAATTATAAAATGGGGCACTGAGCTGAACAGAGAATTTTCAACAGAAGTAGTTCAAATGGCCAAAAGACACTTAAGGTCATGCTCAACTTCCTTAGTGATCAGGGAAATGCAAATCAAGACAACTTTAAGATATTATCTTACACCTGTCAGAATGGCTAAAATCAAAAACACCAATGATAGCCTTTGCTGGAGAGGTTGTGGAGAAAGGGGTACACTCATCCATTGCTGGTGGGAATGCAAACTTGTGCAACCACTTTGGAAAGCAGTGTTTCGGTTTCTCAGGAAATTCGGGATCAACCTACCCCTGGACCCAGCAATACCACTCTTGGGAATATACCCAAGAGAGGCCCTATCATACAACAAAAGTATATGCTCAACTATGTTCATTGCAGCATTGTTTGTAATAGCCAGAACCTGGAAACAACCTAGATGCCCTTCAATGGAAGAATGGATGAAGAAAATATGGGGGCTGAGAGATGGCTCAGAGGATAAGGGCACTGCCTGCTCTTCCAAAGGTCCTGAGTTCAATTCCCAGCAACGACATGGTGGCTCACAACCATCTGTAATGAGATCTGGTGCCCTCTTCTGGCCTGCAGTCATACACGCAGAAAGAATACTGTATAACTAATAAATAAATAAATAAATATTAAAAAAAAGAAAATATGGAATATATACATATTAGAGTATTACTCAGCTGTAAAAAACAATGACTTCCTGAATTTTGCATACAAATGGATGGAAATAGAAAACACTATCCTGAGTGAGGTAAGCCAGACCCAAAAAGAGGAACATGGGATGTACTCACTCATATTTGGTTTCTAGCCATAAATAAAGGACATTGAGCTTATAATTCGTGACCTAGAGAAGCTAAATTAGAAGGTGAATCCAAAGACAAACATATAGGCATCCTCCTGAATATTAACCTTCATCAGGTGATGAAAGGAGACAGAGACAGAGACCCACATTGTAGCACCGGACAGAAATCTCAAGGTCCAAATCAGGAGCAGAAGGAGAGGGAGCACGAGCAAGGAACTCAGGATCGCGAGGGGTACACCCACACACTGAGACAATGGGGATGTTCTATTGGGAATTCACCACGGCCAGCTGGCCTGGGTCTGAAAAAGCCTGGGATAAAACTGGACTTGCTGAACATAGCGGACAATGAGGACTACTGAGAACTCAAGAACAATGACATTGGGTTTTTGATCCTACTGCATGTACTGGCTTTGGGGGAGCCTAGGCAGTTTGGATGCTCACCTTACTAAACCTGGATGGAGGTGGGCAGTCCTTGGACTTCCCACAGGTCAGGGAACCCTGATTTCTCTTCGAGCTGATGATTGAGTGGGACTTGATCGGGGGGGAGGAGGGGGGAGGGAATGGGAGGCGGTGGCTGGGAGGAGGCAGAAACCCTTAATAAATAAATTAATTAAGAAAATTAAAAAAATAAACTAAACCAGCATGTATGTTATAAAGGTATTTTGGCTTCATAATTTGGGTCTAAAAATATGGTGCTTTGGAAAAGAGGTTCTTCTTTTGTTTTCATAGAAGATAAGAATCTGTGAATTGCTTCCATCCAATGTGGTTTCATGGACCAAGGCCTCCTGAAAAGTTGCCATGAACACCCTCAAATACTTATTTCACTCAACTGCTGACTGAGATGAACCTAGCACATAGGATACACCATGAAAGACCTGATTAACAGGACCCCCATATATCATGAAGCAGTTTGGGGAGAAAAAATAAACCTATATTCCCAAATATTGTTTATGAATGTTCTTTTACATTTAAAGAAGGATATTATATAGATATGAATAATTTACATTGGTATGGATCTTGGTTTATTGATATGAATTTAGGTCAATTTTGTTCTATGTATATTTCTGCTCTTGATTAAGGTATTGTGTTTGTGTAGTTCATTTAGAAAATACAGTGTATAATTAAGAAATATTGGTTAATAGATAATCATCTATAGTAGTCAAGTTTGTATTCATGTTAGTTAGATTTTCTAGATGTGCATAGTTATATTTCAGATAGACATTCTTCATATCTTTCAAAGACTACAGAATATGTCATTTAAAATGTTTTTAATAACTTAGGGCTTTTCATGATAATGATATGCATCTGCTCCTGGAAGCACCAGCTACTTCAAGAAGAAAATGGACATTGAAGCGGCTCCTTATAGAGTTTGTTAGCCATTTGGGCAAGAAACTGCTCTTGCCTAGTCTGGTTCCTTGGACATGCAGTACCCACAGAGTACTGTTGAACTTGCCTAAAGGTGAGGTGATTCTTCGGGGTTCCTGCTTCATGAAAGAGTCCACGAGACATTCTACAGGATACAGAAGAAAGTGACTGAACTGTCTTTGAAATTTCCTGCTTCATGGAAAAGTCTGCCTGATACTATGGGCCTGTAGGCTGAAAATGGGTGCCCCAACGCTACAGAAGAACTTTGAGCAAATGTCCAGGCAGTGAGATATCTCTGTCAGTTCTAGAGTATTGGAAGTTGTTTATGATGCACTTCCTGTCTACTTAGGTAATATTATATCCTTGTGGAGTTTTTGATGGAGTTAAAGAATAGATAGATAGTTATAGTTATAGTTTTCATTACTTATGATAAAAGATAAAGTAGATATAAATATTGCAATTGTAATTCTTGCTTAATGTCTGTTTTGTTATATGTAACATACTAAATATGTTAATGTTAAAGCCTTCCTTTTTGTTTCAACAGAAAAGGGGAAATGGTGTAGGAGGTTCTTCTCTTCATGTGTCACTTTCATTGACTGGTTAATGAATAAAGAAACTGCTATGGGCCTGATAGGGAAGAACTTAGGTAGGCAGAGAAGACAGAATTGAATGCTGGGGAAAGGGGCAGAGTGAGAGAAGCCATGGATCCTCACGCCAGAGACGGATTCCATTTAGAATCTTACCAATAAGCCACTGACACATAGCAATAAACAGATTAATAGAAATGGGTTAAATTAAGATATAAGAATTAGCAAATAAGAAACTAGAGCTAATGGACCAAGCTGTGTTTTAATGAATACAGTTTCTGTGTGGTTATTTCGGGTGTAATCTAGACAGGCTACCAGGACAAACAAAGGTTCCCATTCGTTGTAACACCTCAGGGTCTCTAAGCACAGGATCCTATCTCCAGCTATAGCTACAATATAGGATTTTTATACCAGAAAAAAATTAAGCTTGCTTACAAATTAATTTAATTCCGTTTTATTTCTGTCTTGAACTGTTGACTAGCTCCTTCAAAATCTAATAGCCTCCAGTCACTTGAATGATTAGGGAACAAATGTCTCCTCCTTATACATTTTCCTGGAGAATGATCAGTATAGAACAAGGTAACTAAAAATGGAAAATCTAAGAATAAGATCTACCCTCAAGACCCCTACAAGGGGGAAGAAAGACAGCCTGGTACCTAGACCCAGACTGACAGAAAGAAAGACAAGGGGCCCTCTCATCATTTTAAAGAAAAATGAGACAGAGAAACAGGAAAGATAGAGAAGTGGAATGGGTCATATGTTGTGGAAAAACACATAAAGCAAGAAATGTAGAAAAGCAGTGGGCATATATTGGCGGCCAGCTTATCACCTGGGTCAATTGTGATGATGGTGAGGAGTAAACTGTCGAGGGATAGCTGCTTGCCACCTGGGCCAATCATGATGTCCTGATCACACTGCTACCTAGGACCTTGTCTGGGTCTGTGGTCCAGCCACAGACTGGCCTATTTTGAAGTCAGTGGCCAGTGTCACCTCAGTTGGCCTTAGGATCCATGCAAGATGAAATCAGAGGGCTATGCTAAGTCATCCCTGCCCTTCACTATGCTGGGAAAGCTGGCCCTTGCTCTCACTGGCCACTTAGTAAGTGAGCAAGATCCTGTATTTAGGCAAGAGGGGCCTCGCCCCTCACCACAGTTGAGGATGAGCCCACCCTGAGTGCATGTATGTAAGGGAGCTGACTCCATCCCATACCAAAGGCAGTTGGCCATAGTGGCTCCATCTGACCTTCCTGGCTAATACTCAGGTCCACAACTATTCTGTTTTGGTTGTTGGTTTTTCTGTTGTTGTTCTTCTTCTTGCATTTGTTTGCTTGCTTGCTTACCTTGTTTTGTCTTTTTTGTGGGTACAGGCTGCAGTGATGAGGTTGGATATCGGTGGACTTGGATGTGAACAGAATTGGGGTGCATGATGTGAAACACTCAAAGATACAATAAAGAAGTTTTTTTTCCATTTTTTTATTGAGAAAAGGAGAAAAAAACAAGTTTCCACCTCCTCCCAGCATCCCATTTCCCTCCCCCTCCTCCCACCCTTCTCCCCTTCCTCCCACCCTTCTCCCCCTCCCCCACTCCTTTCCCCCTCCCTCTCCAGTCCAAAGAGCAGTCAGGGTTTTCTGCCCTGTGGTAAGTCCTAGGTCCTCCCCCCTCCGTCCATATCTAGGAAGGTGAACATCCAAACTGGCTAGAAGTTTTTTTGAAAGAGAAAAAATCTACATATTTAGGACAAATTTCCCTTATAGTTTTCTGTCTCTTGCCTCCTGAACTTAGAGAAGCCACTGAGCCATACTTACTTCCAGTCTACCTGGAGATCCCACTACACATGGACTAAGCTTTTGATTAGGGATCTAGTTCACTTGGTGGTGTGCTTACATAGCATAAGTGAAGCCCTGGTTCAACCCTAGAACTGTACACATTGAGCATGGTGGTCCATAGCCATGATCTCGGTATTTGGTAAGTCATGACAAAAAGAACAGTTCAAAGTCAGCTCCTTTGTGACACAAAGGCCATCCTGGCCTACAAGAGAACCCACTTCAAAGAAAATAAATAAAAGTATAAGCCATCTAAGCAAAAGAACCATAACTGTCTTACTAGTATAACTGAATGGGTAAAAGTGTGCCCGATCTGTGCTATTGTGTGATACAAATATTTATTAAATTTATAAACTGTTGCGTTTTTAATGAATATATGACATTTTATTTAATCATAGAATCATTTCTATAGCATTTCATAGCATCCAATGAGAAAATTATCTTCACTAAAAAAAAACTGAGCTGAATCTCAAAGTGTTTAACAAAACTGCTAAGCACCAGAAGCAGAGAGTCCCAGAGCAAGTATTGAATTTAAGACATTCAGCTGCAGACTCTTACATAGTGGTGATGCTTCCCTTCACTAGAGCTTGGTTTTCTTTCTTGTGGTTTATCCTGTTGGCACTGGAACTTCATCACATCCTCAAGGTACAATAGATTCAAGAAAGTTCAGGTCCCATGGGCAATAAAAGAAAGTCTAGTAACACCTGAGGGAAACCAAGGTTCTAATCTCTTCATCTAACACCAAATATAAAAGAGAGACAGCTAAGGACAATTAAACCAGGGGTTTTCTGTCATCTGCTTCAGCTTGTTCTGATCCTGTAAGTTCAGTGTAGTAGACGAAGCATCTCTTAGCATTTTCTTCTGCCTGCTACAGCAGGGTCAGTGTATCTCAGATAACATTTTTAACTATTAAGAGAATGAGTATTGGTAAATATAGAGGAAGGAAAACAAATGAGTTTATTACTGATTATGCTACTTAAATATTGTCACTGATTCTATGATTTTGAACAACAAACATGCAGATACTTTATAGAAATTTTCAGTCTTCTAAAACAAAACTTCTAATTGACTCATTGTAAGATATGGTCATTTAACATGCCTTCGTTATTATTATTGCCATGTTAATAGTTATTAGGTAGCACTCAAAGTAATTAGTTCGCTTAAGCAGAACCTCTATTAAATGGCATTCAAAGCTGATTGATATTCTGGATCGGACAGATTTTTTGGTTTGGCATAAAATTCTGTTTATGATTTTGTGTGAGTAAGTATGTTAGTTTTGTGGAAAATATCAAAATTATGTCAACAAACTGTTGTGATGAAGATCTTTCCAAGCATCCATTACCTCCTTCTCAGAATGGATTCCATTACAAAGCTAGTTTTCATTTGTTAAACCGTGAACTGTATTTTAAAGATGCAGCCTCCCATTTTGCATTTCTTATTTTACTTTCTGAGGTAAATTTGGTTTTGCACAAAGTTGCAGGAAATGGGCCAGTGAAGTTCAGTATATCCTTTCTGCCAAAGATAATGGCTTTAAAAGCTGCAATAAAGAGCTAGATTCAGGATGGTAATATTTCCTTGAAAAATGGGTGACGGTAAGAAATTTTTTTTTCTGAGTTGTGGTTTTTATGGATATTTTTATTTACTTTGCATTGTTTGTTTTTCTAATCAGGCCACTTAAAAGAATTTTACTTATTCATCCCAAAATTAAGTAAAATGAAAGACAGATGAGTGTATTATAGTCAATGTATAACCATTTTTTAATTATAATTTGTATGGCAGAGTTGACTTTTGTCTTTCAGTGGCAGTTAGAAAGTTTCTACTTGAGAGTTTCTGCTGCATTATTGATTCTTTTACTGTTTTATAAGACTTTTTTGGAAAACTCAAGACATTGCCTGCTTCAGGAAAATCTTTGGTCCATGTGACCATACTTACTCTGTGATAACAATTCTCTGTTCCTCTGTAGATGCTTTGGAATTTTAAAGGCAACCTTGATATTTGCATCATCTATCAATAACATTAAGCTTTCTTCATTGAGCTTTTCTATTGCTTCAGAATTGGTTGGCAGTGAACACTCATGAGAAAGGTGAGCATGCAACCTGATTCTATACACACAGCTTTCATCCCTCTCTTCATTTGCACTATACCACCTGGTCTCGCAATTGTCAGTGATCATTCTACATGATGCACATTAACAAGTAATTCTACTGCCCCAAAGTTCAGGTGATTTCGTCATCTATGAAATAAAGTCCAAATGAATTTGCATGGAAAAAATATAGGAGTATAAAATACCCATCCAACAGTATTATTTTTGCTTTTTATTGCATAAATGTTGGTTTGATGAGTATTTAATTGGTTTGCTTATTTTGCTTTATTTTTGAGACAAGTGTTACTCTCTAGCCCAGGATAACCTGGAATTCATGGAAGTTCCAGATTCACCTGTAACTCATGGCCATCAGCCTCCTAAAAGCTGGGATTAAAGGTATGACCAACTACATCAAGAATCTAACTCTGTCTTTCACGGTTCATTATGTTTTTCCTTTAGATATTTTTCTTATGGTGATTCCCTCACCATGTCTTGTTCAGTAAATTTAATTTTCCAACTGAATCTCAATGATTTTACTTTAGAATTCAATACTTTAGATTGCAACAATGGTGCTAAGTAAACACTTTGATGCTAATCAACGAGGTTAAAAACATATGATACAGCTAGGATCCAGATAGGCCTAGAGAACCTTCTGAACATGCTGATGTTAGTGATATGGGTTACCTTCATTGCCTTTTCCTTTATCTTTCTTGAAATTATCTTAAAAATTCCATTAATTCTCTGAAGCATCAATAAACAAATCCTAAGGTAAAAGGAGAATTCTGTAACATATAATTTAGTAGAAATCAAAACAGAATTGCAATTCAATAGACATTGTTTGGGTTAAAAATCTGCTTTATTACAGGAGTAGTAATGCATAACTTTATTTCCAGCACTAAGGAGGTGGGTGCAGAGGCAGGAGAATTGTGGGTTTGAGACCAACCTGGGCTACACAGTGAGACCCAATCAGAAGAAAAATCCTCTCCCTACCTTGCTTTTCTACTATTCCTCTGAGTTCTGTGTGATCACACAGGAAACAGAAATTTCAGGGAGATGGGACACATAAACTGTTTCCAACAGATGCTCACACACCAATCACCTCTCAAAGTCAAGATTCATGAAAAGTTGAACACCAGCTTGCCTAACTACTATTGCAATTCTATTTCCAGAGGTTTAGTAAATGCCTATTTAATGGGGGTTTTTTGAAATTATGAATAATGGACATATTTCTCAAAAGTTTGTACATTTTCAGAGCCATCACAATTCCAAAAATGTATCCTTCAATGTCCCTTCTACAGACTCAGTGATCTCCCTATGCTTGTCCTTCCTACTTGTGAATGTGCAAATGAAGAAATCCACTTCAGAGATACACTCAGGCATGGCTCAAATAAGCACTAGGAATTTGTCCTATTTTAACATATCCTGATTTTGCCTCTCCCATAAAACTAATCAGCAATCTGGAGAGCTAGGGGAGTTCAGAATCTGTCTTGTGCAATCAAAAATCTGTCTTCACAAAAAAAGTGGAAATTTATAGCCCATGGCAGCAGGAAACTGGTCAAGAATAACTGAATTTGTTCTCATGAGCTTCTCTTCCCTGCCTACTGAAATACAGATCTTGCTCTTCCTGGCATTTCTAGCCATCTACCTAATCACTCTCCTGGGAAACAGCCTCATCATTCTGGTGACACTGGCTGATCCCATGTTGCAAAGCCCAATGTACTTCTTCCTCAGAAATTTGTCCTTCTTAGAACTTGGCTTCAACCTGGTCATTGTGCCCAAAATGTTGGGGACCCTGATTGCCCAGGACACAAGCATCTCCTTCCTTGGCTGTGCCACTCAAATGTATTTCTTCTTCTTCTTTGGAGTGGCTGAATGCTTCCTCCTTGCCACCATGGCCTATGACCGCTATGTAGCCATATGCAGTCCCTTGCATTACCCAGTAATCATGAACCAAGGGACATGTGCCAAACTGGCTGCTGCCTCCTGGTTTCCAGGATTCCCTGTAGCCACTGTGCAGACCACATGGCTCTTCAGTTTTCCATTCTGTGCCAACAATAAGGTGAACCACTTCTTCTGTGACAGCCCACCTGTGCTGAGGCTGGTCTGCGCAGAGACAGCATGGTTTGAGGTCTATGCCATTGTCGGCACCATTCTGGTCGTCATGATACCCTGTCTGCTGATCCTGTGTTCCTATACTCGCATTGCTGCTTCCATCCTCAAGATTCCATCAGCCAAAGGGAAGCACAAAGCCTTCTCTACCTGCTCCTCACATCTCCTCATTGTCTCTCTTTTCTATGTGTCTTTAAGCCTCACTTACTTTCGGCCTAAATCAAATAATTCCCCTGAAAGCAAGAAGTTGCTGTCATTGTCCTATACTGTTGTGACTCCCATGTTGAACCCTATCATCTATAGCCTGAGGAATAATGAGGTGAAGAATGCTATCACCAGGACCTTCAACAAGGCCCTGGGTCTCAGAAGCCACATCACATGAAATTGCTTTCCCCTCTTTCAATGTCCACTGGAGTGACACCCATTTGTTTAATGGCTGTTAGGAAGCTCAGTAGAGACAAAGGAACATAGAGGCCATTGATATCCATCTATGCTTCTCTGCCTTCCCATTGTGTGAACATTGTTTTCTCACCAGAGTAATTTGAATTTTTGGTACTCTGGCAGGTTTGTTCAAGGTATTTATTTTGCAAATAGGCATGAAAGTGGTATACATTGTGAACTGTGTGTGACCCCTTCTAATGTGCACTTGGAATCATATACCAGAAAATTCAGTGAAAAGCATCAAAAGTCATCCTGGCCCTTTGTTTGGCTTTAACTAGTCTGGTTCCAGGTAAGAAGGAACATCCCTACTCTTCTAGTGCATAATTCTTTTGTTATTTCTTTTTATTTCACTTTCCCCTTAGATAGGCAGTTTGTAACCTCAAACAGAGGAGGGCCAACTACTAATTCCCATGCATATTTACATGGCCTCAACAATGCCATTGGCTCTTCCCAAAGGCTACTTTGGCCAGGTGGACTAACCTAGCCTACAGTTCTCCCAATTCCATTTTTAGGCTCTAACACTTTGTTAAAAACAGCTGTTAATTTTTACACAGTCTGTTATGATACTGTCCTCTGCAGGTTTCCCATGGGCCCCTACAGATGCCAGCACAAGTCCTTCAAGAGCACCAGTCTATTGAGCTTACTGACTTTGTATTTTAAAGTTATGTGAATTGTCCGGATGAAAAGACAAAGGCCCATCACAAGTGTCTATGTTAATTAATATTGAGGCATTCAAATAAAGTCACTGATAAGAGCAAATTAATTTATGACTGCAGAAAGTAAATTAAAGACATTTAAACAAGTATAACTAGATACATTTCTAAAACCCAAGTATTTGAATATCAGGATTATTATTTTTCAGTGCCACATAATATGTAGAAATTGTTTAGTTCAGAGTCATTGTAAAACAATCTTTTATAAGAGTAATTGAAAGAGAAGTGAGTGGTCAAGAGTATGTTTGAGAAATACATAAAGAGCTTGCATTTAATTCACACTTCAACCACATGAGGAAAAATACAACTAAACTTATAAGAGTTCAAATCAAAGAGCTTCACAGCATATCATGCTGATCAGACTTCTTTTGGAGCATCCTTCACTTAAGATGCACAGGGATAAACTAGAAAACTTATACAAAGATGACCGCACTCCTTCCACACCTTAAGACTACAAGCATTCAGGTAAAGAAAGGAGCAATATTTGCAAAAGTGAATTTACAGAAAACACTCACATAAGCCAGTTAATCTCATTCGTGTTATTAGAAGCCAGAAGAGTCCTACCCTCAGAGTGCAGTTAACACCACACGAAAGCCAGCACGGTGCACTATAAGTCCATATACTAAAATGACAGTTATTGAGAACATACTGCAGAAATGTATGTTCAAGTCAAGAGACCAGAAACCACGATAGTAGACATGCAGGTTATAGAGGATAAAGCTGCATAGAGTAACCTTGTGAAGTTAGGACCGGATGGAGAAGGACATGGAAATAGGCTATAGTTACATGGTGTCTCCTTTATCCTTTCAACACAAGTTCACTCCCTTACCCAGTCTGTCTTAGTCACCTTGCTTTGGTGGCAATCAACTCTTTTCTGAGATATTAAGCTCCATGAACTTGCAATAAATATTTTATTTCAACAATCCAAAATAAATGTTCAAGAATCTGCTTTGTAATTGCTTTGTAACTCATAGCCTTAGAGTAGAAAATAAAACCACATATTCTGCTACTATCTTGTCTTTTGAAAATATGAAAATACTTTTTCACTTTGTGTTTATAACTTGGGGAAATAATAAATGTCTCCATGACAAAATAAAGAGAGAAAGGTTATTGCTACCACTAAATATATGACTGAATAACAATAAATGAACATTTTATGCCATTGTTTTCTAAGGTCAAGTTATATTAATGGATATAATTAATAGAGAACTATTTTAAATAAGTCATTCCTTTGTATGTCCAACACTGGAAAAATAGACTCATAATCAATGCTCTTATTCCTGGGAATAATCCATGAATCTGGGCAATTTGAACACTCATAATGGAAGTATATTTTTAAAAACTAAAATTCTCTGTAGTTACAGCTTGGAAATCAAAATGGGAGAGCTTGAAAAACGGCTCAATGGTTGAGAGCACTTGCTGCTCTTGCAGAGGACCAGATTTGATTGCCAGCTTGTTAGCTCACATTTGCCTCTAATTGCAGTTCCAAGGAATTGGATGCCCTCTTCTGTCCTCTGAGGCCAGCATGCTCATGATGCATATACATGCACACAGACAAAACATTCATACCTACAAAAATACATGGATATTTTTAAAAAGAAATCAAAATAGAAAACAATGTTCTAATTATGAAGTTGCTTCACCTATTTTCCCCAATAGGACACTGTATTGATACATATGCTGGCATATAAATTGACTCCAACTCACCTGTCACCTTCTTGACATAGCACTGATGTCCCAAGATCTAACACTACCTTGCCTTCATGTCCTCTCTTTCTCCAGAATAAATACATGTAATATAAACACAATTCTCCCCACCATACTTCTGTCTTTTCCTCTAATGTCCATTAACTACCTTGTGTCTTACTTAAACTGATGTTGCCACAATCACTTTAATATTTATTAGTCTTAATTTTTGAATGCTGAAGAATGACATTGGGCCACTTATGTTATATAGTTGAAAAACTACTTGTAATTTAGAAAAGGATGAACTATAAAAATAAAAACACGAAATTTTATTACACAGGACTAAAAATGATTTCATTTTACTGCATGTAACTTAATAATCTCTGACCACTGTGGATTTATATGTAAGTTTTAATTTCTTATATGTAGGTTGATGTTATTGTATCGTTTATTACTTAATATCATTGCTAGAGTTCCAAGATTTGGATATGCATAAGCTATTTGTTACATTAAAAGTTTTCTCATCCAAACATGGAGATAACTATGATAATTTGTACCCAGAATAGCAACATTTGAGTTAAATGGTCAATATGAAGAAAGACCTAATCATAAAGTATTTTTCATTTTCATTATCCTTCTATAATTGTATGTAAGAATAGCAAACATCGGCCATGCATTGGTGGCCCACACCTTTAATCCCAGCACTCGGGAGATAGAGGCAGGTGGATCTCTGTGAGTTTGAGGCCAGCCTGGTCTATAAGAGCTAGCTTCAGGATAGGCTCCAAAGCTACAGAGAAACCTGTCTCAAAAAAGAAAAAAAAAAATAGGAAACATCTGTTGTTTATAAAATATAAAGCATATTAACTTGTATAGCTGTAATTATTTAATTCATACATCTTATTATTATCTCTAATTCAACTGGATTGGTTAGCACATTTTTATGAAATATATGTTTATCAAATATAAACAGTAATGAGATGAGTGTTTTAGTAGTTTGACTTTTTTATTAATATACGATACTATGTGGAATTAATGGGCCAAAATACATGAAAGATCTTATTTTAACTATTTTTCTCTTGCATTCAGTTACTATAAACCAAGCACCATGCTTGGTAATATTTCCCAGTAAAAACATGCACAACTTCTGGTTGATAAAATGGTTTATATCATGAAACAGGCAAAATCAAGTGAGAGTATATTCATTTAATAAGAAAGCTGATGAAGGTGGGTCTTCTTTTGTTTTCACAGAGGATGAGACACTGTGGATTGCATCTATCCCAATATGGTATGATAGACCACACCCTCCTGAAAGGTTGCTATGAACACCTTCAAAAAAATTGCTTCGCTCAACTGCCAACTGAGATGACCCTGGCACACAGGTTATACCATGAAAGACCTAATTAACGATGCCCCCATTCAGCAGGAAGCAGTTTGGAGAAAAAAAAACTGCGCCCATTTCCCCAAATATTGTTTATAAATGTTCTTTTACATTTAAAGGGGGATATGATATAGATATGAATAATTTACATTGGTATGGATTTTAAGGTCAATTTTGTTATATGTATATGTATTTCTGATCTTGATTAAGGTATTGTGATTGTGTAGTTCATTTAAAAATGTAATGTATAATCAAAAAATATAGGTTGTTAGTGGATAATCATTGATAATAGTCAAGCTTGAAGTCATGTTAGTTAGATTTTCTAGATATATTTCAGTTAGATAGGCATTCTTCATATCTTTCAAAGACTACAGAATATGGCATTTAAATGTTTTAATAACTTAGGGCTTTTCATGACAATGAGACACATCTGCTCCTGGCAGCACAAGCTACTTCAAGAGGAAGATGGGCATCAAAGAGGGTCCTTATGGAGTTGGATAGCCATTTCAGCAAGAAACTGTTCTTGCCTGGACTGTTGCATAAATGTCTGCTGGACACTATGGGCCTGAAGGCCGAAGACAGATGCCCCAACAGTAACTTTGGATGACTGTACAGGCAGTGAGATGTCTCTGTCATTTCTAGAGCTTTGGATTTCTTGTTTGCTTAGGTAATATTATATCCTTCTGGAGTCTTTGATGGAGTTGAAGAATGGTTAGTTATAGTTATAGTTTTCCTTAATTATGATAAAAGATAAAATATATATAAATATTGTAACTGTGATTCTTGCTTAATAACTGTTTTTGCTGTATGTAATTTTACTATGTTAAAGTTAAAGCCTTTCTTTTTGGTTTAAACAGAAAAAGGGGAAATGATGGAGGTGGGTCTTGTATGTTATCTGTTGCTTTCATTGGTTAACTAATAGAGAAAACTGCTTGGCCCTAATAGGACAGAAAAATAGGTAGGCAGATAGACAGAACAGAATTCTGGGAGAAAGAAACTGAGTCAGTGAGTTGCCATGATTCTCCCACCCGACACAGCCGCAGCCTGTAAGCCACCTCGTGGGCTACACAGATTATTAGAAATGGGTTAGATCAGTATGTAAGAGCTAGTCAATAAGAGGCTAGAACTAATGGGCCAAGCAGTGTTTAAAGCTAGCTGGTGGCCAGGAGCCAGGCACCAGGAACACAGCCCTATAGCATACAACAGAAAGCCTTAAGATATGAAAGAAAATAGAGCTGAATTGAAAAATGGACAAATTCTTAAGTCATTTCTCAAAAATAAGTAAGCAGAATGAAAAACAGCAAACACAAAAAGTATTGAGCAAGAAAACATAAAGTTGCCAAAAATAGGATTGAGAGAACACACCAGGAGCTAGGGAGCATGCTCAGCTGTTAAAGGTGCTTGCTGCTCTTGCAGGGGACCAGAATTCAACCCCCAACACTGTGGGATACTTCTCACCACTTACAGAACTCCAGCTACAAGCCCCAAGCAATACCCTCTTCTCACATCCACAGTCTCCTTTACCTGTGTGCAGCCAAAACTAAGACACTTCAAGCTTTTAGAAAATATTTGTAGGAAATTTAACAATATTTAATCATTACTATAAAGATAAAATAAAAATTAATCACCTATAATCTTATGGTGATCGTCAAAAGCTGTTACAGCACTTGAAATTTACAGAGTCAGGTTGCTCTTAACTTTATAAATAATAAGGAAAACTGTTAAAGTAGGGTGTTTGGTTTGGTTTTTGTTTCTTTATTTGTTTGTTTTATTTTCAAGACAGGGTTTCTTTGTGTAGGGCTGTCCTGGTACTCACTCTATAGACCAGGCTGGCCTTGAACTCGCAGAGATGCACCTGCCTCTGCCTTGCTAGTGCTGGGATTAAAGGCATGTGCCACCAATGCCCAATTATTAAGGTATTTATTAGTACAGTGGTATTTTGGATAATTCGAGAGCATGGCTGACTCACTGGCATTTAAAGGAATGGCACCATACCTTTCAGATTAAAAGTGCTGCAGGGCACAGTGATGACACTTGTAATATCAGCACTCTCAAAGGGAAGAGAGAGGATACTCCTCAGCTAAATACCAAATACAAGGATAATCTGGACTATATAAAACCCCATCTTTAAAACAACTAGAATTAGAAGTTTTTAAATTACCAGGATGGGGAAAGAATAA
Source organism: Microtus oregoni (assembly GCF_018167655.1). Classification (NCBI taxonomy): domain Eukaryota; kingdom Metazoa; phylum Chordata; class Mammalia; order Rodentia; family Cricetidae; genus Microtus; species Microtus oregoni. The sequence goes on along the minus strand of NW_024543075.1, from coordinate 38,247,447 downwards.
TTGCCAAACATATAAAAACAAAGAAATATTTTCCAGCCCTTTGTCTGGTGATGTTTAAGCTAAGTCCTGTAATTGAGTTAACAGGTGGGGAAATAGGACTCCACTTAACAAAACCACAAAAGTTCCAGGTAACGAACTTACAGGGCAGAAATGCAAAAGAAACTGTGGTTAAAATTTTTTTCAGAATTTTTATTTTTACTTTTGTTTGTATGTTTGCTTGGTTTTGTTTTTTTAACTTATTAATTTTTTAAAAAAGAAAAAAAATACTTTTTATCAGTCACAGTCCAGCTTGGTGAGCTCCCAATAGATCAGCTCCACTGTCTCAATGGGTGGGTGCACCCCTCGTGGTCCCGACTTCTTTGCTCATGTTCTCCCTCCTTCTGCTCCTCACTGGGACCTTGGGAGCTCAGTCCAGTGCTCCAGTGTGGGTCTCTGTCTCTATCTCCATCCATCACCAGATGAAGGTTCTATGATGATATGCAAGAAATTCGTCAGTATTGCTATAGGCTAGGGTCATTTCCAGTTCCCTATCCTCAGCTGCCCAAGGAACTAACTGGGGACCTCGGCTTGGGTTCCTGGGAGCCACTCTACCTAGAGTCTCTTGCCAACCCTAAGGTGGCTCCCTTAACTAAGAATTGTGCTTCCGTGCTCCCCTATCCTACCTTCCTTTATTCCAATCTTCCTTTTTCCCCAAGTTCCCCCCATCCTCCCCTTCTCCCTTTTCTCTCCCCATTTCCCCTTACCCCCATCCCACCCCACCCCCAAGATCCCAATTTTCTCCCCGGCAATTTTGTCTACTTCCCATAGGCAAGAGGATAACTATACGTTTTTCCTTTGGTTCAACTTCTTACTTTCTTTAGGATCACCAATTGTGATCTGTGACCCTTATTTATGGCTAGAAACCAATTATGAGTGAGTACATCCGATATTCATCTTTTTGGGTCTGGGTTACCTCACTCAGAATAGTGTTTTCTATTTCCATCCATTTGCATGCAAAATTCGAGAAGTCATTGTTTTTTACCGCAGCGTAGTACTCTAATGTGTATATATTCCATACTTTCTTCATCCATTCTTCCATTGAAGGGCATCTAGGTTGTTTCCAGGTTCTGGCTATTACAAATAATATTGCTATGAACATGGTTGAACAAATGCTCTTGTCATATGATAGGGCATCTCTTGGGTATTTTCCCAGGAGTGGTATTTCTGGGTCCAGGGGTAGGTTGATCCCGAATTTCCTGAGAAACCGAAACACTGATTTCCAAAGTGGTTGCACAAGATTGCATTCCCACCAGCAATGGATGAGAGTACCCCTTCCTCTACAGCCTCTCCAGCAAAGGCTATTGGGTTAAAACTGGACTCTCTGAGCATGGCGAACAATGAGGGCTGATGAGAAGCCAAGGACAATGGCACAGGGTTTTGATCCTACGCAATGTGCTGACTTTGTGGGAGCCTAGCCAGTTTGGATGTTCACCTTCCTAGATATGGACAGAGGGGGGAAGACCTAGGATTTACCACAGGGCAGGGAACCCTGACTGCTCTTTGGACTGGAGAGGAGTGGGAGGAGGGGGAGAAGGATGGGAGGAGGGGGAGAAGGGTGGGAGGAGGGGGAGGGAAATGGGAGGCTGGGAGGAGGTGGAAACTTGTTTTTTTTTTCCTTTTCTCAATAAAAAAAGAAAAAAGTACTTTTTATTATTATACATACAAATCCACATTTCCATTCCCTCTTCTCCTCCAATTCCCTCCACATTTGCTCCCAACCCACCCCCATCCAATCCTCAGAGAGGGTAAGACACATTGTTTTGTGGAAGGGCCAAGGCCCTCCCTACTATATCTAGGCTGAACAAGGTATCCATCCAAAGAGAATGGGTTCCCAAAAAGCCAATACATGAAGTAGAGATAAATCCTGTTGCCACTGCCAGTGTCCCCACAGTCTGCCCCAGCCATGCAACTGTCAATCACATTGAGAGGGAATAAATTGGTCCTATGCTTGTTCCTTCCCAGTCTGGCTGGAGTTGGTGAGCTCCCATTAGCTCAGGTAGCCTGTTTCAGTGAGTATACCCATCATGGTCTTGACCTCTTTGCTCATATTCTCATTCCTTCCACTCTTCAACTGGACTTGGGAGCTCAGTGCAGTGCTCCGATGTGGGTCTCTGCCTCTTGTTTCCTTCAATTGTTGGATGAAGATTCTATGATGATATTTAAGATATTAATCAGTCTGACTAAGGGCAAGTCAAGATTGGACCTCCTCTTCTCTATTCCTTAGGGTTTTAGCTGGGGTCATTCTTGTGGATTCCTGTGAATTTTTCTAAAGCCAGGTTTCTTGATAACCCTATTATGGCTCCCTCAATCAAGATATCTCTTTCCTTGCTCTCATCTCCATCTTCCTCCATCTCAACTAACCCATTCCCTCAAGTTCTCCTCACCCCTCTTCTCTTCCTCTTCCATTCTCCCTTCTCCCCCAGGCCCCATGCTCCCAATTTTGTCAGGTGATCTTGTCTGTTTCCACTTTCCAGGTAGATCTATATATGTTTTTCTTAGGGTTCACCTCATTACTTAGCTTTTCTAGGATCATGAACTATAGGCTCAATATCCTTTGTTTATAGCTAGTATCCACTTATGAGTAAGTGCATACCATATTCATCTTTTTGGGTCTACATTACCCCTCACTCACGATAGTGTTTTCTAATTCCATCCATTTGCATGCAAAATTCAAGACGTCAATGCTTTTTACCACTGAGTAGTACTCTAATATGTAAATGTGCCACATTTTCTTTATCCATTCTTCAGTGGAGGGGCATCTAGGTTGTTTCAAGGCTCTGGCTATTATAAATAATGCTGCTATGAACACAGTTGAACAAATGCCTTTGTATTATAATTGAATATCTTTTGGGTATATGCCCAAAAGTGGTATTGCTGGATTCTGAGGAAAGTTGATCGCAGTTTTCTGAGAAACCGCCATACTGATTTCCAAAGTGGTTGCATAAGTTTGAATTCCAACCAACAATAGATGAGTGTTCCCCTTACTCCTCATATTCTCCAGCATAAGCTATCACTGGTGTTTTGGAACTTAGCCATTTTGACATGTATAAGATGGTATCTCACAGTTGTTTTGATTTGCATTTCCCTGATGGCTAAGGATGTTGAACATTTACTTAAGTATCATTTGGCCATTTAAAATTCTTCTGTTGAGAATTCTTTATTTACTTCTGTACCCCATTTTTAAATTGGGTTATTTAGAATTTTGATGTCTAATATCTTGAGTTCTTTATGTATTTTGGAGATCAGTCCTTTATCTGATATGGGGTTGGTGAAGATCTTTTCCCATTCAGTAGCCTGCCTTTTTGGTCTTATTGACTGTGTCCTTTGCTTTACAGAATTTTCTCAGTTTCAGGAGGTCCCATTTATTTATTTCTGCTCTCAGTATCTATCCTACTAGTGTTATCTTTAAGAAATGGTCTCCTACTACCCACTTTCTCTTCTATCAGGTTCAATGTGGTTGGGTTTATATTGAGGCCTTTAATCCATTTGGACTTAGTTTTGTGCTTGGGGATAGATATTGATCTATTTTCATTCTTCTACATGTTGACATCCAGTTATATCAGCACCATTCATGGAAGAGACTTTCTTTTTTCCTTTGTATAATTTTAACTTATTTGTCAATAATCAGGTGTTCATAGGTGTGTGGATTAATATCCAGGTCTTCAGTTTGATTCCAATGGTGGACCTGTCTGCTTTTATGCCAGTACCAAGCTATTGTCATTACTGGAGTTCTGTAATAAAGCTTGATATCAGGGATGGTGATGTTTCCAGAGGTTCTTTTATTGTACAGGATTGTGATGTGAGAATCCCCTCTGAGTTTTGTGATTACCATGAATGAATGAAGAAACTCCTTTGGACCTATAGCAAGGCAGAACTTAGGTAGGCAGGGAAAGTTAGGCTGAATACTGGGAGAAAGAAGGGCAGAGTCAAGGAGAAGCCATAGAGCCACCAGAAAAAAGATATGATGAAACTTTGCTGGTAGGCCACAACCTCGTGTTGGTGCACAGGTATATGGAGATGGGTTAACTTAATATGTAAGAATTAAGCAATAAGAATCTAGAGCTAATGAGCCAAGCAGTAATTTAGTAAACGCAGTTTCTGTGTAATTATTTCAGGTCTAAGCTAGCCAGGTGGGAGGGGACTAACAAGCATCATTTCCTCCAACAGGATTTTTTTTTTTTTTGGCTATCCTGGGTTTTTCGTTTTTCCATATGAAGTTGAGTATTGTTCTTTCAAGGTCCGTAAAGAATTGTGTTGGGATTTTGATGGAGGTTGCATTGAATCTATAGATATTTTTGGTAGGACTGCCATTTTTACTATATTGATCCTACCTATCCATGAGCACGGGAGATTTTTTTCATTTTCTGGTAACTTCTTCAATTTCTTTCTTTAAAGACTTAAAGTTCTTGTCAAATAGATCTTTAACTTCCTTGGCTAGTGTTACCCCAAAATAATTTATGTTACTTGTGTTTATTGTGAAAGGTGATGTTTCTCTGGTTTCCCTCTCAGTTTCTTTATCATTTGTATATAGAAGGGATTCTGACTTTTTTTTAGTTGATCTTGTATCCTGTCATATCACTGAAGGTATTTATCAACTGTAGGAGTTCTCTGATAGTGTTTTTAGGGTCACTTATATATACTATCATATCATCTGCAAATAATGAAAGTTTGACTTCTTTCTTTCCAATTTGAATCCCCTTGATCTCTTTTTGTTGTCTTATTACTATAGCCAAAACTTCAAGAACTGTGTTGAAAAGATATGGGAGAGTGGAAAGCCTTGTCTTGTTCCTGATTTTAGTGAAATCGCTTTGAGTTTCTCTCCATTTAATTTAATGTTAGCAGTCAGCTTGCTGTATATTGCTTTTATTATATTTAGATATGATCCTTTATTTTTAATTTCTCCAAGACCCTTATCATGAAGAGGTGTTGGATTTTGTTGAATGCTTTTTTTCAGCAACTAAAGAAATGATCATATGGTTGGAAATAATCAAATTGAGGGTTGAAATCAACAAAATAGAAACACATGTAGTACCTGTGGTGGCCAGAGGAGGGATACGGATCCCCTAGCACTAGAGTTACAGATGGTTGGGAGCAACCATGTGTGTGCTGGGGATGGAACTCAAGTCCTATGCAAGAACAACCACTACTTTTAACCACTAAGCCATCTCTCCAGTCCCAAAATACTTTTTTGATAAATTTTTGTGAATTGGAGAAGATGTGTAGATGTTTTTAAAAAGAAAAATAAAGTTGATTCATACCCAGACATCAGCACAAACAGGAAATTTAATTGATCACACTATTAATTTTAAAATTTAACCTGTACACAATTAGTAAACTTTGAAACATTTTGATCAAGACAGTGACTTAGATAACAATGGTAGCTGGGTAGCACATATTGAAAATAAGAAGAGCTGAAATAGGGAGACGGGTATAATAGTGGCCTCATTCACAATAGTAGCACCAGAAATCAGTTCAGATTTTAAATATACATTTATGTGAAGTTCACAAAGTTGTTTGAGCTAGATTATGACAACTAAGGCAGAAGAGAGAACAAACTCCTCTCACAGTTCTGGCATAAGCAACCAATGGCACAGTTGCCCCTTTTATCAAGACAGAAAGGAAGGAAGAAGAGTTCATTTGTTGGGAAAGGTGAGGCATGGAGAAAGAAATCAAAAAAACTTGGTTTCCTAATTAAGAATGTTCAGCTTTGCGGATAAGCATGCCAGTACCATGCCCAGTTTAGGAAAACAGATACAGAGACATGGCTAGAACAGGAGAATGGATGGGAAGCGTGACTTCACAGCCCAATTGCTTTAAATATTACCATTTCCATGACTGCAAAATTTTTCAACTGAATTGTTTCATGCTCTCCCCATTTTCTTACTCCATGAATTATGACACCTGAATGTAGTTTATATCAACTTGTACTAGTTGATGTTTCCTGAATTTATTATTAAGTAATATTCCTTTTTAAGCATTTTACATACCAACCACAGTTCCCCCTCCCTCTCCTCCTCCTGATATCCCCCTACCTCCCCCAAACCAGCATTCCCCAATTCATTCCTCAGAAAAAGTATGGCTTCCCATAGGGAGTCAACAAAGCCTGTCACATAGAGGCAGGACCAAGCCCTGCCCCCTGCATCAAGGATGAACCAAGCATCCCACCATAGGGAATGAGTTCCAAAAGCCACCTCATGCATCAGTGATAGATCCTGGTCTCTCTGCAAGGGGTTCCACAAACAGATGAAGGTACACAACTGTTACCCACATGCAGAGGGCCTAGTTAGGTCCCATGCAGGTTCCCCAGCTCTTGGTTTAGAGTCCGTGGGTCAGTTGTCTCTTTGGTATCTGCTTCATGATCTTGACAACCCCTTGCTCATATAATCCCTCCTCCTTTGAATAATATTCTTAATTCAATTCCATGTAATGGCTAACGTTTTAAATTCAGCTAGTGCTCTTTCACTAAAAAGTGATTTGTATCAGTAATATCACTCAGCTAATAAAGAGTCACTGAAAACAGTAAAAATACCTTTTCTAGCTAGAGATTGGTTCTGCTCCCTAATCTCTAATCCTCCAGGAATCAGGGGTTTATCACAAGTATTCATTTTATCTGGACTCATCTTGGTTTTGACAATTAAACATAGCTTAATAAACTTGCTGTTACAGCCTGTCTCTTTTTTTATAACCCTGGGAGTCAAATCCAGGGCCATGTGCATAGTAAAAAGCACTTGACTATCCCATCAAGTTGGACAACAAATGATCCCTACTCCCCTACACTCGGGAAGTGTAGACTCCATTTGCTATTATCTGTCATGATGGGTGTACTGACAATAAAAAGGAATATATATATAAAATACTATTTAACATAAATATGCATTAAAAACACAAACCAGTAGTGACTAAACACTATGTGTCTTGGTGCTCAGGCAGAAGATGACAGACCCACAAATGGACAAACTGTCAAAGCCACTCAGCTTTGGGTTTCTAGTGGCAAAACAGCCATAATACACAAACATATGAGTGTGACTCTAACCTAATAAGATCCTCCTTCCTTGTGCTGATATTTAGAATCATGCAATTTCTAATTAATTATATTTTATTATCATAGGTAGATAGATAGATAGATAGATAGATAGATAGATAGATAGATAGGGTATCTGTCAATAACTAAATGAGAATACCTAAATCCTCAGGTTCAGAGACAGTAGTAAGTCACAAGTCAGTTAAAGAAAAAGAATCCTACTACTACATCTATCAGGCCAAAGTATTTGAACACTAAAAATAAAAGAAAATGTTAAACAAGTCTTAAAGGACACACACTCTCCATACTATACAGATGGGGTAGAAAAACTAACAGTGTGTTTCTTAGCAAACAAAGACAAAGCTAGAAGATAATGGAATGGATTAAAGATGTAAACACACATGCGAAAAATGGCATGTACATTGTTTGTTGAGAAATTTATTGTTCTGATAAATAAACATGGCATCTGTGTACTGGTTAAAATTATGATTTTAAAAAATCCCTTCATTGATCTACAACTTCAATCTGCTGCAATTTCAACTACGTTGTATTAAAATGAAAAAAATGCATTTTGCTATTAACATGGATTATATAAAATAATGGGTCTCATGACCCATTTTCCCACATGTGTGCCACATGTTTTACCATACACACCCATTATTTTCTCCTGCCCTGCACTCACCCTCCCTTTTCCACTCCCTCCCCTAACATTCTCCTTTCCACTCCTTTCCCTAGATGGCATATGAGCACCATTGCTACTCTTCTTTCTGGATCTGGTTTATTTTACTCCATTTTTCTGCAAACAGCAGGATTCCATTTTACTCTATTGACAGATAATATTCCATTCTTCATACACACCACATCTTCTGTCTTTTTATCCACTCACAGACAACTAAACTGAATACTAACCTGTTTATTATGAAGTGTATCGATATTTTTAAGTCATCATTAACAGCATGTGTAAGGTTTTTCTTTTTATCTTATTCTAAAAGATGGCTAATTTGTGTTTTCCTTTATTCATAATTTACTAAACATTCATCTCGGGTAATAATTAATAATAATTGTAGCAGCCTCACTACACAAGCTTGACAGCAACTTTGAAAAGGCTTCCTCTTCTTGGCTTCAAGGATATTAACAGAAGTTGTAGTGCCATCCTGTGGCTGACAAGTTTATTGCAGTTTTTGTTTTGGTTTGGTTTTGGGTTTTGGTTTTGTTTTATTTTGTTTTGTTTCATTTGAGCTTTGTCTCATCTTTTAGTTAGTGTACAAAGTAAAGGGCTTCTTAATCTCTTTTCCATGGACATTAACATGACCTCCGGCTGCAGCATAGATCACAGACATCAATATGGTCTCCTGTGACAGCCCTGATCAACACAGCCTCCCGAGACTACTAGATCACTCATAACTTCATGGCTCCCCAAGGGATGCCATGCCCATGTCCGTGATCACAACTGTTACAGGAGCCCATGCTGATATCTGTGGTCTCTGATGCCTCCAGAGGACTTTCTGATGTCCGTGATTCATATAGGGACCCTGTGGGTTGTTACCGTTCTGTGCAGCCATGGAAAGCCATGTGGAAGTTCATGTTCCATACTGACACTGACTGTTACACCCTCAAGGAAGCATCTATCACAGTGATATAGATGACTCCATACTCATAAAAGAGACATTGAAAATTTCTGCAATAACTACCCCTTCCTCAACAAAGAAGAAACAAACAGTCTAGACAGGTTGCCATTGGGGAGAGAGTCATTTAAAAGTGTGATAAAGATGCTCAAGTGTAGCTCTTCACAGTTGTTGGCTTCTGGCTAGAGGGTGGGGAAAGTATCAGTTATCTGTAAAAAACTGGCCAGTGAGAGTCTGACGATGCTCCAATGAGTATATGGGTAACACAAATTGTACTTGGTGTATTTGGGGAAGTGGTGCAAGACAATTGTCTATATTCTGTCAATTATGTTTTAAATAAATGCTAATTGGCCAGTAGCCAGGCAGGAAGTATAGGCGGGAAAACCAGACAGGAAGTAGAGGCAGGTCAAGGAGAACAGCAGAATTCTGGGAAGAGGAAATCTCCCTCTGCAGTCCTGCCCCAACACAGAAGAAGCAAGATCTGACTACGTCACTGATAAAAGTACTGAGCCATTTGGCTAACACAGATAAGAATAATGGGCTAATGTGAGTTATAAGAGTTAATAAGAAGCCCGAGCTAATGGGCCAATCATTTGATGGTTAATGTAGACCTCTGTGTGATTTCTTTGGGACTTAATGACTGCAAAAACTAGGCAGAACTGAAAACTCAGTCAACAGGGGGAAGACAAGGATGAGAGGTTGGATATGGGTCAAATGGGAAGTGAGTGTGATCTGCATGTTTAGCATGCAATTCCCAAATAAACAATAATAATATTATGTTGGGCAAACAAACAAACAAATCTCAGACCATATACACTCTGTCTCTGTTGAACTGTCAGAAGTGAGGGGCTTTCTCTGTAAGTTCTATTTATATTTCCTTATGGCCAACATGGTGAATACTTTTCATATATTTTTGCCTTCATATCCTTCTTTTGGGTACTCTGTCCATCATTTGCCCACTTATTGAAAGATTGGTTCCTAAGCTATCAACATTTTTGGTTTGTTATTTACTCTGGATATTAACCTTCTCCTGGAAAACAACTACCAGAGATTGTCTACCTTCTGGATTCTCTTCTATTTCTTTTGCCCTTCAGAAGCTTTGGAATTTCCTGTGATACTATTTGTGGCTTCTTGCTGTTACTTCCTCAGCTGTGCTGTATTTCAAAGTGTTCTCTCCACTTTGTCCTCTAGTACTTTAAGATTTTCATATGTGTATATTAAGGGTGTTGACTTTTATAGGATGAGAGAGAGAACTCTAGTTTAAGTTTTCTGCATGGGGACAAGACACTGTCTTCTCTCCAGCATGGGTATTTCTATAACTTTTACACCTTTGTTGAAAATCAGATGCATTTTGTTGTTGTATATTTCTGGATTCTATAATCTACTTGTATGTGTGTATGTTCTTATGCCAAACCACATAGACATTTATTATTAGACATCGCAGTGTATTTTGAAATCAAATGTTTTGACCTATCTAACACTGTTGTTGCTGTTGCTGCTACTACTGCTGCTGCTGCCGCTACTGCTGCTCCTGCTGTTGCTGCTGCTGCTGCTGCTGCTGTTGCTGCTGCTGCTGCTCAGGACTCATTAAGCTATTTTGGGTCCTTCAAAAGAGGATTTTATATAGATTGTTTTCTCTATTTCTGTAAATAGTAGTCTTACAGGGATTTCATTGAATTTGAAATTTGGTTTTAGTAACATAGCCATTATAACTATACTAATTAATTATGCAACCTATGAGTGGAAAGTCTTTCCTTATGGATAATATAAGGACAGATGGAGGGTTGAATTTAGCTCATGATCTATTGTTTTCAAATACCCGAAGAACATTAATCCAGAAACTAAAATGCCTAGGCTTTGATACTGATCTTGTCGTTAATCAGCTCTATAGTGCTGAAAAATTTGCTTGGAATCTCTTGCCTTTTAGTCTCTTCTCTACACAGAATGACAATCATATTCCTTCTTAACAGTCTCATTGGGATAATTCTTGAGTCAGTGTGTGCAAAACAGTTTAAAAATGATTCTAGGCACATTGTAATTTCAATAGGGATGTAAGTCATTGTGGTGACATGATTACATGGTATTTAAATTAGTGAAGGAGTGAAAATAATATAGGATAGGGCCGTGGAAGAGAAAACTTGATGATGATAAAGATGTAGAGGTAGCAAGCAAATAGATATTGAAAAGATTATATGTCAACTTGTTTGAAAACAATATTGTATACTATAATAAATTAATTTAGGATGTTAGGAAAAAGAAATAGTTAGATCTGGATATTTAGAAATATCACCTTGGCAGTCACAAAAGTGCATAGATAACAAGGGGAAATGGCCTGTAAGACAGATAAATCAAAAGAATTTTGTAATGGAGCAGAAATAGGTGAAGGAGAGTCACTTCCTTATCTCAGAAGTTGAAGTCTCCCATCAATACAAGTCATCAGAGTTGGTACAAAGCAAAGCCAGGAGCCCAAAGGAAATCCATTCTGGACAGCAGCCATTCCTTAAACCTGAAGACAGCAGGAGCTTGGGATTTGGAGGTGGCCTCTTGCCAAGGTAAGCTAATCAGGAGATATATTTCTGCTGTCTGTGCCATTAGCCTCTCCAGATCTGATCCTAGCTATACACCTAAGGTTCCCCCAGGTCCCATTGTAGGCCACTGGGAGCCTCTGTCAACTGCTCTCCCTGTGCAGCAGATGGGCTCATTAACAACTTTTTAATGAGGTCACGGACAGTGACTGCTCATTAATAAATTGAGTAGTCGGCAGCCCCAGAGAATAAGGAAACTCAGAACAGAAGTCAGTGACAACAATGCTCAGCCAAAGAGTAGCTGGGTCAGAGTGAAAAGAAAAAACTTCTCTTGGAGGCCTCCAGACTTTTATTATTAGACCTCTAGGGTCCTTGTCAGCTCCCAGAGACTGTAACTCTGAAAATACAGACCTAGAGATACAGGACTTTGGTGGCATAAAGGGAAGACAGAGTCCTGTGATCCCAGGCTTGCAGCAGCTCTTTGTCTAGAGAGACACTTAAGGAAGTCAGGTGCTCTTCAGGCTTCATAGGATGCTGTGGAAAAAAGATGTTGCTCTCAGAACTATTTAATGTTGTGTCTTCTATATCTATAGATGCTCTTGTTGTTTCCCCTTCATATCCAAGCACAGAGTCCCTTTTTCCTAAGCTATTTTAGTCTTTGTTCTAGGGATCCACTAGCCTTCATTCCTCTTTTGCATGCTTCTCTCAGACATCCCAGCCTTTCCCAGGGTTGCAATGAATCATCCCTATAAAGATAAATCTCAGGCATTGACTTTACTTCCTACAAAGATCAGGAATGGAGCATACTATTTGGCCTAGCTGCCTTCAGTAATGATGCAAGTTTACAAATCCTTTAATCTACTCTCCTTACCTGCCCTTGAATGCTTTCTAAATTTGTATATATCATGCATAAATGCATTTTCACTCTCTTCAGAATTAAACTAATATTCTTAGTCTGCCGTATAAGCTTACAGTTCAGTTCTAGTTTCTTTACAACTATATTTCTTATTACATTCATTCATTAGGTGAATGAGAAATCAATTATCATGATGCCACAATTGTAGCATAGATGATTTATTGGGGTCTTTTTTATCAAGGGAATACTATTGATTAAAGGTACTAACTTTTAATTGATGCCTAAATATGGGCTATATCTGTGTAAGACTATTTTTGGATATGAACAAATGTATAGAAGAGGACAAAGTAAAAACTGTCATAGCCTAGATTGAAATCCATGGATACCTACCCCAAATCCTGTGTTCTTTTCAATATAGCTTATTCTGCTCTAATATACAAAGACTAACAGGAAGGAACAAAAAAATAATAGTGTCTGATATGGGATGTCAAACTTTTCAGGTGTGTCAGAAGGAAAAAAATTAACCAAACCCATTAAATACAAATAGATGAACTATTGATGTATACAGAAAACTATTTCTCTGAGGTCATGGAACTTATATATATATATATGTGTATATATATATGTGTGTGTATAAATATATTTTTATAATATTTATATATACATATATAATATACATATATATGTATGTATATTAAGGATAACACTACTTGGAAGAGTGTGGGTCTTCAAAAGAAAGCATATTTTATTATCACATTTTTGTGTCTTTTCTCACTTTTTCCTACTACAGTCTCTTCTTTTTATCCCATATGCCCTACCCCAAGATGACTCTAACATCATTTAAAATTAAAAATTGTATGGCTGGGTAGTAAGTATAAATTACATTGTACTGTGTTTCAGAGATACAGAGGATACAGTGAGGGCAACTTAAATCTTGTGTCTTTATTTATAAAACAAAATCTCATGTAACTCCAACTCCAGAGGATCTGATTCTCCCTTCCAGCCATTGTGAATACTACACTCACATATGCACATAAATATGTGTTTATAAACTAAAACCTTTGTTGAACAAAGATTTCTCTATCAACACTTTGTGATTCTCTTCCAAGGACAACAGCTACCACTAACTTCTTATAGATTATGTCTGAAATTTCCTAATAACAATTTTTATGTATTTATTATTTTCTTTTTATACATTAGTAGTGTATCTATGTCTATATTGTTCTTTACCTTTATCCTTTACATTCTATTTACTGGTGTTGTTCTCACTATATGTTGTGTGTTGGGACCACATGAATGTCATGACGTACATGCCAAAGTCAAAGGGCAATTTTATGGAGGCGAATCTCTCCATCCATCCACTTTTACATGGTTTCTAGAGATTGAACATAGTCCATACAGCTTCCCCAGAAGATGCTTTCATCCCTGGGTCAAATCACTGACCCATTTTCTTTACTTTTTAAAAAATGTAGATTTAAAAGAAATTACAAGTTGTAGACTTACAGAAACGGTTCAGTAGCACAACAAATTGTATCAACATAGATGGCCCTGCTGATCACACCTATGTTAACTAAAGTCACTGATTTAGTCCTATATTTTTAGCTTCCGTGCCATTTTTTCTATTCCAGGATCACATCTAGGATACCCCTTCATATGAACAGGTTCTCCGGGCTGTGCCAGTTTCTCACACATCGTGTGAGTAATTCTAGGCAGGTATTTTGAAAAATACCCATGCTCAGGATTTGTTCAGCAGTCTTTTCTATAGCGAGACTGGGTTTATGACTTAAGAGAAGAATTACAAGATTAAAGTGTCACGGTCATCGCATCCATCAAGGACACCTTATCCACATGTTAGGGCTATTGATCAGCCAGTGGAAGCAGTGTTTGTCAGGTGTCTCTTATAAAGTCTCACACACACACACACACACACACCACTTGTGTGCACATATTTGCACACGCACAGATTCACACTCCCATACTCCACTGTTTATGGGAAAGTCTCTGTTCTGAGTCTCCAGTCAAAAGGTGGGGAAACTGGCTGAAAAGGTGCCTCGGGAAACCTCTTGTCACACAAGTTTGAAGACTTCAGTTCCAATCTCCAGAACCCATGTAAGGCATGGTAGCATGGGGCTCTTCTGTGATCTCCTACTGTGAAATGTTAGGTGGAGTCAGGAGACCCCTAGAGGCTGGAAGGCCAGTTTGCCTATCATACATAGCAGAGAACAACAAGGAAACCTTGTTTCCTTATACAATGTAAAAAGAAAATTCCAACACCTGAGGTTGTCCTCTGATCTCCTCACATGCATCATGGGGCCATACATCTGCACACACTATACATGTACATGTCATACACACATAGATATACACAGAAGACAAAACCCAAAATGTGAGACATTACATTGTAACACTTGTGTCAACATAAATTCTTTGAATCTTTCTGCAGAAGAAATGTGTTGATTCTTTTCATTTTATTTTTTTTCTTACCCAAGCATGTGTGAACAGTTTGCTCCAATACTGAGGGGACTTAAGAGGTGAGTCAACAGCCACATAGACAGACACCCCACTCTCTAGACCTGTCCAGTGGAACAAAACCCAGTGATCCTATTCTGACTCCCTCGGCTTTTCTAGCCAACCAGCAAAGAGATTTCCTGTAGCTAGGATATACCCCCAACCCACCACGCCCTCAAACCCACCTATTCATCTGCAAGCTCCATGGAACCCTGTGTTTATATCAATATACACTTATGTAATTTTAATCATTATTATTATCTATTATTACTTTTATTTTTCCCAGAATTATTACAGCTATGCCTATTGAAAACTCTTTGGAGGTGGAAAGGTGGCACTTGCTTAAGTGTTCTTGCAGTGGTTAAGAGCACTTGCTGCTCTTCTAGGGCACCCATATTCATTTCCCAGCACTGACATTGAGCATCTGACAACTGTTCCAGAGTCTCTAATTTCTTTTGCCTCTATCAGAACCTACACCCATGTACACATGCACAAACACATAAACATACAATCTTAAAAATAATAAAGATGAATTTTTTAAAATTCTATCATTTAAAGTTCTTGAACACCTGGCATCTGTGCCTCTTTGACATGACTCCTTTTTATTTTTAGTATTTTAAGTTATTAATTCCTTGATAATTTCATGCATGTATATATTTGACCATATTCATATTCAGCTTTCTTTATCCGCTCTACTTAGCTTTTGTTGTGAAATATTTAACTAAATAAATATTTAACAAAGATGTGCTGCATTTATTTAACCATGTAAAGATGTGTCACATTTGTTTAATTATGCAAATATGTGTTGCTATTTTACCTTGCCTGCCTAAGGCACCTGATTGGTTTTCAAAAATGTAGAAGGGACAATAGACAGGGAGGAGGTATATGTGGGACTTCTAGGCAGAGAGAGTAAGTAGGAGGAGGAATTTAGACTCAAGAAAAGAAAGAAATAAAGAAGTCAAGGAAATGACAGGGGCAGACAGACAGACACAGAGGAAGTAGGAAAGTAGGACATGCAGAATGAAAGAAAGGTAAAAAGCCCTGAGGCAAAACATAGATAAATATAAACTGGTTAAATTAAGATAAAAGAACTAGTGAGATAGGCCTAAGTTAAGGCTAAGGAATCATATTTAATAAGTCTCTGAATCTTTATTTGGGCGATGGCTGGTAGTCCAAAGAGAATTCCAAACACAGGCTCACACTCACTTTTTCTAGATGCCTTCTTAGTCCCAATAAGTCTCTTTCTACATTTTTAATGACACGCTTACTTTAAATAGAATGGTTTATACAAGCATGAATGCAAGGTTACTCGTGGGAACATGGGCCACTTACCAGCAGCTACAGCACTGAAGAAAATTGTTCCTACTTCTTCCAGCAGCTGTTAACACCCTCAGCTTGGGTGTAGCCAGATAAGTTCCCTATTGCCTATTCTGCTATGTTGAGAGGCTCAATGATGTCCAAATATTATACAGACATTGGATTCTAAGTTCATGAATGCTGCGACTGTATTGTAATGAGGAGACAGCATCTCACCACACTTCTCCACAGTCTCTACATCTTACATTATTTTTACTTCTGTTTCCACAACGTTCTCTAAGCCTTGGTGGAAGGGGATGATAGAGATGTCACATTTACGGATGAGAACAAAACAGCCACTTATTCTTCATACTTCAACCAGGCATGGATCTTTACATCAATTTCTATCTACTGAAAAAAGAAATTTATCTGGCCACAGCTGAGAGCTTTATTGATCTACTGATATAAGCATAAGCTTTAACTACAGAGGTAGTTCAGCACTTAAAAGTATATATTGTTCTTGAGGTAGACCCAGGTTCTGTTCCCAGCACCCACACAGTGGGCCACAACTGTCTGTAACTCTAGTTCCAGAGGACCTGATGCCCTCTTCTCTCTTCCAAGGACTATAGACCTACACATAAAACCTATCTACTTGCAGGCAAAACATTCTCACACATAAAAAATATTAGAATAAAATGAGTATTTAAAGAGCAGTTTCCTATGTCCACTTAACAAAACAGCACTAGTTGGTGTCGCTATTAAGCCTAAAGGCATTTTCCCCTGCAAGTCTCTTTGAAGTAACAAGAACAAATTCCTATCTGTAGATTAGGAGGACTCAAATTCAAGCATACTATGGTTGGTTACTGCCAACACAATTGTACCACATTTTGTCTGTGGGCCCATCTTACCTGGAAGGTCTGTACTGTAGCATAAACTTCTTCCAGTAGCTGCACAGCACTTTACAGCACCATGAAAATGTAATAGTCAGGTGGAAGATTCCAGTAAAGTTCCAGTTTGATTTATCTGATTCTGTAATCAAAGTGTGGAGTGTCTTCATAAGTAATATGTTACTGTCTGTGGTTGTTTGAAAGAAAATTGTCCCCAAATGGAGTACCACAATTAGGAAGTGTGGCCTTGGAGAGTAGGTATGGTTTTGTTGGAGGAAGTGTGTCAACTGTGGGGGCTTGCTTTGATGTCTCTTTTGCTCAAGCTTCACTCAGTGTGAGACTGAGACCACTTACAGTCGCCTTCTGATGTAGCCAGCTCCCAGTCTGCCTGCATGCTTGCCATGTATTGCCTGTATTGCCATGATGATAACAGAGTGAACCTCTGGAACTGTGAACAAGTCATCTCAATTCATCGTTTTTCTTGAAATTGTTACCATGGTCATGGTGATTTTTCCCAGCAACAGAAACCCTAACTAAATGCTGTCTAACTATGGTAGACAACCAAGAGCATTATCAATAGTCTGTTTCATTTGGTATGCCTCTAGAGCCTCCCTCAAAAATTCATAAGAAGATATCTCACTCCTGGCCCTATTTTTGTTTAATATCTGATGGCTTCTGGGAGTAATTTGAGAATCTTTTTTTAATTATATTTTTATAACGTCACAAAGTAGTGGTGCTCCTTATGGCATTTCATTTCTCCTTAATGATAGCTAACCCTATTTTCTACCCTCTCTTCTCCTCCATATTCCTAATCTCCCTGCTTAGACTTTTCAACCCCCAGTTTCTAACCCCCACTTTCACATAAAATATGTTATATTTCATTTGAGTTTTTTTTTTAGCATTGCTCTCTGGACCATCAGGGCATCCAAGTTCATATCACAATTCCTACTCAATCCTGAATACAGCCAGTACTTCAAAGAACACTAATTCTTTTCAAAGAAGAAGATAGTAGACAATTCTAAATATTAGATTGTGGTGGTTTGAATAAGAATGACCCTCATAAACTCATATATTTGAATGCTTAGTCCCCAAAGAATAGAACTATTTGAAAGGAATAGAAGGATGAGAAGGTGTGGCCTTCTTAGAGGAGCTGTGGTGGTGTTGGTCAAAGTGTATTACTAGGGGTACGCCTTGAGATTTCAAAAGCCCATAATAAGCTTTCCCTTTTTCTGATGCCAATGGATCAGGATGTAGTTCTCAGCTACTGCTCTAGGACCGCATGTGCCACCATGTTCCCATCATGATGATAACAAACCAACCCCCTGAAAATGTAAGCAAGCCCCAAATTAAATGTTTTCTGTCACAACAGTTGCCTTGATCATGGTGTCTTTTTACAACTAGAACAGTGACTAAGATCTAGATCTTCATCTTAATTTTAATAATAATATATTTATGGTTATAAATTTATAATTAATAAATGCTCCTACTTGTGGATTTAAGATAATTTCTATATTGTTTTAAAATTTAATGGTGAATTTATATGGTTTTGAAACTTAAAATAGGTATTTTGCTATCTGTAGTAAAATGCTTTTAAAGCCTCAAATTAAATATTTAATTCTGCATTAATTGATAAACAACAAACAACAGGTGACACAGGTGTAGCCCCAAAGAATCAGGAGGGACAGTGGCCTCTACAAAGACCTTTTGGGCCATGTTCAGTGTCTATTTCTGGCCAGGAAAAGAATGCTGGTGAAGGCCACAGACAAGGAATGGATCCCAATCAAGCTTATTCACGCAGACAAGAATATGAAGCTCAAGTCCCTGCCCTCTATGCCCATCAAGAAATCTGAGATTATTGACTTTTTCTTGTGGGTCTCCCTCCAGGATGAGATTTTTGAAGATTACACCAGTGTAGAAGAAGAGCAGGTTCAATGCCTTTGTTGCTATGGAGATTACAAGGTTCACACTGAATATTATGTGTTTCAAGGAGGGCATTACCTCCATGTGTAAGATCGTCACCTTGACCAAGTTCTCAATGTCCCTGTGCAAAGGCTAGTAAAGGGAGAATGTAAACACGTACCACACTAACCTATAAATGATGACAATCCACTGTAGCTCTGTGCAGATAAACCTTATCCAAGACCTAAAGGCACTGGCAACTCAGATGATACTAATGGCCAGTTCTGATGATGCTTCACTTCAGCCAGGGACTGTATGTCCACACCGGACAACTTGATCAAGACTCTTATGCCATCTTCAAGACCTATAGCTACCTGACCCCTGACCTTTGGAAACATGGTATTCAAAGTTTCCTGTCAGGAACTCACCTACCATCTTCTAAAACCCACCCCAGGGTCTCTGAACACAGGAACCTATCTCCAGCTATAGCTACAATATAAGATTTTTATACAAAAAAATAAGATTGCTTAAATATTAATTTGATTCCGTTCTTTTTCTGTCTTGAACTGTTGTCTAGCTCCTTCAAAATCTAATAGCCTCCAGTCACCTGAACAATTAAGGACAAATGTCTCCTCCATATACACTTTCCTGGAGAATGATCAGCATAGAACAAGAAAACTAAAATCAAAAAACCTAAGATTAAGATCTATGTATTTCGACCCTCAAGGCCCCTACAGATGAGAAGAAAGCCAGCCTGGGTACTTAAGCCCAGACTGGCAGAAATAAATATGGGGCCCTCTTATCATTTTAATGAAAAATGAGGCAGAGAAACAAAAGAGATAGAGAAGTGGAATGGTTCATATACCATGGAAAGACACAAAAAGCAAGAAATGTAGACAAAGCAGTGGGCATGTATTGGAGGCCAACTTGTCTCCTGAGTCCATGGTGATGGTGGTGAGGAGTAGACTGACAAGGGATGTCTGCTTGTCACCTGGGACCATGGTGTCTAGATCAGGCTGCTACCAAGGACCATGTCTGGGTCTGTTGTCCAGCCACAGACTGGTCTATTTTTGAAGTCTATGGCCAGTGTCACCTCAGTAGGGCTTAGGATCCATGCAAGATGATAACAGAAGGCTATGCTCAGTCGGCACCACCCTTCACTATGCTGGGAAAGCTGGTCTTGCCTCTTGCTGGCCACTATAGTAAGTGAGCTGGGCCCTGCATTTAGGAGAAAGGGCCCCCATCCCATACCACAGTTGGGGATGGGCCTACCCAAAGGGCATGCATGTAGGGGAACTAACTCTGCCCCAATACCCTAGGCTGGTGGCACTAGTGACTCTATCTGACCTGCCTGGCTTTCCATTCCTGGTAGGAGGGAGCCAGATGTTACCATGCAGGCTGTTTTTTAGTTCTCGGGGGACAAAGGCCATTATTATTTAATTACTGTGAGTGGCAATTAGACGGGAAAGTAATTGCCTGCCCTTTCATTATGGCATTTGTTGACCCACCCTAGCATCTATCCCACCTGGACTTTCTGGAGCTCATGAAGGGCCTGGTCCGATGGAACCATAGCCACAAGATCTCTAAGACATGAAAATGCCACAGGATTCATCAGAGGAGCTCTGGTGAAAACCCCATGAGGATGATGTACCAAAAACCAGAAGCCTTGACCCAGACCAGTGACTCATTGCAATGAGCATTTGTCAGTTAAGCTGATGGGACAAAGGGGTATATTATATGACACGCTGAAGCCTCCAATGCCACCAGGATAAATGAAAGAAAAACATCTACATACTTAGCACAATTTTTCCTTATACTTCTCTGTCTCTTGCCTGCTGAACTTCTAGAAGCCACTGGGTCATACTTACTTCCAGTCCACCTGGAGATTCCCACTACACATGGACTAAGCTTGGAATTAGGGATCTAGTTCGCTTGGTGGTGTGCTTACATAGCATAAGTGAAGCCCTGGTTCAACCCTGGAACTGTACACATTGAGCATGGTGGTCCATAGCATGGTAAGTCATGACAAAAGAAATAATTCAAGTCACCCAGCTCCTTTGTGACTCGAAGGCCATCCTGGACTACATGAGAACCCATTTCAAAGAAAATAAATAAAAGTATAAGCCATCTAAGCAAAAGAACCATAACTGTCTTACTAGCATAACTGAATGGGTAAAAGAGTGCTCGATCTGTGATATTGTGTGATACAAATATTTATTAAATTTATAAATTGTTACATTTTAATGAATATATGACATTTTATTTAATCATAGCATCATCATTCCTATAGAATTTCATAGCATCCAATGAGAAAATTATCTTTACTAAAAAGTGAACTGAAGCTCAGAGTGTTTAACAAAACTGCTAAGCACCAGAAGCAGAGAGTCCCAAAGCAAGGCTTAAATTTAAGACATTCAGCTACAGACTCTTACATAGTGGTGATGCTTACCTTCACTAGAGCTTGGTTTTCTTTCTTGGGGTTTATCCTGTTGGCACTGGAACTTCATCACATCCTCAAGGTACAATAGATTCAAAAAAGTTCAGTTCCCATGGGCAATAAAAGAAAGTCTAGTAACACCTGAGGGAAACCAAGGTTCTAATCTCTTCATCTAACACCAAATATAAAAGAGAGACAGCTAAGGATAATTAAACCAGGGGTTTTCTGTCATCTGCTTCAGCTTGTTCTGATCCTGTAAGTTCAGTGTAGTAGACGAAGCATCTTTTAGTATTTTCTTCTGCCTGCTGCAGCAGGGTCGGTGTATCTCAGTTAACGTTTTTTCACTATTAAGAGAATGAGTGTTGTTAAATATGTAGGAAGGAAAACAAATCAAATGAGTTTATTACTGGTTATGCTACTTAAATATTGTCACTGATTCTATGATTCTGATCAACAAACATGCAGAAATTTTATAGAAATTTCCAATCTTATTGACTATGTCCTTTGCTTTACAGAAGCTTCTCAGTTTAAGTAGGTCCCATTTATTCAATGTTGCCCTTAATGTCTGTGCTTCTGGGGTTATACATAGGAAGCGATCTCCTGTGCCCAGCTCCTGTAGGGTACTTCCCACTTTCTCTTCTATCAGGTTCAGTGTGTTCGGGCTGATATTGAGGTCTTTAATCCATTTGGACTTGAGTTTTGTGCACGGTGATAGATAAGGGTCTATTTTCATTCTTCTACAAGATGACATCCAGTTGTGCCAGCACCATTTGTTGAAGATGCTTTCTTTCTTCCATTTTATACTTTTAGCTCCTTTATCGAAAATCAGGTGTTCATAGGTTTGTGGGATAAAATTCGGGTCTTCTATACGATTCCATTGGTCGACTTCTCTGTTTTTATGCCAGTACCACACTGTTTTCATTACTGTGGCTCTGTAATAGAGTTTGAAGTCAGGGATGGTAATGCCTCCAGAAGATCCTTTAAAGGCAACCTACTGATTGGGAGAAGATCTTCACCAACCCCACAACAGACAAAGGTCTGATCTCCAAAATATATAGAGAACTCAAGAAACTAGACTTTAAAATGCTAATTAACCCAATTAAAAAATGGGGCACTGAACTGAACAGAGAATTCTCAGCAGAGGAAGTTCAAATGGCCAAAAGACACTTAAGGTCATGCTCAACCTCCTTAGCAATCAGGGAAATGCAAATCAAAACAACTTTGAGATATCATCTTACACCTGTCAGAATGGCTAAAGTCAAAAACACCAAGGATAACCTTTGCTGGAGAGGCTGTGGAGGAACGGGTACCCTCATCCATTGCTGGTGGGAATGCCATCTTGTGCAACCACTGTGGAAGTCAGTGTTTCGGTTTCTCAGGAAATTCGGGATCAACTTACCCCTGGACCCAGCAATACCACTCCTGGGAATATACCCAAGAGATGCTCTATCATATGACAAAAGCATTTGTTCAACTATGTTCATAGCAGTATTATTTGTAATAGCCAGAACCTGGAAACAACCTAGATGCCCTTCAATGGAAGAATGGATGAAGAAAGTATGGAATATATACACGCTAGAGTACTACGCTGCGGTAAAAAACAATGACTTCTCGAATTTTGCAGGCAAATGGATGGAAATAGAAAACACTATCCTGAGTGAGGTGTCCCAGACCCAAAAAGATGAACATGGGATGTACTCGCTCATAATTGGTTTCTAGCCATAAATTAGGGCCACGGAGACTACAATAGGTGAACCTAAAGAAGCTAAGTAAGAAGGTGAACCCAAGGAAAAACATATAGTTATCCTCTTGGCTAAGGGAAGTAGACCCAATTGCCGGGGAGAAAATTAGGATCTTGGGGGTGGGGTGGGATGGGGGTAAGGGGAGATGGGGAGAGAAAAGGTAGAAGGGAAGGAGGGGGGACTTGGGGAATCAGGAGAATTGGGATAAAGGAAAGGTGGATAGGGGAGCACGGAACCACAATTCTTAGTTAAGGGAACCACTTTAGGGTGAGCAAGAGATTTGACCCTAGAGGGGCTCCCAAGTGCCCAACATGAGGTTCCCAGTTAGTTCCTTGGGTAGCTGAGGATTGGGAACCTGAAATGACCCTATCCGAGAGCAATACTGACGAATATCTTGCATATCATCATAGAACCTTCATCTGGTGATGGATGGAGACAGAGACAGAGACCCACACTGGAGCACTGGACTGAGCTCCCAAGGTCCCAATGAGGAGCAGAAGGAGGGAGAACATGAGCAAAGAAGTCGGGACCACGAGGCGTGCACCCACCCACTGAGACAGTGGAGCTGATCTACTGGGAGCTCACCAAGGCCAGCTGGACTGTGACTGAAAAAGCATGGGATAAAGCCAGACTCTCTGAACATGGCGAACAATGAGGGCTGATGAGACGCCAAGGACAATGGCACGGGGTTTTGATCCTACTTAATGTGCTGGCTTTGTGGAAGCCTAGCCAGTTTGAATGTTCACCTTCCTAGATATGGACGGAGGGGGGAGGACCTAGGACTTGCCACAGGGCAGGGAACCTGGACTGCTCTGTGGACTGGAGAGGGAGGGGGAGAGGAATGGGGGGAGGGGTAGAAGGGTGGGAGGAGGGGGAGAAGGGTGGGAGGAGGGGGAGGGAGATGGGAGGCTGGGAGGAGGTGGAAACTTGTTTTTTGTTTATGTTTTTTTTCTTCTTTTCTTAATAAAAAAATTATTAAAAAAAAAAAAAAAAAAGAAATTTCCAATCTTCTAAAGCAAAACTTCTTATTGACTCATTGTAAGATATGGTCATTTATCATGCCTTCATTATTATGATTGCCGTGTTATTAATTGTTAGGTAGCACTCAAAGTAATTCGCTTAAGCAGAACCTCTTTTAAAATGCATTCAAAGTTGATTGATATTTTGGATCTGACAGATTTTTTTAGTTTGGCATAAAATTCTGTTTATTATTTTATGTGAGTAAGTATGTTAGTTTTGTGGAAGATATCACCAATTATGAAAAAAAAAACTATTGTGATGAAGATCTTTCCAAACATCCAGTTATCCCCTCCTCACAAAGGATTTCTTTACAAAGCTACTTGCTTCCATTTGTTGAACCATGAACTGTATTTTAAAGATACAGCCTTCAGTTTTGCATTTTTTATTTTACTTTCCAAGGTAAATTTGGTTTTGCACAAAGTTGCAGGAAATGTGCCAGTGAAGTCCAGTATATCCTTTCTGCCAAAGATAATGGCTTTAAAAACTGCAATATAATGCCAGATTCAGGACGGTAACATTTCCTTAAAAATGAGTGATGTTAAGCAGTTTTCTTTTTTTTTCTTAGTTGTGATTTATATGGATATTTTTATTTATTTTGCATTGTTTAATTGTTTTTCTAACCAGGCCACTTAAAAGAACTTTACTTATTCACCCCAAAATTAAGTAAAATAAAATACAGATGAGTGTATTATAGTCAATATATAAACATTTTTTAATTATAATTTGTATGACAGAGTTGACTTTTGCCTTTCAGTGGCAGTAAGAAGGTTTCTACTTGACAGTTTCTGCTGCATTATTGAGTCTTTTACTGTTTTATAAGACTTTTTTGGAAAACTCAAGACATTGCCTGCTTCAGGAAAATCTTTGGTCCATGTGACCATACTTATTCTGTGATAACAATTCTCTGTTCCTCTGTAGATGCTTTGGAATTTTAAAGGCAATCTTGATATTCGCATTACCTATCAATAAGTTTTCTTCATCGAGCTTTTCTATTGCTTCAGAATTGGTTGGCAGTGAACACTCATGAGAAAGGTGAGCATGCAACCTGATTCTATACACACAGCTTTCATCCCTCTCCTTCATTTGCACTATACCACCTGGTCTCGCAATTGTCAGTAATCATTTTACATGACATATATGAACAAGTCATTCCACTTCCCCAACATTCAGGTAGTTTCTTCATCTACAAAATAAAGTTCAAATGTATTAGCATGAAAAAAATATAGGAGTATAAAATACCCAACCAACCAACATCAGTATTTTTGCTTTGCATAAATTTTGATATGGTGGGTTTTTTAATTAGTTTGTTTGTTTTATTTTACATTTGAGACAATCCTTACTCTCCAGTCCAAGCTAGACTGGCACTCACAGGAGTTCCAAATTGATCTGTAACTCATGGTCATCGGCCTCCAAATGCTGGGATTACAGTCAGACAACTACACAGAGAATCTAAATCTCTGTCTTTCTGTCTTTCACTGTTCATAATGTTTTTCTTTTAGATTTTTATCCTATGGTGGGTGATTACCTCACCATGTCTAGTTTATTAAATTTTATTTTCCAACTAATTCTCATCATTTTTCCTTTATAATTCAATATTCTAGATTGCAATAGTGACACCTAGCTGGTAATCAACAAAGTTAGAACCATATGATATAGCTAGGATCCAGCTAGGCCTAGAGAACCTTCTGAACATGCTGATGTTAGTGATATGAGTTCCCTTCATTAACTTTTCCTTTATCCTTCTAGAAATTATTTTAAAAACTTCCATTAATTCAATGAACAAGTCCTCAGGTAAAAGCAGAATCCTGTAACATATAATTTAGTAGAAATCAAAACAGGTGTGCAATTCAATAGATATTGTTTGGGTTAAAAAATCTGCTTTTTACAGGAGTAGTAATGCATATCTTTATTTCCAGCACTGAGATGGATGCAGAGGCAAAGAATTGTGGGTTTGAGGCCAACTTGGGCTACACAGTGAGACCCACTCTGAGGAAAAATCCTGCCCCTCCTTTCTTTTCAACTGTTTCTGAGTTCAGTGTGATCACACAGAAAACAGAAATTTCAGGGAGATGGGACACATAAACTGTTTTCAAGACATGCTTGCACACCACTCGCCTCTCAAAGTCAAGATTCATGAAAAGTAGAAAAATGTCAGCTTGCCTAACTACTATTGCAATCCTATTTCCAGAGGTTTAGTAAATGCCTATTTAATGGGGTTTTATTGAAATTATGAATAATGGACATATTTCTCAAAAGTTTGTGCATATTCAGAGCCATCTTATTTCCAAAAATGTATCCTTCAATGTCCCTTCTGCAGACTCAGTGACCTCCTTATGCTTGTCCTTCCTACTTGTGAATGTGCAAATGGGGAAATCCACTTCAGAGGCTCACTCAGGCATGGCTCAAATAAGCACTAGGAATTTGTCCTCTTCCACCATATACTGATTTTGCCTCTTTCCATGAAACTAATCAGTAATTTGGAGAAAAAAATCCAGAATCTGATTTGTGCAATCAAGAATCTGTCTTCTGAGCACACTGGATATTTATGTCCACGGCCATGGCAGCAGGAAACTGGTCAGGAATAACTGAGTTTGTCCTCATGAGCTTCTCTTTCCTGCCTACTGAAATTCAGGCCTTGCTCTTCCTGGCATTTCTAGCCATCTACCTAATCACTCTGCTGGGAAACAGCCTCATCATTCTGGTGACACTGGCTGATCCCATGTTGCAAAGCCCAATGTACTTCTTCCTCAGAAATTTGTCCTTCTTAGAGCTTGGCTTCAACATGGTCATTATGCCTAAAATGTTGGGGACCCTTATTGCCCATGACACAAGCATCTCCTTCCTTGGCTGTGCCACTCAAATGTATTTCTTTGTCTTCTTTGGAGTGGCTGAATGCTTCCTACTGGCGACCATGGCCTATGACCGCTATGCAGCCATCTGCAGTCCATTGCATTACCCAGTCATCATGCACCAAGGGACACGGGCCAAACTGGCTGCTGCCTCCTGGTTTCCAGGATTCCCTGTAGCCACTGTGCAGACCACATGGCTCTTCAGTTTTCCATTCTGTGCCAACAACAAGGTGAACCACTTCTTCTGTGACAGCCCACCTGTGCTGAGGCTGGTCTGTGCAAACACAGCACAGTTTGAGGTCTATGCCATTGTCGGCACCATTCTGATCATCATGACACCCTGCCTGCTGATCCTGTGTTCCTACACTCGCATTGCTGCTTCCATCCTCAAGATTCCATCAGCCAAAGGGAAGCACAAAGCTTTCTCTACCTGCTCCTCACATCTCCTCGTTGTCTCTCTTTTCTATGTGTCATTAAGCCTCACTTACTTTAGACCCAAATCAAATAATTCCCCTGAAAACAAGAAATTGTTATCATTGGCCTACACTGTTGTGACTCCTCTGTTGAACCCTATCATCTATAGCCTGAGGAATAATGAGATGAAGAATGCTCTCAGCCGGACCCTCCACAAGGCCCTGACCCTCAGAAACTTTACCTTATAGACATTAAAAGGTAAGATTAATGTTTGCTGAATGGAGAACATATATTTGTGATTCATATCTATCTCTGGTTTATCTCTATTGTGATGAATTTTAGTTGTCAATATGAATGACTCTTAGAAATCTCATTAGAATGAGAAAAATACAAATGTAATTTAGATCTATTATTGTTATATATAAAGTTTCCTTTACCTGCCAACTATACATTACAATGGCATATCTTTATTTTTATTTAATTTCTATTCATAATTATAAAGTTAACTCTGAAATCCACCTAAACTTTGAGGCAAATAAGGAAGCAATGGATCCCTTAGAACTGCAGAGAGGTGAACTGTGAGTATTGTGAACAGATGAGGTGGGGCTCTCTTGAGTTAAAAGGGATTGGCCAGTGGTTATGATGTACACAAGTCAGCAGTTGGGGCTTCCCATGATGACCTCATTCCTAGCCTTGCCATGTCTGTACTCCAATTGCTCCATGCTTCCAAAATGACCATGCTTTTAACCTTCTCAATAAACACATGCTTGTCATCCAACCATTCCACCTTGGGAAGGCAGATTAACTTGAAACTCTACATGTCCTGGACAAAATACCAGGACCCATACACTTCACGATGAAGTGCTCATCTTTAAATTTCTCCCTGTGGATGGACTTGCTGATGTTGTCACTATGGCATGTGAAGTTACACATGAATCTTGGAACAATTTTATGAAAAAAAAGAAACTTTATTACCAGGTTCTTCTACAGTGCTCAGAGTATGAAATTTTTTCTACTGGAACTTTTCTGCAAACATCTTAAAGGAGATGGAGCCCAAGGGTTCAACATCAACCACAATACCAGAGAACACTAGAGCTGATCAAAACTGATAGCAAGTGGCTATAGGGGACAGCAGCATCTTCAAAGCCTTTGCATTTCTTTCCTTACTGATTCTATTGGCATTCCAACAGTTCAGTGCCAAGGATTTCAATGTTCTTTTACTGTTGTGTGACACACATTTTGAACACTATAAAATGACTAATAATTTTAACATAGGATTATATGCAAGAAAAGAGGAGAAAACCCACCCTGAATTATAGTTATTTCTCTTCCTTTATGTAATTTTGACTCTTCGTTTGTCAGTTTAAAATCCTGATCCCTCCCCCAACATCAGTCTTTTCATTACCATGGTTCACTATTCATACCCTTGAGATAATGTTAGTTCTTCTAAAATAGCTAGAATGATGCCGGGCGATGGTGGCGCATGCCTTTAATCCCAGCACTCGGGAGGCAGAGGTAGGCGGATCTCTGTGAGTTCGAGACCAGCCTGGTCTACAGAGCTAGTTCCAGGACAGGCTCCAAAGCCACAGAGAAACCCTGTCTCAAAAGACCAAAAATAAAATAAAATAAAATAGCTAGAATGGAGCAAGGAACAATAGCTCAATAGCCCTCATAAACATGCCGGAATAACCTTAATGGCCATTTCCTTAACACTGAAGAATGTCCTGAAATTCTATATGCACCCTGTCTCACATGTAGATCCGTATACTCTTTTGAAATGTTGTCAGTCCTGTTGCTTCTTTCACCAAAGCCTTAACTAGAGCCTACCTGATTCTAACAGATCTTCTTTAATCAGATTCCTTTTATGATCTCAAGGCACTTCGTTTTATAGATGCATCATTTCTTTATTTAATCATTTACTGTTATAAATCATGCTATCAAGATCAGCCTTTTGGATATGTTTTTAACATTCCTAATGGTATATCTGACAGACGTAAATCTAGAAATGAAATTTCTGGGGCAAATGTAAAATACAAGCATAACATTGCATAATGGAAAATCAAACCATTTAAACTTCCTCCAACAATTTTTGAGTATGCTTGTTTCCTTGATACTACATCAATAATATTTGTTATGAAACAATGAACATTGATTATTTTGTATGTAAAATAAACTCAATGAATTTTTAGCTTAAATGAAATAAATGTTGAGGAATGAGGAAAATAGATGAATGTGTAAGAGAAAATGTACACATTTCATTTAAACTTCTGAATACACGCTTGAGATAATTAACTCAGGTAACGTCTTGGTATTCCATTTTTGTCTTGAATGATTGTCACCATTAGTTTGGACAAATTCATCCAACCTTTTAATGACCCACTATAATGACACATTACTCTTGTGTTCTTATATTCCACATTTATCAATTATTTTAATTTATAAAATTAGTATGTGTGGTTTTTAATTGTCTTCTCTTGAAGTACCTATAAATCTTTGAAAACTAAAACTTCACAGATGTTTCTGTTTAGAAACATCTAAACATATCCAAAGCCTCGTATTCCACAGAACTGTCATTGACTCAGAAGGACTATTTTGAATAGCCTAGTTAGCTAGCAAGCTCCTGGGATCTACCCAACCTTGATCCACGGCGCTGGGGTTACAGGCACATGTAATCATATCTGAATTTTTTACAAGGGTGCTAGGGATTTAAATACAAATCCTCAGATTTGGTCAAGTGAGTCACCTCCCCTATCCCTAATTTTTGTAGTATAAAAATTGATAAATGGATGGGATAGTCCAGCTTTTAGAAATGATTCTGACATGAAGTTGTATGAGAATGAATTACTTCAAAGTAATTTTTTTGAAGAAGAATTGATAGGAAGTGATGGTAGAAAGCATGTGGATAATTGTACTACTCAAAAGTTGAGAGATTTTTCTGGAGAAAGACTGACTCCTGAAACAGAACTCAGGTGTCCTGAGAGACTGGAGAACACACACAAACTATGTAAAAGGAGGAGCTTTTAAGTGTTTTCTTTCTTACACCTTCTTCTACCTGTTTAAAACACTGCTGAAATGGAGGAAGGGCGGATAAAGGAGCAGGGAAGAAGGTATCTATGTAAAGGGAACCATTTTAGGGTTGACAAGAGACTTGGCTCTTGAGGGGATCCCAGGTGTCCACAGGGGTGTCCCCGGCTAGGTTCTTGGGCAGCAGAGGAGAGGGTACCTGAACTGGCCTTGCCCCACTATCACACAGATGTTTATCTCGAATATCACCATAGAATCTTCGTCCGGCTACGGATGGAGATAGAGACAGAGACCCTCGTCAGAGCAACGGACTGAGCTCCCAAGGTCCAGTTGAAGAGCAGAAGGAGTGAGAAGATGAGCAAGGAAGTCAGGACTGCCAGGGATTGGCCCACCCACTGAGACAGTGTGCCTGTTCTAATGTGAGCTCACCAAATCCAGCCGGACAGGGACTGAATGAGCATGTGATCAAACCGAACTCTCTGAATGTGGTTGACAATGGGGGCTGACTGAGAAGCCATTGACAAAGGCACTGGGACTTGTTTCTACTGCATGTACTGGCTTTTTGGGACCCTAGTCTATTTGGATGCAAAGCTTCCTAGTCCTGGATGGAAGGGGGAGGGCCTTGGACTTCCCATAGGGCAGGGTTCCCTTCCCTCTCTTAAGGAAAGAAGGGGAGGGAGGAGAGTGAGTGGTGGAGTGGGAGGAGAATGGGAGGAGGGGAGGAAGTGTAAATTTTTTTAATAGAAAAAAATAAAAATAAATAAATACATAAAACACTGCTGCCCAAACCAACAAGAATTCTGCTTACTGGGGACTATGGAGATGATCATCATACACCATATTGTCCCAGGATTGATCTAGAGTCAGAAAGTCAAGATGATTACATCACTAAAGGAATAGCTGCATAGGTCCAGTACAGCAGAGAGGAGACCAAGTGAAACAAAGCTTCAATTTCATGTGAAATTCCGATATTAGCCTGATTCTGCAAGGAACAAAGAAATTAAGCAAACCTTTCTGTTTACATTGGATCATGGCATAGGAGGTGGGCTTTTATGCTCGCTTCCCATTCATGATGAAAAGAACTGAGAAACAGCAAGTTTCCAGGTACCTCGGTGTCAGAGAGGTTTCTTAGGATCCAAGAGCATTCTTCTAATGGTACCAGAAAATCTGCAAGTAAAACTTGTACCAAGTTTAGGGGTGTGATACATTTTCATATCATAAATATGTTTATTGCCTGAATTTTTTTAATTAAAGTTTGTAAAGGCTGAGGAAGGGTTCGCGGTGTCTGTAAAGCTGGCATGGACAAAGAACGTAAGCGCTAGCAGAGTGGATGGAATGATGTAAAATGTTATCTTCTGGACATGGCATGGCTATTGCACTAATGAACTCATAGCAGTTGTGTTTATCTGGAAAGACCTGTATGAGGTCAAGAGAGTCAAAATTCCAGCATGGGTGGAGAAGTCCCATTCTTTTCCTATCCCTTAATGAGAATGTATTGGCAACTGATAGCTGCTGGGAGAAGGGAACTCATTTTTTTTGGAAGGTGACATCACTGGTAAATTTCCCATGCTCTGGTGGGTGGCCTACACATAGACAACACTTACTGAACTTAGTGGCTTATCAAAAATTAAGCTAGGAAAGGAACACATTGTGAGGTGCATGGGCAGAGTTTGAGGGGAGAAATGGGTGGGTATGATCATATTTCATATATAGAATTCTCCAGAATAGCGAAAGAGTGATCCAAGAGGACTGAAGGAGAAGTGTACCAGTTGTGCTGTTTGTAATAATTGCTTCAGGAATCTCCATCATCTATGCCTATGATTTAAGAAAAGAAGAGAGGAGAGGAGAGGAGGGGAGGGGAGGGGAGGAGAGGGGAGGGGAGGAGAGGAGAGGAGAGGAGAAACACACACACACACATAGCCTTTAACCAGAATACAAAACAAAATCTCTTTAAAAAAATAAATAATGATCACTGAAACTTTAAATGGAGAACAGCTGTGTGAAGTTACTTCTCCAAGTTCAACATCTATCCACAATATGAGTTTTCTATGGATACTTCCATGATGAATTTAAACTAAGTATAAATATCCAAACTCATTTTAAACAATATGTATTTCTCAACACTAATTATACAACATAACTCATAAGAACTAAGTAGTTTCCTTACTTGATCAATTATTTTTATGATGTGTTTATTTCCACAATGGATTTCAAACCACACAAACCTTTGCTTAAGGCAGTGACAGTGCTGTTTCCTCATTTCCCACTTAGATACAGTGTCCTTTGCAGTGGATGTGACCAAGATAATACTCAGACTCTTGATTTGATAAAGGCTTCTTTCTTGCCCATTCACAAATATGTCTTCAGCCGACTCACAATGACCTTTTAAATTTTTTCATTATTCCTTCCTTCTTCTAGTTTATGTCTAGATAAAAGAAAAATGATAGTGTTATTTTTGCTGATTTATTATTTTTCCCTAGTTACATGGTCATCATAGTTGTAATTTCGTATTTATAAGATTTCTTTGTTTGCTTTCACTCCTAAACATTCTATCCCATTAAGTGGTGGCCATTTACTACTAAATATGTAGTACTTGTGATAAGCATCTGATAAACTCTTATTGATGAACGACTTTCAAAGTGAACTTTCTGCATTTCTTCTTTGTATATAAGGACCCGTGTTGTGACTGATCCTTTTGCAAACTCTAGAATGAGGATGGTGTTGAGGAAAAGGCTGAGAGGTAGAATGACAGAGAGAAGTTGGGTAGCCAGAACTATTTTCACATTATCATGGATTGCAGGAACCATGCTGGAGACCAAGCAAGCAGTAATGACCAAGTCACATATGATTAATGCTTTCAGTGAGAAATTCACAATCAAACACATCCTCCAAAAGCATTTTGAGAAAAGATTGAACATCAATTTAAGCATTTGGTACAAAGCTCCTATTACTCAGAGACATTTATCTCAAAGAACTGATTTCACTTTAATTCTTAAAAGCTTTTTACCACAAAATTTGTTCATGTACTTTACTCTGATCTTAGTCTTTCTTCCCAGATTCTCCACACCTCACTGTTCATTTTGTTTCCTGCCTCAAAAAAAAAAAAAAAGAAATCAAAACAGACAAACTAAGAAAAAGAATATCAATACAACAAAAATACCTAAACAAAACAAAAAGTACACAAAAATGTGGAGTGTTTTGTATTGGCCAGCTATTCCTGGACATGGGGCTTGCCCTCACATGGGGTAGATGCACACAGTGAGATTTCATTGGGGAAAAAATTGATTTTCCCTTTCCCAATAGTTATGAATGTTTATAACTTCTTAATTAGGAATGGAAATTGGATTTTCTCCTTTCTCAACTTCAATTATTGCTCCAGAAGGATTAGAATTTGAGGTTCTTGGTCATACATCCACTTCTTCATCTTGCTGGAAGGTTAGTAACGTCTCTGACTGCTTATGCCTGTCATTAATATTCTGCACTTGGGTCAGATAGTGAGTAATGGATTCTACTTCCTGTTCCTGAAGACTTCTCCTCGGTCCAGTTAAAATCACCCAGAAAACTCTCAAAAGTGAGGAAATGCAAACAATACTGAGACTTTCTTCTAATTACTGTAGCCTATAGATCTTTTTTTTAATTTATTTATTTATTTATTAAAGATTTCTGTCTCTTCCCCGCCACCGCCTCCCATTTCCCTCCCCCTCCCCCAATTAAGTCCCCCCCCCACTCAGCCCGAAAAGCAATCAGGGTTCCCTGTCCTGTGGGAAGTCCAGTCCTGAATATTAACCTTCAGCAAGCGATGAAAGGAGACAGAGACAGAGACCCACATTGGAGCACAGGACTGAAATCTCAAGGTCCAAATCAGGAGCAGAAGGAGAGAGAGCACGAGCAAGGAACTCAGGACTGTGAGGGGTGCACCCACACACTGAGACAATGGGGATGTTCTACTGGGAACTTACCAAGACCAGCTGGCCTGGGTCTGGAAAAGCCTGGGATAAACCTGGACTCTCTGAACATAGCCTATAGATCTTGAAGTAAAGATAGACCACTGAGTTTTGACACCTTTTCCTGTGGCTTCACAATTGTAGGAAATGTTGCAGCTGGAACAAAAACCTATATTAAGTTCTAAAATCATGGGTTCTTCTTGAAGAGAACTGAGAGCTTCCCAAAACTCATATCTGTTGGGAAGTAAATAATTGACATCACCTGAAGAAGAGGAAGCATTGAGGGAAATCATGTGGCTATGATAAACAGCAGAGAACCAAATAGTCTTGAGACCCAGGTTGGAATCCTCTAGAGTGGCAAACACGGGCCCAGCACAATGTATCTCTGGAGTGATAAGCACTGCACAGCTCAGAGCCTGCTTACAAGAACTGACTTAGCCACTGCATATAACTTACCTGGAGTGACTGTCACAGTCCTGAAATAAAGCATCTTGGAAACCTTGACAATGGCACAATCCAGAGTCTACCAGAAAACAGAATGGAGGCAAGCCTAACCCAGAGTGTCTCTGGAATGACTGACACAGAGCAACCCGATGCTTATCTGGAATGACTGGCCCGCTCAAGGCCATAATTTAGGGATCTCCTGGAATCTCTCGTTCTCAAATATCCTGAGACTGCTCCACAGAGACTGTCACAGAGGAAAGTTTTCCAGAATTTACATTGACAGATGTCACTCAAAAAAAAGGTGAGTAAAGGGATTGTGACATAGACTTGAAACCTTGTGAAAAGAAGATGGATCACCACCAAAAATATCTCTTCTTTTACAAATTTCTAAGAGTCAGGAAGACAGATCAGAGTCTCATGAAAAACACCTGGAATTTTACAGAACTTGTAAAGAATAGGTCCTGAGAAATTATGTGAAACAATAAGGACATGTGTGATGTGCTTTAAAATGTTTAAGGTGTTTGTTACATATAGATTATCTCATGTGGCCCTTCACCATCACCCTGTCAAGTAGGTAGGGCATTTAATAAAATGATAGACTTACATATCAGAAAACATAGCTCGGAGTAATGTCAGAGCCCAATTTTATGGCTGTTCAAAAAGTTGTCTTCTCAGAACTCTGATGTGCACTTACAACAACAGAGTCCTCAACAATAAAAGACCATCTCAACAGAAATCATTGATTATGTGGAAATTTTGCTAAGTACTCATCATAATGCACCTATCAGTTTTTAACAAGACACAGAAACTCCAAAGTGTTAGTCCTGAAAATGGACACTGCAAACAGAGAGATGTCACTGTCTAAGCTACCAACCTCAACTAAGTTCCTCATTTCTTTCACTTCCTGCTATAGTATAATGTTCTCTCTCTTTGCCTCCTCCCGACTCTCTCTCTCTCTCTCTCTCTCTCTCTCTCTTCCTCCTCCTCCTCCTCCTCCTCCTCCTCCTCCTCCTCCTCTCTCATACAGTCACAGCCACAGTTTACAAAGGCTGTGTACTCTGTGTTCTCCTGGACTGGTAACATCCTCACAAACAGAACCTCAGCTACAGGAAGGCCATTTTCAAATTCTACCCAGCGACTTCTCTGCTGTCATTTCTCTGCATAGTGGGAAAAATAGAGAATTCAAAACAGAAGTGAAAGATGACAGGTGTGAAAGAAAACAAGAGGGAAGAACAGCTCAAAAAGAGAAAATATAAAGGGGAAGGTTAGCAAGAGATTGAGACAAAGGAAGGAAAGTGTACTAATTACAAGGGTGAGAAAGGAGGCAGATGAGAAGTCCTAAATCAGGTTCTATCTGTGTGTCTCTTGCAACTTTGGGGCCTTAAGGAGATGCACCAGGAGGCATTTCAGAGATCAGGAGAAAAACAAAGCTGTTTAAAGATAGCTATAAGACCTTGCCTTTCATTATTTCTAAATCCTTGTTCAACTTAAACATTTCCAGTCCCTGGCAGTACTTAAAAAGCGGTCTACCCTTGCCAGAAAGTCAGAGAGCCAGAACTAGTCTTCCCGCTCCCTTGCCACTTGTTTTTCAGTATCTAACTGGAGTTGTTTTCTGTGTGTCCTTAAAAAAATTTCAAACCAAACCATGCTTACAGTAGTTCCAACTGTCACTGGCCATGGTTACACTTGACCGGATTACTTTTAAATTATTTAATATTGTTTTTACCAGAACATTTGCTGACTCTTTAATGAAACTGTAAAAGCTAAAGTTAGCACTTCTTAAATGTTCCATTATATAAACAAGTATCAAAGATCTCTTTATAATTTTATTTCTCTTTTATTGAAAATTGATATTTTTCTCACACAATATACCCTGATTACAGTTTTCTCCATCTATCCCCCCCCCACCCAGTTTCCCACACATCCACCATTCCTTTGATTTGGATCCACACCTTCCTGTCTCTCATCAGGAAACAAACAGGAAAGCCAGACAGTGATGACATACACCTTTAATCCCAGCACTCTGGAGACAGAGGCAAGAAGATCTCTGTGAGCTCGAGACCAGCCTGGTCTACAAAGTGAATTCTGGGACAGTCAGAGATGTTACACAGAGAAACCATGTCTTGAATCTTCCCCCACCCTTCAAAAAAAGTAAGAAAACAAGCAGGGCTTTAAGGGAAAATAATAATAAGATAAAACAAAATCTAAGGCGTCGGAATAGGAAAAAATATACAGAACAAAAAGAGACAAGAAAAGGCACAAAAATGGATAGAGATACAGAGACCCACATAGAGTATTTTTAAACAAATATCAGTTAGCAAAATCATTAAGTATTCCCTTCTGTGTATTTCCTTTTGCATTTTTCCCCTGACTCTTGAACCTGCACAGGACTAGAGTGTCTTCTTTTCAGTCTTTTCAAACCCTTTCTACACTCACATACCTTGCTCACCCACAACTTTATTCTGTAGCTTTGCTCTTATTTACTATCCACATAATACACATCCTATTAGCAAAATTTACTGATAATATGTCTAATTGTGAAGAAGGCAGCTTCTATGAGAGCAGAGAGTTTTGCTCCAGTCAGATTAACATCATCAAAAATAATTGGAGGTGCTCAATTTTGAAACTTGGTTGTTAACGAAATCTTTAATTTCTTTTTCATGGAAAGTCTTCCTCACTAGTGGCACCTGGATGTTTGAGGTGGACTTTATTGACATGCAATGTGTGACCATCAAATGCCTTGAAAGCCAAGCACAACTTAACCAAGAGGAAATGATGTAAAGGCTTACACCTAACACAGCAGGATTCTCCCCTGACACTGATGTTATCTTAATTATGTTCTCTTTGCTCATGCACAATGTCCCTGAAAGTTCTTCCTCCATGAGATGCATATACATCCACTTCTGTGTTGTAAGTGCTGACAAATGTAAAAGTGGAGCTCCCCGCAATATCAACTCGTTCTCAGTATTAAGCATCTTGATATTGGGACCTTTTTAGGAGTATTACTCAGGAATCATTTGCATTTAATTGTACTGGCTGTTTCTTGAATGTTTATTCCCTGGCCATTTGCTATACAAAATGTACTCAATCAGATCTCATCCTCTTAAATTGAGCAACTGGACTTCAAAACACTTCTCCTGGCTTTCTTAGCAGCACTGCCTATTGATAGTGCTAGAGTCGGAGGGTGAGTGGAACTGTGCCTTTGGGCATTCTCTTTAGAACAGAGAAAAGTTTAGACACGTACAAAAACATGTTACGTTAGAGTGAATCTCAGTTAAGTTGGGGGGAAAAATCAGAATTCTTCTAAAACTATAAATTCAGTAGTTAAAGTTATTTTATACATTTTGGAAAAGCCTGATACCTGACATTCAATGACGACAACAAATGTAGTCTCTAACCAAATGAGGTTCCTTATTTACAGTACACAAAGCTCATAACAGAATATGTGGAAGATTTCCTCACCGTCCTGAATCTTGACTGCCCAATGTGCAGGAGAATGACCTGGGGAAACTGGACAACTGTCAGGGAATTTATTCT
Source organism: Microtus oregoni (assembly GCF_018167655.1). Taxonomy (NCBI): domain Eukaryota; kingdom Metazoa; phylum Chordata; class Mammalia; order Rodentia; family Cricetidae; genus Microtus; species Microtus oregoni. The sequence goes on along the minus strand of NW_024543075.1, from coordinate 38,209,380 downwards.
TGTGAGCTTCTCCACATTGTCCTACGAGCTACAGGCTCTACTGTTTCTCTTGTTTTTGATCATTTACCTAGTCACACTCATGGGCAATGTCCTCATTATCCTGGTTACTACAGCTGACTCTGCCCTGCAAAGTCCTATGTACTTCTTTCTCAGAAACTTGTCCTTCCTGGAAATAGGCTTCAACTTGGTCATTGTGCCCAAGATGTTGGGTACTTTGATACTTCAAGACAAAACCATCTCCTTCCTTGGCTGTGGCGCTCAGATGTATTTCTTCTTCTTCTTTGGGGCTGCTGAGTGCTGTCTTCTGGCCACAATGGCATATGACCGCTACGTAGCGATCTGTGATCCCTTGCGATACCCAGTAATTATGAGCCGCAGGTCCTGTGCCCAGCTGACAGCAGCCTCTTGGTTCGCAGGATTCCCAGTGGCCACTGTGCAAACCACATGGATTTTTAGTTTCCCTTTCTGTGGCCCCAACAGGGTGAACCACTTCTTCTGTGATAGCCCCCCGGTGATAGCCCTGGTCTGTGCTGATACTTCACTGTTTGAACTGGAAGCTCTAACAGCCACTGTCCTATTCATCCTCTTCCCTTTCTTGTTGATCCTGGGTTCTTATGTCCGGATCCTCTCCACCATCTTCAGGATGCCTTCGACTGAAGGGAAGCGCAAGGCCTTCTCCACTTGCTCCTCCCATCTCCTGGTTGTCTCCCTCTTCTACAGCACTGCCATCCTCATGTACTTTAGACCACGCTCAAACACCTCTCCTGAGCACAAGAAAATGGTGTCACTCTCCTATACCGTCGTCACTCCCATGCTGAACCCCATCATCTACAGCCTAAGGAATAATGAGGTGAAGGCTGCACTGAGGCGGGTCATTGGAAGAACTCTGAGTCCTCAGAAGCTATGACTGATGAACTTAGGCCGAAACTGGCAAGGGTGCAATGTAAGGACAAAACAAAGAACATTGAATTCCCCAAGTTTCCACTCTTTTAGGGGACACTGTGCACCTACTGAGGTTGAACTCTGCACTAGGATCCATTTGAGAACAAGAGAACACGGAGACTAAAGGGCACTGCAGGCTGACTCCAAGACTGAGGTAGTAAGTTCCCTGGGGGTATTCACGGTTACTTCAATTAGGATCCTCTGAAAGTCGACAGTTTCCTACCATCCATCATTTAAACTTAAAAGTTTAACCCTGAAATTCTTTTTACAGGGTTTCTCCGTAGCTTTTGGTTCCTGTCCTGGAACTAGCTTTTCTAGACCAGGCTGGCCTCAAACTCACAGAGATCCGCCTGCCTCTGCCTACCCCCGAGTGCTGGGATTAAAGGCATGCGCCACCACTGCCCAGCATAACCCTGAAATCTTTATCCAGTTCATTCTAGAATCTGTTTTATTTCCCTCAATTTGCCCCAACACACTATCAACATATTTTAAGAGGACCTTCATCAGTTAGTTGAAATAGACATACTAATAAAACAAATAAATGGTTTTCACTCATTGTTTCCAATTGATTTTTCACTTGTGCCCACAATTTGACTCTGAAATCCACATTAGAACCCATGTAGGCCCTGAACACAAAGTCATGAGCACAACAAACTTTATCCTAGTGAGGAAGAGGAGCAATGAAAAGGTAACTTAAAGCTCCAGGGTTTGTGATGGTTGGCAATTAAAGAGCTCTGCCTCCATTGCCCAAGTTGCGATATGTCTCATTTACAGAAAGAATATTCCACACTTAAAGCTCCTAAATATCATATGCTCTGCATACATAATCACAAACTGTTTCCTGGCAGAATGAATAATCCTTGGTAGGAAGGATGCACAGACTCTACAGCTAAGAATAAGTACAGAATTGTGGGGACCTGCTATACAGAACCCAAACGTGGTTTTTTTCCACGCCTTTATTGTGAGTGGGTGAATTCAGTTGTCCTCTCTTCAGGATTCTTCCCTATGAACACAAACCTGGACTTGCAGCAGATGGCAGCCTTGGTATACTAACAGACACACGTGTGGAAACACAATCCTGAAAATTCAATGTGGCATTTACTACAGAGGTATTTTTCTCTCTACTGACTCTATGATCTGCCCTACCTCTTTCTGCCATGAGGAACTGGAACCACTTATTTCCTGCACAAACTGTCCTTCAGCATTTGATAACAAAGCCTCTAATAAGGAATAACAGGAGTACAACACATTATTTAATATAGAATATATATATTAATTTTCAACAATAACATGTATATAAGAACATGTCTTATATAATATATAAAATTTAACAACAGACATATCAAAAACAATAAGACTCACAGAAAAAAATATGCACATATTGGTGCTAATTTTTCTCTCTGTATTGATTACAAGAAAACACCTCTGTGTAGTGGTAATGGTCCAATAAGGACTGGCCTGGACTAGTGTTCAAGCCAACCCTTGTTTAAAATGGTGCTTGGTGATCAATTCTGGGCTTGCTGTCAGGTCCAAAGATAATACAATTAATTAGCAATGAATTACTCTATAGCAGAGGATCAAGATCGTATTCTTAAGGCAAGATATAAGGGATAAAAGGTTGGACTAATTACTAATTAAGGCTATGTAAAAAGCATCAAAATGCCAGAGATGTGGCCCAAGAAAGGGCACTGCAACCAAGGCTGGCCACCAAGTATAGCAAAGATTTTTGTGAGCCCTTTAAATGCATCATCCTTTCTATCTCTGCATTTAGGATCTCAGTCTTGTCAAAAGAATAACTCGGTGAAGAAAACAGGATTGAAAACCAGCTTAAAAATGGACTATATTATAAAGCACTATAGGAAATGACTCCTGCCTCCTTCAAGGGGCTGAATGGTCTGCCCTGGCACAAAAGCCTTTGCATGCACTGCCTAAAGAATCATTCCTAAAGTGCTACCCGCCGGGCTTTGAACTTCAAAAATTTTGACCATTTGAAAATTAGATGGCTTGAGGGATGGCTCATCAGGCAAGAGTTCTTGCTATTCTTGCAGAGGATCCAGATTCCATTCTCAGCACCGAGTGTAGCTTACAAGCCCTCTAACTTCATTTCCATGGGATCTGATACCCTCTTCTGAGCTCCATAGGTTTCTGGACATATGTCATACATTAAATTCACACAAGCACATGAGTGAGATTGTGAAAATATGCACAGGAGGGCATACTCAATATCTTTGAAAAACTTGAACATTTGGGAACAAAATTTGAACATAAAAACATGTACCTTATCTGATACTTAAAAAGTATAAAATGAGAAGTACCTAAGATGGCAAAAACGCATTCAGTATAACCACTATTGAAAATTTAATATGGACAGGGAAGTAGCTGTCTAACTGTAGACATTCATGTTTGCCTCCTCTCTTCCAAATCCATTCCCACAAACTCATTGCAGCAGGCCTCCTCTGTAGCCTCCCTTCCTCACTACCAGTGTATCACATGGATATCCCCTCCAAATTTTCTTCATCCAACTCACCCCAATATCCCAGCCCCCAGTTCCAGCAGGCATTCCTTGGAAACCTACCACCTAAGTCTGCCAAACAAATGGGCCATGAAAGCAGGGAGGCAAGTTTGAGGTCTTCACTCTCCCTCCTCTTCTGCATATCCACCCCCATAGTCACATGTTCCTTAGCAGAACATGCTCCTTGGCAGAACAATCCCGTAGTCTCATGTTCAGCTCCTATAGTGGCTTCTCCTGACTCTCTGCTCCCATTACCAGCAGACTAAGCAAATCCTGGTAGAACATCCTCCCTCCTGTTGCGCCCATTCTCATTTCTATGAGTTACCCCCAATAGCAAGAAACACATTTTACCTGGAACTCACAGTGGCCACATCTAGTAGGAACTCAGATGAATTCCCTAGTAGGCAACATACAGCCACCCACTCTCCTAAGACTAGAGAGGGCAACAGAAACATCCACCTAACAAAAATAAGACCAGATATCAGTACCTAGATTCACAATCTTCCCAAGCCCAGATACCTAAAAGAAAACAAGGAAACATAATCAATAATAGCCAGGACAATATGTCTCCACGACAGTCCAGAGACCCTACCACAGTAGGTGCTGAGACTTGCAACACAGCTGAGATACAAGCCAAAGGCTTTAAAATGTCTTTTATGGATAGGATTAAGGTCTTAAAAGGGGAAATAATAAATACCTAAAGGAAATCTATTAAAACACAATAGCAGAAGAAAATGGATAAGAAAATTTGAAATGAAGGAAATCAACAAATAAAAAATTCAGAAACTCAAACAGGAACCTTAAAGACAAACCTCTCCAACAGAATACAAGAGATGGAAATGAGAATCTCAGGTATTGAAGACACAATAGAAAAAAATGTTAAATCTACAATTTAAAAAATCCTGGAAAACCAAAAAAATAAAAATAAAAATAAAAAAATAAATAAAAAAATAAAAAATCCTGGCAGAAAAAAAATCAGGAAATCTGAGACACTATAAAAAGACCAAATCTAACAAATGTATGGAAAACAGGAATAGAGGAAAGAAAAAAAACTCAGGTCAAAGACACAGAAACTATTTTCAACAAAATAATAGAAGAAAATTTCCCTAACCTAACAAAAGAGATACTTTACAGGTACAAGAAGCATACAAAATGTCAAATAAACTAGACCAGGAAAGAAAGTCCCTTGGGCACATAATAATCAAAACATATGAAACAAAGAAAAAATATTAAAGGCTTCAAGGGAGAAAGACTATGCAACATAAAAGCACACTAGCTAGAATGAAACCTGACTTCTCAGTGGAGAACCTCAAAGGAAGAAGGGTCTAGACATTTGTTCTACAAACTATAGGAGATCAAAGATCCCAGTCCAACCTACTATACCTGGCAAGACTTTTGATCAAAATAAATGAAGAAAATAACTCAATGATAAAAAAAAAAACAGATTTAAACAATGTCTATTTAGCCTTGCAGAAGGCACTAAAATTCTAACCTAACTACAGAAAAGGTAAACAAAATTCCCCCCCCAAAAATAAGGAATAAATAATCACAGACCAGCAAGTCAAAAGAGAGGAAACACATTCATACAACAAAAAGTATCAGGAATCAACAAACACTGCTCATTGCCATCTCTCAACATCAATTGTCTCAATGTCCCATGAAAAGACACAAACTAACAGAATGGATTCCAAATCAGGATCCATTCTTTTGCAGCACCCAAGACACACCCTAACATCAAAGGAGAGATACTGCCTTGGAGTAAAAGGATGGAAAAAGAACATTTAAGCAAATGGCCCAAAGAAGCAAGCTGGTATAGCCATCTTAATATTAAAATCTGAAAAAATAGACTTCAAATGAAAACTTATCAGAAGATATAGGAAGGACACTAGGTGCTCATCAAAAGAAAAATTCATCAAGAAGATATTGCAATTCTTAACATCTATGTGCCAAGCATAGGCATCTGCCAGGCACAGACACCCAAGTTTGTAAAAGAAACACTACTCAGCTTAGAGCACATTTTGACCCTCACACACTGATGGTGAGAAGCTTCAATGCCCTACTCTTGTCTTTAGACAAGTCATCCAGACAAAATCTAAAAATGAAATTCTGGAGCTAACTGACATTATAAACCAAATGGACCCAACAGGTATTTCCAAAGATTTAATCCAAATACAAAAAAAAAATATACCTTCTTCTCAGTACCTCGTGCCACTTTCTCCAAAATTGACCTCTCAAACACATAGCAAACACAAAGCAAGTCTTAGCAGATATAACAAATGCATCCTGTCTGACCACTATTGACTAAAGCTGGATATCAGAAATAACAGAAAGCTTGCAAACCCAAGGAAACTGAACCAAATGAGAAATGGATCACTACTGAAAGAAAAATTGGTTAAGAAAAAAATAAGAAAGAAGTTAAAAACATTCTCAAACTGCATAAAAATGAATATATAAAATAGCAAAACTTCAGGGATTCAGTGAAGGCAGTTCTGAAGTTCATAGCACTAAGTGCCTTCACTTAAAAAAATGGAGAGAATCATAGAAAACTGGAGTAAAATTATATTGCTGCCTTAGAGGTTGTTTCTATTTCCAAGAACAAATAGGGCGGCTGAAAACTCTGGAGTCAGGGAAGAGGGTGATTGAAATCAAAAAGATTCACCATCAATGCAAATAAAGACAACTTTAAGATACCATCTTACACCTATCAGAATGGCTAAAATAAAAAACACCAATGATAGCCTTTGTTGGAGAGGTGGTGGAGAAAGGGGTACACTCATCCATTGCTGGTGGGAATGCAAACTTGTGCAACCACTTTGGAAAGCAGTGTGGCAGTTTCTCAGGAAATTCGGGATCAACTTATCCCTGGACCCAGCAATACCACTCTTGGGAATATACCCAAGAGAGGCCTTATCATACAACAAAAGTATATGCTCTACGATGTTCATAGCAGCATTGTTTGTGATAGCCAGAACCTGGAAACAACCTAGATGCCCTTCAATGGAAGAATGGATGAAGAAAGTATGGAATATATGCATATTAGAGTACTACTCAGCAGTAAAAAAACAAGGGCTTCTTGAATTTTGCATGCAAATGGATGGAAATAGAAAACACTATCCTGAGTGAGGTAAGCCAGACCCAAAAAGATGAATATGGGATGTACTCAGTCATATTTGGTTTCTAGCCATAAACAAAGGACATTGAGCATATAATTAGTGAGCCTAGAGAAGCTAAATAAGGAGAACCCAAAGAAAAACATATAGGCATCCTCCTGAATATTAACCTTCATCAGGCGATGAAAGGAGAGAGAGACAGAGACCCACATTGGAGCACCGGACAGAAATCTCAAGGTCCAAATCAGGAGCACAAGGAAAGAGAGCACGAGCAAGGAACTCAGGACCGCAAGGGGTGCACCCACACACTGAGACAATGGGGATGTTCTACTGGGAACTCACCAAGGCCAGCTGGCCTGGGTCTGGAAAAGCCTGGGATAAAACCGGACTCTCTGAACATAGCGGACAATGAGGACTAGTGAGAACTCAAGAACAATGCAATGGGTTTCTGATCCTACTGCACGTACTGGCTTTGTGGGAGCCTAGGCAGTTTGGATGCTCAACTTACTAGACCTGGATGGAGGTGGGGGTTCCTTGGACTTCCCACAGGACAGGGAACCCTGATTGCTTTTAGGGCTGAGGGGGGGGGGGCTTAATTGGGGGAGTGGGAGGGAAATGGGAGGCGGTGGCAGGGAAGACACAGAAATTTTTAATAAATAAATAAATTAAAACAAAAAAAAGAAAGGCAGTTGAAAAGAACTTTAAAAAAAATCCCATCAAAATTCTTCACAGATCTGGAGAAGACAATAATCAACTTTATATGGAAAAACAAAAAACCCAGGATAGCCAAAACAATCTTATACAATAAAGGATTGTCTTGGAGGCATTACCATCCCTGACTTCAAACTCTATTACAGAGCTACAGTATTGAAAACAGCTTGGTATTGGCATAAAAACAGAGAAGTCGACCAATGGAATCGAATAGAAGACCCTGACATTAACCCACAAACCTATGAACACCTGATTTTCGATAAAGGAGCTAAAAGTATACAATGGAAAAAAGAGAGCATCTTCAACAAATTGTGCTGGCATAACTGGATGTCAATCTGTAGAAGAATGAAAATAGATCCTTATCTATCACCATGCACAAAACTCAAGTCCAAATGTATTAAAGACCTCAATATCAGTCCGAACACACTGAACCTGATAAAAGAGAAAGTGGGAAGTACTCTACAACACATGGGCACAGGAGACCACTTCCTAAGTATAACCCCAGCAGCACAGACACTAAGGGCATCATTGAATAAATGGGACCTCCTGAGACCGAGAAACTTCTGTAAAGCAAAGGACACTGTCACTAAGACAAAAAGGCAACCTACTTACTGGGAGAAGATCTTCACCAACCCCGCAACAGACAAAGGTCTGATCTTCAAAATATATAAAGAACTCAAGAAACTAGACCGTAAAAGGCTAATCAACCCAATTATAAAATGGGGCACTGAGCTGAACAGAGAATTCTCAACAGAAGAACTTCAAATGGCCAAAAGACACTTAAGGTCATGCTCAACTTCCTTAGCGATCAGGGAAATGCAAATCAAGACAACTTTAAGATACCATCATACACCTGTCAGAATGGCTAAAATAAAAAACACCAATGATAGCCTTTGTTGGAGAGGTTGTGGAGAAAGGGGTACACTCACCCATTGCTGGTGGGAATGCAAACTTGTGCAACCACTTTGGAAAGCAATGTGGTGGTTTCTCAGGAAATTCGGGATCAACCTACCCCTGGATCCAGCAGTACCACTCTTGGGAATATACCCAAGAGAGGCCCTATCATACAACAAAAGTATATGCTCAACTATGTTCATAGCAGCATTGTTTGTAATAGCCAGAACCTGGAAACAACCTAGATGCCCTTCAACAGAAGAATGGATGAAGTATAGAATATATACATATTAGAGTATTACTCAGCAGTAAAAAACAAGGACTTCTTGAATTTTGCATATAAATGGATGGAAATAAAAAACACTATCCTGAGTGAGGTAAGCCAGACCCAAAAAGAGGAACATGGGATGAACTCACCCATATTTGATTTCTAGCCATAAACAAAGGACATTGAGCTTATAATTCATGTTCCTAGAGAAGCTAAATAAGAAGGTGATCCAAAGACAAACACATAGGCATCCTCATGAATATTAACCTTCATCAGGCGATGAAAGGAGAGAGAGACAGAGACCCACATTGGAGCACCGGACAGAAATCTCAAGGTCCAAATCAGCAGCAGAAGGAGAGAGAGCACAAGCAAGGAACTCAGGACCGCGAAGGGTGCACCCACACACTGAGACAATGGGGATGTTCTATCGGGAACTCACCAAGGCCAACTGGCCTGGGTCTGAAAAAGCATGGGATAAAACCGGACTCTCTGAACATAGCGGACAATGAGGACTACTGAGAACTCAAGAACAATCGCAGTGGGTTTTTGATCCTACTGCACGTACTGGCTTTGTGGGAGCCTAGGCAGTTTGGATGCTCACCTTACTAGACCTGGATAGAGGTGGGCTGTCCTTGGGCTTACCACAGGTCAGGGAACCCTGATTGCTCTTCGAGCAGATGAGGGAGGGGGACTTGATCGGGGGAGGGGGAGGGAAATGGGAGGCGGTGGCGGGGAGGAGGCAGAAATCCTTAATAAAGGATAAATTAAAAAAAAATAAATGAATCATTAAAAAAAAGATTCACCATCATTAACACTTCTTTGAACACAAGCACTAATTAAACAGAAGTTAAAAAAAACAACAAAAAGGAATCTATGAGCTTATTCTCAGGAGAGAAATTTTAGGTCACCACTGCCAACAAATTTCCACAAATAGAGGCTAATGCAGAAACAAATCCATGAAGACAGTTGTAGAATATTATTTTCACTGGGTAAAGGTGTGTTACATTGGTTTCTGTTGCTTTGATTAACGATGCAAAGACATGTTACACTTGTTTGGCTAAATAAAATTAACCTGGGGTCAGGAGGCAGTCAGCAACTGACAGGAAGTAGTAGGGAGAAACTAAGTGTAGCTAGCGGTTTGTTTTTTTTTTTTAAGTGTGGACTGAGCAGAAGGACACCCCATTTTTTATGGAGACATGAGCAGGAAGAGAAGGCTAGCTTCTTGCTATTTAGCCTCTCTGAGTGAGCAGAATTTCTCAACTTTTGAATCCTGAATTATAATCCTGATAGAAATTTAAAGTTTCCTTTAGGTGCCTTCAGAGAGCTATTGCCTGAGGGAACAGAATTCCTGCCTGACTGCAGCCCATGTGGCCACTGCTAGTAGCTGCAATTGCAATTGCAATTGCCAGTTGGGACAGTAGTTGCTTAAGATACAGACACTGTAGTGAAAGAAACATTACAATTACTAGTTTAGGTCTGATTACTAAGATCAGAAATAAAGGTTTATTTCCTAATCAATTGTCATGGTTTTTTTTTTCACTCTTTCTCCTCATTCCTTTGAGTAAATCTGGACAATGCTATCCTTTTAGGTATCAAGCATATGTACTCTCACTATGAAGTCACAATGATAAAGTTATTGATGGAATTTGGTGTTCTGTTGTAGGAAGGAGAGAGAGCTGCTCATTGGTTCCTGGCCTCTCAGCCCTGAAATAATCACACAGAAACTGTGTTGATTAAATCACTGCTTGGCCCATTAGCTCTAGCTTCTTTTTGCTAACACTTGAATATTAATTTAACCCATTTCTATTAATCTGTATATTGCCACATGGCTGTGGCTTACCAGGTAAGGTTCCCAGCATCTGTCTCCAGTGGCTCCATGGCTTCTCTCCGACTTCGCCATTCTTTCTCCCAGCATACAGCCTAGCTTTTCCTGCCTAGTTCTGTTCTTCCCTGCCATAGGCTCAAAGAAGTACTTTATTTATTAACCAATAAATGTAACACATAGACAGAAGGACCTCCCACACCAGTGTTCTCTTTACTACAAACATGAATTAATCACTGGACAATGAGCAAATGCATGGTGAGGGCAAAAAGAGTAAATTCCACCTTTCTTGACCCTTTCAGCTGCATCTTCTATCCTCAATCCCTTCTATTTGACTCAGAGTACCTGATAGGTTTATGAATTGTATAAATAGGTTCCCTTGTTCTCTGGATTTTACTTGAAATACAGTTTTAAAGGAGAGAATTACCTTTAAATAACTTTTCCCATAGATTGCTCACACATATGACCTAGTTCACAGCTCTTGCCTCGTGGATTTTGAACACAGCTACTCTCCCTGGTTCCTAGTTCCATCCACTTAGTCCTTTAGGCATGGAGTTAATTACATACTTGAGGAATGTCATTATTTCTTAATGGTTTTAAATCTCTATATTCACATTTATGAGGATTATCCTGATAAATAATATATTTGAATCTCTAAAAAAGAATGTGAACAGTCAAGAGAGGCTCATTTATTCTACTTCAGTGTTCTGGTTCCTTCATTACCCACCCCTGACACAGCTACATAACACATGAATGCACACATAAGTAGTACCTAGAGCATGGTGAGATATTAAGCAATATTTTCAAATTTTTATTTGAAGATGTAAAGAAATTAAGAAACGACAAAAGAAAACCTAGATTAGGATCGGGGATAGACAACAGCATATGCCATAGTTTAAAGATAGATTTTCGTATTAGGAGATTTTCTAATTCTTAGAAAAGACCTCTGGGTCATGATGTGAGGGTAATGCAGAGGGTTTGAGATTGCCACATACAAATCATAGAGCATCACTGCTGGAAAGGCACATTGTATATTCACACAAAAAATACAGAAGCTAAAAGGTCTTCATTGTCAAAGGATATATCAGGAGGAAGCATGTCTTCCCCCTTTTCGCTCTATGTATTATTTCCTTCTCCCTCCACAAAGAAAGTATGGGATAAATGTTAAGGTGTGTGTCCATGGACAAGACCCAATGATGAACATTTTACCATAACTTACATTCATAAGGAAGACTATCTAGCATGTGTTATACTTAGGAAGTCAAGAGGAGCTGAGTCAGTGGATGATTCTAAGCCTATTTGAGCAGTTCTTCGTGGCTACTTTCCACAGAGCTCCCTTGACATCTTTGTTCCTCAGGCTGTATATGAGGGGATTAAGCATAGGTGTCACCATTGCATAAAAAACAGAAACCAGTTTCTCCTGCTCTTTGGAAGACTTTGGTGTCATGTAGGTGATAATTGCTGACCCATAAAAAAGGATGACAACAATGAGGTGGGAACCACAGGTAGAAAATGCCTTGAGTCTTCCTGCAGCTGACTTCATCTTGACCACAGTCACTATGATGTGGCCATAGGACACCAGAATTAGTGAGACAGTGTGATTATGAGGAGAATCACAACCCCCATGAGGAAAATGGCCATCTCTGAAGTGTGAGTGTCTGTAGATGCCAGGATCAAGAGTGCAGGGGCCTCACAAAAGAAATGAGCAATACTGTTGCTGCCTCGATAGGGAAGACTTAGTGTGAAAGTACTGTCCACCAGCGACACTAAAATGCCACAAGTCCATGATGCTATAGCCAGTTGGATACAAACCCTCCATGTCATGATGCTAGGGTAATGTAGAGGGTTGCAGATAGCCACATACCGGTCATAGGACATCACAGCCATAAGGGCACATTGTGTACACCCAAAAATGAGAAAGAGCAGAAGCTGAGCCGCACAACGTCTGAATGAAATAACCTTTTTCTGTGAAAGGAGATGGATGAGAGCCTGAGGAACAATGTTGGTAGAAAAGCAGAGATCAGCCATTGACAAATTACACAGAAAAAAATACATGGGTGTGTGAAGCTGAGAGTCAATCCGAACAAGAAACATGAGAAGTAGATTTCCAAGCACAGTGACCAGATAGACACCCAGGAATAAGATGAATAGCAGCATCTGAGTGTGGGGGTCATCAGAGAGTCCCAGAAGGAGAAATTCGGTCACCTGAGTTTGATTTGCCTGTCTCATAGTTCATCTTTTTTCAGCAAGAAGGCTCTCTGAATACAGATGTGTATAATATAAACATTATTTGCTTCAAAGTTTGGAGGACCTAGAGATAACCCCAATTGCTGGGAAACATTTCAAAAGTTCACTTTACTAGTTGTGCAGAAGATTATCATGCTGTAGCACTTTGGACATTGCCGAGGTTTGTGTGACAGTGTTTTGTGAGATGGAACATCTGCTGTTGGTATCATCTGGCGAGTGGTGAATAGGCGAGAAGAGTCATCTGGACGTCAGATTTCTAATAATGCAATGATGAATCAGATTGCATTAATCTGAAAACTACAACGTGACGTTCCAGTGTATTATCAATGAACTCCTTGAGGCGTATGCTCTTCTCATCACATTCCATCCATCTTATGATGGTTTGAATTTTTCAAAGATACTTTGGACATGTTGTCTCTTCCCTGAAAGGACAATCACAACAGTGTAAGGATTCAAAGAGCCAAAATATCTTATCAAACTCACTGATTTCTTAAGTAGAAAAAAAAGGGTAAACCCGATTAATAACTTTTGGCAATCCACAGCATCAGCTGTAGCTCTATCAGCATGTTACAAATGAAGTTCCAAGACAGTGGACACATCGTCACCATAACAGAACTTCCATTTAAGCCATCAGCTCAGCTGGTTTCCTGGTATGCACAAACAGTACTAACTCCCTGCATTGAGCCAATCATCTTTCATTTCCTCCCTTTATCTATCACCTACCCCCTCCCAAAGACATGAAATGTCCTTTGAAAATGATGTCAGAGCCAGGCAGAGGCAGGTGGATCTCTGTGAGTTCGAGGCCAGCCTGGTCTACAAGAGCTAGTTCCAGGACAGGAACCAAAAGCTGTGGAGAAACCTTGCCTCAAAAAAAAAAAAATCCAAAAAAAAAGAAAGAAAATGATGTCAGTCTCACCAGCTCCTTTAGAAGAAATCGAGTTTATTGTTCAGTTTGTGATCATGAATTGAGTAAATAAAGATACTTTTATTTATACTTGAGCAGAGTTTTTAGAAAGCGTGCTAATATCCTTAGAGAGATTGAATAAATTTTTAATAATAATCAATTTCATTATGCTTTTTCAAAAATAAAGAAAATTTAAAGTATAAAGTTTAAGGTCTTGTGAAAGGGTTGAGTTATCTAATTCTTTATCTGGAAAATGTTTTCAAAATAGTGTTTTAAAATGCAAAAAAAAATAAATATACAAATAATCACTAATGAAATCAGTCATATTAAAAATACAGTTATCAATATAGTTTTAGAAAACAGATACACACAACAACTTTGAGCTTTATCAGCACAATAATGAATATGATATATCTTTATCAGCACATTGTTATTTATGATGGTGGGTCTGGAACAACTTTATTTCAAAATAATGATAGCTTTAAGTATTTAGAGACATGATCAACAAATACATGTAATATAAAATACTTTGGAGTTCTACTGCTGGAAAAGTCAGATATTTTAATGCTAGTTTAGCTTGGTTCCTGAATTTAGAAGATGTCAAAGTCTGTTAGAGAAAAGTAAAACAAAAATAGAAATTTCACACCCAGATCAAGGAACACATTTTAGTACAGACTGAGGACCGCTGAACGCATTAAAATATGAAAAAGACAAAAGCACATCTCACCTGTTCTACTAACAGGCTCTTAGCATCTGGTTGGAGCTGTCAGACTAAGTGACACAATGTTTCAACTCAAAACAGGCTTTAAGAATAAAGTTGGGATAGCCCTAAGGGGGAAGGTCCTACTGCACTTGTGTTTAACTACCTAATGCTTTAGTTCCTTAGTGTAGACACTCTTAACAAGACAAGGTGGCACGAGCCCCATACCAAACCTGTCAGATACTTTTATTGTCTCTGTGACAAAATGCCTAACAAAGTCAATGTAGGAAGGAAGGGTCTGTTTTGGCTCATGGGGTAAGGGTGCATCATGGTGGGGAAGTTGTGAGAACAGAAGTAAGGGTATGGGTAAGTTCACATTACATCCATAGTCAAGAATCAGGGGAAGAGATAAATGCTGGTACTTAGTCTGTTCTCCCTATTTATTCTTTCCTAGATCTTAGCCCACAAAATGGCACTGTCTCCATCCAGAGTGGGCCTTCTATCCTCAGTCAGACCTTTCTGGAAATATCCTCACAGGTACACAAAGAGGTGTGCTTCTACGGTGACTTCTAAAAGCAGTCAAGCTGACATTGAAGAGTAAGTATTGTTATGTTCCTATATGGCAAATGTTCAGCATATAGCCATATCCCATTTACCCACAACTGTTCACTCTTAGAATTTTTCCTCATAGTATCTTTTCTCATTCTCCACTGTAAACCTCCAGTCACAATAGACACATATACACAAACATACCCTCACAATACCTACTCTCAGATGTACAAATACGTTGGCATCATTATCTAATTACCTGCTAAGTACATGTTAATAAATTATACTTTAAAACTTATGCCTTTCTGGGTGCCTGTAGCTGACCAAGGACAGTGACCACATCAGAATCACCTTTATTCACATCAAATACAATGTGAATCATATCATCAAATATCTGTGGTATCTGCGTTGGTGGTATAGTGGTGAGCATAGCTGCCTTCCAAATATCTGTGGTACATGATAAGAATCTACGGTGTTCTTGTACTGATTTTAACCTGAGTCAAAATATTCAGAGACAGGTGACTGTGAGTTCAAGGCTAATGTGACTATGACTTGGTACATGGTAGGGCTCTGTCTCTAGGATGTCATGACAAAGTGTTACTCCAACATCCCTCATTGTCTTAAAAAAAATCTACCATGCAAATATTAAGGTGAAAATGTTCCCCCGGTGACTGCAAACTTGTCCCCAAGGCCAAGAAGTTTCTTCTAAAACATCGTTTCCACTGTCAAGATTTCTAACATCTCATTTAGCTTTTTCTACAGTTTGGGGGAAAATATCCATTTCTTTACAGATCAACACCCTTCCAGTAAACACACACACACATACACACACAAAGACCAAACCTGACTCCATGGAAGTTCTGCTTATGTTTCTATAATGAGTACTGGCATTCTTCTTCACAGGGAATTTAATGTTGTAATTATGATTTGATAAGATAGAGCTATTTTAAAAACAATTATGTTGGCTATGTCTAAGCCAGAAGATACGTAAACGCTATGAATCTAATGTAAGCAAAAACAATTCATTCCCATTCTGACCTATTTCCCACCTTAGTTCACCTCAGGCCTTGTCTTATTACTTTACCAATCTTGCCTAATGTTCTCTTCTAGAGAAAAACTAAAGATTAAATTAGCATATCAGAATTAGCAAGTACATTTCAGCCTTGAAGAGAAAGCCCTAGAATGGTATTTGTTAAGGCATTATCTAAGCAGAGAGCAGGCATCTTTCCATAAAAGCAAAAAGCTTAATCAAAACTTGAAAATTAAGACTAAGACAAGGTAGGAAAGAAGATCCTCACTGTCTCTCACAGCCTCCTGCTGTATGGAAAGTTTTATCAGTGTCTTCAGAATATACTGTTTCACAGTAGCTCCTTTTAAATGAGGTGAATGAAGTAAAAAGTGGAGATGTTAGAAGCTGCCTCTGGAGCAGTTACAGTTCTCAGGAGAATTCTGAATTATTAGCGTGAATGGTCCTGAGCTGTGTTTGCTTGCAAAAGTCTCCCAAATGGCTGTGACGAGGATGGGAAAAAAACACATACCTATGACTCTCATCTTGCTTACAGGTCCTCTCACTAGGTCCTTCAGGGCTTCTTTGGAGAAACACTACATAATTCCAATTAAGTATTTGATCTCTAGAAGAAAAGGAATATTGGATTGAAGATTAGCTCCAACATACACTCCCTGTATGAGTCTGAGAAAATTTATCTGCAGAATATGAAGATAGTGTGTCCTAGATAACATTTCAGGAAGATAATTAGCATGTCTGCCTATCATTAGAGCATAACAAATACATCTAACTATTATAATCGGGGCTATGAGATTTGGGCAAATATCATGTATTTAGCATTATTCTAAAATTTTGTATACATTTTCAGAATCCTAAATTGTCCAGATGAGGGAATGAAAATTCAACACAAATCAATTACTAAGAAAAGTTAAGCATGCTAGGTTGGTGTGAGTGGAAAGAACTATGGTTTGAGATACAATCCTTCTATTTCTAGTCCCTTCGGGATTTTTTTTTTTATCATGAAACAATATTAGATTTTGTCAAAAGCTATGGAAATGAGCATGCAATTTCTGTTCTTGAATATATTTGTCTGATATACATATTGATTTGTATATGTTTAGCCATCACTACATGCCTAGTATGAAACAAAGTTGATCATAAAGAATATCTCATGGTTTAATCAAATATTTTAATGAAACAATTTTTTTCTTTCTTTTTTCAAATATCTGTGCTTTTGATGTAATTATCAGATGATGGATTTCCTTCATATGCTCAGTAGTCTTGTAGTAAAAGCATGTAGAGAAAAAAAATGATCTTTTGATGTGTTCTTGAATTTGGTTTGTAGGTATTTTATTGGGAAGTTTTGCATCTGCGTTCATCAAGAAGATTGGGCTACACTTTTTTCTTTTGGCTGGGGGGATGCTGTGTCATTTTCAGTTGTGATACAAAGATGATACTGGCTTTGTGAAGAGAGTTTAGTAGCAGTCTCTGTTAGAATTTAGGCGTCCATACCGGCCTGCCCTTAGAGTTTGACAGGATGAGTCCCCAGTTGTAGCCACTAAGAGCACCTCCTGTGCACATTCACTACATTCCCTTTTAAAAGGTGTGCCTGGGGTTGGAAAGATGGCTCAGTGGTTAAGAGCACTGACTGCTCTTCCAGAGAACCTGAGTTCAATTCCCAGCAACCACATGCTGGCTCACAATGAGGTCTAGCGCCCTCTTCTGGCCTTCAGGCATACACATAGACAGAATATTGTATACATAATAAATAAATATTTTTTAAATAAAAAACACTATCCTGAGTGAGGTAACCCAGACCCAAAAAGATGAATATGGGATGTACTCACTCATAATTGGTTTCTAGCCATAAACAAGGGTCACGGAGTCTACAATTGGTGATCCCAAAGAAGCTAAGTAAGAAGGTGAACCCAAGGAAAAACATATAGTTGTCCTCTTGGCTATGGAAAGTAGACAAAATGGCCGGGGAGAAAATTGAGATCTTGGGGGTGGGGTGGGATGGGGGTAAGGGGAGATGGGGAGAGAAAAGGGAAAAGGGGAGAATGGGGGGAACTTGGGGAAAAAGGAGGATTGGGATAAAGGAAGGTTGGATAGGGGAGCACGGAAGCACAATTCTTAGTTAAGGGAGCCACCTTAGAGTTGGCAAGAGACTTGAACCTAGAGTGGCTCCCAGATGCCCAAGCCAAGGTCCCCAGTTAGTTCCTTGGGCAGCTGAGGATAGGGAACCTGAAATGACCCTATCCTATAGCAATACTGACGAATTTCTTGCATATCATCATAGAACCTTCATCTGGTGATGGATGGAGATAGAAACAGAGACCCACACTGGAGCACTGGACTGAGCTCCCAAGGTCCCAATGAGGAGCAGAAGGAGGGAGAACATGAGCAAAGAAGTCGGGACCACGAGGGGTGCACCCACCCACTGAGATAGTGGAGCTGATCTATTGGGAGCTCACCAAGGCCAGCTGGACTGTGACTGAAAAAGCATGGGATAAAACTGGACTCTCTGAGCATGGCAAACAATGAGGGCTGATGAGAAGCCAAGGACAATGGCACGGGGTTTTGAACCTACGTAATGTGCTGGCTTTGTGGGAACCTAGCCAGTTTGGATGTTCACCTTCCTAGAAATGGACGGAGATGGGAGGACCTAGGACTTACCACAGGGCAGGGAACCCTGACTGCTCTTTGGACTGGAGAGGGAGAGGGAGAGGAATGGGGGAAGGGGGAGAAGGGTGGGAGGAGGGGGAGAAGGGTGGGAGGAGGGGGAGGGAAATGGGAGGCTGGGAGGAGGTGGAAACTTGTTTTTTTTCTCCTTTTCTCAATAAAAAAATGGAAAAAAAAAAAAAAGTACGCCTGGATTCTCTCTCTCCTCTCTCTCCCCCTCCCTTCTCCTCTTCTCTCCTCCCCTCCCCCTCCCTCTCTTCTCTTACTTTCTCTTCTGCTACTCTTGTCCATAAAGACCAGTCTCTGATCCCCTCTCTGGCCCCTCCTCTCTCCTCTTCCAATAAACCTCCCATGTGAGCCCTGTTGCATGGTGTGACATATCTTTTCAGAGTTTTGTAAATTACAACAGTCTCCTCTTTTCTACTTTATGTTAATTTGAAAAGTGTTTGTGCTGATTCTTTAAGGTTAGAATTCAACAGTAAATTCATTGCTGTTTCCATCTAAGTGCTTAATATAGAACTACTTAAGTTATTTATCTTTATTTAATTTTATAGGTCACATATATCTATAAACACAACCGTTTCTCTTTTTTATTTATTTTTTTATTTTTACTTAAAAATTTCCACCTCCTCCCCTTCTCCCATTTCCCTCCCCCTCCTCCAACCCCCTAGCCAGACCAAAGAGCAGTCAGAGTTCCCTGCCCTGTTGGAAGTCCAAGGTCCTCCCACCTCCATCTGGGTCTAGGAAGGTGAGCATCCAAACAGACTAGGCTCCCACAAAGCCAGTACATGCAGTAGGATCAAAACCCAGTGCCATTGTCCTTGGCTTCTCATCAGCACTCCTTGTCAGCCACCTTCAGAGTCCGGTTTGATCAAATACTCCATCAGTCCCAGTCCAGCTTGCTTTGGTGAGCTCCCATTAGATCAGCCCCACCGTTTCAGTGGGTGGGCGCACCCCTCGCTGTCCTGACTTCCTTGCTCATGTTCTTTCTCTTTCTGCTCCTCATTTGAACCTTGGGAGCTCAGTCCAGTGTTCCAATGTGGGTCTCTGTCTCTAGCTTCATCCATCGTCAGATGAAGGTTCTATGGTGACATGCAAGATATTCATCAGTATGTCTATAGGATAGGGCCATTTCAGGCTCCCTCTCCTCAGCTGACCAAGGATCTAGCTGGGGTCATCTCCATGGACACCTGGGGACACCTCTAGAGTCAAGTCTCTTGTCAACCCTAAAATGGTTCACTTAATTAAGATTATACTTCCCTGCTCCCATATCCACCCTTCCTCCATCCCAACCGTCCCATTCCCCCAAGCTCTTCCCACCCCCCTTCTCACTTTTTTCTCCCCATATCCCCTTACCCCTACCCCAACCCAACCCCCAAGTTTCCAATTTTTGCCTGGCAATCTTGTCTCCTTCCAATATCCAGGAGGATAACTACATGTTTTTCTTTGGGTTCACCTTCTTATTTAGCTTCTCTAGGATCATGGATTATAGGCTCAATGTCCTTTATTTATGGCTAGAATCCACTTATGAGTGAGTACAAACCATATTCATCTGGGTTACCTCACTCAGGATAGTGTTTTCTATTTTCATCCATTTGCATTCAAAATTCAAGAAGTCATTGTTTTTTACCACTGAGTAATACTCTAATGTCTACATATTCCACACTTTCTTTATCCATTCTTCCATTGAGGGGCATCTAGGTTGTTTCCAGGTTCTGGCTATTACAAATAATGCTGCTATGAATATGGTTGAACAAATGCTTTTGTAGTATGAGAGAGCATCTCTTGGGTATATTCCCAAGAGTGGTATTGCTGGATCCTGGGATAGGTTGATTTCAAATTTCCTAAGAAACTACCACACTGATTTCCAAAGTGGTTGCACAAGTTTGCAATCCCACCAGCAATGGCTAAGTGTTCCCCTTACTCCACATCCTCTCCAGCAAAGGCTATCATTGGTGTTTTTGATTTTGGCCATTCTGACAGGTGTAAGATGGTATCTCAAAGTTGTTTTGATTTGCATTTCCCTGATCGCTAAGGAGGTTGACCATGACCTTAAGTGTCTTTTGGCCATTTGAACTTCTTCTCTTGAGAATTCTCTGTTCAGTTCAGTGCCCCATCTTTAATTGGGTTAATTAGCATTTTAAAGTCTAGTTTCTTGAGTTCTTTATATATTTTGGAAATCAGACCTTTGTCTGTTGTGGGGTTGGTGAAGATCTTCTTCCAGTCAGTAGGTTGCCATATCTATCAACATGCACAAAACTCAAGTCCAAATGGATTAAAGACCTCAATATCAATCTAAACACACTGAACCTGATAGAAGAGAAAGTGGGAAGTACTCTACAACACATGGGCACAGAAGACAATTTCCTACGTATAACCCCAGTAGCACAGACAATAAGGACAACATTGAATAAATGGGACCTCCTAAAACTGAGAAGCTTTTGTAAAGCAAAGGACACTGTCATTAGGACAAAAAGGCAACCTACTGACTGGGAGAAGATCTTCACCAACCCCACAACAGACAAAGGTCTGATCTCCAAAATATATAAAGAACTCAAGAAACTAGACCTTAAAATGCTAATTAACCTGTTTCTTTGAGACATTCCAACTTAATGGAATTTGTACTTGTTATGATGTCTCAAATTTCACCTCTTTCAATTTGGGTCTTCTGTCTTGTGATAGTTTAGCTAAAATTCATTTAGCTAAATTCATTCTTTATCTTTTCTGAGGATAAATTGTTTGTTTATTGGCTATTTTATATTATTTTATAATTTTCTTTTTTTATATCATTCCTGACCTTAATTATTTCTGCCTACTGATTTTGTTTGGCTGTTATTGTTCTTCCAAGTCCCTAGAGTGTATAAGTAAGTCATTTATTTGAAATACCCCTGATTATTTTAGTGTAATTGCTTTTATTTATGGATTTCCTTTTTAGGTCTGTTGTCATATTATCTCATAGATAGTGATGTGTGATGTTCATTTTCATAAAATTATAGAAATTATTTGAAGTCCTTCTTCATTTCTTCAGTGACCTCTTTGTCATTTAATTGCTATGAGTATCATGTGTTCTGTAGTTTCTCTTGTTAATTTCTAGTTGCAGGTTATTGTGGTCAGAAAAAAATAGTAAATTATTTAAAATTTCCTACATTAATTAATATTTGCTTTGTGTCATTTTACATGATCTTTTTAGGACAAAGTTCCATGGAATGCAGGTTAGAATGCTTATCCTACAATGTTTGGATGGCTTTTCACAGACACCTTTCCACATATTTCACAAACATAATTCATTTTTCCTCCATTGTTTCGAATATAGTCCTAACCAGGTACCACAACAATTTTAACTTCTTTTTTTGTTTATAGATTTTAACCCTCATATCAAAATTAGCTGGGAGACATTTTTAGTGTGTAATTCTGAGTGTTTTTTTCTATATTTGTGTCTGTGCACCATATGTGTGCCTCATGCTTGAAGATACTAGCTGAGGGCATCTTATGCTCCAGAACTAGAGTTAAAAACACTGTGTTACCATGTGGGTGCTGAGAATTTAACCTGCGTGTTCTGGAAGAGCAGTCAGTGCTCTTAATATCTGAACCATATCGCCAACCTTCCCAGGAAGATTTTATACTATATTGCATTTTATCTATTAAAAAACATCAGTGGTTATAAGAAAGATCTGGAGGGAAATGAGGTTGATGTTAACTATACATGAATAATTAAAATAAAAATAAGCATACACATTAATTAGAACATGTTACATAAAAATATAAAAATCCTATAAATATCCAATTAGATGTCAGTTTTAACACAAACTCTTTCTATAGGACTTAATGTCATAAACTTAATAATATTGTGTTCTTGTTGTTTGTGGCAAACAAATAAACAAACATAAATCTCAATGGAAAGAAAAAAACAGACTTTTGTGGATGAGTTTTTGTTGCTAAGTCTTTCACAAGATGCACAAACTCAGATCCTTCTGTTTGTTCTTCATCATTGATGTGCTGACTGTATTTGGAAGCCTGCTCATCTTTATCCTCATCTTCATGAATTCTCAACTTCATACCCCCATGTACTTTTTTCTAAGAAACTTCTCTTCTGCGGATCTCTGTCTCTCAAATAGCGTTGTTCCTCAAGTATTGTTCCACTTCCTTGCAAAAAGGAAAACTCTTTCTTTTTGAAGCTGTGTGACACAGGTAATACTCACCCTTCAGATTGGATGTACAGAGTATGTACAGCAGTGATGTCCTGTGACCAGCATGTGGGTGTGTGTAAGTTCCTGCACTACTCCGCCATTATGACCCAACAACTTTGTCTCCAGTTGGCTCTAGGGTCTTTGGTGAGTAGGCTCCTAGTGTCCCTAATAAAGTACTGCTGCATTCCATCTTCCCTATAAAGGGCAGAACACAGTCAGACATTAATTTTGTGAACTTCTTGCTTTTTTTAAAGGTGGCTTCCGCAGATACTTACAGCACAGAAATGGCCATCTTTGCAATGGGCATAGTGATCCTCTTAGCACCTGTCTCCTTCATCCTCATCTCATCTCAACTGGAACATCATCTCCACTGTGATCCAGATGCAGTCTGGAGAAGGGAGGCTCTTCAACCTGTGGTTCCCATCTCACTGTTGTCCTCTTCTACGGCTCTGGAATATTTAACTATATGCAGCCAAACACCAAAACTACAAAGAAGCCTGATAAGATAATATCTGTGTTCTACACAGTGGTACTCCAGTACTAAATAAACCCCATAATTTATAGTCTGGGGAACAAGGATGTCAGAGGAGCCTTTGAGAGTCTAGCTGCAAGGATGTGCTTCTTTCATAAGACCTGTGGGTCTGGGTTTGGTCACCATGGTAACATCTTTGAAAATGGAGGAGGATTTAGGGAGCTATTATTAATTAAGTCATTTCAGGAAGAATCGTGAAACAGAAGAACATGCTGTGGAAATGATGACCACTCTAAGACATAACACAAAGAAAAGAAAAAGGGTGGAAAATTAGGGTTATCATTGTTGTCACTATTATTATTATTATTAAAGATGGGAGGTACTATTTTAATGAGTACATAATTAATTCAGCTGCCATGGACCTGTTTTAGCACAGCTAAATCTAATATCACAGGCTGCAAATCCCAATTTTATGTCAGTTTGGCAAAATGTCTTGTCATCTGAGGGGACAGAATCTCAACTGAGAAACGGCCTCCATGAGGCCTGGCTGTAGGGAAATCTCTTAATTAGTAATACAGGAGAGCCCAGGCATTGTGAGTATAGGCCCTTCCTGAAATAGTGTTCTGTAAGCAAGCAGGCTAAGCAAACCATGAAGGACAAGTCAGTAAACAGTACTTCTCCATGGCTTCTGCCTCAGCTCCTGACTCCAGGGTCCTGCTCCATTGAGTCCCTGCCTTGGGTTTCCTCGATGGGCTGTGAATCTTTTTGCCCTGCATGCATTATAGTCATCTTCCACTGAACAAGCCCAACAAAAATATTTTCTTTCAAAACTGAAGAGGAATCAGAATTTAAGAAATTGACAGTTGTATACTAAATTGATGCCTCCATAACCTTAGCTTCT
Organism: Microtus oregoni; assembly: GCF_018167655.1. NCBI lineage: Eukaryota > Metazoa > Chordata > Mammalia > Rodentia > Cricetidae > Microtus > Microtus oregoni. The sequence goes on along the minus strand of NW_024543075.1, from coordinate 38,185,473 downwards.
TAGAATGGCCACTTTCAAAGCCCACTTCAGGTTCTCATAAACCCTTGGTCCAAATGATCAGACTAGGAGCTACTTCTCTCGATCATCTCTACTTACTTTCATGTCTGAGGAGGATGCTAAGTCACGTGTTTAAAGTAGCCCTTATAAAAGTTCCCATGAATGTGCATGAGGAGTCCTAGACTTCAGCTTGGATCTGCAGTAGAACAGACTCTCCTCAGGGAAGGCTACGTTGGATCTACTTTGACTTCTTTTCTTAATCCATTTATCCATTTTCAAAGGTACTTATTGAACTATTATTTCATTTTATCTTGTCCAACTCTGATTAATGGCTAGGATAAAACATGTTTCAATGATATATATGTTAAAGCAATAATAATTAGGCATGTCGGTGGAACATTTAGTTTGATGTGATGAAACTGGTGATAAACTCAGTCTCACTATGAGAAAAATACCAGAATAATTCCAACAAACATACAAACATACAACATTCAAACACCTTGCCAGACTTCCTGGACACTGTTAAGGTTATTAAAAAATGGAAAAATTCATAAAATATCACAGTCATGTAGAACCTACAGATGTATAATAATTGCATAAAATATGGGAACCTGAGAGGGATCACAGATTAGGAAAATGTTAACAGGCAGGTGCAAGGAAAGCAAATACAGTAACTAAAGAAATCTGATCACGTATGTCTGAACTTCAGATAAAAATATAACCAAGGTTATTAATTGTAGCAACTATACTTAATAATGTAAGCAACATAAGAGGGGACACAGCTTCTAGTGCATATGGGAACTCTTTGTACTATCTTCTCAAACTTGTGGAAATCTGAAAGTTCTATTTAAAATAATCTATTTTAAAGATTTCCATAGAGTGTTTTGTTTTACATGACACTATATTGTTGCAAGGAGAGCCAGGCAGCTTGTTTGTCCCAGCCTCCCGGCTAGCTTAGCCCCGAAATAACCACACAGAAACTGTATTAATTAAAACACTGCTTGGTCCATTAGCCCTAGCTTCTTATTGGCTAACTCTTATATTAATTTAACCCATTTTTATTAATCTGTATAATGCCACGTGGCAGTGGCTTACCAGGTAAAATTGCCAGCATCTGTCTCAGGCAGATCCATGGCATCTCTCTGACTCTTTCCTTCTCCCAGCATTCAGTTCTGTCTTCTCCACCTACCTAAGTTCTGCCCTATCAACAGGCCAAGGCAGTTTCTTTATTCATTAATCAAGAAAAGCAACACACAGAAGGGATTCCCACATCACTATGTGACAGACAGACATTCTCATAGGTATTCATTGTATCTTGAGCATATCTCCCATAAAGTCTTTTTGTAAAAGAAAGATTGGCTGAAATTGTCAGCCTATTTTCATTTTGTATGTTACTGGCATATAAGTGTGTTTACTTGACTGAGTTCTTGTTATTTGCTGTGCCCTTCTACAGCAAAATCAAAGAAAGTGAATTTAGGGTACATTTAGCCTCTGTAAAGGCCTAGGAGCAGGTTCACTTCCTCCAAGGTTCACATAGGACTACAAGAGAAGAAGTATTCAGATGGTCAGAAGCTAACGTGGGCAAATATGGGACACATGCCCTAGGAAGCAAAATCATACTTAGGCCTTAACTGCCTTTGAATTTCAGAGTGTCCAGTGCAATCCACAATCTATTTAACACTGCATTCTTGGTGTTAGACATAACACCAAGAGAAAGAATGGAATAGTTTAGCATAAGAAATGCATGCCTTGGGTGATGCCCAAGAGCAGACAAAATGACAATTCCATGAAAGTCTAACTTGAGTTTTCTGTGCTTATGTAAGGGCATGAGTGAAGCATTATTTTGGGGAGTGTCAGTGACCCCCAAACTGTAACATCACTGAAATGTTTGACCCCAGCATGGATTGCTTCCTCATAGTTGCATAGATGGGGATCCCCACAACCACACTTCAGTTGACCTTCCACATTCTTTGTAACCTTAGCACCCCACAAGACCATGAAACAACATGCAATTTAGCAGAATTATAGACGGGTGAGAGGGCAGTGTAGGCAAGAGTGCCTGGAATCCCTAATCTTACCTAAGGACCCTCTCTGCTCACTTCTATCAGGGAATGCCAACAGGCCTGATCTTGGGGAGTTGTGTACAAGTAGTTACAACTAGCTGCTCTGCTGAAATCCTTAATAGCTCTTATGCTGTTCAGATAGCATTCTACCAATAAATAGTAAAGCAGACTAATGAATTTCCAAATTCTCACATAGTACCTGCCACATATTAGGGTCTCAACAAAAATATGAATAAGTCAGAGCTCTATTGACTTGAATCAAGTTTTTCTGTATCTTTAAATAAACATAGTCAGGATCCAACCCAGAAGAGATGATTTCATGAAGATAGAAAGGAATAGAAATTATAGCAAACAATTCCAAGCTCCCATGGACACTAGGATCCTTTACCTTTTTAGTGACAGTCAGAGAGTTGTATGTAGACAGAACCCTTATCAAAATGTGCCCCTAAGATAGTTGGACCGACAGGTGACTACCACCTGAAAATAAGCCTCAAAGAGCATTGTCAGGCTGTCTGGGACCTTCTGAGGCTACCTGTTGAGAAACTTCACTCCCAGAGGGGGCTTAGTAGAAAGGCTGGTCATTTTCCCACCCTCTGTGCCTTTTTGTGAGTGTGTATGTGCTTTTAACTCATGACCATACTCAAGGCTCTTTGCTTACCACCTTTACAAGTTGGGATTTTAAAGTTTGTCCCGCTTGTTAAATATGTTTGTAAAGATCATCCCTCTCACAAACAATGGAAGTCACATATAATAGCCCCAATTTTATAGAATATCATTCCACAGCCCTTGTGTACTTTGCTAATGATGATCTAAATCTTGAAACACTGACTGGGTGTTGGGAAAGCATGAAGCAAAATGGACTTGAACTCTAGCTCTGCCATTGTTTCCTTTTAATAAAGTTTGCAATGATAATCTCTATCTTAAGTGTTGTGGTGATGATTTAATGAGATGATGAAGTCTCCAATTATTAAAATAATGCATGTAGAGTATATTAGTGTATACACACACAAAATACACTCACCCACTCCTAAGTACCATCTGCTTTTACCCTAGTGAACTCCTGACATAGATCTAAATTTACTAATTTGACTTTGCTCTGCTCAGGGAGCACTGTGTACATCCATCCAAGCACCAATCACATCGTCAGACAATACTACTAAGTATTCCCTCTCTGAGCAAATTTCCTGCCCTTGTGTCCCCACAGCTATCATGTGGCCTCTTACATCTTAAGTCTCAGGCTGATCTTCCCTATCAAGTTACCTATATTTTGTCCTAGAGCCAATCCTCCTCCCCCTCACCCCTTCCCTGTCCGCTCCTCCTCTAATAGCATTACTGCCCAAAATCACACACATTACTCACCCAGCCCTAGACCTACCTAAATTCCAGACCACAAAATCCAAGTGGCTAGTGATAAGGCTTTACACAGTCACAAATCATCTTACATGCAGCAAGCCAACACTGAATACCTCAAAGATTTTTCACCACCACGCAAAACTTCATGAACTGGTGAAATGATAAATCAATAAAGGCCATTCGATATTTAAACGTTTGTCAATGGAAAATACATCCATTTTTCAGTTCCAGGTAGATAAGGGGCAGCAGAAAGTAGGGGAAGTTTGTGTTGAGTCAGTTTTTCCAGATGGGGAAGGGAATTCCAGCATGTTTGATACAGCTCAAAGGCCCACCAGAAAACTCAAATGAATGAATGTCTGGCAGGACCTTAAAGTGAGCAGGGCCTTAAAGACTCTGGTTACTTCTTGCAGATCAGTTCATATCCACAAGAGGGCGCGGTGGTGAGCCTGTGGGTTTTTTGTTGTTTTTTCTGAGACAGGGTTTCTCTGTACCTTTGGAAGCCTGTCCTGGAACTAACTCTTTTAGACCAGGCTGTCCTCTAACTCACAGAGGTCCGCCTGCCTCTGCCTCCTGAGTGAGTCTGTGTTTTAAGCGCGAAGTGAGGGCAGAGATTTGCTGTCTAGTTTATTTAGCAAGGCCAGCAGTTCTCTTGACTTGTCTCTGGGACCCTGCGTGAGTGAAGGGCGCCCTGGACTCACGTTGTGCTGACAAGTGTCTCCGAATCTCTGCAATGGGAACTCAGGTACTCTGAACTTGGGAATCACACAAAATGGGTTCAGGTAGGGAGTGCAGTCACAGCTTAAGAGAAGGTCAGGTTTTTATCTTTGTCCTGGGTGCTGAGCTGAGAGGGGGCTAGAAAGAGAAGTAGACACCCGTGAGAGCATGAGGTGGAGAGAGATAGTGGATTACAGAGTCGGTGCTTCTAGATACGCTTCTCCAGTGCTGGGAGAATTTCACTACGGGTTTCTTTGTGTCTCTGGCAGAAATAGTTCTGAGCTGATAGTTTGGGAATGGCTGGTGTTGATGTCTTACAAAGTAAAGCACGAAGTGTGACCGAACTGGTCACCTGGGAAAGGAAGTTGAACTATTTTTTATTATTATTATTGATATAATTTCACCATTTCCCCCTTCTTTGCAAGCCCTCCCATGAATCTACCTCCCATTGCTAACTTTCAAATTCATGATTTATTTTTCTTCAGTTTTTGTTACATACATATATTTCCCTAAATACATAACTACAATCTTCTCAGTCTGCTACTTATATATATGTTTTCAGTACTGATCATTTGGTATTGGGTAACTAGTCATGCATTCTTCCCTGGAAGACTATTTCTCATTATGCTTTGCTTTCCCAGACATTCCTAGCCATTCCTGACAAATGTTGTAACTTCGGGTATCTTACGTTTTTCAAATACTCTGTTTTATATATTTTCTGCTTTTCAGTAGACTAGTTTGTCAATTGCTCCACCTGTGACCAATCTGATTATATCAAACATCCATTTTCAAAGATATTATTCTTTACACTTAACAGCTGTTCAAGTTTCTCTGGGCCATAAAATCCATCCAATTTCTGTCAGCTGGTTGAATTTATCTAACCAAATTCCTGTCACTTGCACTGCTCTGGTCCAGAGGGCCAGTGGGCTTACCTCAACTCTATCTTAAGTCTCACTATCATCTTCAAGGGCGTTTATTCAATGTATTTCTTGTTTTATTTGTTGAGACCAAGCTTTCATGTAAGCCTTGAAGTTTTTCAAAATTATGTGTTTTTATTTTATTTTATATTAGAGGAGGTATTTTACCTGAATGTATGTGTGTGCATCACATGCTTACCTGGTACCCACAGAAGTCAGAAGAGGGTTTCAGATCCCCTGGAATTGGAATTACAGATGGTTGTAAGTCATTATATGGCTACTGGAAATTGAACCTGCATCCTCTGGGAAAATAGCCAGTGCTCTCAACCACTGACCCATCACTCCAGCCCTAAACATTGAACTTCTGATCTCTGTCTCCACCCTTCCATGGTTGAGATTTGGGGTTAGCATCGCCTCACCCCATTTTTGCTGTGCTAAGGGATTGAGCGCAGGGTTTGGGGCATGCTAGGCAAGCACTCTATTAACTGAACTATACCACAGTATTACAGTTTAATGCTGTTGGTTTTGATACTAGGACTGTTCTCCCTCGTAAAGTTTAAATGCCAACATATAAATGCAAGCATATCATCCTCAACCTCATGGCCTGTTGCCTCCATAATGAGCTGCGCGGGGTACTTCATTGGTTTGTGCTTTTCAATCCTGGGTCCTTCCAGCTATATACACATGCATGATTTTCACTCCCTGGATTTGATATCTAATCATCTCCATTTTGGTTAAATGTGGCTAAAACTTAGACACTTAAATTTAGTTTTTGATGTACAATGCTTTATTGTTTTTTTATTTTCAGACGTTTTGCCACTGTTCCTTTGATTTTTTTAACAAGGTTTTCATTTGGGGAAGCAGCAAAATTTTACATTTTGAAGTAATTGTTTTAATGCTTAGTGTTGTTCATGCGTTTTCATTAAGGTAACAAATGATCTCTACTTCACTATTTTGGCTTGTGTTCTATGCATTGAGGGTTTTCTTTTTGATGGCCCATGAAAGCTTTTGTAGACATTCTCAAGGGTATTTGAATAGTAACTGCATTCTGTCTAATTTTAGATAGCTATTAAATGGAACATATTTTCAATGTCCTCTGCTATTAATTTTTCTGTTAAGGTTTTTGAAAGTTGCTTAGTCTCCCATTTCTGCTGGATCATTTCTTGCTTCAGGGACTACTATGCATGTGTTTCAGGTGTGTTACTTGACATATTTAACAGTAGCTGTGTTTCATTAGGTGTTACTCTCTCCACCATTTAATCCTCTCTCTGACACAGTCAAGCTTTTAATTCATTCTGTATCTTAGTCCACTTGCACCCATCATATCATCTGTTCTGTCCTGTTATTTTTGGATGATTCTTTTATTTTAAGTCTTGGGAGCTTGTTGGGGTCCCATGCTAGCCCAGACCCTAAGTTATTTCTCTAGGCCAGACCCCAACATAAACTATCTCTCTCCTGACGGGCATGGATGTGCAGGAATAAAGACACAACTCACATGGCTTTATCGGGAGGCAGATTCTCAGTGGTCCCTCATGAAGTCCTGAGTTCACATCCTAAAGAATTCCTCCTGTTTATTCTCCAAACCAGTCTTTATACCAAAACTTAACTGAGGGGGAAAATACATTAGCATTCTGTTTCCTAGGTAACCAGGTAAATGGTTTTCAGTCACATCTGTAATGGATTATTAAAAAATTACAGGCAGCAGAAACACTGCAGGTTCCCAAGTGGTGGCAGGCAGCAGGTCCCGAAAGCAGCCACCACCCAGACAGGCACAGCGCACAAGACCACGGCAGGTCTCCGAAGGTGGCTAGTCCCCAGCAGCAAGCCTTGTGGCTGCAGTTGATGAGAGACAGACAGAGGCACGCCATCCAGAGTGAGGGTGGATATTTATTTAGTGGTTATGGAAGGAAAGGGATAAGGGGAGAAGAACAGAGAGGGGGAGAGAGGAGGAGAGAGAGAGAGGAGAGAGAGGAGGGAGACAGAGATTGAGAGGAGAGAGAGAGAGAAAGGCCAAAGCTGCCTCTCTGAGAGGGGGTGGGAAAAGAGTTAGAATTCAGGCTGGAAGCTGAAGATCAGCTTGCCTCAGTGGATGGGGGAGGAGTGCGTGTGGCTTGTCTCTTAAAGAGACAGAACAATCATTACAAGGTCCACAACTACCTATCTGCTGTGTATGCTAGCTGTCACATAGGTTTGAAATAGCATCTCTATCAGGCATCCTCCAGCAAAACAACATCCTGACCTTTTGTTAGTTAGATACAGCCTGTCTGGCAGGGCTACAGGACCACCTCAGGTGGGGCCTATGGCTTGATAACTTGGCCACCATACCATATGGGCCTACAGGAGCTCACTTACATTTTTCTGTTTCTTGATTTTTTTGTATGCACTTGAACTTAAGTTTTGATCTAATTTACAATAGAGACTAAGTATCTTTGCTATTTCTACCTAAAGTAACTGTATACTGTTACACCTGTAGTTTTGTTCTTGCGTTGTTCTATTTTTGTTGTTGCTGTTTGTTAGTTTGGTTGGTTGGTTGGTGTGGGTTTTGTTTTTGTTTTTCAGGAAACAATTTCTCTGTGTGGCAGCACTAGTTGTCCTGGAACTTGTTCTGTAGACCAGGCTGGCCTTGAACTCACAGAGATCTGCCTGTCTCTGCTTCCCAGGTGCTGAGACTAAAGGCATGCACTACCACACCCAGTTTTGCTTTATTTATCTTAATATAAGAACTGTGAGCTTTTATCCCCATTCTTTCTGGTTTTTTCTTTCTTTTTCATTCTTTCTGTTTTTTAATGCTATTTCAAAAAGTATTTGAGACCATAGTTCATTTTTTTCCTGGTATTCAATAATACTTCTTAAGGGCTTTTCCACCTACAGAATTTTAAATTGATGAGACAAATCTTGTTCACTGATACATTTTTCCCATGACATTATGTTTGCTTGTTTTGTTTTAAATGTGTGTGTATAACATAACTATTTATGGAACTACAGACATATAGGTATATACGTGTGTGTGTCTGTGTGTGTCTGTGGTTCCAATTTATTTTCTATGCCAGCAGGGGCCATGAGCCTGCCCAGGGCCTTTCCCCTGCTGGGCACTGAGCAGTCACCTTTTCCTTGTGCATCCTCACACAGTGATGGCCTTGATGGTGGATCTTTAGAACAGGTAGAGAGGGTGTTTGTGAACGTTATTGGTGACTTGAGACAATGTAATTGCATAAAACAGAAGTAGCTTGACAAACCTGAATCAACTGGTGAGGCCAGGTCACAAAATGATGGGTATTCATCAGGTGTGACAGATTTAAGAATTTTAATGTGGGCCTCAACCAACAGAGAGAAATATGGGCTTCTATTAAGGGTTGAAGGAGCTACCCCAGGAGAGCTTCATTACAAGAAGGATTTATTTTGGGAGAGCTAGAAATGAGTCCTGTTTAGTAAAAACAGGCACCGTTTATTTTATAAAACAAAACAGGGGGAGTTGTTGTGATCTAGCCGCCCTCACTCCCCCTGACCTACAGCAGAAGTTCCTTGTGGTCTGTAATTGACAAGGATGTTTGTGTTCTTTCTGGCTGGGCAGTAGAGGTATAAAAGGCTTTTAACTCAGGGCAAAATAAAGGTTGCTGTTCTTCCACCTGAAAAGAAGCCCCTGCAGTCTCAATCCCAGCACCCCTGGCCAGCCTCGGCAAGTCCACACTGCTCTGGCTGCAGCAAGTAACATTTTATGTTGTATTGCACATTTGTTACAAGTCATAGAATAAGAAGAAAGATCTAAGCTTTTTGCAGATTTTCACACATTTTCCGTAGCACTTTGGGTTCTTTAATAAGAATGTCAGAAATGTATTCAGACACGTTGACTGAAGCCTGAGCCTGAACATCCTGTTTGAAGATTGGTTTGTTTTTAAGCAAAAACAAATTGTCAGCTGGCTCAGAATGCATAGAATTTCAATTAATTTATAAGTTTTTAATTTTTAATAAGTGACCTCCTTTGCCATTTGTTTCATCCGTGTTTGTCTTTATAAGGGGTAGATGATGTGAATGGAAACATATTTTCCCTATTCCAAGCAAAACATAAAAGAGATGGTATTATTTTACTAGGTAGTTTAAGGACGGTTATTTATGCTGTCTTATTTTAAACATTATGTTAATAGATATATTACCAGTAGGTCATGTTTATGTTTTATTTTTTCAGTCTCTGAGGAAGCTTTATATTGGCCCCATGTCTGGAGCTCCTAGAATTCATTGACCTGTTTTTAAATCATCCTCCATGTAATAAAAAGATTCCCATCCTCAGATGTCCTGGAATGCTAATGAAAGGCAGTTTTGAATCACGGTGAACCATACTGTTTCTAAACAAGTAACTGGCTGTCATGAAATCTCAAAACCTTGCTCTGTGTGGACGAAGTGAGGTCCTAAGGGCATATAGAACTTGGAGATGCATGACTGCCATGGGCAGATGTGACTCTGAGGCATCTGGTCAGAAGTTCAGTCACTTCCTGGATTTATATAGGGCTGGCCTCCACAAAGCCCTGAGCCATCCCTGCCGTCTTTGTCTATAGTGGCTGAGACCAGAGGTTCAAACCAAGGAACAGAACCTATAGCTGCTGGTGCTGGAACAGCTCTTAGACATCCTCCCAGAGAAAACCCGAGCTTGGTGAGCTCACAGCATCCTGAGAGCAGCAATGATGTGATGGCCCCAGAGAGGATGTGGTTGAAATACTTGGTTAACTAGGAGTAGAAAACCCTTCCAGCAGGAAAAATTTACCTTCTTCTGACGCTAGAGGGCAGCAAGGGGTAAGCCCTTGATTTTAAAAAATGAAGAGAGAGAGAGAGAGAGAGAGAGAGAAGCAAATATCTAAAAGATAGGAGGATGTAGTTTCAAACGGACTTGCTACATACATTTTATTCTCATAGCAGTATAATTCTAAACAGAAAGCAATGGAGTAGACCGGTTGATCGTGATTACTAGATACAATTATATAGCCATCTTGTCACTTTGCCTGACGGTTTTGAAATGTATACTAAAATACTATAAAAAAATTGAAGTAGAAAGAAATATGAGCCCAATAAAGTTTTCATTGGCAATGAAATTATTTGGTGTGAACATTCACACTAGACTGGGCTCACTTGGGCAGTAATTTGTATTTTTCATATACAGAGAGGTGGTAAGCAAATTTGTATTCACAAAAAAATTGTTAATAGCCTGGTGCATTTACAACAACAGCAATGGAATAGCTAAAGAACAAACTAAAATTATTTCACATGAGAAATTATTGTGCAGAAATGGGAATAAGAATGTGTGAATATATCAAAGCTTTCAAAATAACAGCCCTTGGGCTGCTTAGAGGTGACTTAGATGATGACAAAGATCAAATACTTTACAAAGAACTTGAGACAGGACATGGGTACTTTGAACCAAATAGGAACACAATTGTAAAGGTTAACATAGGAAGGAGAATTAAGAAGAGAAAACTGTGTTCAGGGAGAGCAATAAGGGGGATATCAGAATACAGATGTTGGTGATTTTTCAAGACACTGAATATATTTCCAAAAAAGCAAAACCAACACTATATTGACTCGCATAGAGAATATGAGACTGAACAGCTTGGGCGCTAAAAGGTACTACAGCCCTGACAAAAGTGAGACCTCAATCCTTTTTGCAGCATTTAGAAAGCATGTTGCTGAGAAATGAAGAAGGGTTTTTAAAAGATAAGGTAATTTCAGTTTTCTTTGAGTCCAGTAGTACAGTAGAAGTCTATGCATGATTCACAAACACTAAGATCATTAAAAGTTTAAAAAATAGGGGGTGGGATGATGTAGATTAGACAACTATATTTTCAAGGAATGGGATTTTAAAAATCCATACAAGAGAAAAGACATTTTAACATTGAAATAGTCTTTTAAATAAGTAAAATTATAGCACACTGACTATATTACTTATTTTCCCTGAATCCCTAAATCAAGGATGATTTTGTCAGAGACCAGTATTAGTCTGTAGCCTGGCATCTGTAGTGTACTGGTATAGCTTTTGAGTCTTGGAGGAACTGAAAAATAATGAACCTGGGATATACATCTTGCTAAAAAAGCTTTTGATAACCTCTAAATTTATGTTCTATAAGTGTTTGAAGTTCAAGGTGACCTTAAATCTGTGTATAATAGTCATGGAGCAAGTTGAACCACACATTAGAATTCCCACTCCGAATGTCTGAGGAGGTGGCTGGTAGGATGCAACATTTTTAGGTACAGGTAGAATGGCAGCCTGAAGTGTTAAGCCTTAGTTAGATTTCAGTTATGATGAAATCAAAGTTATTTTCTTGAACCCTCTATAACCACTTTGGCATGTTATCTGAAAGCCAATAAGTAGGTGGTATTCATTGATAGAATCTCAGCCTCACTTTTAGAATTTTAAAACTATAAGACCTATTCCTAACCCTGCAACAGACAAAGGTCTGATCTCCAAAATATATAAAGAACTCAAGAAACTAGAATTTAAAATGCTAATTAACCCAGTTAAAAAATGGGGCACTGAGCTGAACAGAGAATTCTCAACAGAAAAAGTTCAAATGGCCAAAAGACACTTAAGATCATGCTCTACCTCCTTAGCAATCAGGGAAATGCAAATCAAAACAACTTTGAGATATCATCTTACACCTGTCAGAATGGCTAAAATCAAAAACACCAATGATAGCCTTTGCTGGAAAGGTTGTGGAAGAAGGGGTACCCTCATCCATTGCTGGTGGGAATGCAAACTTGTGCAACCACTTTGGAAAGCAGTGTGGCGGTTTCTCAGGAAATTCGGGATCAACCTACCCCTGGACCCAGCAATACCACTCTTGGGAATATACCCAAGAGATACCCTATCATATGACAAAAGCATTTGTTCAACTATGTTCATAGCAGTATTATTTGTTATAGCCAGAACCTGGAAACAACCTAGATGTCCTTCAATAGAAGAATGGATGAAGAAAGTGTGGAATATATACACATTAGAGTATTACTCAGCAGTAAAAAAACAATGACTTCTTGAATTTTGCATGCAAATGGATAGAAATAGAAAACACTATCCTGAATGAGGTAAGCCAGACCCAAAAAGAGGAACATGGGATGTACTCAGGCATAATTGGTTTCTAGCCACAAATAATGGTCATTGAGTCTATAATCCGGGATCCTAAAGAAGCTAAATAAGAAGGTGAACCCAAGGAAAAACATATAGTTGTTATCCTGGGTATGGGAAGTAGACAAGATTGCCGGGCAAAAAATTGGGAACTTGGGGGTGGGGTGGGACGGGTAAGGGGAGATGGGGAGAGAAAAGTAAGAAGGGGAGAATGGGGGGAACTTGGGGAAATAGGATGATTGGGAGAAAGGAAGGTTGGATAGAGGAGCAGGGAATCACATAACTTAATTAAGGGAGCCATCTTAGGGTTGGCAAGAGACTTGAACCTAGAGGGGCTCCCAGGTGCCCAGGGCCATGTCCCCAGTAAGCTCCTTGGGCAGCTGAGGATAGGGAACCTGAAATGACCCTATCCTATAGCCATACTGATGAATATCTTGCATATCACCATAGAACCTTCATCTGGTGATGGATGGAGATAGAGACAGAGACCCACACTGGAGCACTGGACTGAGCTCCCAAGGTCCCAATGAAGAGCAGAAGGAGGGAGAACATGAGCAAGGAACTCAAGACCACGAGGGGTGCACCCACCCACTGAGACAGTGGGGCTGATCTATTGGGAGCTCACCAAGGCCAGCTGGACTGTGACTGAAAAAGCATGGGATAAAACCGGACTCTTTGAACATGGTGGACAATGAGGGCTGATGAGAAGCCAAAGACAATGGCACGGGGTTTTGATCCTACTTCATGTTCTGGCTTTGTGGGAGCCTAGCCAGTATGGATGCTCACCTTCCTAGACCTGGATGAAGGGGGCGGGGGGAACCTTGGACTTTCCACAGGGCAGGGAACCCTGACTGCTCTTCGGACTGGAGAGGGAGGAGGAGAGGAGTGGGGGGAGGAGGAGAAGAGTGGGAGGAGGGGGAGGGAAATGGGAGGGTGGGGGAGGAAGCAGGAATTTCTTTTTTTTTTCTTTCATTAAAAAAAGAAAAGACCTATTCCTTACCCTTGGGAATTCTAATCACTAGGCCTAATATTATTTTTACAAATTTCTTTAGATAATTCTGATGAATAATATTTTAAAATACTATTTTTTTATTAAAAGTTTCCCCAGGGCAAAATCTGTCTCTCTGAGATTTTTCCTTCATCTTCCTCAGATATGTCCTGCAAGGACTCTGTCCTCCAGAAGGGAAACACCAAGGAAGAGCATATGGAAAGTAAGCCACAAACACAACATGTTCCAAGTGAGTTAGGATCCTACTCTTTAATGGAAATGTGTCACTAAGTTGTTTCTTAAAAGAATATACATTTTTGTCTTTGAGTTTTTGTTGAGCATATTTTCACCCAACAGCATGCATTTCTTACTTTCTCTTAGGCATTGAACCTGTTTTAGACAGTGATAGAGTTTGGGAAATACTCTTTTAGTCTTAATATGTTCTTTGTGTATCTATTCTCTGTAGAATGTAGATCAAAATTAAAGCTATAGATACTCATCATTCAATATTTAGAATTAAAAGTGAAAGGACCCTGAGGGCAGAATCCTGAGCAATGTTACTTATTTATAGAGGAGCAGAAGAAACCTCAAAGGCTATGGTAAGGAATGGACATAAGATAGAGAGGAAAATATGCTATGTTAAGGAGGACGAAGGAAGGGGACACTTGGTAGAGAGACACTTTAAATTACTGGAGTAGTAAGCTGAGGTACTGCCCATTCATTTCTAATGGAGGCAGAAGCCAGGTTACATTAGATTCTAGAAAGAGAAGGACGTGGAGAAGTAGAAAAAAAAATAGTGTAGACAACTTATTCACAAACACTGAAAGACAAGACTGCAAAGTTTGTACTAATAAAAACACAGTTGAGGGACTGGAGAGAGAGGGACTGCTTAATTCATGGTGAGAGCCAAGAAACTTATTCATTAACAAATATTTATTCCTAGTCTGAGCTGTCATGCCAGTAACTTTTAGAAAGACTGTATGTCTAAGAGAAACAGCTGTTCTGCATTGCTGCATCGTCTTGCAGAATCTCTTTTTTATTATGAATTCCCTTTAACTATACCTTGAATTCTTTCTGTCTGGAATATGTATATTCTTTGTCTTCTGATTTTGTTTTATTCCACAATTATTTTAATTATTACATTGTCCTCAAAGTGTGAGCAAATCTACACGAAGGACCACATTCTTTGTCCCTTTGCAGCAATCACTGAGTATATCAGAATCAAGCTATCCCTTAATATATGATTTTGTGTTTATCATTTAAAGTGCAAACATTATCTACTCAATTCTTCATATATTCCAGTTCCTATTCTGATCTTTCTAAATCAATCCCTTCTCTAGTAATGCCTTTGGAAGTGGTCTCTGGTTTAAAAGGAACTTCGTGTTTCGAGAACCAGTAATATTCAATGATGTGCTTGTGGAATTCAGCGAGGAAAAGAGGGGGTAGCTGGACTATGTTTGGAAGAAATTGTTCAGGGATGTGATGCTGGAGAACTTTAGGAGCCTGTATGCAGTACATATAGGTGGCCCTATGTATCTACATAATCTATCCTTGAGTGGTCACTTCTAGTAAAAGGTGTAAGAAAGCTAATGTGATTGTATTCATTTGATCATGTGTGTAGATATCCTTAGGGCACAATAGTGGATTTCCCCAATGTCTGAAAAGTCCTTGGTAGGAAAAGTGTCTCTTCATTATCTGCTGTTTTATCTCCACCTTTTAGCATTTATAGGAACAACAACAAAAAGATGAGAAAATAGTGGGTTCTAAGAAAAATTTAATGTTATTTGTGTTGTTCATTTGTGACCAGTGAATAATTGCTTTGTGTCCTTGATTAAAAGTTTAGAAACTTTTTATGTCTTTATACAAATTTCCATCACTCATCACTTGATACTAAAAAAGAAACCAGTATCTTTATGAGTACTATAAACCAGTATCACTTGATCATGAGTGAATGATATTTTGTCATTGAATTTGATTTGCTAATAATCTGTTGAAAATTTTGTCTTCTTTCATGAGGTTGTTTGAGTATAGTTTTCTTTGGGTGTGAGTTTCTTTCTCCAATTAGAGTAATGCTGACTCCATAGAGTAAGTTTGAAATAATTTCCTTCCTTTCAGTTGTATGGAGGGCAGAGCTCTCTGACACTGGAGAATCCGGGACTCAGCAGGGCAGTTGTAAAATTAGCCTTAGGTGCTTTGGGTCCGGAGTAAATGAGTGAATTTTCAAACACTCATACCCTGCAGTTTGGAAGCTAGAAGAGACTTTTGCTGAGCCATCTTTCTTTTCTTTTTATTTATTTATTAAAAATTTCCACCTCCTCTCATCCTCTCATTTCCCTCCCACTCCCCCTCCCCCTCTCTCTCGCTCCCCAGTCCCAAGAGAAGTCAGGGTGTCCTGCCCTGTGGGAAGGCCAAGCACCCACCTCCATCCAGGTCTAAGAAGGTGTGCATCCAAAACAGCCAGTACATGCAGTAGAATCAAAATCCGGTGTCATTATCATTGGCTTCTCACATTCAGAGAGTCTGGTTTGATCACATGGCTCTTTCAGACCCAGTCCAGCTGGCCTTGGTGAGCTCCCATTAGATCAGCCCCACCGTCTCTGTGGGTGGACACACCCCTCGTGGTCCTGACTTCCTTGCTCATGTTCTCCCCCTCTTCTCTTCATCTGGGCCTTGAGAGCTCATTCCAGTGCTCCAATGTGGGTCTCTGTCTCTATGTCCATCCATCACCAGATGAGGTTCTATGGTGATATACAAGATATTCATCAGTGTGGCTATGGGGGAAAGCCAGTTCAGGCACCCTCTCTTCTGCTGCCCACAGACCTAGCTGGGGAAATTCCCTTGGACACCTGGGAACCCCTCTATATGGTATGTGCTCACTCATAAGTGGATTCTAGCCATAAACAAAGGACATTGAGCCTATAGTCCGTGATCCTAGAGAAGCTAAATAAGAAGGTGAACCCAAAGAAAAACGTATTTATACTACTAAATATTGGAAGTAGACAAGATTGCCAGGCAATAGTTGGGAGCAGGGGGTGGGGGTGGGTTGGGAGAAAGGGGAGATGGGGAGAGAGGAGGGAGAAGGGGAGGATTGGGGAGAGCTTGGGGGAATGGGGTAGTTGAGATGGAGGAAGGGTGGATATGGGAGCAGGGAAGATTTATTAATTAAGGGAGCCATTTTAGGGTTTGCAGGAGACTTGCTGAGCCATCTTTAAACGGCGAGGGTGACTGCACCTTCGGATCCTCGCCAGCCCCCTTGTTAATATCTAGTCCCTGAACTGACCTTGAGTTTGGTGGAAAGGACTTTCAGAGTGCCCTGGATCTCAAAAAGACTATGAAGTGATGTAGTTTAAAATGTGGTCATAAAATTGTTGTTTTACTCTTTCAACGGTTTGCTTCAAACTTGACCTCAGTCAGTGGGAACCAAACATTTTAGTAGGCAAAGGATCATTGGTTAGGGCAGTAAGTAAAAACCGCGGACCTCTTGGATTATGAATCCTATTATTGATGTGGCCTGGGCTGATTCACTTAACATTTTTGCCGCAGTAAATAGGCACAACAGTAGATGACATGGTAACAGTCTGAGTTCACAGGCTTGCTAGACTTAAAAGATTGGTTATGGGCTGAAAGATGGCTGCTCAGGTAAAGGTGTCTGATGACCAGAGTTCTGTTTTGGATCCACGTGATAGAGAACAGCTGCCCTCTGACACACTACACACACGAAATCACAATAATAATAATAATGGTTCGTTCCCGCTGCAGCTGTAGCCTGCCTCTGCAACCAAGGCAGTTAGTTTGGGGGTTTTGCTTCAAAGAACTGATTGCTAATTGAGAACACCCGTCTATAAGACTAGTCGTGTCTTCCCTATACCAAAGTTGATGAAATCTGGGAAGAAAAAAACAGAGTTGTTGCATCTTTAAAACAAAGTGAATAGGTTCTCCTATCTCACAAGATCAATCACCAAAACGTGCAGACTCTATGTTAAAGATACATGAAGGGAAGCCTAGGAAAAGGCTCCTTAAATGAGCTCCTGCACTCCCTGATCACAGCTAGCTAACAACTTTTAAGCCAGAGAACTGGAGTTTATAGAGATCATCCTCGGGCTCTGAGCACCAAGTTAGAGACCCAGTGTGGCATGTCTTCCTAGCCTCTTCCTTATGACTGGATATAAATATGGAGAATAGCAGGACAGAGACCAGCTGTGAGGACTGAAATGTGTTTTTTCTGAGAAAAAATGAAAACCAAAAACCTTGACATGAGATCTGTGGAAAGCCTAGGAGAACTAAAATTTACTGGTTTCCATGACGTTCACAAGATGAAGCAGCTGAAAGTACAGGCTGACTCCTCCTGTCCTCAATCTGAGTAATTCTACGAAGAGCGCCAGGGCACTTTGCCCAGGTGTCCTTAGAGAACAGTGGTGGGCACCCAGGGCTGTGATGGTTCATCAGGTAAAAGCATTTGATGGCAAACGTGAAAACCCGACTCTTGAGTCCCAGAGTTCATACTGTAGAAACCAACAACCAGCTCTCCTGACCTCTACATGTGCACTGTGCCCCAAACACATAGATAAGAAATAAATCAAAAGTAAAATTTTAAGTCGCATCCCAAAGCATAGAAAGAGAAGACAGAGGAGTGTAAGAAAAAGAGGGAAAATGCTAAAATTATAGGTCTTAAGAGCTCTGTGCAGTCCCCGAAATCCTGAAGGAGAAAAGA
Source organism: Microtus oregoni (assembly GCF_018167655.1). Lineage (NCBI taxonomy): Eukaryota > Metazoa > Chordata > Mammalia > Rodentia > Cricetidae > Microtus > Microtus oregoni. Next base: position 38,167,625 of record NW_024543075.1, on the reverse strand, counting down.
ATTACTGGGGTGATTGAAAAAAGCAACAGAACTTTCTCAGGGTTGGAATGTTTTGTTTTTTTCTAAAGGTTTGATTCTGGTGATCTAAGGAATTTACTGGCTTCTCCAGATTAATGAGTAAAAGCACACTGGATATATGAATTATAATTTCTACATTCTAAAGGTAAAGAGAAAACATGAGCTTCCACGCGAAAAGAGTAAATTAACTAAAAGATGATTTCATGTTTGCAATGGGAAAAGTTATAAAACTCTGTTCAACCGAACAGGCTATTGTGATAAACTCATTACAGACCATCAGCCAAAATGTCATGGAGATAGAACTATCTGAAGATATGTAGGGAGTGACTTCACATCAGTCAGGTCTCCTAACTGGACATAACAAAATCAAGAAAGAACTGTAATCAAATAATAAATCCCAAACATACGCTCCACCCCACTCCCCACACACACACACAAATGGGAAAGGAAGGAAAGAGAAAGGCAGAAAAGAAAGACTTTAATGTAACATGTAAAGAGAATAACAAGCTGCGTTAACTATGAAGTTAGAGGGTTTTCCCATATAAGGACAGGAACAGAGTGGGGGAAGCAGGAAAATCCATCTTTTTGGAGGGTATAAGAAACACTTGTGAAGGTGCTGTAACAAAATGATCATAGGCAAACAGATCAGAAATTTCATCCAACTGAAGGCTAACTTAAGAGTCACAGAAAGTGATGGATCTTACATACTGAGGAAAGACATAATGGTACAAATTGGGAAGGCAGGAAGAGACCATCAATAGTCAGCAAATAAAATTGTTTATTAGGTGATAAAGCAACAATGAAAACCATTGCATGATAATATAACTCAAACTTTGTAGCTTAGTACACATTTGCAGTCCTACACATGTGCCAAGCACAGAAATTCTCTCCTGGGTAGGAAGGAACTGCATCAGGAAGAGTGAGAGGAATAGACACTGAGGAGCAGAGTGTCTTAACCCGGCCAGCCAATCAGAAGGAAAACCTGCTGGGCAGGTGGTGAGAATCAACTGAGCCAGCCCACCAAGCCCTGCTGGAGTGCCTGCCCCACCCAAAGGCGGCAACAGCACAGCAGAGAGGTCTTAAAGGGGTGAACTTCTTTTTGTCACCTGCTGAGGCTTCTCAAGCACCAGTCCCTTGGTTCAACTCGTGTTTCTCAAGGCACACTTAACTTCTGTCCCCAGTTCCTACTCAGACCAAAGGTATGACCTTCTGGATGTGTATTTTGCGAGCTCTTAAGACTAGTAAGGGCTCAGTGAGAGTCCTTCCAATGCCCATATTGTACTTGCAAACAGGAAAAGGATGTGGCTTGCTCCTGGGGACGGAGAATAAGGGTGGCGAGGACCCCTGGAGTGCCTGACACCTACAGCGTTAGCACGGGAGACAGTCCTGCAGGAATGTGTAGGGGCTATGTGAGTGAGGGTTTGCTGGCAGTTGGGGTCCAGGTGGAATGGGAAACTAGAACTGGGGTTCGCTCCTACTTAGTGGCCTTAGCATTGAGGGCTAACTGGCATGGCTAGGAATTCCCAGTCTGAAGCCCTGAGTTAAAATGGTATGCATCCCTGTGCATCAGTCCTGGGGGACCCAAGCCACCCTCTGCTCTGTTGTAGGCCAAGTGCAGGTGTCTGCGGTTTCCTGGCATTTCTCAGCCCTGAGTTTTCTTAGCCAATTTTCCTTACTGTTAGCAAAATAAGCCTCTGCAAAACATGGTGGTCCCTAGGCTACACGCTACCAGGATGTCTCTCTTTCCAGCAAAATTTTAGAAAGCTGTGGTTTGAGGCTTTGTCACCCACACTCCCACCAATCCAACAGTGCCTAGATTTGCTTTCGCTTCAGTGGTTACCAATGATTGTGCTTCTGGCAAGTTAATTATGTCACACTTTTATGTTTTGAAGACTTGACAAACGGCTTTGCCTTTTTACCATATTGATTGCTTGACTGTGCCATTTTAATGATCCAAAAAAAAAAAAAATCAAGAGTAACTGGGCAGTAGTGAGCATGCCTTTAATCCAGCACTCTGGAGACAGAGGCAGGTGGATCTCTGTAAATTCAAGGCCAGGTTTTCTACAGAGATAATTCCAGGACATCCAAGGTTACAAAGAAACTCTGTCCTGAAAAACAAAAACCAGAAATCGAGGAAGCCCATATACATTTTATGCATTTATTTTATTTTAAAACTAAAACCTTTCTGTAGGGTTCTTTGCATTGGGTAAATTCCTAAAGGAAGTATTGGCTGAAAAGTCACATTTTTTGAAATCCTCAGTAGTTCCAGGCACTCGACCTTCCAAGACTATGGCATTTATTAGCATTTATAGTAGAGTATGTGAGTTGTCGTGTCTTATCACAGGCTATTGGTTTTCAGGCACGCTGGTCACTGAGAATGCTGGTCTGCACTAGTTTCTCATCTGCTGGGATTTTAGAGTTTGAACATTTTCTGGGATGCTTAAGTTTGTCAGTCAGCAGCTTGTGTATGATAGCTCTTCCTCACTTGCTCAAAATGTTTGCTTTCCCCATAACCCTGATTTGTTTGTTTCAGGCCTTTCTGATGCCATAAAGTTTTTTAAAATGATATTTTACTGTAGTGGAAATTGTAAAAGTGCTTATGGAACGTAAGTGTGAACTTTTGTAAGTGATTAGCAAGTGATGACTCCCGCAAACCATGGGGATTGAAGGGCTAAAATGCCAGCACCTGAGAATAGCAGGGAGAGGGCGCCATTCACCCCTCCCCCACTCACCATGGTGGTCACATGGACTGACTTTTGTAGAAGTAGAAGCTATCGCTCTTCCCACTAGCCCTTTTGAAATATAATACGTTTAAAAACAACACAGCCTGGTATATTTTCCTTGTGCTGATCTTTTCAAATGGGCTTGTGTCATTTATAATCTTGTTGGGTTTGACTGCTCTCTCTCACTGTAAGCTTCATCCTGGTGGCCCGCTGCAGGCCCTGTAGTTTCACCACTTCCTAGGATTTCACTGTGTGGTTTTAACCAGGGCTGTGGGAATAGTCCAGAGGCCAGGCACTTGCCTGGCCTTTAGAAGGCCCGAGTTGTAATTTCTAATACTGGGGGCTTGGTTTGGTTTTGTTTTTGAGTGTCTTTTACAACTGCAATAGATGGGCTTCTGGGGTGTTTATCCAGAACTTAGAAATTACGCGGTGGTGCTGCTGCTCGTGTGTTCCTGAATACACTCTTCTGTTTTCTGAGGATTCATGTAGGTGTAGTCTCGAGAAGGCCCAGGGAGGGGATGACTTTTGTTGGGCTTTGTCAGGGGTCGGGTTTGGAATGGGAGGAGTGAGAGCAGAAGGTGGGGAGAATGGAGCCTCTAGCTGGAGATCCCCAACATCCCAACCTTCTTGGGTATATATGGATGGTGGTGGGGCTTCCACCTAAACACCTTTGCTTTCCTTAATCATCACAGTGCTACGTAGCCTCTCCTTTAGTTCTTGCTTACAGATAGATGGTTGTATTCAAAATTCCTTGCCAGTTTCAGCAAAAAGCCCAAATGATATGGGATATTGTTGATCAAAAGTATCCTTTGTTGGCAGTAAATTTGAGGAGGTGAAGTAGAGAAAGACAACTCTGAAGAATTCTGGCTAAGAAGGCAGAGGGCATGTGGAGGAAAGGGAATGTTTGTTAAAAACAAGCTGGGTTTTCCTGTGTTTAAATGCTAATGGAAGGACGGAGACCAGGGGGAAACAGATTGAAACACATTGGACACAGTTGCTCTTGGTTCAGCTCACAGGTGGAGGCCTGAGCTATAGAACAGGGTAGAGAGCTCCGGGGTTACAAAAAGAAAAGGTAGAGAAAGACCCTGAGGCAGTAAAGGCAGGAAGCTGAGGGTGCTGCCTGGATGTAGTAGGCAGGAAGCTGACAGTGTTGTGTTGTCTCCTTTCCCCTGACCATGTTCCTTGTAGCTCTGGGGGTACTTAGTGTCCCTTTAAAGGTTCCTCATTATTCCTTTCCTCTCATTTAAACTACAACAGGACTTGTTTTTGTCAGATTTTGTCCTTAAGATGAAATATTTCTATTTATTAAAAGTAATTAAAAGTTTCTATTTATGGGGCTGGAGAGATGGCTCAGAGGTTAAGAGCACTGGCTGCTCTTCCAAAGGTCCTACTTTCAATTCCCAGCGACCACATGGTGGCTCACAACCATCTGTAATGAGATCTGGCGCCCTCTTCTGGCCTGTGGGCGTACATGGAGGCAGAATGTTGTATACATAATAAATAAATAAATCTAAAAAAAGAAAAAAAAAGTTTCTATTTATTAAGTCATTAAAGTAGCCTAAAATCGACCATGGTTCTGATCACTGAGGTACAAATTTACAGTGGAACTTTGAGATAGTTGACCTTTCGTGTAAATGCTCTTTATGTTTTTACTTCCACTGTGTCTTTTCAAGTACCATTGCCAAGAACAGAGGGAGAATTGTGAAAGATTGATAGGAAATTTTGGAGGAAGATGGGCAGATCACCAAAGAGGAGCTAAAATCAAGGTGCTGAAGAAGTATGGGTTAAGTATTTATCTGGAGTGCTCATGCAGAATAAGAAATCGAGTAAGGCTGTTAAGAGGGGGCCTGGGGCACTGGGGTTAAGCAAACTTTGAAATGCTATTACAAAGGGAAGGCATGGGGCCTTGTAATTAAGACCGTAATAGGAAATGCCTGTCTGTGGGCACAGTACGCACGGACACATCTCTGTGCGTGTACCTCTTTGTGTGTCTGTATCTGTGCATGTCTCTGAGTCTGCGTATGTCTCTCCATCTGCGTCGGCTGTGCCTCTGCGTGTCGCTGTCTCTCTCTCCCTCCCCTCTCTCTCCTTCCTTCTTATCTTTCTCTCTCTCTGCCTGTCACCACCTCTCGCCCTCTCTTTCTGTCTTGCTCACTCTGTCTGCCTGACTCATTCGCTTTCTGTATCTCCTGTCTACGTGTGTGTCCACATTTCCTCTTCTATTTGCTGGCCTAGAATCATTTCCTACGGTTTGGTTATTTTATTATTATTATTATTATCATCATTATTATACGATTTGGTTATTATGTTATGTTTTTTGTTTTTTTGGTATTTTGGTTTTTCAAGACAGGTTTTCTCTGTTGGTTTGGAGCCTGTCCTGGAGCTCACTCTGTAGACCAGGCTGATGGTTTGGAGCCTGTCCTGGAGCTCACTCTGTAGACCGGGCTGTTGGTTTGGAGCCTGTCCTGGAGCTCGCTCTATAGACCGGGCTGTTGGTTTGGAGCCTGTCCTGGAGCTCGCTCTGTAGACCAGGCTGTTGGTTTGGAGCCTGTTCTGGAGCTCACTCTGTAGACCGGGCTGTTGGTTTGGAGCCTGTCCTGGAGCTCACTCTGTAGACCAGGCTGTTGGTTTGGAGCCTGTCCTCGAGCTCGCTCTGTAGACCGGGCTGGCCTTGAAGACGTGTGTCTCCTAACTAAGATTCTGGTGTGCAGTTCACCTCTTTTTGTTGAAGTTTCCCTTCTAGTGCCTTTGTAGGACTGAACTTGTAAATAAATATTGATTAAATTTCATTTCTATCATGGAATGTTTTAGTTTCTTTAATTGTGATTGAAATTTTTGCCATGTATAGTAGCCTCAGCTGTCATCTTTGGTTTCTTAGAGTCTGCTGAACATGTGTCCAGGCCCTTCTGGCTTTTAGGGTTTCAACTGAGAATCCAGGTGTAATTCTAATCTATCTTCCTTTGTTACATGGTCTTTTTCCCTTGAAGCTTTTAATATTCTTTTTTCTATACATCTTTACATTCAGTTATGTGCCAAGGGACCTTTATTTTCTGATCCATTCTGGTTCTTCTGTAGCTTCTTGTACTTTGATAGGCATCTCCTTCAGGTTAGGGAAACTTTCTTGTGTGATTTTGTTGAAAGTATTTTCTGTACCTTTGACCTAGGTTTCTTCTCCTTCCTCTATTCCTATTGTCCTTAAATTTTTTTCATAGTGTTCCAAATTCCTGGATAGTGTGCCGGAATTATTTTTAGACTTAACCTTTTCTTTGTCCAAGGTATCCATTTCTTCTACCATGTCTTCAATGCCTGAGATTCTCTCCTCTGTCTTTTTTACTCTGTTGTTGAGGCTTTTCTCTAATGTTTTGAATTTCTAAATATTTTATGCACAAATTTCCCTCTGTTTGAGTTTTCTTTATTGGCTCAAATTCCATGCTCAGATCTTAAACTGTTCTATTCACTTCTTCCACTGTTCTCTTGGTTTTCATGTATTTCTTTAAGGGATGTCTTCATTCTCTGTTTTTGAACATCCATTGGCTGCTTTAAGGTCTTTGTCTTGTTTGTCAGCTGTGCTGTCCTTCTCAGGCCTGCTAAGGTAGGGTTGCTGGGATCTAGTGCAGACATAATTGTCCTGACTATTACTGGTTGTGGTTTTGTGCTGCAGTCTGGGAATCTGGCTTTGGTACGATTGTGATTCTAGGTGTTGATATCTGGTCTTGTTTTTGTTAGGTGTTTTATTCCTTGTATCTGTTGGGCTCTTCTTTTTCTTTGAGGATGTGGTGACTGATTGTTGCTGAATAAGGAATTGCTCTCAAATCCTTCTAGGTATAGCCACTGGGTGGAGTTGGGGATGTAGTAAAATTTGTTTCTAGATACTTGGGAACTAAACTTAGGAATTGGGATGATCTTGGAGGGGCACAATGGATTCCATGGGAGGGGGAAACAGGGCATTCCACCAGGATCTCCTTAGTCCTCTGGGAATAGGGAAGAGAGTATGGAGAGGCCATAACAGGTAATCTGCTAAAATGGATATGAAATTGTGGGGTTGGATATATAAAAGAGGAGGGAGAGTAAGACCTGATGCTTGACTGCCTGCTTCACTGGCCTACTTGTTTTAGCTGGAAACTTCTAAGGCAATGCTTACTGGAGTTGGGGGCTGGGATAACTGGATGAATGGGGAGGAAGGTTGGAGATCTTCCTAATGCAATGGAGGTAAAGGCGCGGAGGAGGGACAGGCCACAGCAGGTAGCCAGACCCAAAGCTGGGAACAGAATTTAAAGAGGGAGAAGTAAAGATCTGCAGTTAGCCTACCTGCTTCTGTCTGGAGGGCAAGGACTGTCATATGATAGAACATATGGAAGACTTGAGGTCAATGCTGAGCCTGTCCAGTGGATTAGAGTAAATATATGATGGGTTAATTTGTGTGTATAGAGTTGTTTCCTTCTCACACTCTTCATAGGTCTCATTAATTCTGTCTTTAAATCACTTTTCCCCACAAAGCTGAATCCAGACACATTGATGCTATTTTTTTTTTCCTTTTCTGAATTTGGGCTATTTTATTTGGCTCAACTGAACAATGAGGGACTAAACAAATTCAAGTTACTCCTAAAGGAGAATGTAGATACTGGAGGCTGCTCAATACCAGAGGCCACAGTGGAGGCCAAGTGGGAGAAACTGGTTTACTTGATCAACAAATTCTATCCAAGAGGGCAGACCTGGAACATGGCTCTTGAAACATTTTGGTAAGATGAACCTGAGGGATACGTGTAAAGAGTAAAACAAAGTCCAACTGTGTTGCTAAGGAACTATCTGGAAGTAGGCATAAGTTGTTTTCGTAGGGACGTTGGATCATTTGAGGAACATTTTGTAATTTAGTTTTGTATTGTAATCTGCATTACAATTGAAAGTGCCTGTGCCTAAACTACAAATCAAGGCAAAACCTTTGAGGACTCTCAGATATGATCAACATATTTGCTGACATGAGCAATGGGCTAAAAAGGCAAATTCAAATAATACTGTTATTATTTTGTGAAATCTTAGATGTTTAAAATTCATGAGCAGCATCCAGTCTTCATATGTAAGGCTCGTGTGTGTGTGTGTGTGTGTGTGTGTGTGTGTGTGTGTACATACACAATATCTCCTTTGAACTTTGCTTACACCCCCTTCGAAGTCAGAACAAGCAAGGGAGCTTTGAGCCTGATGATAGAGCAGAAAGAGGGCAAGAGGTCCACCCGAGTTTGTGCCAAATTTTCTCCTCAGCTATGCTGTGGCAGCTTGAAACTCATAGCTCTAGTTTTACTAAATCCCGATTGTAATAGAATCACAACAGAGAAAAATTTAGCCCCCATTCATAAAGCTCATCTTGGAACCTGTTGCAGGGACAACAAAGACCATGGAGTCGGAGGATGCTGAGGTGATGGAAGACCAAATTTCTCGAGAGAAAATGCTGTCTGAGGACAAAGACTTTGGTCAGTTGAGCATTAAGATGTCATTAAGGACCATTATTAAGTTGGGCAGTTTACTTCCAATGCACCACTGTTCTGTCAATCAAAGTCAATAAAACTGTATTTATGATCAAAGTGAAAATCAAAACTATGTTGACTTTGGGATATCAAGAAAACAGTATTCAGAAATGCCTAGTCAAAAGTTAGCCTAGGGAGCTGGAGAGATTGCTAAGTAATTAAGAACACTTGCTGCTCTTCCAGAAGATCTGGGTTCAGTTCCTAATACCTATATGGCTGAAAGAAAAAGGGAAGGTGGACAGAGAAAAGAGGAAGGGTGGGAGTGAGAATCTTAACACTGAAATTAAAGATAATTCAATGTGTGTATGGTTCTTTTCTAATTGACTTAGGTGATGGAACAGACTACAGAACTGTAATAAAGGAAAAATTTTGTGTTACATGGGATAAGAACTCTTTGACTGGAGAATCTGCAACTTTATATCAGGGAATTATTCAGAAAGACCAAAAGCTGTTAAAGAATATATTTGATACGGATATCAACACTTATAAGATGCGACAAACAGTCCTCCTTTATGGAGATGCTGGAGTTGGGAAGACAACATTGTTGAGAAGGACAATGTTAGAATGGGCAGATGGGAATCTCTTCGAGAAGTTTGCCTATGTTTTTTATCTCAGTGGGAGAGAAATTAGTCAAGCAAAGGAGAAAAGCTTTGCTCAGTTAATATCCAAGAACTGGCCTAGGTCTGAAGTCCCCATTGAACAGATCCTGTCCGAGTCCAGAAATCTCCTTTTTCTGATCGATAGTTTTGATGAGCTGGACTTCTCATTTGAAGAGCCAGAGTATGCACTATGTAATGACTGGACCCAGGAGCACCCAGTGTCCTTTCTTATTAGTAGTTTGCTGAGGAAAGTGATGCTTCCTGAATCATTCTTGTTAGTAACAGCAAGATCCACAGCAAGGAAGAAACTTATGCCTTTGTTACATAAACCTCATTGCGTAGAGCTGCCGGGACTGTCTGAGAATGCAAGGATGGACTACATTCAGCATTTCTTTCTGAATGATAAGAAATGGGCTAAGGGTGTGATCTATTCAATAAGGAAGAATCCACGACTTTTCAACATGTGCCATGTCTGCCAAATGTGCTGGGTGGTCTGTACTTGTCTGAAGCAGCAAGTGGAGAAAGGTGGCGATATCGCAATGACCTGCCAAACCACCACAGCTCTGTTCACATGCTATGTCTGCAGCTTATTTTCACAGACAGATGGGAGCTCTGTTACTCTGCCCAACGAAACCCTACTGAGGAGCCTGTGCCAGGCAGCTGCTGAAGGTATCTGGACTATGAAGCATATACTCTACAAGAAAAATCTCAGAAAGCATGAGTTGACCAGAAATGACATCTCAGTCTTCTTGGATGCGAAGGTTCTTCATGAGGACACAGAGTATGAAAACTGCTATACGTTTGCTCACCTCCATGTTCAGGAGTTTTTTGGAGCTTTGTTCTACTTGTTAAGAGAGAATCCAGAAAAAAATGATTATCCCCTCAAACCTTTTGAAAGCTTGTATCTGTTACTTGAAAGCAACCATTCTGAGGACCCTCATTTGGAACAGATGAAATGCTTTTTGTTCGGTCTACTGAATAAAGAGCAAGTACGCCAACTGGAGGAAACGTTCAACTTTACAATATCCATGGACGTAAGAGGGCACTTACTTATGTGTCTGGAAGCAATAGAAAAAGATGACTCCTATCAATCCCAAATGAGACTTCTAGATTTGTTTCACTGTCTGTATGAGACTCAAGATAATGACTTCATAACTCAGGCACTGAGCTCTTTCCAAAAGATTGCTGTGCAGGTTGAAGAAGAAAGCCAGTTGCTTATATATTCATTCTGCTTTAAGCACTGCTACTCTCTACAAACTGTTAAACTAACTATAAAGGCAGAGTTAAGAGATATATTGGACATAGACCCCACAGATGAAACTTGGTAAGTGTTCAGTTTACTAGTCATGAAGTAGGTCTTACAGAAGGAAACATTGTTCAACTAAGGTAAAGTAACTATTTTTAGAAAATTCATCTGGAAGTCTTGATGAGGCTAATATATGTAGGTCACCTATCTGTCCTGTATCCCCCTAATCTCTGCAACTCTATATGATTTTACTCTATCCCTTTCATCAAGTTGGCTCTTCTGATTCTCCCCATTTAAACCTGTGAGAAAATATGAACTATGGAATTTCTATATTTAACTAAAATTAAGGGCTATTCTGTGTCATACAGCTATATAGTGAACAGGATGCTTAATGTATTAACCAGTTTAATCCTTGATGCCAAGAGAATTATGAACTCTTACATAGATACTACTTATGAGGTTACAATTCAAAAATTTCCAAAACTGAGATATATAGGTGTTTATCTAGAAAATAAATACATAGTTACTGATTCAAACATACATTGAGCAATAACTATTATGCAGTGACTATTGCTCACATAGGTGCCGATCATTCAATACAGCATGTATTTGTTCTTCCACTGGTCCTACAGGGTAAATGCTATCTTTTTCAATTTGACTAATGAAAAAGCTGAGCTATACGAAATCATAGTCATAACTGAGGTCACCATCAGATTTTAAGTCTTTGAGTTTCAACTTTTCTGTTGGGAAAACTGTTCCATTGGCATAATTGGAAAAGCATCCCTCTGTTAAGAGAACACATTTTATTCCTTTTTCTCAGTATGGCTCATCATTTAAGATGTTTGCAAATTGGAAGCTCAAGTCATAGTCTGCCACTCTGCAGCATCATTCATTACATTGTCCTTCAACAAAGTTGGGACTTAAAATCTCACCATCTTAAAGCATGCTAGATAATACCATGAAGTGACATTCCAACCTCGTTCATTTCAACCATATTTCAATACAGAGGGGTGGGTAGATAGTTTAGCATTAATTCATTTCAATAGCTAAACTCAGGTTTTAAAAAAAAAGAACTTTATTCCTGTATGCGGTGTCGCTCCGCCGCTTCCAGCAGATGAGGGAGGGGGACTTGATCGGGGGGAGGGGGAGGGAAATGGGAAGCGGTTGCGGGGACGAGGCAGAAATCCTTAATAAATAAATAAATTTTTAAAAAAAAGAACTTTACAGAGTGGACATGCTTGTGTAATCACAGTGCTGGAGGAGGCAGAGTCAAGCAGATCCCTGGAACTCACTAGCCAGTCAGCATATTCTATTTGGCAATTTCCAGGTCACTGAGAAAGCTTGTCTGAGACATAAAGCTTGCCCCCTGAGAAACAACACCTGAGGTTGCCCTCTGACCTCCGCATGAGTGCATACACCTGGAGGAAAACAGACACACAAGGTTGGATGTGGCTGATCACATCTTTAATCTCAGCACTGCAGAGACAGAGGAAGATCTATTGATTTGTGGTCAGGGGAGACTATGTGGCAAGTTTGAGACTAGCCAGGGACATATAGGGAAGCCCTCTTTCAAAATTAAAGGTAAAGCAACAATAAAAAACCCAAAACAAAAACAGAACATACAGATATGTGGATGAGACTTCTTTATTCTGAGGTTCTCCCTCCAAAGTGAAGTATCTGTAGAATATATTATATTATATTATATTATATTATATTTGTAGTATATATTATATATAGTATATTATATATATATGGAGGAAATGGATGAGATTTTAGGGGAAGGAGGCTTGGGTAAATAAAATCTTGGGATAGTCAAGAGTCGAGGTCCTGATGGACTATTCATAACAAAGATGGAACTAAAGTGCTTTCATAGCATATGCTTATCCAATAGCAGCGAAAGTGGCTGGTATTTCCTTTTTCCATATTACACAGCCTCAAGGATACTGTTGCTCGAATCACTCACTACTGGCAAGATCTGTTTTCTGTGCTGCATACAAATGAATCCCTGAGAGAAATGGATCTGTATGAAAGCATCCTTGATGAATCATTGATGAAGATTATAAATGAAGAATTAAGTCACCCAAAGTGCAAACTACAAAAACTACAGTAAGTCTTAGATGAGGAATTGTTGTGTGTGTGTGTGTGTGTGTGTGTGTGTGTGTGTTTTGTTTTGAGACAGGGTTTCCTCTGTGTAGCCCTGGCAGTCCTGGACCTTGCTCTGTCGACTAGGCTGGCCTTGAACTCAGAAATCTGTCTTCCTCTGAGTGTTGAGATCGAAGGCATGGGTCAATGTCTTTTGGCACAGGGGAAATTTTAAGGGAGTATTCCCATTGGTTTTCTTTTGCCCTACCTTCTACCCTTGTTAGGGAAAATCAGTAGTAATTAGAAATAGTTATATGACACATATACTTTTTGGTCAATGAAGGATGATAGTGGTCACTCTGTTTCCCAGTGACCCAGACCAATGTTAGTATGTGTAAAGACAGCCTTTCATGTTTTCACAAGGCCCAAACCACAAAATGATGTTAAATCTTCCTTCATTAAATAATGTGTGGCTGTACATAAAATCATTGTGCAAAACATTCTAAGAGCATGAATAATGGAGATGCCTAAAGATATGGGATCATGACTTCATTTGTTCTGGGAAAGATGGCAATGGTTGCAGAAGCTGTTGGCATGTGGTTCTGAGACTGCATTAGAAATTTTCTGAATGAAGAATGTCAGAGAACTAAGACCTTAAATTTACCTCACAAAAATACTTACAAAAGTATTACACAGAACTTATTTTATATTAATTTTTCTTTTGACTGGTTTATATTTGATAAGATCAATTTTAGTAAATATGACAAATAAGTTTAATGACAATCATAAACATCTTTAGAGCCAACACTCCAGAAGAGCATTGAGATGAAAATGCTCCATCTACACCTTCCTATTCAGTCACCCCGTGTCACTAGTGTGAGGCGACCATCTTCTCCAGCTAGCTGTGTTTCATTATAGAAACCATATAACTAACATAGGATGTGGCTGTGTCTGTTTTCAATAGAATGCTGTCAAACTTTATCTTTGTGTATTTGACTAGTTTGTTTTCATTGCTGATAGGCATTGTCATTGCATTGTGTGACTATATTGCAATTTTTAGCTCATTTTGTCTTTGTTAATAAAAAACTTTTTTCTCAATATTTAGTTATTGGAAATGAAGCTGTTATGAATATTGTTTAGCTGTTTGTGAATTTTTTACATCTTTGGTTAAAATGTGAGTTGGCTAGTCCACAGATGTATCTGTTAAGATCATGCTGGTTTTGCAACACAGTTATGCCCACAATATATGAATATTCCACCTGCTCCTTACCTGTGCCCATGTTTACTCTGGTCAGTTCTAAAATCATAATTTGGTTCCAGATTACCTCCATTTAAAATACGCATGATTGCACATCTCTTGCTGTTGGCTCTCCTGGGGAATGGAACTGTCTGTATACTCCTCTGCATTTAGCGCCTATAATGTGTGTAATGTCTATTTTGTGGTTAGTCATGTATACCACACCAAACAAATAGGACATCCTTGTTCCTAGTATTGCCAAATAGATGTCATCTTGGAGACTAGCCTCCAGTCCTGTCAAATATTTCTCCTTAGAATCTCATGGCTGGGAGCTCTGACCTCAAATTTCAAGCATTATCTAAACCTACAGATAGATGAGGAGAGGCCACTGGTTCTGTGAGATCTTTTCACTCATCCCTAAGCATCTCCCTCACATTGTCTTCTCCATATGTCACCAGTGGAAATATTTGTTATTACAAATGCTACCTTTTGGCTAATGGCTTCTATTAAAACAAGAGTCCCAAGGGATGATGCCATGGTGACTGTTCTCAGTCTTGGGCTCCTTAGTGATAAGTCCCTTTCTTTTGAAAAAAATTGCTTCCAAATTATATTTACATAGTAACTTAGAGGGACGGTTAGCTTTGTAAATGAATAAAAGTATTTTCTTTTTCTTTTTTTTTTTTTTGAGTGAAAGCTCATGATTTTATTGTCTTCATAACAAGATCAGCTTAGAACTGGATCACTTTGCCCTTTCTCTTCTTATCACCTCCCAGTTCAAAATGCTTGCATCTCTTAATAGCCAGCATCCTCTTAGATCTGCAGTTGGGCTCCACACATTCCAGTCTCAGCACAATCTTCTTTGTAGTTTTTGCCTTTTTGCGGAAAATAGGCTTAGTCTGCCCACCACCCTGTCATAACGCCGCTTTCCCTGGGCATACAAAGAATCTTTGCCCTTCCTGTACTGGGTCACTTTGTGGGCTTGGTGCTTGCCACATTTCTTGCAGAATGTCCGGCGGGTCTTAGGAATGTTCACCATGTTGGCGGGTACGATATCGGCATTGGATAAAAGTATTTTCTTGTGGGTGCTTAGTTGGGGATAGAAGAAATGGAGGAAGAAAGAATGCTGTGTAATGAGCTGAGGAGGGGCGTGCTTTCCAGGGGCCTTAGTAGTTATGGTGCAGCATAGATAGATGAATTCAGAGTCAGAAGGGACATTGCAGGGGAATCAAGTACATCAAACACAAATGCGAATAGAAGGAAATAAAGAAAAATTGGGAGGTGACCTTTGTATTTCCTCTACACTCGCTGACGCCCACAGCATACCAGCAGGTCTGCAACAGTGTATGTTGCTAATGATACACATCTGATAGTTGATCCTAATTGCTCATCTGCTTTTGATTATGGAAAAGATTTAAGCATTGTAAGTTCATGTTGTCGTTGAAGTATTTGGAAAGACCCTGGTAATTGTGATAGTCTTCCTAAACCTTCAGAGGCTTCTCTCTACCTTTCCTGGTATTACCATCTTCACTTCCTGTAATGTCAAATAGTTGAGAATGTCAGTAGTCAGATTACAAATTCAAACTCACTTGAGTTTCTCAGTACTTCTCTGGAACTCCTTTGGCGCCTTACCCGTAGTATGAGAAACCCAGCATCAGATAAAAGATGAGAATAATGATTGGAAGGGGATGATGACGCTGTGCGTGGAGCTGACTGTATAAACACTCTTGTATGTATTTCTGCTGAAGGTTTGGATCGGTCTGCTTCCTGAATAGCTGTCAGGATTTTAGTTTTTTGTCTGCCTGCCATACCCTGACACATCTCGACCTGAAACATACTGACTTAGAAGACAATGGGTTAAGGAGCTTATGCACAGGCTTGAAATGCCAACAGTGTAAATTACGGGTGCTGAGGTAAGTTTGAGCTTTCAATATAACTTTTGTCTGCCCAATAGACAAAAGGTGAAGTCTGGGCTTGGTGTTCATAGAGATGTTTAGTTAATGGAAGCCTACTTTTTCTAGTTCATTTTTTTTTTCACAACAAGACTGCTCACTCCTCTCATTCCCCATGAAACACCTTTCATTGTATATAATTCTATGTCTTTATCTCCCAGATGAAGGGCGGGAACTGACAGTTCTAGGATATATTGTACTTTTGACTAATGGTAGTAAGAAACCGTGCTTGTTAGAGAAAGCTCTATTTGATTATTGATAATGAATTCTTACTATCTTCAACTGTGACTCAGAACCAAGCCTAGAAGACTGAGAAAGAACAGTGTGGCAACTGTCAACCGTCAAGGTGTGCACTGTCATGTACTGTCCCTCTTATTGGTGGCCTTCAGTTGCTCTTCAGGAATAGAAGCACCTTAGCCATCAGCCCTGGTCTGCACATTGGATGACAGCTTTTAAGAAAACTCTTTATTTTTCTAGTCAACGTCAGTCAAATCGGTTTCACATGCACATAAAACCAGAAAAATAGTTTATCTTAAATGTTTTTATAATCTCCGGACAATTTGTGAGTCAAGCCTGAACTTTAATGCACAAAGGGACATGGTAAGTTGCTTTCTCACAAATAAGACTTATAATCGAGGAACTGGAGAAGTGGCAAAGCGTAGAGTAAGACCTTCTTTTTAAAATAGGAAGGTGAATTTTGTGACTACTGGCGAGTTTTTGAAAGTCTTAGCTAGGTTTTAAAATATGAAATTCACTTGATAATAGTACATCTTGGGAGTTGATGGGCAATTCTTGAGCATGGGTTATGTACAGTTGTGAGTGGGTCAGGTTGAGATAGAAACTTAGTCAACAGGCAAGTAGATTTAGGATTAAACCTGTATTATCTGGAGTCAAGTGAGATATATGCCACTGGTTCTTGTGTCTAAAAAGAAAATGTCAATAGCAAAAAACTTGCAATGTTATTTGGTAGGTAAGATGTTCTTAAAGTATTGACCGTAAGCCGGGCAGTGGTGGTGCACGCTTTTAATCCCAGCACTTGGGAGGCAGAGTCAGGTGAATCTCTGTGAATTCAAGGCCAGCCTGGTCTACAGAGCGAGTTCCAGGACAGACTCCAAAACCACAGAGAAACCCTGTCTCGAAAAACCAAAAAAAAAAAAAAAAGGTATTGACCGTAGATCTAAAACAAAAGCTTTGGCACTGGAAATAGCAGGACTTGATAAGATCCCTTTTCTGTTGATATTTGGATAATGTCTTTTACCGATGATGCTCGATGTAGAACTCGCTAGCAAGCTTTCAAGTGGGAAACTTTGTGACATGACTTAGTAGGTCCAGAAGTGACTGTTTTGTCACAAGTTCTCAAAGTTTGCGGCAATATAATACTGTATTATGGAAGTGTGGTTGTTCTCCAAATGCAGATGGTCACAGGGTATTATAATCAATAGTATTGTAGGCCTCCTCAAAATAGTTCATCTATCTTGGTACCCAATCTCCTATTTGCTTTATATCTCATTAGATTTGGACATATGAATGTCCCTTAGTCCAGTTTTTGCTTTTTATATATTTTTATTATTGCATTTTGATATTTTCTGACTTGATATGAGTCATGAAACTGTTGAAAAACAATAGTTCCCAGTCTTTTCTGCTAACTACAGTCCTTATTGCAAGAATTTTGCAAATATACAGATAAAATATTTTAGAATAGTTTAAATTGTAGAGACATTTCAGATCTTGGATCTGGACATACTGAAAATTATCAGTAATTTGCATGGAAATGCTTCACTATAAATATATTTCAAGAGGAGAAAGGCCTATTCTCCTTCTCTTGGTAGGTGTTTTATTTGTATATTTCCTAATGGGTTTGCTCCTAAAAATGTTCAGAGAAAGTCTAGTATAGAGGTGCACACCTTTAAATCCCAGCAGTGGCAGGTGGATCTGAGTGTCAGGGTCATCCTTGCCAACATAGAGAGTTCCAGGCCAACCAAGACTACCTTAAGTCCCTTGCTTCCTCTTCCTTCTCTCTCCCTTCCTTCCCTCCTTGTCCCCCTCCTTTTTCCCTCCCCCTACTTCTTGGCCACCACATTAGGCCTCTGCCCACCGGTTCCCTGCCATGATGGACTGAATCTTCTGAAACCACGAACAAGATAAATCTTCCCTCCACTTAGTTGTTTGTTGGTTGTTTGTCACCATGACAGCAGGTAGGATGACACAGAGCTGCTCCCCTGTCTCCTGATCCAAACTCTGACTTTTGATGAGGGAACCCAGTGGCTCAGTGAAAAGGTACTACTCTTAAAGGCTGGGAATGTAGGCCCTGCTTAAACAACAAAATAAAGGAATGTCTTACATACACCTGTCTTACATACACCTGGGCACACAGCCATGTCATCTCTGCATAGGCCTCTGTGCAGGTATTTAGAAGGACTCCATGTGCACTTTCTTTTTCAGAAGCAATTTTATTTCTGATTTGCTTCTTATTCTCTATTTTACAATGCAGTGGTGGGGTTAAAACCTATGACTTTGTGCATGCTAGGCAAGCACTCTGTCACCGGAGCAATATCCCTGTTTTCATTCTTAAAAATTAGATCCTTAAAAATTAGATCCTTTTCTAACTCTGGAGTTTCACTGAGATGTATGGACCTTGGTTCTGACTAACATCACTGGTGATGTTTCTTTTTATTTACAAGTTCTTTACAATAAAGTTTTTAATATTAAAATAAAGCAAAATTAGGTCCTTTAGAAAATGTGGGTTGCTGCATGAATAAAAACCCATGGGAGACACAGCTCTGGCTCCTGATTTCTGGTTCACCTTTGCTTCACAAATCAGTGTACAACACCAACACAGCGGGTGAAGAAAACTCCTCTCCTCTTGATGGAAAAATACCATTTAAGGATTTAAAATTGCTTTCATTCATATTTTTAAGGCCCTGGAGGATGGGAAAGATGGTTCTCTCCAGTCCCGCTTATCATTCTATCAGGGCCATGTGCTTTAGCCATTCAATATTTTGTTTTATGTAGGGAAGCTAGATTTTCAGTCAAGATCTCCAAAAGTGGGAGGCTGCCACCCTCTATTTGAGTGAACAGAGGTTGTAATTCTCTGAAATGAGTAGTTTCCCTGGGGCTGTGTTGCTTTCCAGGTTGGAAGCCTGTGATGTGAATGTGAACCGCTGTCAACAACTGTCGGAGGCTCTGGAAAGGAACAGCAGCCTGGTATTTCTCAACCTGTCCACCAACAATCTGACAAATTATGGAGTGAAGTCGCTCTGCAAATTCTTTGGAAATCCCAACTGTTGCCTAGAGAGACTGTCGTGAGTCACTTTGTTTATAACTTATGAACTAGATAGAAATATTTATGGGGTAACATTAGCTGGCATGTTTATCAATCCTGAATGATCTTCGGAGCTCTTCCCATACTCTTCTCTTTTTTTTTTTTTTTTTTTCGAGACAGGGTTTCAGGGTTTCTCTGTGGTTTTGGAGCCTGTCCTGGAACTAGCTCTTGTAGACCAGGCTGGTCTCGAACTCACAGAGATCCGCTTGCCTCTGCCTCCCAAGTGCTGGGATTAAAGGCGTGCGCCACCACCGCCCGGCTCTCTTCTCTGATTTCTTCTTTGGTCCTGGGAGTAAACCCAGAACCTTGAACATGGTAAGCATGCAATACCACTAAGCTATATGACCACACGTCCCCTTCTTCCATGTTTCTGTCTCTGCCTGTGCTCCTCCCTCTCTTCCCCTCCCCCCTTTTCCCTCTCATGTACATGCCCTGCGTGCGGGCGTGTCCGCCCTGTGTGCGTGCGTGCCATGCGTGCATGCCCTGCGTGCGGGCGTGCCCAGCGCGTTTGCGTGCCAGCGTGTCTGCGTGCCCTGCGTGCGGGCGTGCCCTGCGTCTGTCTCTGCTTTTGTTTCTGTGTGTTGCTGTATTTGTGTTTCCCTCTCCACTCATCCCTCTTCTCTTGCCCCTCCTCTCTCTCCACCTTCCTCTCTTTGTGTCTATGTGTTATATTGAAAGGCATTTTCAGTACTTGTCCTTGCACAGGTACTATGTATAAATTCATGTGTGTGTGTGTGTGTGTGTGTGTGTGTGTGTGCGCGCGCGCGCGCGCGGAGGCCAACCCTGATAGTACCCAAGAGGTCAACTCTGGGTATCGTTCCTCAGGAGTAATCCACCTTAGTTTTTGAGACAATCTTTAATTGGCCTGGATCTCACCAAATAGGCTAAGCTGGCTGACCAGCACAGGTCCCAGAGATCTACCTGTTTTTACCCTCCTAGAATTGGGTTTATAACCACATTCTGCCATACTCCGCTTTTTAGATGGTTCTGGTGATCAAAATGGTGATTCTCATGCTTGTGTGGCAAGGACTTACCAACTGAGCTATTTCCTTAGCCCAACTTTTTTATGTTTAGCTTGGGTTTTTAAATATTTTAAAACTATTTTTTATGTTCTTCTAGCCTTCTCCAGTTTTGTGTCATTCTCTCCTATATCTAGATACAGCACAATTCACAATTTAAATATCTGTCAAGGTTGATTCTGTAGGAAAAGTGACTGATAGAAGTATCAGGTAATTTTCTCATTAAACATGGCAAGATGGGTGGAAACTGAATGGTCCCTCTCTCATCTGTTTTCTCCTTCAGCTTAGCAAGTTGTGGCTTCACAAAAGATGTTTGTGGCATTCTTTCCTTTGCTCTCACCGAAAGCAGGAGGCTGACACATTTGTGCTTGGCAGACAACCTCTTGGGAGATGAAGGGATAGAACTTCTCAGCGATGCCTTGAAACATCCACAGTGTACTCTCCAGAGCCTTGTGTGAGTGCCTAGCCCCTTCCCAATACAGCATAGTTTAGAATGGATGTATATACATATGTTTGCATATGCATATACATACACACTATCATAATAAAATCTTTAAAAACACAACTTTTAAATCACTTGAGCATGGTTTGTAGATATTTAGGGCTTTTCGTATCTTAGGAATTGCTTCTTCAAAGACTCCAGCTTCCTCTGGATGTTTTCTATTATAAATGTTATGCTTGCTGCCAGATGGTGGTGGCACACACCTTTAATCCCAGCATTCGGGAGGCAGAAGCAGGAGACTCTGAGCCCAAGGGCAGCCTTGTCTACAGAGCAAGTTCCAGGACTGGCTCCATAGGTATTGAGAAACTCCGTCTCGAAAAACAAAAACAAAAAAAAGTCATATCTGATTATTATCATGAATACTTATTTTTATATACTAGAAATAATTTTCCTAGTTTGTTGCTCTATTTATAACTTTATGGTAATTTACAGATTATTATATTTTAAAAATTGTTTTTAAGATACGGTCTTGTGTCACTTGGGCTAGTGTTGAACTTGCCATGTAATCTAGGCTAGTCTTGAATTTAGCAATACTGCTTCAGCCTCCCAAATGCTGGGATTATAGGCATGTACTACATTAACCCAGCCCAGATGTGTAAATTTTTTGAAAGTCCTTCTGCCTCATGAATCCTAAATTTTTTTAGTCATATTTTGGAAAGGTAATTTTGTTGTCTAATAATTTTATTATTAACATTTATATGTGAAATTATTCCAAATTTTTCTGAATTTAACATTTACATATTAACCTTTTTGAAACTAATCTTAAGAGTTATCATTATTTCCCTCCATTTATAAGGCATGTTATACCCAAATTATTAATGGTACAATGTCTTTTTTACTGATAAAAATATCCCTAGTAAATGTAAAGAAAGAACACTTAGCTTATTTCTATGACATGATTCTCTATTCCATGTCTTTTCTTCAGCAAGAGTACTGTATGCACTTTTAGGAAAACAAAGAGATCACTATTTGATTTATAGTGTGTAAAGCTGAGCCAGGTGCAATCCTAGAACCAGGGAGATTGAGCAGGAGAATTACTGAGTTTCAAACCCGGCAGGCCCTACAGTGAGAAGTAGGTCAGTCCGTGCTGCAGAGTTGAGACCTTGTTTCAGAAAAGTGGAAACAGACATTGGGATTGGCTCTGAAGAACACGAGTCCAGTTGTAAGGGTTTGGTGTAGACTAAGTGACTCGCATGGGACAGGCTGGGAGTAAGAGGTCGGATCTGAGGATTGGGGAGCAGATGAGACCAGCGCTGGGCGGAAGAGATGACTCCATCTTAACTCATTCTGTGCTTCCCTATAGGTTGCGGTGTTGCTTTTTCACTCCGGTTGGTAGTGAGTTCCTCTCCACTGCTCTGCTGATCAACAGGAGTTTGGTACATCTGGACCTGGGAGGAAACAGGCTTGAGGACAGTGGAATAAAGCTTCTGTGTCACGTCCTTCAGCAGCCAACTTGTACTCTTGAAGAGCTGGAGTAGGTTTTCTGGGACTCTCTTGTTGGGTACTTTGAACTAGGAATGGTCTTGGAGGGCAGGGGAGAGATGAAAGGAAGAACTGAGTGAGAGATGAGTGTCAGAGAAAGGATAGATCTGATTTTTTTCCCATTCTGTTGGAGATGAGCTAAAGACGCCTGTTTGTTTGAACGCAAAACTGAAACCCACAGTTACTATGGTCCCCATGATGTAAAGGTCCAGAGGCATCAGACTAAACAGGAGATGTTTTAGTTTGGATTATGCCCTAGTAGGTCTGTCTTTTATCGGCTATGTCCACAAAGCTGAAATTTCTCTTTCAGGTTTGTTTTTCAAGAGGTATTTGCTTTTTAAAATCATCGTTTTATTGTATTATATGTATATGAATGTTTTGCCTGCATGAATGAAGGTGTACCATGTGCATGCCTGGTGCCCACAAAAGCCAGTAAAAGGTTCTAGATCCCTGGAACAGGAGACAAAGACAGTTGTGAAATGCCATTGCAGGTACTGGTAATTGAACTCAGGTCCTCTGGAAGGGCAGCCTGTGCTCTTAACCACTGAGCCATCTCTCCCAGCCCTCAGGTTTATATTTAAACTAATTTTTCTATTAGGTCAGTATTCAAAGAAACTGGAGGATGTTTTTTTTAAGTTTTTTTTAGATTATAATATAATTTGTTTTTTTTCTTAATCCTACAATAGACTTTTTATAAAAAAGTTATTTATGTTTCCATAGAAAGTAATGTGGTTCTTCTCCAGATGGATGTGTCATTATATTCTGTTTTCATGCCCCAATTGACCTCCCCAGTGCCCTACCCTAAATATTTAGATGCCAAAATCTTGGTCATTAGCCAGAGGTGCTCTGAGGAAGTGATAGAAAGAAACATTACCTAGGTGGAGCCTGGTTAGAAGAAGCAGGTTACTGGGAGGGCAGTCCTTTCCCCCTGAACTTTCCGTGCCTTTCCTGTTTCTTATGGTAATATTCTTTGTACAATAGCATAACTCTTAGTGCACCACCACCTCAATTAAATGTTTTCCTTGATAAAGAGTAGCCCTGATTTCTTGACAGCACTAGAAACCACGTGAGGATATCATAGGCTGAAGAAAAGGAAAAGCAAGTGAAGAAACTACAACAGCTCTGAAATAGTAGGGGTGGGTACATGGGGACATGCATACCAGTTTTTGGTTTTTTCATTTTGTTTTGGAGACAGGGTTTCTGTGTCACACCTCTGGCTTTCCTGGAACTTGCTCTGTAGACCAGGCTGGCTTCAAAACTCAAGAGTTCCCTCTGCCTCCCAGGTGCTGGGATTAAAGATGCGCACCACCATCGTCCGGCTACATGTATACCTTTTTGATATAGGCTCTCACTAACTTAAGGCTGCCCCCTTGCACTCCCTCTGTAGTCCTGGTGAGCCTTGATCTCGTGATCCTTCTAAGTACTGGAAACCAGAGACCTGTGTGTGGCCTGTGAGGGAAGGCTTGTGAATGTGCAGAGGACATGGAAGAAATATCTTTCTGTAGCTTTTTTGTTTCTTCTTTAATGTTATCTTTTCATGTGCCTTGGTATTTTGCCTGCATATATGTGTATCCATGTGCAGATGTTGGATCCCTGGAACTGGAGTTACAGGCAGTTGTGAGCTACCATGTGGCTGCTGGAATTGAAACTGGGTCCTCTGGAAAAACAGCCAGTGCTCTTAAGCATTGAGTCATCTCTCCAGCCCCATTTAATGTTTATTTAATGCAACATTTTTATTCTTTGAAAGTTTTAAACATTTTATAGATTTTCATTATATCCAATACCATTCCCAAATACCCCAACAATTTTCCTCCCAATATCAAGTTGCCTTTTTAATAAATATTATTTTAGAACACACTGAATCTAATTGCTACTGCTCCTATGCAAAGGTTTGGGGTCATTTTTTGGAACATAGGCAACTACTAGCACCTATACTCGCAAAGAAAAGACTCCTCTTCTTAGAACTAAACAGAGGTGGGGCCTAGAGAGTCCCTCTTCCATCCATTTTGGTCTTGGGCAGGTATCACACACAGCTACTGTGAGCTGAGTACAACAGTCATATCATAGCCAAAAGACAAAATTTTAATAATTTTAGTGTGTGTGGCAGCAGCAGCAGCAGCAGCAGGTTGAACCTAGGGCTTTTATAGTTGACCTATTAATCCCAAGACCTCCAAGCCTATTTCCCAAACATAAAAAAAAAATAAAGTTCTACAGACTGAAAAGTTTCTTGGAAAGTTTATATTCATGTTTTAAAGAATTATTAATGCCTGAAGAGATCTCAGATATATTAACATTGATCACTCTGACAGAGGACCAGTTTGAGCCCAGCACTTCATTGGTGGTTCACAACTGTCTGTACTCCAGTACCTGGAGGATCCGTCAGTTTTCTGGATTACCTGAATACTGGGAGTGCATATAGTGCACATGCATACAGGCAGAACTGCCAGACCACAGGGGAACTTTTTCAAAATGGTAAAAAGAAACCACTAATGTACTCTAGACTTAGAAAGCATTGTTTAGGGGAGATAACTCTTCACACACTAGTTTCTTTTACTCATCAAGAAATTCCTTCTGGGGCAGATGGTAGTTACTCATGCCTTTAGTCCCAGCACCTGAGGCAGAGGCAGGGAAGATCTCTATGAATTTGAGGCTAGCCTGGTCTACAAAGCAAGTTCCAGGACAGACAGAACTAAATAGTGAAATAAAAAACAAAAACAAATAGGAAAACAACAAAATTCCTTCTGTTTTCTCCTGGTGATTAAGCCATCCCATCTCAGGTGTGTCCTGGTTGCATTCTACATAAAAGAGGTTCACTGTCTGGGCAACTCTGGAAGAGCTTAGTTCAGTCTTGCCATTGATGAGCTCTCTCGTCCTCTAATTTATTTTCTGTAGGTTGACGGGCTGTGTTCTCACGAGTGAGAGTTGTCTGGATCTGGCTTCTGTTCTTGTAAACAGCCCAAACCTGTGGAGCCTAGACCTCGGGAACAACAACTTAATGGATTCTGGCCTGCATATTCTGTGTGATGCTTTAAAAAATCCAAACTGCCAAATTCAGAGGCTAGGGTAAGTTCGGTTTTCCATTATAAAAACACAGTCTGGTCGGTGGTTGGTGAAGATAAAGGTAATTTTCTATGTGGGGAATGGAGATTAAATGATGCTCGAAGACAAGATAGTCTCAGAAATAAGGACCTGAATTCAGATTAACGGGCCTGTATTGTGTATGCCCTTTGCTAGAGAATCTTCATTTCACCCTTTTCTTCTTAGTACCTCAGATAGGTAAATAGTAAATAATATCTCCATGTTCTGACATTGTTCAGATATTCCAATTGTTCTTGATTATTTTTCTATATTAAATTGAAGATTTTGTTTCTGTGGGATGCCAACTTCTTAAGGAGCTTGTAATCTCTCGTCCTTTCTATATGCTTGTGATCGTTTAGTCCTAGGTTGTTCAATATTTTACTTTTGAGATTTGCTAGTTCAGCTTCACCTCTTTGATCTCTGAGATTATACTTTATTGTCAAGAAACCAAAATGTCAAATAACTAAAACACAAATTATGAACCATTAAAATCTAGAGTTGGAGGGCTAGTGAGTTGGCTCATTATATAAAGGCACTTGCTGCCAAGGACCAGAGTTCAGTTCTCAGAACTCACAGAACCCAAGATGTAGGAGAGAAATCATTCCTGAATGTTTTCCTCTGACTGCCACACATGGTCTTAGCACTGTGGTATACACACACCTCCACCCATGCACACATACACAATAAATACATGTATAAAATATGACTAGCAGTAGAATCCAGCCTACTGTTTTTCTATACAGATCCTCTTTTAAAGAGATGGCTCAGCGGTTAAGAGCATTGCCTGCTCTTCCAAAGGTCCTGAGCTCCATTCATTCCCAGCAACCACATGGTGGCTCACAACCATCTGAAATGAGATCTGATGCCCTCTTCTGGCTGTAGACACACAGACAGAATATTGTATACATAATAAATAAATGAATACTTTTTTTAAAAAAAAAGGAAAAAGCAGAATTTAATGACTTTTTCCAGGGCTAGCTTGTCCATCAGTCATGCTTTCGCTGGTGGATGGATCTGTGGCTGCGTTTTCTGTCTTCCTCCATTAGCTTGTGTGTGATCTCCTGCCTCATTAGTGCACTCTGATGAAGACAACTTTGCCACTGTGGCACCCACTAGGACGAGTCTTCCCATGTTTTTTTCAAGACCATTTTGGCTCTTCTTTTTATATTAGAACCAAATCCTTTTATTTTATGAACTAAAATCAACTTGGCTGAAATTTCTTTTACATACCTTGTATAATTTATTTTGCTAAAGTACATTTCAATATCTCTGCTTATAAAACATTAGGTTCTAATTTCTTATACAGTCATTCAATTTTGTTTAAATTACACTAATTTCATAAAATTAG
Source organism: Microtus oregoni (assembly GCF_018167655.1). Lineage (NCBI taxonomy): Eukaryota > Metazoa > Chordata > Mammalia > Rodentia > Cricetidae > Microtus > Microtus oregoni. Next base: position 38,141,501 of record NW_024543075.1, on the reverse strand, counting down.
TTAAAAATATTTATCCCTTTTGTTTCTTAAAACATTTTGTAAGGCTGTATTTATTCTTTGAATTTAATAAAAATTTCTGGTGAAACTAATTTTATATTTAGGATATTGTAATTCCAGATATAAATTTTAAAATTTGTTTGGGTTTTCAGTAGTGAGTTCTTTTTGGTATATTTTATCCATTTTATTTAAATTATGTAACTTATTGGCAAATTTTAGATAATTATCTACCAAAATTCTAACTCTATATTGATCTTTTTTTCCTTAATACTGGCAATCTGGTCTTTGTATCTTTTTTTTTTCAAAGAATGTAACACTGATAATCATTTTAATTTAAATATTAAGATTTATTATTTTTCGTAGGTTTATTTTATCATTTTTCAAAATTCTTTTTTTCTTTTTTTTCCAGTTTTTTGAGACAGGGTTTCTCTGTAGCTTTGAAGCTAGTTTTTGTAGAGCAGGCTGGCCTCAAAAGAGATCCACCTGCCTCTGTCTCCTGAGTGCTGGGATTGTGCCACCACTGCTTGACTTATTCTTCAAACTTTTAGTGGGGTGTTGATCATACAGTTTGCTTTTCTTTCCTATCACAGATATGTAGGCTACAGTTTTCCCTCAAATTACTGCAATAGCTTCATCCTGCACAATTATTTTATAGAGAGTATGAGGTTTTTTGCTTTGAGACAGGATCTCCCTTTTCTTGGCTGGCCTAAAACTCATTATGACCCACCTTCCACTGCTTCCCTAGTGTTGTGATTATAGGAGTGCGCCACAAAGCCTGATGAATCGTAGAGAGCTCTGTTTCAGTGCTCTGTCTTAAGGTGCACTTGCTGTGATGCCTGTACCTTGTGTTATAATTAATGTGACTTTCTCTTTTCCATATTCCACTTTGCTTTTAGTTTAATCATACTTTTTTTTTCCATGTAAGCAGCAACTTCGAAACAGTTTATATGCTCAGCACCTATATGAGCTTGAAATTTTATAACTGGGTAAATGGAGATGAAAGTGAAATTCAAATTAGTTGATTGGGAGAATATTGTGTGCAGAAGGTTATGTTCAAGTTATTTTGTCAGTTCCTACATTATTATTGACTTGAGCATGGACTCCTGATCAGGTGGTTGGATTTAATTATGTATCTTTTCTGACCTGGAGGCAAGGCAGTGAGTTTGAAATGCATGATAAATAATTATGACTATTTTTACAAAAGGTGTAATTTCTCTCTGTCTCTCTCTGCCTCTGTCTATCTCTGTCTTATCTCTCTGTCTCTTTGTCTGTGTCTGTCTGTCTGTGTGTCTGTCTCTGTCTCTGTCTGTGTCTGTGTGTGTCTGTCGTCTGTCTGTCTGTGTGTGTGTGTGTGTGTCTGTCTGTCGTCTGTCTGTCGTCTGTGCCTGCCTGCCTGCCTGCCTGCCTGTGCCTGCCTGCCTGTGCCTGCCTGCCTGTGCCTGCCTGCCTGTGCCTGCCTGCCTGTGCCTGCCTGCCTGTGCCTGCCTGCCTGTGCCTGCCTGCCTGTGCCTGCCTGTGCCTGCCTGTGCCCGCCTGTGCCCGCCTGTGCCCGCCTGCCTGCCTGTCTGTGCCTGCCTGCCTGCCTGTCTGTGCCTGCCTGCCTGCCTGTGCCTGCCTGTGCCTGCCTGCCTGCCTGCCTGTGCCTGCCTGCCTGCCTGCCTGTGCCTGCCTGCCTGCCTGCCTGTCTGTGCCTGCCTGCCTGCCTGTCTGTGCCTGCCTGCCTGCCTGCCTGCCTGCCTGTGCCTGCCTGTCTGTGTCTGCCTGTCTGTGCCTGCCTGTCTGTGCCTGCCTGCCTGTGCCTGCCTGCCTGTGCCTGCCTGCCTGTGCCTGCCTGCCTGCCTGCCTGTCTGCCTGTGCCTGCTTGCCTGTGCTGCCTGCCTGTGCCTGCCTGCCTGCCTGTGCCTGCCTGCCTGCCTGCCTGTGCCTGCCTGCCTGCCTGCCTGTCTGTGCCTGCCTGCCTGCCTGTCTGTGCCTGCCTGCCTGCCTGCCTGCCTGTGCCTGCCTGTCTGTGTCTGCCTGTCTGTGCCTGCCTGCCTGCCTGTGCCTGCCTGCCTGCCTGCCTGTGCCTGCCTGCCTGCCTGCCTGTGCCTGCCTGCCTGTCTGCCTGTGCCTGCCTGCCTGTGCCTGCCTGCCTGTCTGCCTGTGCCTGCCTGTGTCTGCCTGTGCCTGTCTGCCTGTGCCTGTCTGCCTGTGCCTGCCTGCCTGTGCCTGCCTGCCTGTGCCTGCCTGCCTGTGCCTGCCTGCCTGTGCCTGCCTGCCTGTGCCTGCCTGCCTGTGCCTGCCTGCCTGCCTGTCTGCCTGTGCCTGCTTGCCTGTGCTGCCTGCCTGTGCCTGCCTGCCTGCCTGTGCCTGCCTGCCTGTGCCTGCCTGCCTGCCTGTGCCTGCCTGTCTGTCTGTGCCTGCCTGTACCTGCCTGCCTGCCTGTACCTGCCTGCCTGTCTGTCTGGGTCTGTCGTCTGTGGGTCTGGGTCTGTCTGTCGTCGTCTGTCTGTGGTCTATCTGTTGTCGTCTGTCTGTGGTCTCTGTCTCTGTCTGTGGTCTGTCTGTCTCTGTCTGTGGTCTGTCTGTCTCTGTCTCTCTATGGTCTGTCTGTCTCTGTCTGTGGTCTGTCTGTCTCTGTCTCTCTATGGTCTGTCTGTCTCTGTCTCTCTGTCTCTGTGTGCATGTGTTGCATGTGCTTGGAGTCCAAAGGAGGACTTCAAGTGTTCTCTGTATCACCCTCTACCTTATTTTCCAGAGACAGTCTGTTAGAGAAAGTCTTTCACTGAAGCTGGAGCTAGGCTAGCAACTAGCAACTAGCCTCAGATAGCCTCCTGTCTCTGCTCTTTACCTGGAGTTACATGCCTTGCTTTTTTATGTGAGTTCTGAGGATTAAAAATGGGATCCCCATGTTTGTATAACAAGAATTATTACCCACCATCCTGGTTGGTGGTGTTTTCATTTATATATTGTGTCAACTTGGCACAGGCTGAAAAAGGAACCTCAGTTGAGAAAATGGTCTCCATCAGATAGGCCTTTGTAGCCAAGTGTGTTGGGCATTTTCATATGTAAATATGTATATATACCTATATATAATTTATATATAATTTATTTTTATTTATGTGCCTTGATGTTGCCTGCATGTTTGCCTGCATGTGAGGATGCTGAATCCCCTGGAACTGGAGTTAGACAGTTGTGAGCTGCCATATGGGTGCTGGGAATTGAACCAGCAGTCCTCTGGAAGATCAGCGAGTGCTCTTAAGCACTGAATCTTATTTTCTTAATGATCCATGTGGGAGGGCCTAACCTATTGTGGGTAGTACCATCCCTGGTTTGTAGAGGAGAGCAAGCAGGTAAGCAGCATTCCCCCACAGCTTCTGCTTCACTCAGTCGCTGTTCTAATTCTGGCCTTGCGGCCCTGCCCTGACTTCCTTCAGTAGAGTGTGTAAGTTTAAGAGGAAGAATCTCTTTCCTCTTCAAATTAATTTCTTCCCCATGGTGTTTTATGACAGCAATAGGAACCCTGATTAAGACACCCACTGAACTACTTTGCTAGCCTTGGATGTGGATTCACATAAGCAACACTGTGCTTGAAGTTTTATTATTTCTTTTTTTTTTAAGCACTCAGTACTAAGTTTCTAAAATCTGCTTCCGTTGATATATTTTAGTTTATCCTTAGATCAAGATTTCAACCTCTTGGGGCTGTTGAGATAGCTCAGTGAGTAAAGGGACTTAACCAACTGTGCAGCTGGAATTTGATGATCTCTGCAACCCCTCAGAAGGCTTCCATAAAGATGTTCTCTGACCTCGCAATGTACTAGGGCACATGTGCCCACACACACACACAATTAAATTCAGTTATTTTATATTTTTGCATCATTTCAAGGACTTGTAATTATGAATTGTAATTCATGTTAGAATGGGTATCTAATCTCTAATTATGTAAGTTCCTGTAGTCCTTGAATTTACTCTAGCTGTATTCATGTGTCTTTTAATTTCTAAAATTATCTTTCAAAGTTGACAAGTCTCTTAAGTGTCCTATGCCACAAAATAAATTCATTTTCCCTCTTGTCTCTCTTCCTGTAGATTGGAAAACTGCGGCTTAACCTCTGCTTGCTGTCATGATCTCTTTAGTCTTTTTTGTACCAACCAAAGTTTGGTACAAATGAACTTAATGAAGAACGCCCTCGGTTATGACACAATTAAAAATTTATGTAAAGTCTTGAGGTGTCCAACATGCAAAATGAAGTTTCTAGCGTAAGTCTTTACTTGTCAGGTGGAAAATGTCATATGTTGAGGGATTTGGTTTACCCATTTGTTAACTGAGGTTTCTGTCCTGCCCGGTTCCCACAGTCATTAAGTCCCAAAGAACTTACACAGAGGTCTGCATTAATTATAAACTGATTGACCTATTAGCTCAGGCTTCCTGTTAACTCTTATAACTTAACCCATAATTCTTGTTGGTATTAGCCACATGGCTTGGTACCTTTTTCGGTGAGGCAGTCATATCTTGCTTGCTCTGTGTCTGGCTTCCTCTCTGTCTGGGTGGGTGATGACTGCAGACTGAAACTTTCCTCTTCCCAGAATTCTTGTTTCCCTGCCACTCCTTCCTGCCGGGCTACTGGCCAATCAGCATTTATTTAAAATACTCCCATTCTTTCCTTTATGCCCTCAGAATCAACCTGGTACATTTTGGTAGCTTGATCTGGAACTGGACTAGTTGAATTTGAATTCTGGCCCTGCCTCTGTTCAACTTGGGATATTCTTTAACATATCCATAAAGAAGTCTCATCTGTAAAATGCGTCAATTGAGAAAATTTGCCACAGGGTTATTAGGAGGCTCTGTTAGGCTTCGGGCTGACACAATGCTCAGTCTAACAAACAGGAATGTGTTCCCTATTCTCCCTAGGAGAAGGCTCCCAGGGGCCCTTGTTAACTGTCATTTTCCTCTCCTATATGACACTGCACTGTGCTCATCCCCTTCCACATCTCATTCCTACTCCCCATCAATGTTAAATTCCCAACCTGAGCAAAGGTTTTTGTTGTATGTTTGTTTTCTTTTCTCTCCTGAAGTTCTAGAAGGTAAAAAAGATGTTCATTTATCTTCTCAGGTTGGACAAAAGGGAAATTGACAGGAAGAAAATCAAGAAGTTTTTGAACGATGTAAAAATTAACAATCCAGAATTGGTGATTAGGCCACACTATTCTGCTACAGAAAGTGGGTGCTGGTGGCAGTATTTCTGAAGAAATTGATGTGCCTTTAAAAATTAAAAAAAAAAAACCCAAACACATAACTTCAAATGGTATGGTCTTTAACATGTAAGAAATACGGTCTATCCAGAGATCTGAATTGCATTTCTAATAGGGATAAGTTACACACTGCTCTGTAAAATGTTTGCTGTCTTTCACACAGGGGTCGAGAAAATAAAGCAAAAGCCACAAAATGCTATAAGTGTCAAATGTTTTTTATTTGCTGTGGAGCTTAAAATCTTTGGAAGAAGTACAGAAATAAACTTGATGACCGGACTTATTTTAGGATTACCTTTGCTGCGATGAAACACCACAAACAAAAGCTACTTGGGGAGGAAAGGGTTTATAATGACTCGCCAAAAGCCATGAAGGCAGAAACCCACACAGGGCAGGAACCTGGAGGCATGGAGGCCATGGAGGGGTGGGTGCTGCTTCCTGACGTGACTCAACATGGCTCGCTTACCCTGCTTTCTTCTAGAACCCAGGTCCACCAGCCCAGATATGGCACCACCCACAAAGCACTGGGCTTCCCCCCATCAATCACTAATTAAGAAAAGGCCCAACAGCTTCGCTTACAGCCAGATCTTATGGAGGCATTTTTTTCAACTGAGGTTTCCTCCTCTCAGAGGTGGTGGGGGTAGGGGAGGACTTGACATAAAACTATACAGCACAGCACCAGAGAAGACTCACAACCTTCATTCCCTTCACACTCCCCAAAGACCTGGCTTAGTTCATAACTGTGCTCTAGCTTGTCCCACTAGGATGGCATCCACATTTGTACTGAGTACTGCCGCTGTCAAAGTCACTTGTGTCTATCTTTAAAGGTAGATCTCTAAATTCCATGCTAGACTCAAATGAAAAAGAATATTGAGCTGAGGCTCTATAGGAATGAGCATTTTAAGTAACTTTACTCCCAGCTCTTGGGAGGCAGAGGCAGGTGGATCGCTATGAGTTCCAGGCAAGCCTGGTCTTAAAGTAAGTTCAGGATAGCCAGGGCTGTTAGAGAAACTCTGCCTCAGAAGAAATAACATGCGACCCTGTCTAACTTACATGACATGGCAGATGACAATTCAGGAAAGGTCTCTTTGGTGTTGAGAAAGCTCTGGAGGCCACTTGGCAAGGATGACTGGAAATTGAGAGTCCTGCAAAATGTCTGTCTACAAAGTGAAGCCGTCTAAACTCCCTGGGTGTGCTGTCAAAGCTGAGTCTGGAGGGGAGTAGGAGTAACTGGCAGGGAAGGCCTGTAGAGGAGAGCCTACCTGCACCTGCCTGAGTGGGGCTGTGTGTGACCGTGGCTAAGGGAGGGGCTGTGGAAGCTACAACCTGAGTGAGTGGTAGGGCCTGTGGAGGTGGCAGCTCAGAAGCCTTGAGCAAAATGCAGACCTTGCCTGAGGGAAGCATAGAGAGGGAGGGGCATGGCCTGCTCCAGGCCAGAGGAGAGTCAGTAGATTTGCTGCAGCCTTCAGTCTCTAGACTCAGAGGAAGGCTTGTGAAGGTTAGGAATACCCCTGTGGAGCAGATGGCCCCAGCCAGGTTTCCATTGCCAGAGAGTAGGACACTGGACAGCGCTCACAGTTTTCCACCTCAAGAATTTTAAAGGGAAACTTGCCGTTTAAATCAGTCTGAAGACACTTCCCTAGAGGCTGGCAGCAGACTTGATTCCCCAAAAGCAGACACATGTTGTTCACTGACAGAAGTATGTGAACTAGGGGAAACATTAAGAGTTTCCATTAGTGCTCAGTAGCCAAATGTATTAAAGTAAAATGGAGTTGACAGAGGCTGGGAATTGAGTGTTTAAAGCTGCTTGACAGACTTTTTATTTTGCAAAGCAAAGTTCTCAAAAGTACAATGTGGATGCACTTAGCTTTACTGGACTTCATATGTAAAATGGGCAAGAAGGTAAATTGTGTGGCAGGCATTTTACAACTTTAAACACTAAGTCTTAAACATAGGAAGGGCATTCTCTTCATTGTCAGTGAACTTGAAGCCCAGAAAGGGCCATACTGCTTACACGTCTAGGTGGTTGGACCAGGAGTTCAGTCCCAGAAGAAATGGAAGCAGAAAATCCCAGGTCATAATAGAAGGATGGAGTTTTAACTGCCCTGAGGCTTTGATCTCTCCTGATTATGGTGTTTCCCCTTTAAAAGCTCTCCCCTCCCTGGGCTCAGCACTATACTTTTCCTCACCCATCTCACTGGGGTGTTGGAAAGAGGTGGTCCAAACGAGTTTGGATATTAAATACTCTTATGTAATTTGCATCGGAAACCAGGCTCCATGAATTCATTTGAGGATCAGTAACTTGGGCATAACACTACAACCTGCCTCATCAGGAATTCTGACATAAAATTTAAAAAAAAAACATTTAAAATGACTTGTGTAGTAATCATCCATCCTCCAAAACTTGGCTTTGCATCCCTGTGAGCATCAGATAGTGAAAACAAAATTGAATTGATGGGTGGGCGAATAGCATGGTATGCATTCCCATTCTTCTCCAAAACACCCGCCCATAAAACCGAGGGATCTCTATGTGGCTTCTCCATCGGCCTTCCTTCCTTGTGTAGGGAGGATAGAAGCATACGGATGTGAGTCAGCTCTTCATGTCCTTCTGCTTTACACAATGTCTGAAGTACCCGTCTCTAATCTCTATCAAATTTGTACTCCTAAAACAGCATCTCTCTGTTCAATGCGGACATTATGTGATGTAAGCATGCCTCTAATTTGAAGCTCACCATTGCTTTAATGTCTTACATTTCAGTTTTCCCTCGCACTCTCAGCATTTATATATCTTTCTATCGAGAGAACTTGGTGAACGTCAAGAACATAGTTCAGTGGCAGAGGTCTTGCTGAACATGTGTGAGGCTCTGGATTGAATCTCAAACAAGGAAAATAAATAAAAATAAGAAGAAAGGAGCTGGGTGGTGGTGGCGCACGCCTTTAATCCCAGCACTCGGGAGGCAGAGGCAGTGATCTCTGTGAGTTCGAGACCAGCCTGGTCTACAAGAGCTAGTTCTAGGACAGGCTCCAAAGCCACAGAGAAACCCTTTCTCGAAAAACAAACAAAAAAAAAATAAGAAGAAAGAAAAAATTCCATGCCACGGGTGATGGCACAAGCCTTTAATCCCAGCACTTGGGAGGTAGAGACAGGCAGATCTTTGTGAGTTTGAGGCCAGCCTGGTGTTCAAGAACTAGTTCCAGGATAGCTAAGACTGTTACACAAAGAAACCCTGTTTCAAAAAGCAAACAAACAAACAAACAAACAAAAACAACAAAGAAAAAATTCCACTTGTGGCCCAAATCAATCCTCCCTACCATGATGTTCTTTGACTCCTCTCAAGGAACGGGGCATATGGACAAACTCTGTCTCCTCTACTGGCAAGAGTCTGTAACACTGATTTTTCTACCTCAGCAACACAAGATGAAGAGATCTAACTTTCTCCAATTTCTGCATTTATTGTAGTTATGACAGGGCAATAAAGTGCAGGGTTCTACCTTCTTGCATTCTTGCTAAGCCCATTTCATATTTAAATAGAATTTGATCTCCTTGATGGAGACTCCCATGGAAGATTACCTAGTTCAGATGCTAACTTACCTCAGCTTCTGTTAAACTGCCTGCTAAGGGCTTATGTTTGTATCTGTTAAACCACTTGCTTGTAGAAAACCTCTCTGGGAGGCGGCAGCAGAATGAGACACAAGGATGTGGTTTTTGCCTTTAAAGACCCCTTGCTCTAAATGCTTGGGACTACACTTGGGTCCCAAATACCTGAGTGTAGTTCCAATCAATTGGAATAAAGACTTTCACTTGGCTATAAACTATGTCTGTGTGGTCCTCTCTAGCAGGCTCCCTGTGACATAATCCCCCACTCATTTGGGTCAGTTCACAGATCAGAATCTCACTTCAAACAAGTGTATAGTTATTATCCATTGGTAAAGTCTACCCACCTTTTGAAGCTACAAGTAGTTTTGCCTTTTCTTCCCTGTTTGAGGTAAGGTTGCCCAGGCTGATTTCAGATTCCCAGGCTCAAACAATTCTCCAGCCTCCACCTTCCAAATAGAGACTACAGGTCTGTACCACTGTACCTAGTTCCCATGTAAGTTCCTCTTATGGACATCAACATATTATATTTTAATGTACCTTCACAATTCCCATGGTGATGTTTTCCTTTAAGGTAACCCTTTAAAGCCAGGTATCTATTGTTCCTCTACTTAACCATATAGCCAGGCTACTGACTAGCACCATGGAAACAGTAAAAACCCACACATAAAAGCTTTTACCATTGTTTAAATTCTTCATGACTGCTAGGAAAACAGCATTTTATTTAGACACCTTGTCTTAGTTAGGGTTTTATCCCTGTGATATGACACCACAGCATAAAATATACGCATATATATATATATATATATACATATATATATATATATATGAAAGCATTTAATTGGGGTCGTCTTGCAGTTCAGAAGTTTAGTTCATTGTCAGCATTGAAGCTAAGCATGGTGGCATGCAAGCAGACATGGTACTGGAGAGGGAACCCAGAGTTCTACATCTGAATCAGCAGGCAGGAGGAAGAGAGTGTGACTTGAGCTTTGAAACCTCAAAGCCCACCCCCAGGGACACACTTGCTCCAACAAGGCCACACCTCCCAATAAACCCATGGGGGGCATTTTCATTCAAACCACAGAGCACCTTTCTTTAAACACAGTGATGGCTCTCCAAGCAGGATGCTGTCCAATAGTCTTAGAACTCCTAAATACAACACTTTACTGGTCAATTGAGTTCTGTGTACAAGGCACTGTTCATACAATACAATCTATCATTATTTTATACTATTCCAAAATCAGTTCTAAGGGAAAAGAGCCTTCTTGATAAGTCTACTAAGTAAGTATGTTTTCCTTCAGTTCCATATTCCTACTGCAACCCAGTAAGGATGAATATATATTTATAATTGTCAAGCACGATATCTATATTTATATCTATATCTATGGTTAACTTCCTGCTTGTGCAACCCCCCACACACACACACACACGGTGCCCAGCAGTTAGAATGCCCACATAAGATTTGTCTTTTGAATATGCTTGGTTTATTCACACAATCACTCCTTATAATACCATGCTAGTAAAATAGTTAAATATAGTTAAACAAACATCTCACCAAGCAGGGAACAATACTGCAGAAAACAATACCGCAGGGATCTTCTCAGGTAAGGATGCTTCAGAAGCTTGGCAGGCTCAACCTATGTCCACTGTGAAGTCTTTCGACTGTGGCGGGCTGGAAGGATGGCACTAGTAGCTGTCCAGGAGGTCGCTGAGAATGTCAGCCAAAGGTTAATGCTGACAAGTAGGCACGTGTAAGTTCAGCAATGGCGCTAAAAGTGCAAGGGTCACCAAAGTCAGGGCCACACAGAGGCCAGTCTCAAAGCCTCCTTGCCTCCTTGCCAGTGTGTAGCAGCACAGAAGACTGGGAAACCACATTTGGGAAATACGGCAATTTGGTCCAGTTTTTCTAGTATTTCAATTGGCTGTGTCTGTACTAACAAATCAACACCACCTAGGGGTTAATTCATTAGCATATCAAGACTTGTTTTGGGATTTAGATAGTATCTGAGTTGCCTGGTGGCAGGTCCATTAACACGACAGAGCTTGCCAGGAACAGGACTGGGGGCAGGGTGCTTATCTCCGAGTCTGTCTGAGCTGCTTGGCTGTAAGCAACAATCTTACAGGCTTTGCATTATTCTAAATCACACAAAAATGGTTTACACTAATGTTCCTATCAATTCTGTTCTACTTTAAAAAACTTATCACTTCTGTCTTCCATGGAATTGAGCTCAATTTATGTAGTTTAAACTTAAATCTGTGCTTCCCTAACAAGCATAAGACCTTGACGATTCTTGAAACTCCAATAATGCTAGCACTCAAATCTGTTAGGCAAGTCTTCGGTCTCTAGGCTGTTTGGCCTCTGAGTCCAACTCCTGAGCCAGTGTTCTTGAAGAGGAGTGAGCAGTTTTTGACTTTTAAATTTTCAGTACACTCTTGAGGTAGGAATAAATCTGCCATGTACCATTAGAAAATTATATTGTAACATGCCAGTAGGGAAGGAGAGCTACTTCTTTCTTTCACAATCTTCTAGGCTATAACCGTGGCCACTTTGGCCCTAAAAGAATCAGTTTGCTTTCTTTTTCACTAAGCTTCTAGTAAAGACTACTGAATTGCAATGACCCCTTTCAGGCTACTGGGACATCCAAACTAATCTAAGAGGAGCCTTAGAACAAAAGAGAGCAAAAGTTCCAGGCACAAAGGGCTCTCCTCTTTTCCTGACATGAGTAAAGTCTAGAAGTAACTCAATTCTGATCCCTTCCTACTCCTCAGGAGCACAAAAGTTCTCATGTTCTTATTGCTGGTTTGGCTAAGTGGTCAGCTTCCACACTGAACCCATCCAGGTCCCCACCAGCATTTACATGGTTAGCATAAACCCAGCTCTCTTAGTTACCATTGCATTGTTGTGAAGAGATACCATCCATGGCAACATACAGACGAGAGCATTTAACTGGGTGCTTGCTTACATCGGAGTGAGAAGTGTGGTGGCAGGCAGCAGGCAGCAGGCATGGTGCTGGAGAGGTGACAGTTACATTGTGATCCTCAGGCTGCAGACAGCGAAAGGGAGAGACTGGGCATGGCATGGGCTTTTGAAACTTAAAAGCCTATGCCCAGTGACGCGACTGTTCCAAATAATGTCACACCTTTTAACTATTCTCAAATAGTTCCTGATGAGTAAGCATATAATATTCTATGGGGCCATTCTCATTAAAACCACCACACCAGTTATGGGCAAAACTCATTGGCAGTAGATGAAAAAATAGTGACTCCAGTTGTGAGGAAGGAAGGCACCAGGTGAGAGTTTCAGTGAGAGAAATGTTAGGCGTCTAGATGTGTGGATCATGGTTACATGAATACACACATGAAAGATTAAGCAATAAACGTAATACTTGGTAAGCAAATTTATAAACTTAGACAAGATTAAGAGAAAATAGAAGAATAAAAATAGAAAGCACAACTTTTTCCGCTGCTGAGGAAAAATAAAGACAAATCATCCTATAAGAAAAGTAAGAGAAATGGAGGAAAAAGAGATAATCATGGTTAGTACAAAGCATATTACAACTAGCAAGAAGAAATGTAAAACCCACTTTACTGTATACATGAGACCAAACAGACTAAGGTGAACAAACAAACAAACGAATCCAGCAGAATGTGTCAAAAGAAGAAACGGGGTAAATCCAAACCATGAGTCCCTCTCACTGGTACTTCACCTATCAACACTTCCTTCCCCTCCCAGCAAAAGCAAAAATAAAGAGAAAAAAAAAATGAAGCGAGCCCTCTCATATCATTACTAAACTTTTTAAACAAATTTCGTTCTAAATCTTCTAAACGACTACTAATTTCATCTTCCAGGGTTTTTTACTTGTTTGCTTGCTTTTGAAAACCATTTTGGTAACTAGGTTTGGAATGCCTTCGAATTTTTCTCATTAAGAGCAGTGGAACTTCATTTCCCTCCCATAACGGCTTCTCTTTCCACCGCGGTTCAGGGACAGAGCCCCTTCCACGAAGCCAGGGCCAGCGAGAGGCTCCCAACCTGGTTTCCGCCTCCCCGCGACAGCAGCTTGAGGAGCAGAGCGGCCGACCAATCACATCCAGGAGCGCCCTTTCCCCGCCCCCCCAGCTGAGGGCCCGCCCGCCCACCCTCCGCCCTCCCGCCTGCGCACTGCGCCACCCAACCGGTAGGAAGCGGCGTCGACCCGCAGGCAAGCCAAGCCAGCGCCTCGCCGCGTCTCCCGCGTCCCGCCCTCCAGCTCCACAGCCTCGCCACCGCCGCCATGGTCGAAGCCGACCGTCCGGGGAAGCTCTTCATTGGAGGGCTCAACCTGGAAACCGACGAGAAAGCCCTCGAGGCGGCCTTCGGCAAGTACGGCCGCATCATCGAGGTGCTCCTGATGAAGGACCGGGAAACCTCCAAGTCCAGAGGCTTCGCCTTCATCACCTTCGAGAACCCCGCGGACGCCAAGGCCGCCGCCCGCGACATGAACGGCAAGTCCCTGGATGGTAAGGCCATCAAGGTGGCCCAGGCCACCAAGCCGGTGTTCGAGAGCGGCCGGCGCGGGCCCCCGCCCCCCCGCAGCCGCGGCCGCCCGAGGGGCCTGCGCGGGAGCCGCGGCGGCGGCGGCCCGCGGCGCCCTCCGTCCCGGGGCGGGTCGGCCGACGAAGGCGGCTACGCGGGGGATTTCGACCTGCGCCCCGCGCGGGCCCCAATGCCGCTGAAGCGCGGGCCGCCGCCGCGCCGGGCCGGGCCCCCGCCCAAGAGAGCCGCGCCGTCGGGCCCGGCGCGCAGCGGCGCGGGCGTCCGCGGCCGGGCCCCGGGCTCGCGGGGCCGAGACGGCTACGGAGGCCCCCCGCGACGGGAGCTGCCGCCGCCGCGCCGCGACCCGTACCTGGGCCCGCGCGACGATGGCTACTCGCCCCGGGAGAGCTACTCGAGCCGCGACTACGGGAGCGCCCGCGACCCGCGCGACTTCGCGCCCTCGCCGCGCGACTACAGCTACCGCGACTATGGCCACTCGAGCGTGCGCGACGAATGCCCTTCCAGGGGCTACTGCGAGCGTGACGGCTACGGGGGCCGCGAGCGCGACTACGCCGAGCACCCCAGCGGAGGCTCCTACCGAGACCCCTTCGACGGCTACGGGGACCCGAGGGGCGCCGGCCCTGCCCGGGGTCCACCGCCATCTTACGGCGGAGGCCGCTACGAAGAGTACCGCGGGTGCTCGCCCGACGGCTACGGCGCCCGCGACAGCTACCGCAGCGAGCGCTACTCGAGTGGCCGCGAGCGCGTGGGCAGGCTGGAGCGTGGGCTGCCGCCGTCTGTGGAACGAAGCTGCCCGACCCCGCGCGACTCGTACAGCCGCTCGGGCCGCCGGGCGCCCCCCAGGGGCGGAGGCCGAGTGGGAAGCCGCCTGGAGCGAGGTGGAGGTCGGAGCAGGTACTGAGCCCCAGGACTCGGACTCAGGACTCAAGTCCAAGTCAAGAAAAGAAGAATTCGTTTCCTGGTAACTCACCCAAGGACTAGGACTAAGAAGAATCGTTTTCCTTATTTTTACCGTTTTAAGACTTTTCCCCCCATGTTAACTACCTCTGCATTTTTATGCTTTTGAGAGGCAAAAAAAAAAAAAAGTTAAAACTCGTTTAATTTCATTTTGGAATTGTTAAACGTTTCAACAAGCTCATGTTAAAAGTCTGACTTGAACCTGAGTAGTAGTCTTCCTTGTCGTTCAAAGTAGTTCTCATAAAGGCTTCTTCCAAATTTGCCTGATAAAGGAGGCAAGTGGTTCTAAGGTGTTTTCACAGAAATCTTGGCCACCTAAAGTGGAAAAAGGATCATGCTGCCCCTTCAGACCAAACTGGGGTTTGGGGAGAAAGAGTTGGGGGGAAAGTGGTGTTCGCCACTGGATTTCAAAGTGTCTTTCAAACCCCATCTCTGTTCCCAGCACTAAAAGCAAACCAAACGGCGGCAGCCAAGCCCACTTAGACCAGATGCTGGGTAAAGAAGGTGCCATTCGCTCAATGAGTTTAAAGCAAATGGATGCTGACCTTTATTTTAATTTTTTTTTTGACTATTTTTGCCTTTTCTTTGGGGGTCTGCAGACTCTCCTGTCACCTCACTCCCCAAAATAGCATTTGCATGACTGAAACAGCGATGGAATACTAAATTTAAAATTTGGCAAACCAACCTCAAAGCTGAAAAACAAAACAGCTCAAAATTATCAATTGATAGTGTTTATTTTTACCATTAATTATACATTATTAAGAAAGAAGTGTGCCAATGGTGGATTTGGGAATCGTGATGATTTCTATTCCTAACTCTGAGGTCCTGGTTCAGGTGGAGAAAATTGGGCTTCTTCCCCTGGGGTGAAGCTTCTCAGGAAGAGGTCAGAGAATCCCTGAAAGATTGCATTTCAACATCTGAGAATCTCAAATGCTTTGAAGGGACAGGGTCAACTGTCTGAAAAAGGCAAAGGGTTTGGTGAGTGTTCCCCACTGAAAAGGGGGGTTTGGGCAGAGAAAGACCAGAGAGGCTTCTTTCAAGAAACTTCAGGAGAGACATAAGTCTCCTTTTCATCCTAAACTCGGGTCAAGAAATAACTTGTGGAATTCCCCTGCTTGAGTGAGAAAAAAGGTGTAAAACTTGTTTTCAGTGTAATTGCTCAAGGAAAAGGACACAAGAACAGCTGCAACAAAAAATAGAGTTCTGAGTGCAACACACACAACCTTAGAGAATGTTTTTTTTGACAATGTAGTAGATGAATTAAAGGATATGCCATATAGTTGCCCAGAAGATGAATTACAGCAAATAGAATTTTTAAATGCAGGAATTATTCTAGCAAAACTAAGATTTTTATGGGGAAAAATTATTTATTAAAGAACAAAAGAAGAACTAAGCAAATGGAAATTTCATGTTTGCTCATGATTGAGAAGACTTACCATAGCTTCTCAATCGTGCCAGATAAACTTGAAAAAGCAATGCAACTTCATCTGAAGTCACAATGCATTTTTTTCATAGCTCCCCTCCCCTCCTTAATAACACCATTGATTGCTGATCAGTTGTGATGCAATATTAATAATTGGCAAGCTAAACCCAAAATAAAACAGTAGCTTTATTTCATCAACAAATTATGAAGGAACTCTAAGATAATGGATGATATAACTAATCTTAAAATTTACATGGCGGAATAAAGAGCACGAAGAACCAAAACAGTATTGAGGAAAAGTATTAGGAGATATCAAGATTTATTACAAAGCTCTAACAATCTAAACCGTATATTAACAACAGACAAGAATAGACCAGTAGACCAAAACCAGGAGCCTAGAAACAGTTCCACTTACAGATACAAGCTTTGTTATAAGATAGAAGTAGCTTTAAAAGTCAGTGGTGAAAGGATGGACATTTTAAAAATGACTGTTGATTTGCAAATGATAAAGTCAGATTCTTTAACTCACACCATACACAGAAATAATGTTCTAGATGGTTTGGAAACAATTCTGAAGAGGAAAACTGAAGGAAAATTAAATACATTCACCATAGGTGGGTAGAGAATTCTCTTTAAAGACAAAAGTACAAACCTACAAGGAAAATGTTGATACAATTTCCACACTATTACGATATTTTGTGATAAAAGGTACTATTAACAGTGAAATAGCAAATAAATTGGAAGCATGTTGAAGTAACTTCCAAAAGAATGCTTTGCAAGTCACAAGAAATAAATGGGCAAAAGAACTCATACTTTTCCTGGTAGGTGTAGAAGTTGATACAGATTCTTTGGAAGTAAATTGACAGTGCCTGGTAAAGCTGAAAGGTGTGTACTTCATGATCCAGAAATGTCAAGAAAAGACCCTAGAAAATGCACAAGTACACAAAGAGTTGCGCACAAAGCTGGCCTTTTAGAGCCCTCTGGTGTGTTTAAAGGGTGTGAACAGGTGTGAATCAGGAACAGTTCACCCAGAGAATGAAGGTCCACCCAGAAGCTAAGGTGAATTGACCAGATTCAGTGATCAACGTGGGTAAGTATAAAGTATGTGGTAGAAGGGGGATATTGTATAAATGTAAATTGTATAAATATACAAAATCAAAAAAGCATTTTAGGAGTGATAACATAGGATAGGGATATTTACTGTGAGGAGGAGGAGATGGGAAGAGGAGTAAGTTTTAGGTGTATCATATGCTCTATGCTTTCTTTTTTTTTTCTGAATGATAGATTTTACTGGGCAAGGTATCCCTTGAGGTGGAGGCAGAGGATTATGAGTTGAGTACACCCTAGTTTTATATGTGAGACCTTTTCTCAAAACTAAATTTTTAAGAATTAAAATATATGGGGAGGTGGAGAGAATATGGAAGAAGTTGCAGGGTGGGGATCATGATCAGAATATAGTGTATGAGAAACTATATATTTCCAATTTAAAAGTAAAAACCTGGGCAGTGGTGGTGCCTGCCTTTAATCCTAGCACTTGGTAGACAGGCTGAGACAAGCAGCTTTCAGTGAGTTTGAGGCCAGCCTGGTCTACAGAGAGTTGCAGGACAGGACAGGGTTATACAGAGAAACCTTGCCTCTAAAAGCCAAGAAAAAAAACTAAATTATTTCTATGGTTTGTATTTAACACAGTTTCACAGTAAAAATTTTAATATAAAAATTAGAGGTTTGCACAGTACATGGTGTATAACCAAACAATAAAATGTCACTCATTTTTACAGTGATGTGCCTTTGTTATCATGTTAAAGGTGATGCACTTGACTAAGTGTCTAGAAACTTTCCAAACTGACTTATAGCTAGTTTCTGATAATCACAGCTATAATTTCCATATCTGAATTCCAAATCTTAGGAAGTTGCAGGCCCCCCCCCCCCAGGGCTTAGTTTTATCTTTTGAGATGCTATCTTACATCCTACAGTTGCTCAGGCTCTCTAGTAGCTAAAGAGGACCTTGAATTCTTTGTCTCTATCTCCTAGGTGCTTATGTCTCCTAGGTGCTTAGACCGTAGGCTAACTCCCCAGTCTAGGTCCAAACTTGTTCTGGAAGCAATGAAAAACTTATGCAATTAACATCACATACTGAATAGTAATCTTAATGTTGAAAGCATTTTAAACTAGCTAGGGCCCTTGTAACATTTCTTTACATGGTTCCCAAACCCACCTTCCTTTTAGCTTCTATTTTAAAAGCAATGTGATTTTCATTTTCTTAATATATTCCTTTTTCAGGGACAATGATTCTGCTCTCAGTGTTTTCCTCCTTAGGGCAGATGTAGCAGTCATCAAGCAGAGTCAGCCTTCATTGCATACATACATTCCCTGTGGAGGTAAAAAAATGTTTTTAGAATCTGCCTGATGCATATGCAGTGATACTGATTCTAAAGACAATTTCTATCCCAGGATAGCCCTTCTAAGACTTTTTTTTTTTCTGAGACAGGGTTTCTCTGTGTAACAGCCCTAGCTGTCCCAGAACTCACTTTGTAGACCAGGCTGACCTTGAACTCACAGAGATCAACCTGCCTCTGCCTTCTGAGTGCTGGAATTAAAGGCATGCTCCATCACTGCCTGGCATATTTTTAAAAGACCCAGCAATAAATATGTATAGATAACATGGAACATCATTATCGAGCATAAAACTTAACTCTAGAGGAGCTGCAGTGCAGCAACGACCCCATGAGCCGAAGAGACCTGTTGGAATGTTTTGGGGGTGGTGCAGGGGAACAGCAATACAACTTCCCCCTTTTCCCATGGAGACAACATTTGATCACAGGTGCCATCCTCAGTCTGGAGTTTTCCCCTACATCAACTTTCAGTATTGGGACCACACTAACGTAGCTGTGAGCAACTGGTTAAAACAGTAGAATGAGTTGTGAATTGGCTTAAAAAGCGGGCCTAACAATTTTCCTACTATACAAAAATCAGGTGTCTTCTAGGAGGCCAGTCTGCTGGGAAGTCATTCTGGAGAAAATAATCCTTAGCCAGGCAGATTTAAACAAAATACCAGTTGAGCTTCTGACCTATGGTTTCGTGTAGTCCAGGCATGCCCCAAACTCTGCATTATATCTAAGAATGATCTTGAGCTCTGGAGCTTCTTGATTCTTCCCTCTAAGTGGTGGGATTACAGGCATGTGCCACCACCCACAGTGCTGGAGATTGAAGGCAGGGCTTTGTGCATGCCGGGCTGGCACACTACCACTGAGTTAACATACCCAGCCATAACTTAATCCTTAGATTCAGAAGGGATGCTAGGCTGATTAAATTATACAAATGCATGCAAATTTAATTATGCTACAGTTAACTATGAGGTAATAGCAGTAAGAGATTGGCACAGGACACCAGAAAATGCAACCTTAAAGAGGTAATAACCGAAATATGATCTAAAGATGAGTGCCAGGTTGCTATGAGAATAAATTTTAAATGTAGGACATAGGAAATTTTCTTACTGCTTTTCTTGCGCTCTGAATAAGAGTAATTTTGCTTGGAGATGAAGCTAAAGGGAATGCATATAAATCAGTAAAATTAATTAAGGGCATACCTTGAGGTTGATTACCAGAAAAGCAGAAATGAGGAATGCCAAAATATAAATTAACAAATGAGGGCCAATGAGAAAAAGGGAATGAAAGCAGGCACGGTAGCACATACCTGTGTCCTCAGCACTCTGTGGCAGAAGGCAGGTGTGGCAATCTCAGTTTGCACTTGAGTGTCTTCTCGCTGGCACCTGAACTGTGGACCAGAGGAAGATTGGAGGTGGAGAACTGTCATGTGCAGTAAGGGCTAGATTTTCAGTTTGAAATTGCCCTATTGGCTGAAAAAGCTGACTAGTTAGGTGTGCTTTCTGACAGCAAACAAGGTTACCCTATAAGAAC
This sequence comes from Microtus oregoni, assembly GCF_018167655.1. Taxonomy (NCBI): domain Eukaryota; kingdom Metazoa; phylum Chordata; class Mammalia; order Rodentia; family Cricetidae; genus Microtus; species Microtus oregoni. The sequence goes on along the minus strand of NW_024543075.1, from coordinate 38,121,852 downwards.
AGTCCACTAGATGTCACCAAAAGCTCAGCAGTTCCTGCTATGCACCTGTACTGTAGCATTGGGGACAGGGCCTGAAGCATATGCCTGAGATGGTGCTGATGCCTTCCTTCTAGGTCTGATGAGATGAAATTAAGGCAAGTGGGCATCTTCAACTCTCCTGGGGTGAGTACTGGATAACTTGAAAATCAGAAATAAATACTAACGTTGATAGGGAAAGATGGGGAATTTATGCTAATTAAATTGGGTAACTACTTTGAAAAAAATCATATGTAAAGTGCATATAATTATATCATTGTTTGCCAAAATAAGTTCCAGGTCCACTAAGTTTTACTTTAGTTAGGAATCTCTTACAGGTTTAAGGAACTGTTTTTAAAATTATATTTATTTAGTATGAACACATGTACATGCCATGCCTATGGACATCAGAAGACAGCTTGTGGGAATCAGTACTCCTTCCATCATACTGGTACTGGGGATTAAACTTAGGTCATCAGGCTTGATAGCAAGTACCTTTCTTTACATGCTGAGCCATCTTAACCCTACAGGATTTTTCTTCTTATATGACAACATTTACTATCATAATCATTTTTCTTTTTCAAAATGTTTTAAAATTCATTCTTTTTTTTTTAGATGTATTTATTATGTATTCAGTGTTCTGCCTACATGTATCTCTGCAAGCCAGAAGAGGGCACCAAGTCTCATTACAGATGGTTGTGAGCCACCATGTTGTTGCTGGGAATCTCTTAACCACTGAGCCATCTCTCCAGCCCTAAAATTCATTCTTTGAGAGTTTGATACAACATGTTTTGATTGCATTTAGCCCAGTACCTAAAGTCTTCCCTGACCTTCCTCTTCTTTGCCCGGTGTTGTGTCCTCTTGTTTTTTAAATCTTTCAGGACAAAGTTTAGTAACATTAAAGCATTCACATTTTAATGCTAACCACCATTTATTTATTTATAAAACTATTTCATCTTGAAAAAATTATTTTCTTAAATGTAAAAAAAACCCAAAAGTTGAGAAGACACAGGTATAGTTTTATGTAATCAAATTTTGTAATCCAACAGGAGAGGGAAATGAAAGTTTTATACTAACATATTTCTATATAAAAATTTAAAACTCTCCATTTACTTAAGTTCACTAAACTTCTCATTATATGAATATCCTATTTTTATTAATTAAATTTATGTAGTATTTTACATTTAGACCACAGTTTTCCTTCCCTCTTCTCATCCCATTTCCTTCTCTCCCATTCTCTCCCTCCCCCACTCTGTTTCCACCCCCAATCCACTCCTCTGTTTCTATTCATAAAGGGACAGGCTTCCCATGGATATCAACAAAACATGACAGATCAAGTTGTAGTAAGGCTAAGCACCTCCCCATGTATTAAAGCTGGACAAGGAAATCCAATATGAGGAATAAGTATTCAAAAGCTAACCAAAGCTTTGGGGACAGCCCCTGCTCCCACTGTTAGGAATCCCAGAAGCAGACCAAGCTACACAACTATCATATATATTTTCATATATGGCATATATAGAGCTGGGGCTTGGTTGCCCCCATGAGGGCTTTCTGGTTGTCTGTTCAGACTCTGAGCTCCTTTGAGCTCAGGTTAATTGATCTGTGGGTTTTCTTGTGATGACCTTGACCTCTCTGACTCCTAAAATCCGTCCTCCCTCTCTGGAGCACTGTTACCTGGGCTCAACCTTATGTTTGGCTGTGGGTCTTTGCATCAGTTTCCATCAGTTACTGGATAAACCCCTCTGATGACAATTGGGTTTTGCGCCAATCTGCTCACAGGAAATGGCGAGTTCAGCTACCTATCCACTATTGCTGGGAGTCTACGCTGGTTTCATCCTTGCAGATCCCTGGGAGTTTTCCTTGCACCAGATTTCTACCTGACCTCAAAATGCACCCCCTTTCCCAGTCATCTCCCTCAGACTCTCCCTGACCAGTCCATCCACCCAACCTAATCTGTCATGTTCCCATCCCTACCCACCCCAAGTTCACCCACAATATCTTTTCTATTTCCCCTTCCCAGAAAGATCCAGGCATCCACTCTTGAACCCTCCTTGTTAACCTAAACTCTCTAGGTCTGTGGGTAATAGCGTAGTTATCCTTTACAGCTAATATCTGCTTATAAGTGAGTACATACCATATTCCTCTTTCTTGGTCAAGGTTATATCACTCAGGATGATTTTTTTCTAGTTCCATCCATTTGCCTTCAAATATCAGGATGTCATTGTTTTTAACAGCTGAGTCATACTCCACTCTGTAAGTGTACCATATTTTTTAGGCATTTCTTCATCTAGGGACATCTAGGTCATTTCCAGTTTCTTGCTATTACAAATAAAGTCACTATGAACATAGCTGAGGAAGTGTCCTTGTGGTATGATTGACCATCCTTTGGGTATATGCCCAAGAGTAATATAGCTGGGTCTTGAGTTAAATTGATTCCCAATTTTCTAAGAAACTGCCATATTTATTTTCAAAGTGGCTGATATGTTTGCATTTTCTGCCAGCAATGGAGGAGTGTTCTCTGGCTCCACATCCTTTCCTGCATAAGTTGTCATATGTGTTTTTGGTGAATATCATATTTTTTAATTTTATTTTTTTATTAAAAATTTTCACCTCCCATTTCCCTCTGTCTCCCTCCACTCCCCCTCCCCCTCCCTCTCCAGTCCTAAGAGAAGGCAGGGTACTCTGCCCTGTGGGAAGTCCAAGGCCCTCCCCCCTCTATCCAGGTCTTGGAAGGTGTGCATCCAAACAGACTAGAATCCCAAAAAGCCAGTACATGCAGTAGAATCAAATCCCAGTGCCATTACCATTGGCTTCTCAGTGAGCCCCCATTGTCAGCCACATGCAGAGAGTTCAGTTTGATCACATGCTCATTCAGTCCCAGTCCAGCTGGCCTTGGTGAGCTCCCATTAGATCAGTCACACTGTCTTGGTGGACGCACCCCTCACAGAACCCAGACCCAAAAAGATGAATATGGTATGTACTCACTCATTAGTGGATTCTAGCCATAAACAAAGGACATTGAGCCTATAGTTCATGATCCTAGAGAAGCTAAATAATAAGGTGAACCCAAAGAAAAACATATATTTATCCTCCTGGAAATTGGAAGTAGACAAGATCGTTGGGCAAAACTTGGGAGCATGGGGGGAAGGGGAGGATTGGGGAGAGCTTGGGGGAGTGGGATGGTTGAGATGGAGGAAAGGTGGATATGGGAGGAGGCAAGAAGATAATTAAGGGAGCCATTTTAGGGTTGGCATTGTAGGTTGGCTCTAGAGGGGTTCCCATGTGTCCAAGGGGATGACCCTTGGACAGCAGAGGAGAGGGTGCCTGAACTGGCCTTGTCCATAGCCACACTGATGAATATCTTGAATATCACCATAGAACCTTCATCTGGTAATGGATGGAGATAGAGACAGGGAGACCCACGTCGGCACACTGGACTGAGCCCTGAAGGTGCAGGTGAAGAGCAGAAGGAGGAATAAGATGAGCAAGGAATATCATATTTTTTAATTTTTTAGTTGTTTTAATTTTTTGTATAAGGTTTGCCTGTATCTTTCTTTGTTAGTGCACCATGTGCATGCAGTACACATGGGTGCCAGAAGAGGGCTTCGGATACCTGTGACTAGAATCACAAATGGTTGTGAGCTACCACATGGATGCTGGGAATTGGACCCAGGTCCTCTGGAAAAGCAGCCAGTGCACTAAACCACTGAGCAATCTCTCCAGTGTCCTAATGTATTCACTTCTATCTGGCTATAAGACTGTTCTTTTTGGTATTTTTTGTTTGGTTGGTTTTTACAAAATTGTGTACCTTTGTTGGCTCAACTAGGGACTGTTCTCAGAGCCTAGTAGCTTATTTCTTCAGAGCCAGCAAAATGGACTCTTTCTTGTCTGTTAATGCAGTCTTCTCTGACCATATTATAGCAGTCTTTACAATACTAACATAGTTATTTCCTATTCTATACAAGTTCACCTTGAATGTTCCCATTCAAGTCATGTTTATCATATGGAAAAACACAAAATTTGAGTGGTGATTTGATACTAAAACTTTGGTTGAGGATCAGAATTTTATGAGGATTTTCTACATTATATATAAGTGATCATTTTGTTTTGAAACGGGGTCTCATTTATCCCAAGCTATCCATGAACTCCCTGTGTAGCTGAGTATATCCTTGAACTTCTGATGACCTTGTTTCCACCTCTAGAGGGCTGGAATTACAGACGTGCCCCCACCACACCTGGTTTTATGCAGCACTGGGAATCAAACTCTGCTTTGTACATAGAAGATAAGCATTCTGCCAGCTAAGGTACATGCCCAGAATTTATCTGCATGTTGGTTTCCTGGCCACCTAGACTCAAATAATCACACAGAAACTATTAATTACAATACTGCTTTGTTGATGGCTCAGGCATATTTCTAGCTAGCTCTTATATCTTAACTAGCCCAGTTTCTATTATTTTATATTTTATCGTGAGGTTTGTGGTTTACCTGTAAGGTTCTGGTGTCTTTCTTCTTTGACAGCTACATGGTGTCTTCCTGACTCTACCTTCTTTCTCCCTGCATTCAGTTTAGTTTTCCCACCTAGCTCTATTCTGCCCTACTATAGGCCAAAGTAGTTTCTTTATTAATCAATGATAGTAAAATATATTCACAGCATACAGAGGGGAATCCCACATCAATGATGTGAAAATTCACACTACAGTATCACTACAATGCAGCTGCTCAGAGGCTTGAGATATAGCTCAACTGGTAGAGCTCTTGCTTAGCGTATGTATGACCCTGGGGTTCAACCCCCTATAACGCGTAAACCTGGGGTGGCAGCGTTCTGTCTAGTTCCAGCACTTGAGAGCTGTTGAGAGGATTAGGAGTTAAGATAGTGCTTACCACATAATGGACTCAAGGCCAGCCTGGGATAAAGGAGACTTTGTTCCAGAAAGGTGGGCCTTTTATGCTTAGTAGAAAGAAAAAGTACTAGTGGAAATTAGGCAACAAGTTTGTCCCTTTAAACCTATAATTTTCAGTTTGAGAAATGAGAGACTTGGGGACTAAAATCATTTTGATTTGTATGATTTCTAGATTTCCTTCCTGGCCCCACTATTAGAAATAACTAATATTTGTGAGCAACTTCTTTGAGCAAACAATGAGAAAATACCTAGTTTAGTGTTTACAATGACTCTAAAATAGGTGTCATTTTTATACCTACGTTACAGATAAGATTTAGGCCCAGAGAAGTAATTTCCCCAGGACTGAAATAGTGTTATTTTAGTAAACTATTGATGTCAGTCAGAATAATTGGTCTCTAGAGCCTGGAGATTTACTTGGCTATTTCATCAGAAGGTGCCTGTGCTAGAGCAGTCATGCCATGCATTTTGAGGGAGAGTGTCATGTTGTTTGAAGCTGCATGTGTACTCTAAGCTAGCTGACCTGTGAGTTTCTATGTCATTCTCCTGTCTTTACTCCCTACCAACTGTAGGTATGCTGGATTTTAGATCAGCCACTCTGTCTGTCTTTTTATATGGATTCCACAGAGCTAAGGTCAAGCAGGCTTGACAAGCACTTTTACCTGTTGAGCTACTTCACCTACCCTGGCCTCTACTTGATTATGTTTACCATGAACAACTTTTTCATGGCTTTTGTGTTGTCAGCACGGTAGTAGTTTAGACTACGAAATCTCACAGTAAATCTTGAATTGAATCTGAGATGTTTAAAGCTACAGTGAATCAGTTTGTAGACTGCTTGACTGCCATTGCACAAAGTCTGGGGTTCCATAACTTGCTCTGTACAAGTTTGGTGACAGATATCTGTAAACCTAGCACTCCACTACATAATAAGCTTGAGGCTAGCCTCTGGGATACCTGAGACCTGTCTCAAATGAATAAACAAAGAATATAGTAAATTTGTATTATCAAATAGAAAGTCAAGTTCATATTTGTTATGATGTGGAGAACACAGCTTTTATGATGCTTTTTGGTGTCATTTGTCTGGATATAAATTGAAACTTCTCCTTAAGTCTATCATGCTGATATTTGAATTTTCAAACTACTTCACAGTCATTAACCTATTGACTCCATTTATATAAGATATATATATCCTAATTTCCCCTTTGCATCAAGACACCATCTACTCTCATATGGTCCACTATCATATTTTTCAGTAACATTTACATATAAAACAATTTTGCCTCCTATCGAGTCTGTGCCAGAAAATTCATCCATTACAACACATTTTTGTGTTTTATCTCATTGACGCCACAGTTAGTATGTGGTTTGAGGCTTGGGAAAGTTGCTCATTTAGTAAGTTGCCTAGTATGCATAGACCCCTAGATTTGATCTCTTAACACCTCATGCACATGTACTCACCACATAAGAGTACTCATACCCATACACGTGTGTGTGCACACACACACATACACACAAAGCCTGAGAGAGAAAGTGTATAGTTATGGTTATCTATCAATCCATGGGAAATATTCTTATGATAATAATCAATATAGGTGTTTAGGTAATCCTGGAGTACATTTCTACTGCTCAGATGCTCAGTTTCTAAGAAAGTGTCCATCCTACCAAAGAAGAACAGAGGGCAGGGGCCTTTTGACAGGAAACCATATGTGTGCTTAGTGTTATCTTAAGCCACTCTTTACTCATGTAGTGAACATTAGCACCTTATACAGCTTGAGCATTATTCAAAAGGCAAAAGTGCAGCCAAGGCACTAATTTTGTCTCCATTTCAGTATTTCTCATCCCAGTGAAAAACAACACAACAAAATTGTAATTCAAATTATGTGTAAGACTGAAAATGAAACACTTGGCACTGACAGCAGAAACAAGCAAACAGAAATTTGCTTTGTACTAGAAAAATTGAAAACTAGAAATGAACCTAAAGAGAATAAAGAAGTGAAGTAGGATTTTGATAAATTTGTGTGTTTAGTCTTTTATGGTGCAATGCAGTATTTTTGATATAGAAGTCTAAAAATACACCATAACAGAGAGTATAAAAAGAGGCAGGTAGATTATAGGTGGAGACTGTTTCTTTGTTTCCCAGCCTCCTAGACCCAAAATAATTACATAGAAACTATTTAATTGCCATACTGTTTGGACAATAGCATAAGTGTATTTCTAGCTGGTTCTTATATCTTAAATTAACCCATTTCTATTAATCTGTGTATTGCCATGTAGTTGTAGCCTATCAGTAAGGTTCCATCTGGTGTCTAGTGTCTGTCTCCTGTGGCGGCTTCATGGCTTCTCTTTGACTCTGCCTACTCTCTCCTCCTCTATCTGTTTGGAATCACCCCCTGCCCTATTCTGCACTTGCAATAGGCCTAAAGCATCTTCTTTATTAACCAATGGTTTTTGCAGCATAAAGGGGGGAATCTTAAATCACCTCTCCTTTTCTGTCTAAAAAAGGAAGGTTTTAACTTGAACATAGCAAGGTTACATACAACAAAACAGTTATCAAGCAAGAATTATAGTTACAATATTTATGTCTCTTATCTTTTATCATAACCAAGGAAAATTATATTACTATCTATTCTTCAGCTCCATCAAAGACTGCAGAAGAGTATAATATTACCCAAATAAACAGGAAGTGCATTGTAAGCAACTTCGAAAACTCTAGAAATGACAGAGACATATTACTGCCTGGACAGTCACCCAAAGTTCTTCTGTAACATTGAGGCATCCATCTTCAGCCTACAGGCCCATAGTATCCAGCAGACTTTTCCATGATGCAGGAAATTTCAAAGACAGGTCTGCCAATATTGGCAGTTTGTCAGTCACTTTCTTCTGTGTCCTGCTGAATGTCTGGAACCCTAAAGGACTGTCTCACCTTTTGGCAAGTTCTGTAGTCATTTTTCTGTGGGTTCTGTGTGTCCAGTTCATACATCAAGCAGTCCAGGCAAGAGCAGTTTCTTGCCCAAATGACTAGCAAACTCCATAAAGAGCCTCTTCAATGCCCTTCATCCTCTTGTAGTAGATTGGTGCTTCCAGGAGCAGATGGGTCTCATTGTCATGAAAAGTCCTAAGTTCCTAAAATATTTTAAATGCCATATTCTGTAGTCTTTGAAAGGTTTGAAGAATAACTATCTGAAATATATCTCTGTACATCTAGGAAACCTAACTAACATGACACAACCTTGACTATTGTAGAGAACTATTAACATATATTTCTTAATTATATATTATCTTTTTAAATGAGCTACACAAACACAGTACCTTAATCAAGAGCATAAATATATATGTAACAAAATTGGCCTTAATTTTGCATATCAGTAGACCAAGATTCATACCAATGCAAAAGATTCATCTCTATAACATACATCCCTTTAAATGTAAACAAACATTTATAAACAATGTTTGGGAATTTGGGTATAGTTCTCTCCAAACTGCTTCCTGCTTTTTGTTAGGTGAAGTTATTTTGGGGTTTATGGAGACCTTTCAGGGGGTCTTGTTTCATTGAACCACATTAGTCTAGAAGGAATTCACACGTTCTCATCCTCTGTGGAAATAAAAACAGAACCTTTTTTTTTTTCCAAAGCAGCATATCTTTAGACCCAAATTTTGAAGTCAAGATACCTTGTGTGTGTGTATGTATGTGTGTGTATGTATGTATGTATGTATGTATGTGTATTGGTTTATCTTAGAGCCCATACAATGAAGTGTCTCTCTGTACGTAGCTCATTCACAGTCAAAAAATTCAAAGCCGGGCGGTGGTGGCGCACGCCTTTAATCCCAGCACTCGGGAGGCAGAGGCAGGCGGATCTCTGTGAGTTTGAGACCAGCCTGATCTATTAAGAGCTAGTTCCAGGACAGGCTCCAAAACCACAGAGAAACCCTGTCTCGAAAAACCAAAAAAAAAAAAAAAACAATAATATACATAATCCAGACTCTCTGCATATATTCCATCTTATGTGGCTTATTTTTCTTACTCTATTACTTTTTTTTACAAATTTAATATTCATTTTATTTTCTTTACTCCTTTAATCTATGACTGTCTGTACTCTTTTATATTAAAACTGTCTATACTTTTTTTTTCTCTCTCTCTCAAGCATACATAAATTTATCCAACACTGTGACCCATTTAGAGGTTTTTTCCATCCATCTAGAATTTTCTTTATTGTGTGTGTATCTGTAGTTAATTTTTGACCAGGAGCACTTTTTTATCTTTTAAATGCTAAGTGGACCAACTCTTCGGTTGCCTCCACCCAGTCCAACATGGCAGAGGCATGTTTACTGCCTCTGAGAGCTGTATATATTACTCCAGCTCCAGGGTTGCAGTGGGTCTATGTCTTCATTAAGCAATTTGTAACAAACTGCTCACAGCCCCCATTTAAATGCTTGGCATCTGGAAAGAGCCACTGCTGTTCATGCAACTAGAACAAACCAGGAAGCTGCCATTTTAAAACCTGGAGGATTTTTGCTGCTAATGCTAAATCAGGAAGACCTCTCTTAAAGAGGCCTCAGCACCCCTGCTTGCTGCCAGCAAACAGAGCCCATGGTGGGAGGGGGAGAGATGCAGTTACTAAGAAGCTTTGCTTGGCTCCCGTTTTTTTCATGGGTCTAAAAGCCCTCTGTCTTTTTTTAAAGCTTTTTTAGGCTCTGTGTGGATGTACATTGCTGAACGTTGGACATGAGTCTGTAGGCAGAGGCTGCTTGTTCGTTTCTGGCCATCCAGGCCTGAAATAATTACACAGAAACTATATTAATTGTAATACCGCTTGGCCTATCATAGATGACTATCTCTTAACCTATGGTGGATCTCTGAGTTTGAGCCCAACCTGGTAAACAAAGGAAGTTGCACGACAGCCAGGGCTGCATAAAGAAACCCTGTTTAGAAAAACAAACAAAATTAATAAATATTTTAAGAATATTTTGAAATACTGAAATTGCAGATTAAGAAAATTAGCTTTTACCCAATGGATCTTGTAGCCTTAGTTAGTCCAGGAATATTTTTTAAAATATTTTATTGTTTTTATTGAGCTATATATTTTCTCAGCTTCCGTACCTTCCTCCCCCCTCCCCTTCTACCCTTTTCTATGATCCCCATGCTCCCAATTTACTCAGGAGATCTTGCCTTTTTCTACTTCCCTTGTATATTAGATCCAAGTATGTCTCTCTTAGGGTCCTCATTGTTGTCTAGGTTCTCTGGGATTGTGATTTGTGGGCTGGTTTTCTTTATGTTTAAAAACCACTTATGAGTGAGTATATGTGATAATTGTCTTTCTGGGTTTGGATTATCTCACTCAATATGATGTTTTAGGTTGTTTCCAGGCTTTAGCTATAGCAAACAGTACTGCTGTGAACAAAGTTGAGCACATGTTCTTGAGGTACAGTTAAGCATCCTTTGGATATATACCCAAAAGTGGTATTACTGGGTCTTGAGGTAGGTTGTTTCCTAATTTTCTGAGAAATAGCCACACTGATATCCAAAGGGGCTGTACCAGTTTGCACTCCCACCAGCAATGCAGAAGTTTTCCCTTTAACCCACAACCTCTCCAGCATAAGTTGTCATGGGTGTTTTTGATCTGGGCCATTCTTACAGGTGTAAGGTAGAATCACAAAGTTGTTTTGATTCACATTTCTCTGATGGCTAAGGATGTTGAGCATTTCCTTAAGTGTCTTTCGACCATTTTAGATTCCTCTGTTGAGAGTTCTCTGTTTAGTCTGTACCCTGTTTTTATTATTGGATTATTTGTTCTTTTGATGTCTAATTTCTTGAGTTCTTTGTATATTTGGAGATCAGCTCTCTGTCAAATGTGGGGTTGGTAAGCATCTTTTCCCATTCTACAGGCTGCTGTTTTATCTTGTTCACCGTGTCCTTTGCTTTATAGAAGCTTCTCTGTTTCAGGAGGTCCCATTTATTAAGTGTTTCTCTCAGTGTCTGTGCTACTGAGGTTATATTTAGGAAGTGGTCTCCTGTGCCAATGCGTTCAAGTGTACTTCCCACTTTCTCTTCTATAAGGTCCAGTGTGGCTGGCTTTATGTTGAGGTCTTTGATCTATTTGGACTTGTTTTTGCATGGAGATAGAAATGGATCTATTTTCATTCTTCTACAAGTTGATATCCAGTTATGCCAGCACCATTTCTTGAATATACTTTCTTTTTTCCATTTAATATTTTTTGCTTCTTTGTCAAAAATCAGGTGTTTGTAGGTGTGTGGATTAATATCTGGGTCTTCAATTTGTTTCCGTTGGTCCTCCTGTCTGTTTTTATGCCTTTATTGTACAGGATTGTTTTGGCTATCCTGGGTTTTGTACTGTCCTTTCAAGATCTGTTAAAAATTTTGTTGGGATTTTGATTGAATATGTAGATGGCTTTTGGTAAGATTGCCATTTTTCTTATGTTAATTCTACCTACCCAAGAGCATGGGAGATCTTTCCATTTTCTGGTGTCCTCTTCAATTTCTTTCCTCAAAGATTTAAACTTCTTGTCATACAGGTCTTCCACTTGTTTGGTTAGAATTACTCTGAGATATTTTATGCTATTTGTGGCTATTGTGAAGGGTGATGTTTCTCCGATTTCTTTCTGGGCCCATTTATCATCTGTGTAAAGGAAGGTTACTGGTGGTTTTAGTTTATCTTGCATCCTTCTACATTACTGAAAGTGTTTATGAGTTGTAGAAGTTCCTTGATAGAATTTTTGGGGTTGCTTTTGTAAACTATTGTATCATCTGCAAATAGTGAACGTTTGACTTCTTCCTTTCCAATTTGAATCCCCCTGATCTCCTTTCGTTGTCTTACTGCTCTAGCTAGAACCTCAAGAACTAACTGAATAGATATGGAGAGAGTAGACAACCTTGTCTTATTCCTGATTTCAGTGGGATTGCTGTGAGTTTCTTTCCATTTAGTTTGATGTTGGCTGTTGACTTGTTGTACATTGCCTTTATTATGTTTAAGTATGTTCCCTGTATCCCTGCTCTCTCCAAGACCTTTATCATGAAGGGGTGTGAATTTTGTAGAATGGTTTTTCAACATCTAATGAGATGATATGTGGGTCATTTTCAGTTTGTTTATATATTGTGGATTACATTGGTAGATTTTCATATGTTGAAACATCCCTGCATTTCCAAGATGAAGCTGACTTGATCATGGTGGATGATTTTTCCGTTGCGTTCTTGGATTCTGTTTGCCAGTATTTTATTGAGTATTTTTGCATCAATGTTTATGGGTGAGATTAGTCTGTAATTCTGTTTCTTAGTTATGTCTGTGTGGTTTGAGTATCAGGTTAATGTAGTCTCATAAGAAGAGTTTAATAATGTTCCTTCTATTTCCATTGTTTGGAACAATTTGAGGAGTATTAGTGGAAGCTAAATAAGAAGGAGAACCCAAAGAAAAATATATAGGCATCCTCCTGAATATTAACCTTCAATCAGGTGACGAAAGGCGACAGAGACAGAGACACACATTGGAGCACCGGACATAAATCTCAAGGTCCAAATCAGGAGCAGAAGGAGAGAGAGCACGAGCAAGGAACTCAGGACCGCGAGGGGTGCACCCACACACTGATTTCAGCTTTCAATTTGATTTTCTGTTGTCTAGACCTCCTGGGTGTGTTTGCTTGTTTTTGTTCTAGAGTTTTCAGGTGTTCTTAAGTCTCTAGTGTGGGATTTTCCCAGCCTCTTTGTGTAGGCATTTAGTGCTATGAACTTTCCTCTCAACACTGCTTTCATTGTGTCCCATAAATTTGGGTGTGTTGTGTGGTCATTTTCATTGAATTTTAGGAGGTCTTCTATTTCTCTCTGTCTCCTTTTTTTTTCCCCTAGCCCAGGACTTGGGCGGCAGGCACTCATCTGGTGTTCTGTGAAAAACAGGTGTAGTCCTTTCCTAATCACTTCCAATGACTCCATCTGGGGAGAGAACTCAGTTACTATTAAGAGCAGCCACAGCAGGAAGTGCTGTGTTGGTGATCAAAGATAGGTTTCTATATTTATTGTGACTGGTCAAGTTGGGAGGCTAAGTACTCTCTTTCTCCCTCAGATATTAGCTGCATTTAGTTTTCTCTTATCGTTAATTGAAAAACAATTATACATTCAGGAACAGTGTCACAACTAATAATTAAAAGTGTAATCACAGCCAGGTGGTGGTGGTACATGCCTTTAATCCCAGCACTTGGGAAACAGAGGCAGGCGGATTTCTGTGAGTTCGCGGCCAGCCTGGTCTACAAGAGCTAGTTCCAGGACAGGCTCCAAAGCTACTGAGAAATCCTGTTTCAAAAAAACAAAAACAAAAAAACAAACAAAAGTATAATCACTAGACCAACGTGACCAAAAAGGTAAACATTACCTGTCCCAAAGGAAACACCTCTCCCTTCCTGGATGGAATCACTTTCTTGATTTAAAAACAATTAAGTTCTTTTCTCTGTATTGAATTGTTGTGCCCAAGTTGAGACCCCAGAGTTACCACCGGAATCCAGTCAAGTCCAGAATGCAAAAGCAGGGTTTATTTTTTTCCAGCTAGCTGGGAGCTCCCCCATTACATGCTACGCCGTGCACTGGGGAGAGCTCCCGATCCTCATTTGGGGTTGACATATATAGGCAAAAACCACAAGCCAGGTTCATTTAGGATGGGGGGGGGTGCTAAATGAAGGATGTGGGCTACTTCTGCATACCCCCTTCCCTCTTTAAGCGGCTATTTTTGCTTCTGTGCATGCCCCCAGCCCCGAGCAGTTACTCCTGCTTCTGCCTACACCACAAAGCTGAGTGTCGACAGGTGGCTAGCTGCTAGGAACGTTTTTGCAGAGGTTCCTGTTTTCAACTTGCTCTTGATGTTTCAGAGTTCTTGAATCCAGGTCCTCATCAAGCAAAGTTTTTTAAAATTTTCCATGTTCTTACATAATAATGCAATTTTACTTTTAAGTATTATAGTTTGCTCAAGGACAGCCTGGAAACAAGAGCATCCAAGGGATGCTCTGAAACCGTGGAGCTTGTAAAGGGAGTCTGTGAGGAAAACTACTGAGGAATGTGGAAGAAAACTAAGGCTATTCAGAAGCCAACTTATTTGGACTGATTTCTTACCATAAAGTACTTCTGGATACCTCCCCCTATTTTTCCTAGCTAAATTAAACAACATTAAGGGAAGAAAAATACACATTTAGTACCAAAAGCTTAAAGTTACAATGAATATAAAATAATATTAGAATTTGGTAGTAATCTATCACGACTACATTTTTACAAGGAACCTTCTTTTGTCTCATACCACTGTGGCTGAATGAAGATTAACATGTAACTCTGGTTGAGTCCAAGATGCTGCACTTCTAACCAGTTCCAGGTAATGCCCTGTGGCTTAACCCTGCGTCAGTGAGTTGCAAGTCATATGGCCTTGTGCAAACCCAACTAATATAGTCACATGTATGCAACCCTGCTGCTTGTGTGCTTTCCCCTTCCCCTCTGCCTCTGTATTTCTCTACTGGAGTCCCTTCCTCCCTCACTGTGTTCTTTACTCATTTCTTCTTCCACACATCTGTAATTTTGATGCTAGGATTCAATAATGCCATCGATTTCCTAACCTGGCTCTCCTCTAGCACTCAGCTCCACAGAGTTCAGCTTTGCATTCAGAAGGCTTCTTTAAGTGAAGTCACACGAGGGGAGTGATTTCTGAAACCCAGTTAGTTTCCACGAGTGTTGCTGCACTGACTGTCATAGGGAAACAGTTTGGTGCAGGGAGATTCTCCTTAAGTCATACCAAGTGACATCAGTGTGTAAGACAGATCTGTGCACTGAAGAGAGGGCAGTCACATGATCTTTGAAAATCTCAGCACTGTCCCCAGAAGAGGGAGGCATTGAGTTTTTTCTTAAAATTTTCCTCTTCTAATCACTTTCTGGAGAGTGAGTCTTAAAAATCCCAGTTACTCATAAGAGGCAGTAAGGAACATAGAGATTACATTTTACAGACTCAAAATTGCGGCAGTATTGAAGGACAGAAAACATCTGAAGACTGACAATCCCAAAAAATTCTGTGACACTATTTTCAATGTGAAAATTAATAAATGTTGAGCTCCACGTTTGGTTTTATTTATTAATTATAAGTTATTAAATCTTTATAAAAATTGGTTTTATTGTCACTCAGTAAGAATAATAAATTCTGGCTGAAATGATGGCTATGGGAATGGAACTCCTCCAACCTCTATACGGAGCATTGTACAAATCTATGTACTACTTTAATTTAAGGTATGTACTATTGTTTTTACTAAAACCTAGCTGACAGGAAAACAAACACATTCAGACCTGGAAGTCAGTGGTCCCAAAACTGTAGAACTGATTTAGCTCAAGGTGCTTTGACCCCAGAGCCTGTCATTTTAACCACTGTAGTGCTTTGGGATTCAATAAGGCCTAGAGGTTTTCAGCATAGTGAGGACATATGAGAGCAGGCCTACGTCTGGTGTATCTTGTTATTTTCACTCTACCTTAGGCCTTGTGCTTTTGCTACTGCTCGATATATTTTATGCAAATAAATAAGAACTCTACAGGATGTATCAAGCAGTTTCAAATGGAAAAAATTGGACTTCAGTTACCTAAAGTTTCATTAGAGACATAAAATTTCTATGTCTTGAATAGAGACATAGGAAATAAACAGCCAAGATTTCCAACCAAATTATTCTGTTCCTCTTTGCCATTAAAACTTTATATTTTGAGCTCAATTAATAGATTCCTGGGTTTGATTGCCAGCCCCTCCCTAGGCCAGGATGTTGTGGTGAGACACAGAATCCCAGCACTCCTGAAGTAGAGAAAGGGAAATTGGAAGGTCAAGGTCAGCTTGGACTACTTAGAGAGTTGGAGACCAGCTAAGAGTCCTGAGAGCCTGTCTCAGAAAACAATAGCACACATTTCACATCTCTCTAACTTCCTGGTAAGACTGAGTTTCAAACTAAGGGGGTGGTTCCATGATTGATTGTAATTCTTGAAAATTCTGTCCACTGTAGATTCTCTTAACACCTCACTCAGCTCAGCAGCTGCTTCCATGTTGCTTTTCTGGTGTCCAGGTAACAACTGGGTCAGACATTTTTCTGGGTTTGTAAGTAAGGGTGTTTGTGGGTGAAATTAACATTTGAATTGGTAGGCAGAGTTAAATACTGTCTCCTTTTGTTGATGGGTCTCTGCCCTTTTGAGTACCTGAATAGAACAAAATAGCTGAGGTTAAACAGGAACTTCTGCTTCTAGACTTGAGCTAGGATACCAGCTTTTCCTGCCTTCTGATTCCAGTTAGAGCATAGTTTTTGAATCTCACCAACTGCTAGCTTTCAAGCTCGAGTTTATACCATTGACTCTCCTGGGTTTCCAACTTCTACTGCAGACATTATAACTGGTAACTAACCTTATAATGAGGTGATCCAGTAAGTCTCTTTGTTCCTATTTGTGTTTGTCTGTGCTTTAATGTTTGTGTATGAATCTGTTCATAGATGTATATACATTTCCATGTCATTTATGTATATATAAATGTGTCCATATGTTATTTCTCTCCAGAAATCTGACTAATACAGTTTTTACCAACTAGAGAAATTTGTTAGTGATACTTCGAGCCTATACTCAAAATTAAGAAAAGTTTAACAAAGAGATAAGAAGTTCTAATAATATAGTACGTAATAGAAAGACAAGAAAACAGAATGTTAACGTTCTGCCACATGAGATTTCAAATGGAAAGTTGAGCTTAAATGTATTGGGAAATTGTTGTTTAAAAAAATATACTACTACAGAAACAAAGGAAGAAAAAAGATATGCAGATGGATACCGGGGAGATTGTAGAGGGAGTTATCTGATCATCTCAGATATTAAAGACCAATTTAAAGATGAAAGAACATGAAACTAGACTGCCCTTGAAGAGGGACTTATGTGACTGAAATGGAAATAAAAGAGAAACGTGTAAGAATTTTTCCCATAAATGTTACATTCAAGTATTTGCTAAAATACAACAGCAAAATATTGTGTGGTGGAAAGGGGTGGGAGCTTTCCTTTTAATGATAGGTCTAACAGGTCCAGAGCAGGGCCTGCTTGAGCACCCTGCTTTAGTGTGTAGCACGAGTAATAAAAACCCAGAGACAGATATTAGTGTTCAGTCTGAAGATCAGAGAAGCAAAGCAGCCAGACACTGGCTCTTACCTTTACCTCAGACTGAAAATGGTGAGATCCTGTCTCCACAAATCCTGAAGATTCCACACCCACACTCCACAGAGTTCCTGTTTCTTCCCCTTTATATTCCCTCTCTTGACCCAGTCATATCTCTCCTGTCTCCACCTACCTGGTAGTTACTCAGATTAAAGGTGTGTGATCCTAAGTGCTGGGATCACCGTTGTGTGAACTCTGTTTCTCTTTTAGACAGATTGAGTCTTGTGTAGCCCAGGGTGATCTTCAATTCACAGACATCCACCTGCTTCTGTCTCTCGAGTCCTGGGATTACAGGCGTGTATCACCATTCCCTGGCCTGTATGGCTGCTTCACTCTCTGATCTTCAGGCATGTTTTATTTATTAAAACACAAGTAATATATCGCTATGCTAGTGCTTTCTAGAACACAGAGTAGACCTCTATCTCCTGATCCAGAATGATCTTCTCTTCCCAGCTAAATACTGGACTGTGTCATGTTACAAAGACCCTGGGAAGAGGACAGAAGTATAGTTGTGGGGGTAGACTTCATAGAGTCCCAGCAAGAGACTTACATTCCACCATTTTTAGAGCTTATAACTCCTAGAAGTTACAAATATGCTTATATTTAAAGTTCAGTCACTCAGCACTTGTTTAACTACACGGCCTGTTTTTAATAACGTTTAGGCAATTGGCATGCATAGGTACCAAATATAGGATAATCTCTTTGGATACTTGAAGAATCCCAGTGACTGGGCTAGGAATTGAGGATAGGTTCAGATTTAGACAAGAAGTTTCCAAATTGGGAGTCACAGTTCTTATCAACTATCAGATGGACAGTAAACATGAGATTCAGACTTTGGGATCATGGATTCTTCTATCTATTTATTCTGCTTTTATAGGCCAGTTTGTATTGTCAACTTTATTGACATGAACTATAGAGATTTTTGGGAAGAGGGAACATCAGTTAAGGAATTAGCACAATCATATTAGCCTATGCTCATGTCTATGAGCAATTATCATGATTGATGATTGCTATGGGAGGACCCATCCTATTGTGGATGGCACCACTCCTAGGCAGAAAGGCCTAGGCTGTGTGAGAAAGCTAGCTGAGGCTGAGCCAGAGAGAGCAAGTCAGTAAGTGTCCTACCTCTGCGAGACCTACTTCAGTTCCTGCTAGAGTTCCTACTTTGATTTTCCTTGTGATAGACAGTTGCCTGGGGTGTCGGCTAAAATAAAGCCTTTCCTCTCCAAGTTACTTTTGCTCGGGATGTTTTATCACAGCAGCAGAAAGGAAACTAGAACATTGCTCTAGAGCAGAGGTTCTCAAACTTCCTAACGCTGTGACAATTTAGTAAAGTTACTCATGCTGTGCTTACCCCAACCTTAAAATTATTTTCATTGTTTTTGATAACTGTAATTTTACGACTGTTGTGAATTGTAATGTAAATTGTAACAAATATATGTGGTATTCAGTGGTGTGGTGAAGATAAATAAAATCAGAATAGGAAAGATTGGTTATTGGGAGGCTGTTATTTTTTGTATGTTGTCAGGGAAGTTCTCTCTACGGTTGCACTTGAACAGAAATGGAAGGAATTGTGAATGAGAGTCATTCTGTGTTGGACTTGAAGGACAGCCCAGTATAGGGTGATAGCAATGCCTAGGCTAAACACAGTGAGTAAAGAAGCATGAAGAGAGATCACAAGAGGTAGAGCAGCAAGAGATGCACCGCTTCCAAGCCTTGGTTTCAGTCTGAGACTGCAATCTTGGAGGGTTTGACCAGGGAAGTAACACCAGCTGACAAGATTTGGTATGACTTGAAAGCTTACTGTGGACTGTCACATAAAGACTAATCTTGGCATGGGGAAGGTAAAGTTAAAAGAAGGAAAAGAAGCTGGGAGTAAATCAGAGTAGACTGCGAAAGAGTTGTCTGTGGCATAGACCAGGCTGAACGAGTGAGTTAGGAGCAAGGCAAGCCCAAGCCATTCTGAATACTGTACAGCTGGAGGGATTTGCTGTAGACTGGATGTGGAGCATGGGGTGGAGACTGAACGTTCCTGCCGGGGACCAGCAGAGCACCATGGCACACGATTTATCTTGCCTTCTGTTTTTACTTCTAAATATTTCTAAACCCTTCTGACTCTGCTAAGAACACAGGTACTGAACTGTGGCATTCACCTTCCTTACTGCCTCTATTAGGCTTTTTCCAGTTCTGCTACAAGCATTAGAGATGTACTTTCTGTCTTAAAATAAGTTCTAATTTAAATGACTTCCATTATGTTTTGAAATGTATATCAATCTAAGGAAAAACAATACTCTGTAGAACTTTGTAGCACTTTTCCCCCTAAGTATGGAATTGATGCTTAGGGACTTGTATGATCACTGAATGAATATGGACGCAGAAACCCTGATGGAGAATGTTCCAGGAAAATGAACGTGTGTTTCCATAGCAATAAACCAACAAACAAATAAAAATAGGTGTTTCAGAATTCTTTTCTAGCATGTCACTAGGAAGTTTAGTAACTCCTACTGAGAACGTAAAGAGCACAAAATCCACTGGTGAAGTATATGCCATCTGCTCATTACACTGTTTCTAATTCAGGCCAGTGTGTATAGAAAGGAGCTGAAGGTAGCATCACTGTATCCTTGGGTCGGACCAAAGGAATCTCACTTTGCTGCTGTATTGTGGCTGTTACATGGATGCCTGCTCTTCCACACCCCAACAGGAGCTGATTAGCACTCCGGTGCCCTATTTAGGCTTTCTAACTCCAGAGAGAAGCTATTTTGAAAAGTGAAAAGATTACACTCTGATAATAGAGCCTTATACATGTGGATGGTTCACAGAGGATTAAAAGAGCAGATTCAGAATAAATGTAGCCTGCACCTGATGGAGTGAGGGTGAATCACCTTGCACCAACTAGCAGGACATTAGATAATTAATATGTTAATCCACATTGTATTAATAAATTATGACATTTTGTGCCCTACAAATATGTACAATTGTAGTTAAAGGTGTTTTTTAAGTACAAGCATCCTAAGAAGGAAATATTAGGCAGTTGTGTCTCTGCTTTGGTTTCTACTGTGGTCAAAGAGGAAACTGAGTGTAACCTGGTGAGAACAGTGGCAGCTTTAGTGTCCCTTAGTGTGTACCATTTGTATGTGTGTCTGAGTGAAAACTGGAGCCTGGCCTAGGAAAATTAAGTACATTTAAGATTTTAATATCTTTTTGTAGTGCTGGAACTGAACCCAAGGCTTTGGCCAACTTTTTGCTTTATTAAAAATTAAATTTATAATATAAAGTTATAAGGTTATTTAAAAAAGTTATAAAAAGTAAAAGTTATAAAGCTAGTACAGAAATCTACTGTGCCCCTTATACTATTTTCCCTGAGGTTAACATCCAATATTACTTTGTAGCATTTGTCACAACTAAGGAACTAATGTTGAGGCATTGCAAACTCTACAAATGATTTTAAGTTTAGGTTTCTCTCAGTGATAGACTACTGAGTCATGATCTGTAATCTGTATTTGTTGGTTTTGTCTGATTTAGTGTTGTCTTTTTCCAAAATTGTCAATGTTTCTTCATAATTCCTTTACAGCTAGGAAGAACTAAGCTAGTCTCAGTATTAGTAGGAGGAAGTTTTATGAGCTGAGGCAATGACCAGCAGAAAATCATCGATGTCCTACCCAGGATTTGAGCCCCAAATTCCAGTGCTGTCTGGATGGTAGAAGTGATTAGGGTAACTCTCACCTCCACCAAGTTGATTTGTATATTTCCCTCCCTCCCTCCCTCTCTCCCTCCCTCCCTCTCTCAACCCTCTCCCCTTCTTTCTTGGAGGCAGGGTTGGTGTAGCCCAGACTAGCCTCAGACTCCTGATCCTCCTGCCTTCACCTTGTAAATGCTGGAATTAGCGGCGTGAATCATTCTTGGATCCCTTCCTTTCTCCCACCATGTATGTTAAGGTTTACTTACTTTTATGTGTATGACATCAATTAGAGTTAGTTATCTGAAAGGAGGGAACCTCAATTGAGAAAATCCTCTGTAAGGTTAGTCTATAGGCAGGCCTGTAGGGCATTTTCTTAATAAGTGATTGATGGGTAGTACTATCCCTGGGCTAGTGGTCCTGGGATCATTAAGAAAGCAGACTGAGCAAGCCATGGGGAGCAGGCCAGTAAATTGAATTCAAAAGAGAGTATTGGATTCGCTGCAACTTGCATTATAGATGCTTTGTAGCCATCACGTGGGTGCTGTGAACTGAACCAGTGTCCTGTAAGAGCAGCCAGTGCTCTTAGCCTCTAAGTCATCTCCCCAGGCCCATATCTGAATATTGTTGTAGAAAGAAAGCTAACATGCACCCATGCCTCTTCTCTGAAAACCATACACAGAATGCTTTCTTTATATTTCTTTAGTAAAGAAAGACACATGAGACAACTAGTTGGTAAAAATAAAAAAGTCTCAGAACAAAAAGCCATCACAAAGTTTAACAAAAAAAAATTTTAAAAAAAAAGCACATGTGACTCTTTTCAGCCCCCCACCCCCAAATTTTGATTCAGTAGGTCTTCAGGGGGAATCATGGCTTCACATCAAGCAGGTTATCAGGTGGCATTGCTGGCCCACAGATCAGTTTGAGAAATGCTCCCTTATGGTATAATCTGTGTGGAAAAAAACAAAACAAAACCCTTGCATTCATGCTTGTTTCTCTTAACTTGCCCATTTTATGAATAATAGTTATTTTTCCTAAAACCTCCAAAGATAATCAATGGTGTTTTATTTGAGGATCATAAACTCAAGTCTGAAAATGAAGGAAACAATATGTCTAACCTGTTTCAGTTCCCCTATTACTGTTTTCTCTCATGTGTTCACATTTGTGTTGTTTAGCTTGTGACAGCACCTTCCATTGGCTTCTTATAGCCTTCAACCATGACCAATTCCCTCATCTTTGAAACCTTCTGTCTCTTCAGATAACAAAATTTGTCCAACTCAGTTTGTAAATTTCACACTCCAGACTTTAATTCATCCATTTCTCCAAAGGTTCTTGGTGCCTTCAATATTTTTGTATGTGATATTTTTCTCTTTGTTCTGATTTTATAAAAGTGCAATCTCAGCTGGACAAGTATTTTAGGATTTCAGTCCCAGCCCTTGGGAAATTGAAGCAAGAGGTATATTAATGATAGTTCAATGCCATCCTAGCCTACATGGTGAATTCCTTGCCAGCCTGGTCTACAGGAGGCATTGGCCCCACACCCCCACCACACCACCACCACCAACAAAAAGGTGAATGAAGAAGGTGACAGTAAGGAAGCAGACAAACAATCTCATTCTATTAAAGTAACCACTGTGAGTTTTGAACACATTTTACCTGGGATTCACAAAGAAATTTCATGTATTTGAAATCATAAAATTGGCCGGGCGGTGATGGCGCACCCCTTTAATCCCAGCACTCGGGAGGCAGAGGCAGGCAGATCTCTGTGAGTTCGAGACCAGCCTGGTCTACAAGAGCTAGTTCCAGGACAGGCTCCAAAACCACAGAGAAACCTTGTCTCGAAAAAAAAAAAAAAAAAGAAATCATAAGATAGTCAGGAACTAATATTTTCCAGTTTTATTTTAAAAGAAATATTTGTCAAAACTTTCCATATTGTGTTGGTGAGATAGCTCAGGAGAAGAAAACACTAAATGCACAAGCATGATGGATGGCCTGCCTGAGTTTAATCCCAGAATTCATGTAAAAATGGGCAGAGACCCAGCTCCACAGTTGCTCTGACTTGTGCATGTATGCAGTATCATGGCACAGCAACCTCTCTCTGTCTGTCTCTCTGTCTCTGTCTGTCTCTCTCTCTCTCTCTCACACACACACATACATACACACTCTGTGCTGGCTGCTCTTACATCAACCTGACACATAGTTATCTGAAAGGAGGGAAAGAACCTCAATTGAGAAGATGTCTCTGTAAGGTTAGATTATAGGCAGGCCTGTAGGGCATTTTCTTAATAAGTGATTGATGGGGGAAGGCCCAGCCCATTGTGGGTAGTGCTATCCCTGGGCTAGTGGTCCTGGGATCCATAAGAAAGCATACTGAGCAAGCTGTGGGGAGCAAGCCAGTAAATAGTAAAAAAAAAAAAAACCCAAAACCAAAACACAGTGACTCCTCCATGACCCCTACATCCACTGCTGCCTCCAGGTTTCTGCCCTGCTTGAGAGTTCCTGTCCTGGATTCCTTTGATACTGAATTGCAGTGTGGAAATGTAAGCTGGATAAACCCTTTCCTCCCAACTTACTTTTTGATCGCAGCAATGGCAACCCTGACTAAGCTATCCCCCACCCATTTCTGTCTGTCTGTCTGTCTGTCTGTCTCTCTCTCTCTCTATCTCACACACACACACCACACAGCAGGCACACACATTATACACAAATACAAATAACTTTATAAAGCTTTTCTGTATTGTTACAAAACTTTATTTTTAATTATGTATATGTGTACATGAGTATTGGTACTATGGAGGAGAGAGGCATCAGATCCCCTGGAGCTGGAGCTACAGTTGGTTGTGATCCTCTCCTTACCAACATCCCCCATCCGTGGGTCCTCTGCAAGAGCAGTGTGCACTCTTAGCTGCTGAGTCATCTCTCAAGCCTTCATTAACAACTTCTGGTGTCTATTATCTTAATAGTGACATTGTTTTCCACTGCGTGGACTTACTCTAATTTCCCTAACCATTCTACAAATATTAGACACTTGACTTGCTCTCATAAATGGTGCTTTAGTGAACAACTTTATTTACATCTTGAACCTCATTTAATATCTTCTTTATAATCTATTCCAGAAGTCAGATTCATAGATCAGAGGTTATGAATCTATTTAGAGCCCTGGGAATCTGTTCTTAGAATGCCATCCAGAAAGAATTATGCTTGTAATTTTGCCAGTATTGAGCAGGTTGCAGACTTTGCTAGTATGATGGGTGAAAAATAACTATCATTGTTTCCATCCAAATTTTTGTTCTAAATATATTAATGTTAGGTTTACTATGTTATTGTAACTTGTCCTCTAGTTTATCATTTGCCTTTTAGTCTGATACAAGGTTTTGGTTTGTGTGTGGGAGGGAGAGAGAGAGATAGATAGAAAGAGGGTGAAAGACTGTTATAGGTACATGTATGAGTATGTAGATACAGATGTATTTACAAATGCATACATATATGTGCACTCCAAAGCTGTCAGGTGTCCTCCCCGCTCCTTTTCCCTTGAGTCAGAATCTCTCAATGAATCTGCAGTTAGGCCATGGGCAGCAAACCCCAGTGACTTCCCATATCTGCCTCTCACAGCCCTGAAATAACAAGTATGTGTGGATATAAACTCTTGTCATGCTTATGTAGCAGTTTTATTCATCCACCAAGTCATTTTTCAAGCCCAGGATTAGTTTGTGATGCACAGGAATTCTGTATTTCTCTATTCTAATTAATATCTCCTTTTGAAACATCTTCTAGTAGATTTTCAGTGTCTACATTAATAACAGAAGTAGGATCAGGGATGGAGATCAGTTGGTGGGGTTCTTCCCTAGCACACACAAATCCCCGGATTTGATCTCCAGTACCATATAAAGCTAGGCATGGTGTTGCAGGTCTGTAATCCTAGCACTCAGGAGGTGAAGGAAGGAGGATTAGAACAAATTTGGGTTTCTCTTGGAGTACATAGTCACCTTGAGTCCAGTCTGGCGTATGTGAGACCATGTCTCAAACAGACACTAGAAGTGAAAGGGAAGTACATATTCACTTGATGTAAATTAACTTTAAATCTGAGCTCGATGATGCACTGTTTCATAGTACAAGAAACAATAGCAAAGATAAGGGTGATCAGTGTCCCGTGTAGCTGTCCGGTCAGTGAGCACTGTCTGCCCTCCTCTCTCCCCTGCCATCTGTAGTGCTGTGAATGGCAGGACCCTGGTTTCCCAGGACTGCATATCTGTGAGGGGCTCACGCGATTCCTGCAGTGTCACAGTCACCGCTGTAATCACTTTGGATTTCTGTCTCAAACCTTTAAAAATGTCTCCTCCAGAGGCCTGCTGTGGGACTAGGGCAGCAAAACTTCCACCAACCACTCTGCCAGCCTCACACAGAGCTGTGGTGTGTGATAATGAGCTGAAGAACAAGGTCATCTGAGGACAGGAGCATGGTCCAGGAAGGACAGCCTCAGAGTGTGCATTGCCTCCATGAAACCTGCTCCTTCCTCTCCAGAGAGGATGCTCCTGTAGATGTGTCGTCTTCTGATGCCTCCTCCTCCCCTCTCCCTCCCCTCCTGTTAGCTTCCCCCCTTTCCTCCTGCAGTTCTCTCTTAAGTCATTCAGTACTCTCCCCCTGCCCTTCCTCCTCAATCAGGAAGTTTCCTTACTGCTTCACATAAGAGGCTCATCCTTAGCATCTCATCAGCTCCAGCAGTCTCATGTGCTCCTGTGTGCTTACTGCAGCTGCTCTGGGATGAGCCCATGCCAGGTTAGGAAGAATGGAATGAGAAAACTGAAGAGAAGGTAAGATTATTAGAGCAAACCAAAAAGTGACAACCTAAGATGCAAACATAGCTCACAGCGACATTACTTTTATTTTAGATGATACAGTATGACAGGAGAGAAGCGATTTGTGCCAGCTTGACTCTGGGCCCTGTCCACTATTGAGCAGTAAGCTTACCATTATTGCATTAAGAAGTATTTACTTGGCTCTTTGCCTGGTCTTTTCTACAGAAGGAGCCACACTGTCTATAAAAGGCTCTGTAGGATGGGTGCTGCCTGCACCAATTCATTTGTGAGTTAGTTTACCTCACCTCAAAATGGTGTGCTCCCCACCTTGTCTCCAAGCTAACATGTGTCTAGAAGATTCTCAGTCTCCAGTCAGTTTGCTTTGGCTCACATATTGTCCGTGCAATTAGTTTATACACTTACACAGACATAGTTTTTTAATTAAGGAATATATATATAGTCTTAAGTTTGGTTTTGAGAAGTAATCAGTATTTGGCTTTGTAGCTGCCTTCTCTCTCTATTCGTGGAGTTAGCAATTGGGGGAATTCTCTTTACTGCGAACCAAATACTGAAATTATTGTATTAAATATATGATCAATAGGACCAACTTTTCCTGGAACTAGACTTAAAAGAACATTTTTTTCCTTGTATAAACAAAAACTGTCCTCATGGCCTTGTCTTCAGGCCTACTGAACTTGTGGAAGACAAATTATTTACACCAGGAGATCTGCTGATAAGAAAACCTATTGGGCCTGTGGTGGTGGTGCATGCCTTTAATCCCAGCACTCGGGAGGCAGAGGCATGTCTACAAGAGATAGTTCTAGGACAGGCACCAAAAACTACAGAGAAACCCTGTCTTGAACTCCCCCCCCCCAAATAAAAGTAAAGAAAACCTGTTGGACACCATCTTGACGCAAAAATGAGGCTCAGAACTGAAAAATGAGTCAAAAGCCTCAGGGTGTGTCTCTGGGCTGTGGCCTTGGGTCATTCTGAGCTGTGACCCTGGCTGGTGCTTCAGGACACCTTTGGAATATACCTTTGCAACAGATTTATGTACCCAAGGGTTGGTGGAACTTTGAAGAAAAAAAAACTCAATCCATTCATGTTGGTGAACTGAATGAGGATACTGCCATAGCAATGAGGAATCTTCATGGACACAGACACAGGTGAGGTGGGCACTCCCTGGCTCATGATTCCAGTGTTGGCATACCAAAGTAGACTCCGGAACAGAGGAAGTTACAGGACAGATATTTATTCTGATTTTCCTCTTTTAGATAGTCCAACTGAGTGAACCTCTAGTCTTCCTAAACATTTGGGCATATTCAGGGGCTTCAAGAAGAAAGTCTGGGTTTCCCAGAGTTGCTCCAGTAATATACCTGTTTTCCATTTTTATGGTCCAGCCTATCACCAGTTGATTATTAACTTGACAGGATCTAGGGTCACCTGGGAAACAAGCCTACACACATACCTGTGAGGTGTTTAGATTAGGCTAGTCTATGACCTTGCTTGTGATGAACTGTCTTTTTATTGTTTGTATAAACTCCCAAATATCAGTACTTTATTAACAAAGGTGACAGGTTTTAGAAATAACACTAAAGCAACATTTTGATTAACACGTGTTCTGTTGAAACTGAAGTTGGGGAGATTGTCCGAAGCATTAACACTGTAAGTACACTTTGCACAGAGATGGTTGTAACAGCTTGCTGTGAGAAAGAGTTTAGTCTTATCTTGAAAACATGTTTATAGTAGTAAGGGTAGGGTGTCTGTGTACCTGACCTGTATCTGATGGATTATATTGATGAGGTTAGTCTCTCCTACCTAGATTCCACTGTCAACTTGACACAGTCTAGGGTTATCTGAGGGAGTCTTGATAGGGGGAATTGCCTAGATTAGAGTTGCCTGTGGGTTTGTCCTTAAGGATATTTTCTTTATTGCCACCTGATGAAGAGGTGACTAGCCTAGTGTGGGCAGTGATATCTTTAGGGAGGTAGATGAACCTGGACTATTAAAACTGTAGCTAAAGGCTGGGCATGGTGGTGCACATCTATAAATCCAGCACTTAGAGAGGAGAGACAGAGAGCTGACTGAGTGCCTGGAAATGAGCCAGGAAGCAGTGTTCCTCTGTAGTCTTTGCTTGAGTTCCTCCAGATTTTTATCACTAACTCCCCTCAGTGATAGACTGTAACACGTAAGATAAATGAATTATCTTCCCAAAGTGTTTTTTGATTATGGTGTTTAACACAACAAAGAAAATCAAACCAGGACAGTATCCAACCTTTCCTATGAGCAATTAGCTTTATTAAGTTAACTGAGGTGGAAACCTGTACCAGTTTTGGGGGCACCATTCTCTGGGTTGGGATACCCACAGACACACACACACACACACACACACACACACACACACACAGTGAGGGGAGAGACAGAAAGAAGCTGACTGAGTGCCTGGAAATGAGCCAGGAAGCAGTGTTCTCCGCTCTTCTTCCACTTTGCTCTCATTCTTTGCCCATCACCATGCTCCCAATTTTGTCAGGTAATTTTGTCTATTTCCCGTTTCCAGGGGGACCTATGTATGTCTTTCTTAGGGTTCTCCTTGTTACTTAACTTCTCTAGGATCATGATTTATAGGCTCAATTGCCTTTGCTTTACAGCTAGTGTCCACTTGTGAGTGAGTACATACCATGCTTATTTGGGTTACTTCACTCAGGATATTTTTTCTTCTAGTTCCATCCATTTGCATGAAAATTTCAAGATGTCATTGTTTTTTACCACTGAGTAGTACTGTAGTGTGAAAATGTGCCACTTTTTTTTAATTTCATTCTTTGGTTTAGGGGCATCTACATTGTATCCAGGGTCTGGATATTGTAAATCATGCTGCTATGAACATAGTTGAACTAATGTCCTTATAGTATGATTGAGCGTCTTTTGAGTATAAGCCCAAGAGTGGTATTGCTGGGTCCAGGGGTAGGTTGATCCAGAATTTCCTGAGAAACCGCCACACTGATTTCCAAAGTAGTTGCACAAGTTTTCATTCCCACCAGCAATGGATGAGTGTTCCCCTTACTCCACATCCTCTGCAGCATAAGCTATCAATAGTGTTATTGAGCTTAGCCATTCTGACAGGTGTAAGATGGTATCTCAGAGTTGTTTTGATTTGCATTTCCCTCATGGCTAAGGATGTTGAACATTTCCTTAAGTGTCTTTCAGCCATTTCAGATTCTTTTGTTGATAATTCTCTGTTTATTTCTGTGCCCATTTTTAAATTGCGTTATTTGGAATTTTGATGTCTTATTTCTTGAGTTCTTTATATATTTTGGAGATCAGCCCTCTGTCTGATGTGTGGTTGGTGAAGATCTTTTCCCATTAAGTAGGCTGCCTTTTTTTTTCTTACTTCTTTGTTTTACAGAAGTTTCTCAGTTTCCAGAGGTCCCATTTATTTATTGTTGCTCTCAGGGTCTGTGCTACTGGTGTTATATTTAAGAAGTGGTCTCCTGTGCCCATTCATTGAAGGCTCCTATCTCTTCTATCAGGTTCAGTGTGGTCAGATTTATGTTGAGGTCTTTAATCCATTTGGACTTGAGTTTTGTGCATGGTGATAGATATGGGTCTATTTTCATTCTTCTACATGTTGCCATCCAGTTATGCCAGCACCGTTTGTTTAAGATGCTTTCTTTCTTCCCATTATATAATTTTAGCAAAATTCTTGTCAAAAATAGTGTTCATAGGTGTGTGGAATAATATCCACTGTCTTCGATTCAATTCCATTGGTCAACCTGTGTGTTTTTATGTCAATAACAAGCTGTTTTCATTACTATAGTCCTGCAAACAGGTCTTTCACTTCTTTGGTTAGTGTTACCCCAAGATATTTTATGTTATTTGTTGCTATTGTGAAGGATGATGTTTCTCTGATTTCTTTCTTAGCTTATTTTATCATTTGTGTATAGGAGGGCTACTGATGTTTTTTAATTGATCTTGTATCCTGCCACATTACTGAAGATATTATCAACTGTTGGAGTTCCCTAGAGGTTTTGGTGCCACTTATGTAGACTATCTTATCTGCAAATAGTGAAAGCTTAACTTCTTCCTTTCCAGTTTGAATCCCCTTGATCTCCAATTGTCTTATTGCTCTAGCTAGAACCTCAAGAACTATATTGAATAGATATGGAGAGAGTAATCAGCATTGTATTGTTTCTGATTTTCCTGGAATCACTTTGAGTTTCTCTCCATTTAATTTGATATTGGCTGTTGGCTTCCTGCATATTGCTTTTATTATGTTTAGATATGTTCCTTGTAATCCTGACCTCTCCAAGATCTTTATCTTGAAGGGGTGTTGGATTTTGTTGAATGGTCTTTCAGCATCTCATGAGATGATATGTTTTTTTTTTCTTTCAGTTTATTTCCATGGTGGATTACACTAATAGATTTTCATGTGTTGAACTATCCCTTCATCTCTGGGATGACGCCGACTTGATCATGGTGTTTGATTTTTCTGATGTGTTCTTGGATTCTGTTTGCCAGTATTTTATTGAGTATTTTTGCATCAATGTTCATGAGTGAGATTGACCTGTAATTCTCTTTTTTGCTTGAGTCTTTGTGTGGTTTCGGTATCGGGGCAACAGTAGCCTCATAAAAAGAGTTTGGCAATGTTTCTTCTGTTTCTTTTATGTGGAATACTTTGAGGTATTAGCTCTTCTTATAAGTTCTGTTAGAATTGTGCACTGTAACGATCTGGCCCTGGACCTTTTCTGGTTGGGAAGATTTGATGACTGCTTCTATTTCCTTGCAGATTATATCCAGAAAATTGTTCATTTCTTTTACATTTTGCAATTTTGTGGAGTATAGGTTTTTGTAGTATGACCTAATGATCCTCTAGATTTCCTCAGTGACTGTTGTTATTTTCCCCTTTTCATTTCTGATTTTGTTAATTTGGATATTCTCTCTCCGCTTTTTGATTAGTTTGGGTAACAGTTTATCTTACTGATTTTCTCAAAGAACTGGCTCTGTAAGACTTTAATAAGACAATCCTGAAGCCATTTTTGACAATTCTGAATCCTCTCAGCCTCTGTGCCTTAGTGCTTCCCCTCCTCCCCTGGGAACCAAGGACCTAACAGCTATACTCGCACGTACTCAGTTCCTGAACAATTACTCATATACGTATGCTTTGGTTCGGTCCCCTGGGAAACGGGGTCAAAATGACCTCTTACCTCATCTGATCTGGCAACAGCTCTCCAGTCAATTATTGGTAATAGCCCTTTCGAATAAGCCAATCAGAATGGTCAAAGAACAACCCCACTTGCTTCTGTGGCCCATTTAAAAGTAGACGTACCAGCTATCCGAGGTCCCTCGGCTTCCCGAATGCTGGGGGACCCTGTCATAACAGAATTATTAAAATCCTCATGCTTTTGCATCGGCTGTGGTGTGTGAGATGGTCTCTGGGGGCGACTCCTTCTCGGTGTTTGGACACTAGAGTCCAACAGCTCTTTGTTTCACTGATTCTTTGTCTTGTTTTCTTTGTTTCTATTTTATTGATTGCAGCCTTCAATTTGATTATTTCATGTCTTCTACTCCTCCAGGGAGAGGCTGCTTCCTTTTGTTCTAGTGTGAGATTTTTCCACTTTCTTTATTACTTAGTGCTATGAACTTTCCTTTCAGCACTGCTTTCATTGTTTCATAGGTTTGGGTACATTCTGCTTTGATTTTTGTTGAATTCTATGAAGTCCATAATTTTTTCTTTTTTTGAGACAGGGTTTCTCTGTAGCTTTGGAGCTGTCCTGGAACTAGCTCTTGTAGACCAGGCTGGCCTCGAACTCACAGAGATCTGCCTGCCTCTGTCTCCCGAGTGTTGGGATTAAAGGCGTGTGCCACCACCACCTGGCCTATAATTTCTTTCTTTATTTCTTCCTTGACTGAGTGGTGGTTCAATAGAGCACTGTTTACTTTCCATGAATTTGCAGGCTTTCTGTTGTTGTTAAATTCTAACTTGAAACTATAGTGATCTGATAAGATACAGTGCTTACTCCAAGTTTTTTGTATCTGTTGGAGTTTGCTTTGTTACTGAGTATCTGGTCAGTTTTAGAGAAGGTTCCATGGGGTGTTGAGAAAAGGTATAGTCTTTTGTATTTTTTTAAAAATTTATTTATTTATTAAAGATTTCTGTCTTTTTCCCGCCACCGCCTTCCATTTCCCTACCCATCCCCAAATCAAGTCCCCCTCCCTCGTCAGCCCAAAGAGCAATCAGGGTTCCCTGCCCTGTGGGAAATCCAAGGACCACCCACCTCCATCCAGGTCTAGTAAGGTGAGTATCCAAACTGCCTAGGCTCCCCCAAAGCCAGTAGGATCAAATCCCATTGCCATTGATCTTGAGTGCTCAGTAGTCCTCATTGTCTGCTATGTTCAGCGAGTCCCGCTTTATCCCAGGCTTTTTCAGACCCAGGTCAGCTGGCCTTGGTGAGTTCCCGATAGAACATCCCCATTCTCTCAGTGTGTGGGTGCACCCCTTGCGGTCCTGAGTTCCTTGCTCGTGCTCTCTCTCCTTCTGCTCCTGATTTGGACCTTGAGATTTATGTCGGTGCTCCAATGTGGGTCTCTGTCTCTGTCTCCTTTCATCGCCTGATGAAGGTTAATATTCGGGAGGATGCCTATATGTTTTTCTTTGGGTTCTCCTTATTTAGCTTCTCTAGGATCACTAATTACAGGCTTAATGTCCTTTGTTTATGGCTAGAAACCAAATATGAGTGAGTACATCCCATGTTCCTCTTTTTGGGTCTGGCTTACCTCACTCAGGATAGTGTTTTCTATTTCCATCCATTTGCATGCAAAATTCAAGAAGTCCTTGTTTTTTACTGCTGAGTAGTACTCTAATATGTATATATTCCATACTTTCTTCATCCATTCTTCCATTGAAGGGCATCTAGGTTGTTTCCAGGTTCTGGCTATTACAAACAATGCTGCCATGAACATAGTAGAGCATATACTTTTGTTGTATGATAGGGCCTCTCTTGGGTATATTCCCAAGAGTGGTATTGCTGGGTCCAGGGGTAGGTTGATCCCGAATTTCCTGAGAAACCGCCACACTGCTTTCCAAAGTGGTTACACAAGTTTGCATTCCCACCAGCAATGGATGAGTTTCTCCACAACCTCTCCAGCAAAGGCTATCATTGGTGTTTTTGATTTTAGCCATTCAAACATGTGTAAGATCGTATCTTAAAGTTGTCTTGATTTGCATTTCCCTGATCACTAAGGAAGTTGAGCATGACCTTAAGTGTCTTTTGGCCATTTGAAGTTCTTCTGTTGAGAATTCTCTGTTCAGCTCAGTGCCCCATTTTATAATTGGGTTGATTAGCCTTTTACGGTCTAGTTTCTTGAGTTCTTTATATATTTTGAAGATCAGACCTTTGTCTGTTTCGGAGTTGGTGATGATCTTCTCCCAGTCAGTGGGTTGCCTTTTTGTCTTAGTGACAGTGTCCTTTGCTTTACAGAAGCTTCTCAGTCTCAGGAGGTCCCATTTATTCAATGAGGCCCTAATGTCTGTGCTGCTGGGGTTATACGTAGGTCTAATGGATGGGATGGGGGTGTTGGAGCTCCCTATCTATAGAAAACTTGTCTGCTGGCTGGCTAAAAAAGATAAGGTAGGTGGGGGAGAAGCCTGGGGTTTTGCCCCCCCTATGGAGGGCCTAGAGAGAGGGGAGTCCCACGGGGTGGCTGGTCACTCACTTCTTTGTCCTCTCTGTGTAGTAGCAGGTTGTGTTGCAGAGTTCCACTCGATGGGCAGTATCTTAAACTGTGAGAGAAAAAAAAAAGCTTTATCGCTTTATCCCCTTAGGTCCTTTTGTCAGAACGTTTTGTCACAGCAATAGGAATAATAACTGAGAGAACTCTAAGTGAAACAAGGACGGCCATTCCCGCCCAGTGTCAGCACACGAGTTATGACCTGTGCCTGCAGTGCCTGCAGTGCCTGCCTCCTGCCACCATGATGGTTGTGAACTTACGCTAGAAACCATAAGCCCCAAATAAATTCTTTTTTTCTATAGGTCGCTATGATCATGGTGTTTTACCATGCAACAGAAAATAACTAAGAGGTGGCTAGGGTGTGGACTCAGGAATCAGACTGCTGATGTTGCTGAATGAGTCTGCCCATTGGATCTCTGAAAAACCCTTTCATATATACATAAAGCCTGCAGTAAATGTCACTTATAGTTACTCTATTCTTAAGGCCACACTGCCATGGCAGCTGGCATATATGTTCTTCTGTGTCCTACGACTGCAATGAACTGTATAGATCTGTTTTTGTGCTGCTCTGTTATTTCTTTCTACCATCATTAATGTGGTTTTGTGAGGTATTTTGATTTTTTTTTGCCTATTAAAAATGTTTTTTTGTTTATTTTTTTTTTAGTTGCTGAAAAAAGAATTTCCGCCTCCTCCCCATTTCCCATTTCCCTCCCCCTCCTCGCACACATCGCCCCCTCCTCCCACTCCCCTACCCCTCTCCCCCTCTCTCCCACTCCATTCCCCCTCCCTCTCAAGAATGAAGAGCAGTCCAGATTCCCTGCCCTGCGGGAAGTCTAAGGTCCTCCCACTTCTATCCAGAACCAGGAAGGTGAGCATCCAAACAGGCTAGACTCCCACAAAGCCAGTTCATGTATTAGGAACGAAACCTAGTGCCATTGTCCTTGGCTTCTCATCAGCCTTCATTGTCCGCCATGTTCAGAAAGTCTGGTTTCATCCCATGCTTATTCAGTCCCAGTCCCGCTGGCCTTGGTGAGCTCCCAATAGATCAGTTCCACTGTCACAGTGGGTGGGTGCACCCCTCGTGGTCTTGAGTTCCTTGCTCATGTTCTCCCTCCTTCTGCTCCTTATTTGGATCTTAAGAGCTCAGTCCGGTGCTTTAATTAGGGTCTCTGTCTCTATCTCGATCCATCGCCAGATGAAGGTTCTAAGGTGATATGCAAGATATTCATCAGTATGGCTATAGGATAGGGTCATTTCAGGTTCCCTCTCCTCAATTGTTCAAGGTACTAGCTGGGGACATCTCCCTGGACACCTGCGAGCCCCTCTAGAGTCAAGTCTCTTGCCAACCCTAAGATGGCTCCCTTAATTGGGATATATATTTCTCTGCTCCCGTGTCCACCCTTCCTTTATCCCAACCATCCCATTCCCCCAAGCTCCCCCCATTCTCTCCTTCTCACGTTTCTCACCCCATTTCCCCTTAGCCCCATGCCACCTCACCCCCAAGATCCCAGGTTTTGCCCGGCAATCTTGTCTACTTCCCGTATCCAGGCGGATGACTATATGTTTTTCTTTGGGTTCACCTTCTTATTTAGCTTCTCTAGGATCACAAATTATATGCTCAATGTCCTTTATTTATGGCTGGAAACCAATTATGAGTGAGTACATCCCATGTTCATCTTTTTGGGTCTGGGATACCTCACTCAGGATAGTGTTTTCTATTTCCATCCATTTGCAAGCAAAATTCACGAAGTCATTGTTTTTTTTACCACTAAGTAGTACTTTAATATGTATATATTCCACACTTTCTTCATTTAAGACATAGTCATAATGCTCTAAGATTACCAAGGAAAACTTTGATGTTCGTCATTACAATGCAAAGTTTATAATGATGTAATAATGCAAAAGAAGGTAAATATCATCAGAAATTTGTGGATATTCCTTGACATTTTAAAGGGAGGTAAAGCATACTATAGACCAAAAACTGCTTGACAGAACCTAAGAAGAACTATTGATAGTATCAGAGAGCTCTGCTAAAAACAACTCTGAAGCCTATCTGGTTTACCCTGCCACTCTCAAGAAAATATTTTCTGTACTAAAAAGGCTTTGCCTAAACCATCTCTTTATTTTGTGTTATTTTAATTTTAGACATTTTTATTATTATTATTTCAGCTGGGGTCTATATAGATGGGAATCAAACTGAATATGGAGCTGAAGATAATTTTGAACTTCTGATCCTTGTTTTTTTTTTTTTTTTTTAATCTCGAGTACTAGGATTACAGGACATACACCATCACTCTCATGTTATATGGTGTTCAGGAATGAACTTAATAAGGCCTCATTGCCCCAGTCCCTTCTTCATAATCTATATTATTTGTATTGACAACTTTCTATTTTTGTCCTCTACATTTCTTGAGGTCTTTCATAGCTTTTTGTTCTTGTTGTTGTTTATTTTGCTTAGAAGACATTGGCACGCTTCAGTTCTACACAGTGGGCCTTACTTAGAACAGCAGAATAGGCTCCTATTCAGCTCCTTTGACCTCTTCATGCCTGGGACTTATGCACTGGAACTTTGAGCTGACTGGCACAGTCTCCTTTTTATCATCCACCAGCTATTGTTTGATAATAGTTGACATGAGCTTCACTTTTTGTTTCCCCCACAGTCTTGGCTACTGGGTCAGCTACTTAACTGCTCCCATCAATATGCACACATAGGCCCTCTTTAGCAGCAGGCCTCTGCTTGCTTGTTTCATTACCTGTGTTCCCCCAAGGTAGAGTGAATGTCTGTGTCTCAGTTCATCCTGTGACTGGCATAGCACATTATCAAATATTGCTTTTCCTAGACCTGTAGACCCTGCTCACTCAGAATTTTGTGCCTCCATCAGCTCAAGTTCATGTAACTCAGAAAACACAGCGTCAGATTAGCTTTGTCATGATGATGATGATGATGATAAGGAAGATAAGGAACAAGTGGATATATTTGTTGTGAATTTTATGACTCAGCTTATTTCAAATCTGTATAGAGGATTGTTCAAGAAACATTTGTTTATTGATTATAGCCTAGTATAGGAGGGAAAATGTGTCTGGAATGAGACATCTGACTTTTGGTCTCAGTTCTGCCAGCTGATAGTTTGGATTTGTTCTTCCAACAGAAGTTTAGCTGTGATGTATCCTTAGGTGCTAAGTACATGCAAAATTATTCCATATTCAGGATATGAAGTCGGCCCCTTTGGCCTGGTCCTGGCATACCTACTCATCCTCCCTAATCCACATACAGAAGAGGAGTGATGGCTACTGTTCTGTGACTTAAGACTTGAGAGGTCCGTAGTGATTTACATTTGTAAAGCTGCTCCATTTTTTTTATTTTGATTACAGCTTTACTTTTGTCTTTTGGTGCTACCACGGATTTAAGTTTTCAGCACATAGTGAAATTAAAATAGAAAATAGAAAATCTTGTAATGGTAACTGAAAGCCTGTGGAGGTGTAAGTAATGTGAAAATGTCTTAAATTTGTCAAGCTTGTGAGGGCATGGCAGGGATGTGCGCTTCTATAGATTTATTTTAAAGCCTGTCTTCCAAGAGTCAGGGATGTGGCTCAACAGTCAAGACTTGCCTAGCCTGCCCAAGCTCTGGGTTCGATTCCTAGTACCATAAGAAAAAAAGGTTCTTATCTTCATTATGGTACTTTGTGCCTGTATTCCCAGCATTTAGGAGCCTGAGACACACTTTGAAGGCTGTGCTGGTCTATGTGCCAGCCTGGGCAAATGCATGCACACACACACTCACTCACTCATATATACACACAGTAGGCAGCGTGTCACTCTCGAATCCACACATATATGTATGTGTGTGTGTATATATATATATGTACATATATGTATATGTATATATATATACACACACACATATACAAACACATACAAAAATCTGACTTGTGAAACTTTCAAGTAAATGTTTTAGTCCTGTTGAAAGGTTTTCTATTTAAAACTGAATGAGTTTTGTAAAACTATACAGAGAAGGAAGTAAATATTCTAGACTTACCCCTGTGATCAGTTTCATTGGCCATGTGATCAATTTCATTTTAAAAAGTGACTTTTTGATTTTTGAGACTTCATGGGTTTCGTCTTATATAAAATTTTATTTTTGGTTTGTTTGTTTTGTTGTTCTTTTTTTTTTTTGTAAAGATGAACTTTTAATTGGGACTGGTTTACAGTCCATGGTCATCATGGTGGGAAGCATGGCGGCACACAGAGAGACATGGTGCTGGAGAGTAGTTGAGAGTTCCACATCCAGAGCAGCAAGACAACAGGGAGAGAGGGTGACACTAGACCTGGCTTGAGCATCTGAAATCCCAAAGCCCACCCCCAGTGACACACTTCCTCCAACAAGGCCACACTTCCCAGCAGTGGATATGTTTATGTATATAGGAATTACGTAGATAAGAAAAACTTAATTTGTATTATCAAGTGCTTCCTCATAGTAGACAGCTAGTCTACCATTGAATTACATCCTAGCTTGAAAGAACTTTTTAACAAGTATGGGTAAATGTAGATAGGGGGATAGCTTAAGTGGCAAAGTTCCTGCTACAAGAAGCCTAAGGGACTAAATTCAGATCCACAGCACTGACATAACAGCTGGGCAAGGCTGTGCACACCTATTATTCCAGTACTGGGGAGGCTGAGGCAGAAAGATCCTTTGGATTCACTGAGCAACCAATCTAGAAAAAATCTGCAGGCGGCGCGGTGAGAGAGCCTACCTACCAAAATAAGTTGCAGAATGATCGAGGAAGGCACGTGACATCAATCTTTTGCCTTCATACATACACAAAAATCATTATGACCAAATTAAGTATAATTTGTTGAGGCAGTGAGAGTATTGGTCTTTCTTTCAAGAATTTCCTTTATGGCCCTATTAATAGGTGACTGCCCAGTAATTTCAAAATAGCTTTTAAGATATTCTTCTTTTAATGTTTTCTTTATTATTTATTATGTATACAGTATTCT
Source organism: Microtus oregoni (assembly GCF_018167655.1). Taxonomy (NCBI): domain Eukaryota; kingdom Metazoa; phylum Chordata; class Mammalia; order Rodentia; family Cricetidae; genus Microtus; species Microtus oregoni. Next base: position 38,083,552 of record NW_024543075.1, on the reverse strand, counting down.
GTACACCTGCAGGCCAGAAGAGGGCATCAGATCTCATTATAGATGGCTGTGAGCCACCATGTGGTTGCTGGGAATTGAACTCAGGACCTTTGGAAGAACAAACAGTACTCTTAACTGCTGAGCCATTCCTCCAGCCCCATAAGATATTCTTTAAGACATATAAGGAAATGCTTAACATCCTTAGCCATCAGAGAAATACAAATCAGAACAACTCTGAGATTCCATCTTACACCTGTAAGAATGGCCAAGATCAAAAACACTGATGACAACTTATGCTGGAGAGGTTATGGGGTAAAGGGAACACTCCTGCTTTGCAGGTGGGAGTGCAAGCTGGTACAACCCCGTGGATAGCAGTATGGGGATTTCTTAGAAAAATTAGGAAACAACCTTAACAAGACCCAGCAATACCACTTTTGGGTATATATCTAATGGATGCTCAATCGTTCCACAAAGATATGTGCTCAACTATGTTCATAGCAGCATTGTTTGTCATAGCCAAAACCTTGAAATACCTAAATGCCCCTTGATCGAAGAATGGATAAGAAAAATGTGGTACCTTTACACAATGGAGTACTACACAGCAGAAAAAAATGACATCTTGAATTTTGCAGGCAAATGGATGGATCTAGAAAACATCATCTCGACTGAGGTAACCCAGACCCAGAAAGACAAATATAATATGTATTCACTCATAAGTGGGTTTTAGACATAAATCAAAGAAACCCCCCCCACACACACACAATTTACAATCCTAGAGAACCTAGACAACAATGAGGACCCTAAGAGAGACATAAGTGGATCTAATCTACATGGGAAGTAGAAAAAGACCAGATCTCCTGAGTAAATTGGGAGCATGGGACCATGGAGAAGGTAGAAGGGAAAGGGAATGAAAGGGAGGGGAGCAGAAAAAAATATAGCTCAATAAAAACAATAATAACAAAAAAGCTATTCTTGAAATTCATGAATCAGTTGAGAAGGGCATTTGATGCTATTTTCCTTAGTGAAATTGTTTCAATACTTATTGTAACTTCTATTTAATTATTCATACAACTACTATATTACTTTTTGATCCTTTTAAGTCATAGTTTTCTCTGAATTTCATAAGGTAAGGTATTCGACTTGTGGATCACTATTTCTTGTGAACTTCTGTTCTAAACCTCCAGTGCACTGCCTAAACTTCAAACTCCGATTATACACAGATGACTTTTTGTTTTTGTTCTGCATTCTTAAGATCAGAAACTTGGCTTCTGCAAGTTAATTCATCAGTAATTCAATCTAAGCTTTTGGTGCTTATGCCAAATGATCTTATTTGATAAAGGTTAAATCAATAATTGCTGTGTGCTTCACACAACTTATTTCATTTGATCTCATCAGAAAAGAGAAAATGAGGACATCACTCTTTTGTTAGAGGAAGAAACTGAGTCTCAGAGTCCAAGAAGCAATGAAAAATCACAAGAGTATTAAGTTTGAGTTTGAGACCTTGGGTGTAGGAGTGTCCGACTTTGACCCTGAAGGGCTGCTGAGGCTCAGGGTGCCTTGGAGGCTGCTATCTTCAGCACCTCATCTGACTTACACACTCGGTTCTTGTTTTTTGTCTGTTGTTTCCTTCTAGTTCAGATCAGGTAGTGTTTCTCAGGTGTACAGTCAGTTACTTCCCTTTCCATTGCAGTTTGCAGCCTTTATAAGAGAACCCTGCCTCACTCATTATGGTCTTCGTCACCTAGATTGTTTGTACAGATAGGAACGTAGTACAACTCTCAGTTTGTCAGTAGATACCAAGACCTATGAATTTGTTTACTCATGAAAGAATCACATTAGAGTCATGTATTGAAATTCTAGGAAGTATATCCTCAAGAAAATCAGCACAAGATTCTAGAAATGTCACTATTTACAACCACGGTGTTTCTCAGCAGTTTCTTAATTTTGGTTTATTGGTATCTGCCCCAGTTTTTATAGAAATCACTTAAAACTTTTAATATATTCTAAAATGCTGATGTTATGTAGGACAATTTTAGAATTTATTCTGATTCCCATAGAATTTGAGAGGCCTTTAATATACATTCTTACGTTAACAAAACAGTTTCAAAATATTAGCATATTCCTTCACAGTGAGAGTACTTAGTTGTTATGAGTTCTAGATACTTTAAAAATTTATTTCACATCTTGAAATCAGTATAATTAATAATGTTGCCCATATCAGTTGTGCCACTGTTTAAATACATAGATACTGGTATAATAAAAATTGGAAGTCTAAATATTAGAATTACCACTTTATTCATAGCTCAGTTGTGGTGGCATTTTGTTTGTGATTCTAAGAAATAAAGCTTGTCTGAAGATCAGAGTGCGGAGCTAGCCACTAATTAGCCATAAAGGCTAAGCAGTGGTGGCACCATCTTTAATCCCAGCACTTGGGAGACAGAGGCAGATGGATCTCTGTGAGTTCGAGGCCACCGTGAGATTGATTCAGTGTAAAAGAGAAACAGAACCAGGAGGTGGTGGCTCTCCCCTTTAATCCCAGTACTTGAGAGTCAAATGCCTTTAGTGCCAGTGCTAGGGAGGTGGGGACAGGAAAGGATATGGCTGGGAGGAGAGAGGAATATATGGCAGGAAGAAACAGGAACTCAGCCCATTCAGTCTGAGGATTCTTGGGGACAGGATCTTGCCCACTTCAGTCAAGTCACTCTATTGGCTGGCTCCCTAATACTTCTCTGATCTTCCAGCGTTTGCCCCGATATTGACTCTGGGTTTTTATTATTAAGACCAATTAGAATTCACACTACACTCTGTAACAACTACCTGAAATATATACTTACTGAAAGTCTTAGTAATCAAGAAAGATTTGAAGTTGGGAGCAACTCACTCTGTGCTACACCAGTACAGCTAATTCCACTGCCTCTATTTATTTCAGAAGTTTACTGTCTGAGAGCTGGAAAGATGGCTCAAGAGTGTTCTTGCAGAGCACCCAAGTACAGATCACAGGACCTGCTTCAAGCAGCTCTCAACTTCCTGAAACGCTAGCTCAGGGGAACCTCTGGGGTCACCTCAAATGCACAAATACAAACTATAATAGTAAAATTTTAAGCTCACAATATTTATGCTGATTAGAGTCCCAATGACTAGCACCTGATAAAAGTGCACTTGTGTCGAAATATGGGTTTCAGGCTTTAAGGAAACTACAAAATTTGGGAGAAATTTTAGAAGCATTTCTTTATGAAATATAAAATTATTAAACTACTTTTACATTAAACATTGTATTAGATTAAAATAACATAATGGTATTAGAAATGAATATTCTATATGACTCTTACACATTGTTTATGCGTGTATTTATTATTTTTATGGGTATGTGTGTATGCTTCTGTGAGATTATGTGCACCAAGTGTGTGCAGGAGCCCATGGAGGCCAAGAGGGCATTGGATCTCCTGGAACTGGAGTTGACAATGGTTGTGAGCTACTGTATTGGTGCTGGGAATTCAACACAGGTTCTCTGCAAGAGAAGTAAGCACTATTAACTACTGAGCATTCCTCATGACCCTTGAAGACTTTTGGCGGAATCATTTTATGAGACATTACTAGAGCAGTGGTAGCCAGTTTTATTTAGGACTGCTTGTCAGACACGTTTACACATGCAGCTGGGGATTTCTGTGTTCACGTTCTACCAGCATGTATCATAGTGTCCAGCCCAGTGAGGAATTAAGGAATTGAAAGCTATTTGTACTATGCATTAGAGATATCTTGGGGCCTTTTATTTCTCTATGAGGATATGAAATCCAGTGTTTTTAGCTGTGTATTCTGTTTCTTGCAGTTGGTGGTGAAGGTAAGGAGCTCAGATATTTCTCTACCTTTGGAGCATCAAGAAACGGGGGGTTCTCCATCAAAGCAGCAAATGAGACCTGTTATTTCTGTGACTTCGGCTTTGAAAGAAGTGGGCCTGGTAAGTTTCATAAAATTTAGAGCTCCTCAAAGACTACAGATCAATTTAAGCGAAAATGAATTTAATGGATTACATTTTTTTCTAATGCCTCCTTGTTGTTTCCTAGAGTAAAAAGATTGTCTTCTGGATTTTTTTTTTTTTTGGCTTCCTCTGAATTTTGGAACTTTTCTGCCCATAGATTTTTATCTAGGTCTCAGTTATAGATAAATGTGCCTTGAACACTCTGCTTTTGAAGATTCCCTATATACAGAGCTAATCAATTTCAGATCCAAAGTGTTTGAGAAATAAAGTCATGTTTTTGCTGATGTGCTTACCCAGGCCAGTACTGATGGCCTCTGTAGTGCTGATGTTCATGCTGTTAAACCGTATCACAACTGTTTTCATAGCATATCTGTCTGTTAGGTTTTGTAACTAATTTAGAGACAGTTCGTGGTATGTGCAGGATATCATATGCTGTATGCACTTAACCATTTTAAATATGAGAATTGAGCACCTGTGGATTTTGGCAAGGGAGCAGAGAGATCTTAGAACCAGTGTCTCACAGATGCATGCGTATAGAAAGGGCATTGTGTTGAAATGACTCTCTGATAGACTAGTAAGATGGCTCTGTGGGGAAAGGAGCTTGCCACGATGCCTGGCGATCAGAGTTTGATCCCTGAGACTGACCCACGTGGTAGAAGGAGTGATCAACTCCCACAAGTTTTCTTCTGACTTCCATGTGCATGTAATTGTAGCAGCAGCAGCAAACATACACACACACACACTAATTAAATGTAGTAAAAACATTTGAAAGCAATATACTGAAAATAATGTGGCAAACAGTTTTGTACCTTAACCCTCATGATTGGCAAATTTTTAAAGAATAATATCTTTTATAGTACTTAAAGTAAATAACTATAGAAATGAACTCTACACCTATTTGAAATTTTGTAACATGGGAAATGATGTTCAATGTAATTCATTTTTTTACCTTCTACTTCTGTCTCTGTATGCTAGCTATATAGATAATAAAACAAACAAAAATATGCGAACAAGCAAAAGTTTAAACTTGTAAGTGTGCACCAGGTTACCTGTCTAAAAAGACCATTCTGGATGAAAGGAATGGCTCCAAATGTGGAGTGACTCCCTGGGTTAAACTGTTCTGAACACAGTCTGCTGAGCCCTACAACCTAGGAACCTCTGTTTTCCTTTCCCAATAGCTACTGTCTGTGACTTGTATTTGTTGAGATTCCTTAGATGTTTTTCATACTGCAGAGATTATTGATTACTACAGAGATTTTCTGCAGCCTTTGTGCTTATCTTGGAAATAAGGCAGAGTATAAAGCTCTATGTCCCTGTTCAGAGCTTCGTGTAAGAATCTGTTCTCCCAGTAGGTTTTATCTCTTTCTGATAATGACTAAGCATGTGCCACATTGTTTACAACTTTAGATTCCTTGTGTGGTTTCCTTCCTGGTACCCAGTCTCACATCTCCAGTACCTGTCATCTCTGACTGCTTTCCTGGGTAAAATCCTCCTTGTCTCATTTACATGTGTTACTCTAATTCTGATCACTATGCTTATGTTTTTCAAGTGTTAGAAATCTGTGGTAATCATGTGACTAAATCGTTTTTCTTATTGTTGTGTTTATAGAAACTGCTCATTTAAAACTTTGAAGATTATTTAGTCACACTGGTATAGCCTTCATAACAACTAATCTTTTTCTTTTAATATATTTTTAAATATTAAGTTTTTAAGAATATCTTTATACTAATCAGAAGAAAAGTAAGAATCTGTTTTTGCTTAACTTCTTTCCATAGATAAGAAAGCTACTTGTTAATTGTGTTTAAAGCTTTGTCTTAATGTGTATGTGTATGTAACAAAGTGTTTTCAAAATAACACAGCTTATCCTGAATTCTTTTATCTACCAACACATTCCCTGGGACTAAGACTTTAGCTCAGGTGGTAGAACACTTGCATGAGGCATTCAGTCCCCAGGATCATTTATTTTTAGGACGTATTTATTTTATGCGTTTGGGTGTTTTGCCTGCAGGTATCTCTGTGCACAGTGTGTATGCCTGGTGCCCCAACAGGCCAGAAGAGGGTGTTAGGTTCTTTAGAATTGGAGTAAAGTTGGTTGTGAGCCACCTTGTGGGTTCTGAGAATCATACCCAGGTCCTCTGCAGGAGTAGCAAATACTCTTAACCACTGAGCCATATCTCTAGCCTGAAGAACCATATTTTTTTAAAAGCAAAACATAACAACCCTTTTCCTAACTCTAATAAACAAAGTATATGAATTTCTTTTCATGCCTGTCATTGACTTTAAATTATCAAAAATTAGATACCAAAGAAGACAGATATAATTGTTAGCAGTAACCCACAAACATGACAAATAACTGAGAATTCACACACACACACACACACACACACACACACACACACACATTTAACTTACTAACTGATTGATAATGTTTAAATGTTCGTCATTATTTATAATGACAGAAGCCGTGTTAACATTTCACAGCAATGAGAAAAGTTCACAGGGGTTAAATTTCAGTTAAATGAAAAACTGAAAGTAACAAAAATATCAACTGTTTCAGAGTCCTAAAATGGTTTTCTCTTACTCTTCAACCGTCTTGTGTTTAAAGGATGGAAATTTAACTGAAACCCAAGAAACTTCAGAAGAAATGCAAAAGAGCAGCAATGCTGTTTCAGTAAGTACAGTTTTCAGAGACTCTGTCAGGCTCTTATTTAATAATATGCTCACTAAAGTGTAACTATTTCAGAGCAAGCGAGAAATACTGCATAGGCTAACTGAGAATCTTAAAACTCAGGAAGATGAAAAGGAGAATCACCATCACTCAGATTCTTGTGAGGTCGCTGGTCACAAGGATGCCAAGGAGTATGAGAAAGAAAATGCCATTTCCTCTGATCGCAAGAAGTGGGAGGTCGGAGGTCAGCTTGTGATTCCTCTGGATGAAGTGACACTGGATACATCCTTCTCTCCCTCTGAAAGTATGTATGAACATGTCCATGTCCTGTCTTGGGTTAGCACTCACGTAAACTTGTGTCCTGGCCATCCTAAGGAACCAACATGTGGATGGGTTGAGAGAGGTAGAAGAAGTCTGTGCAACTCCCTCATGGGCATATGAAGTATCTTTCAGTACAATAGAAAGACATGAAAAATGGTTTGGTTTTTACAGTAGCAAGAATTTTTCTGTAAGAGTGTAGTGAGAGGAGAACAAAAGAAATGTATTTAAATTGTACTGTTTGAACCCTTTACACCATGTCAACCTGTTACATTCTTTGTTCTTGTTGTAGTGAAAGGGGTTCCTGGTGGATGACACAGTGTCTCAGTATGTATCCAGCACTGTCCTTGAATTCATGGTCTTCTTTTCTCTGTCTTCTCAGTGCTTAAGTTACAGATATGTGTTTCCCGGCTCACCCACTTTTGGTTTTATGAGATAATCACTCATTGTATAAATATCAAGCTGGTCTTGAATTAATAATCCTCTTGCTTCTGCCCTCTGAATGCTGAGTACATGCCCAACTCTACCAGTAGTTTTTAATGAAAACAAGAGCAGTGAAGGCTCAGAAGAGCCCCTTAGACATTAGGAGGAGTTCAGGAGGTTTAATTAGAAAGAATTCCTAAGCACCCACTGTGTTCTCACAGGAATCACGGCCTTCTTTGTCTCCTTACCGTCTTCCCACAGGAATCATGGCCTTCATTGTCTCCTTACCGTCTTCCCACAGGAATCACGGCCTTCATTGTCTCCTTACCGTCTTCCCACAGGAATCATGGCCTTCTTTGTCTCCTTACCGTCTTCCCACAGGAATCATGGCCTTCATTGTCTCCTTACCGTCTTCCCACAGGAATCACGGCCTTCATTGTCTCCTTACCGTCTTCCCACAGGAATCACGGCCTTCATTGTCTCCTTACCGTCTTCTCACAGGAATCATGGCCTTCTTTGTCTCCTTACCGTCTTCCCACAGGAATCATGGCCTTCATTGTCTCCTTACTGTCTTCCCATAGGAATCATGGCCTTCTTTGTCTCCTTACCGTCTTCCCACAGGAATCATGGCCTTCTTTGTCTCCTTACCGTCTTCTCACAGGAATCATGGCCTTCTTTGTCTCCTTACCGTCTTCCCACAGGAATCATGGCCTTCATTGTCTCCTTACCATCTTCCCACAGGAAGCATGGCCTTCATTTTGTTCCCCTGTACATGCATGACTTTTTTGGTGTGATTGCTATGACATTTTATCTCTTTATTTTGGTATGATTTTACGTGTATGGGTGTTTTGCCGACATGTGTGTCTGTGCACCATGTGCATGCTTTGTGCCACAGAAACCCAAAGATGTCAAATCCCCTGGAACTGGGTACCATTGTGAACTGCTCTTCTGCTGAACTACCTCTCCAGCCTATCGATTATTATTCCTCGTTATGTCTAGTTTTGAATAGTATGATTGTGAAGTATCTTAGTGTACTTTTCTTCCTGTTTCCTCTCCTTGGACTTAGGAAATTCTTCAATATATAGACTTAAATCTTTTGCCAATTTTGGAAAACTTCACCAAACATTAGTTTTTATTTGACATAATTTCTTTATTGATTCTTTGGAAGTTTCAAGTCATGAAACTTAATTCCACTCACCTCCCAGTCCCCCCATATCTTCCCCTCACCCCGGCAGCACCCCCCCAAAGAAAAAAATTTTTTTTTTTTTTTTTTTTTTTTTAAAGATTTATTTATTTATTAAGCATACAATGTACTGCTGGCAAGGAAGGCACCAGGTGAGCCACCATGTGGTTGCTGGGAATTGAACTCGGGACCTCTGGAAGAGCAGCCAGTGCTCTTAACCTCTGAGCCATCTCACCAGCTCCAGAAAAAAATTTTTTACCGTTTATTTATTTATTAAAGATTTCTGTCTCTACCCCGCCACTGCCTCCCATTTCCCTCCCCCTGCCCCAATCAGGTTTCCCTCCCTTGTCAGCCCATAGAGCAATCAGGGTTCCCTGCCCTGTGGGAAGTCCAAGGACCACCCATCTCCATCCAAGTCTAGTAAGGTGAGCATCCAAACTGCCTAGGCTCCCACAAAGCCAGTACGTGCAGTAGGATCAAAACCCAGTGCCATTGTTCTTGAGTTCTCAGTAGTCCTCATTGTCTGCTATGTTCAGCGAGTCCGGTTTTATCCCAGGTCTTTTCAGACCCAGGCCAGCTGGCCTTGGTGAGTTCCCCATAGAACATCCCCATTGTCTCAGTGTGTGGGTGTACCCCTCGCTGTCCTGAGTTCCATGCTCGTACTCTCTCTCCTTCTGCTCCTGGTTTGGACCTTGAGATTTCTGTCCTGTGCTCCAATGTGGGTCTCTGTCTCCTTTCATCGCCTGATGAAGGTTAATATTCAGGAAGATGCCTATATGTTTTTCTTTGGGTTCACCTTATTTAGCTTCTCTAGGATCACTAATTATAGGCTCAATGTCCTTTGTTTATGGCTAGAAACCAAATATGAGTGAGTACATCCCATGTTCCTCTTTTTGGGTCTGGCTTACCTCACTCAGGATAGTGTTTTCTATTTCCATCCATTTGTATGCAAAATTCAAGAAGTCCTTGTTTTTTACTGCTGAGTAGTACTCTAATATGTATACATTCCATACTTTCTTCATCCATTCTTCCTCTTACACCTGTCAGAATGGCTAAAATAAAAAACACCAATGATAGTCTTTGCTGGAGAGGTTGTGGAGAAAGGGGTAACCTCATCCATTGCTGGTAGGAATGCAAACTTGTGCAACCACTTTGGAAAGCAGTGTGGCGGTTTCTCAGGAAATTCGGGATCAACTTACCCGTGGACCCAGCAATACCACTCTTGGGAATATACCCAAGAGAGGCCTTATCATACAACAAAAGTATATGCTCTACTATGTTTATAGCAGCATTGTTTGTAATAGCCAGAACCTGGAAACAACCTAGATGCCCTTCAAAGAAAATTTTTTTTAAAATCAAAATAAAACAAGGAAACATAAACAAAATAAAACAAAACAACCCTCTTCACTCCCCCATCATTCCCACCTCTCTAGCACCTCTTTATTCATCCTGGTGGCGTTAGGATCTGCAGGTGTCACCCTTTTGTCCAGTCAGCTTTCCTAGCAGATGTGCATTGCAAGAGTCTTGGTCTGATCCACTGGATTCTCACTGAAGCTCCTCTGGGATCCTGTAGATATCCCACAGGACCAGTCCTTTCATGAGTGCCGGCAGGTCCCAGATGGAGTAGATGTTAGGGTGGGTCAGTCTACTAGGGCCTCTCCCGTCAGGTGAGGGGGCAGAGCCAGCTCCCCTATGCCAAGGCCATCAGGCCCAGTTCTTCCTCGTGGGTGGGGCTAACTCTCTTTCTTAAGTGTCCAAACAATTTTTTAAATATTCTTTCTCCTTTCCAGTTTCAGGCTAATAAAGAGACCCTGTTTCAAAACAACAGCAACAACACACCAGATTGGATAGCAGTACGTGAGAAGCAGTAGCCAAGGCTGTCCTTGGGTTTCACATGCAGAAGGGTTAGGGATATATAGAACAGAAGAAGAATATGGTTTAGCTCAAAAGGATGAGCAGAATATTTCTGAAAGAAAGATGAAAAATTGAGGACTATATTTTATCAATGTTTGTCCTAGGAGAGGCATTGTGAGCTTGAGGAAATTAGTGTCATAACTATACCAAAGGAATAAAATCCATTTTAAAGGTAAATGGAAGGCAAGGAAGTAGAAAAAATATATCTGTTTTATAGGAAGTGAAATGGAAAGGGTGGATGGTGTTACTAGATAGGGATGTAAAGACATTGTAACCTAAAGAGATTTGAAATTAAATTTTAGTTTTGTTTTGTTTCTCGAGACAAGGTTTCTCTGTATAACAGCCCTACATGTCCTGGAACTAGCTCTTTTAGACCAGGCTAGGCTGGCCTCGAACTCACAGAAATCCACGTGCCTCTGCCTCTCGAGTACTGGGATTAAAGGCTATGTCATCATCACCTGCCTTGAAATTAATTTTCACCAATTATGAGGAAAAAATATATCATGTCACTATGCTGTCTCAAGCTGTTGATTTCCATTACAGTTAGAATACAGTCCACAGCTCTTCATGATCCGGGGACTCGGCTTGCCCTCTTAGTTCTTCATGGCACTCTGTCCGTTTCCTTTGCCGCTCACTGTGAATGGCTCACCTCTTAGATGTGCCGCACTCTTTGTCTCCACAACTCCTCAGGATTTTTAGATGATACTTACTCCCCGCTGTCTGATTCTGAGAGCTCTCTTCATAACATACTTTTAAAGACATGTTTGTTTTTTATTCTAATTCTTCTCCTGTCCTTGCTTACCTTACTTTTTCCTATCAGTGAACAAAACTACTCAATCACGGAAGACCTTCATATTGGTAAATTCAACAGCCTGATTTTATAGTTCTCTGTATAATCAGATACATATGTCTTTTTCTTCCCTTAATGAATAATAAACCTCATTCATTTAAGTTTTTATTTAGAATTTAAAGTAATGAGTTTTTTTATGGGCGTTTCATAATTTATTTTCATTGATAATCAGATGGGTTTTTTTTCCCTTAAGTATGTTGTTTCCTTTTAACATATAAGCTTTTTAGCTAAGCTTGTCTGACATGTACCACATGTTCTGGGCTTTCTGTGTGTGTGTCACTCAAATTTTATACAGGAAAATAGTTAATAAATAGAAGGACACACAACTCCTGTTGTGAAACATCTGAGGTGGGAGACTATAGCCGGCTTGGCTTCTGGAGCAGAGGTTCTCAACCTGTGGTTCCGGAGCAGAGGTTCTCAACCTGTGGTTCCGGAGCAGAGGTTCTCAACCTGTGCTTCTGGAGCAGAGGTTCTCAACCTGTGGTTCGAGGCCCCTTTGTGGCCTCGAGAAAACACAGATACTTACATTATGATTCAAAATTACATTTATGAATTAGCAACAAAAATAATTTTATGATTTGGGGTCACCACACCATGAGGTACTGTATAAAAAGGCTCCACGCAGCATTAGGAAGGTTGAGAAGCACTGCTCTGGAGTAATGATAGACCACTGCCACTGTGTAAGGTCAGTAGCAGGCAAGGGTGAGAAATACATAAGCTTCCTGGAAAGGGTTATATAGACCTGTCTGGCATGGAACTCATTGAGTTCCTCCTTCAGAACATCTAAGTCCTAGGGTTCCAGGTGTATATATCACCATGCTCAGTTTCTCTTATTTCTTAAGAAACTGGGAGGACTGATCACAAATAAACCAAAAACACAAGAACTGGGTGATCAGTTCTGCTTCTTCCTTAGGCCTGGAACAGTAGTTTCCTAAAACATGAAGGGCAATCCTTCCTGTTACCAGGTACTTGCTGACATTAGCTTGTTTATCTTTCTGAGTACATTCAGATATATGTGCTTATAAATGTTTGTGTGTATATATAGATTAAATAAAGATATATTTATTTAATGTATACACGTGTATGTATATACACATATATGCACATATATCCATATATGTGTGAATGGGCGTGTTCATATATACTTCTCCCTTTATATTGCATTATTGGTTATATGCAGTTTTATTTGCATTGTTCTAGATTTTATTTTTAAGTATATTTTATGGACCTTATACTACTACTACATTAAAATTCTCTTTATGTTTGTATATCTCATTGTGTTATATCTAAATTCCTAGAATTTCATTATGAGAAATTTCAAACATGTAGAAGAATTTAATAATTTTGCAGTAGGTGTTATAAATCATCCATTTACCTTCTACCATTAGTGCTGTACATTGTATCTATCCTGTACTCATCAGTCTTATTTCTGACATAACTCAGAGTCAACCGCAGACATTGGTATATTTTCCTGTACTTCACAGCATATAGTCACCATCAGAATTCAGTATTTATTTAGTTTTTCTCCTTTTATGTTATTTTAAGGATAATGATTTGTACGTTTGCTGAGTTCCAGCAAATACGTGGACGTATTTAACGTTAATTACTAATAATAGATAGCACATTACCATCACCCCAAGAAGTGTCACAGCCCTGCCTCAATCAGACTTTGACTTTTGTCTCCCAGAGACTCTTTGTCTGAAATTTCCCCACCTTAGATTAGTTATTCTGTTTCTAGAATGCCATGAAGCCAGCCATATAAGTTTTGTGTTCTTTTGTTTCTGGCTTCTTTGACATATGCTTTTTGAGAGGCATCTGTATTGTGAGCTTTAATTTTTTCTTTTAAAGATTTTTTCATTTTGTTTTGGTTTTGGTTTTTGGTTTTTTGAGTCAGGGTTTCTCTGTAGCTTTGGGGCTTGTTCTGGACCTAGCTCTTATAGACTAGGCTGGCCTTGAACTTACAGAGATCCACCTGTGTCTGCCTCTTGAGTGCTGGGATTAAAGGTGTGCGCCAACCTACTCTTTTAAAGAATGTTTTATTGGTATAGTCATTTTTTATATTCTTTTGCTCAATGTTAGATTGAGATATCTATCCCTTTCCCGCACTCAAACTGTTTATACATTTACATTTAGTGTGGGTTTGCTTTTTCAGTCCACTCCTAACACCTAATACTTTTATACTATTTGCATTCTACACAATTTAACTGTACCACCTTGCTTTATCTGTGATTTTTTTCTCTATTTCCTCTTGCTTTCTTAGAGTTCATTACTCTGATAACTCACTATTTGATTTAGAGTCAACAGTATATACTTTTATGAACTCTATTTTCAAATCACTTCAGTGCTTAACCTATAGCAAGCAGCATTATAACCGTCTTGCACTTTCTTCCTTCCTACCTTTGTGCTAGGATTGGGATGGGTGAGGTAATTGCTTTGCTTATATTTTTGCTATATATATATATTCATAATCTAGTTATTAGTTCTTAGGGACAAGTAAGCAGTAAGTGAAACGGTCCTATGTGTCTGCTTTGTGTTTACATTTTTTAGTGCTCTCTACCGTCTGGCTCTGTTTCCTCTGCGTGTTGGCTTCTTTTTAAGAATTGCTATGCTTTAATATCACTAATGATCGGTTCCTTCAACTTGTATATGTCAAGTAAAAATTTACTATGCCTGCCTTCAGCAAATATTTGTTAAGAGCTATGGAATTAGCTGATACTTTTTCTATTCTACTTTAACAATATTTCTCCACTGCTCGCAGCGGGAAGTCATCTGTAACTGTCAGTCTCAGCGGTTCCTCTGGATGCAGTATGTCATTGTCCTCTGGCTGCTGCTCTGGCTTTTTCTCAAAGCCCTGGTTTCAGTGAGCTTGGTGGTGACACTCCTTGTTATCACATCCTTTTGCTAGTGTTCTTGGACTTGTGAGTCATAACTGTCACTTGTATTGCGAAATTCTTTGCCATTATTTTTTTTCTGTATTCTTTTGGACTTCTCTCCTACAAGTCCAGCACCAATCTTTTTTTTCCCTCCTCCTTTTGGTAGAGGAGGTTCTAGTCCAGAGTCTCTTCATGCTGGGCAAGTACTCTGCAACTGAGCTGCACACTAGCCCAGCTTCCCTTATTTTGTCCTTCCCATGGTCAGTCTTCTTTAGTTGAACGAAAGGAGCTCAGCTATAATAATCACTACAAATGTCCTTCCCCAGTGAGTAATCTCATCATCTCTGTCATTTGGACATTGATTTTGCTTGGTAGACCATATTATACTTGATTATTTTTGCTTAGGGACAAAACACTGAATTATAATTTGTGGAAGTTTATGTAGGTTTTATATTTCTATAACTACTCTTGACCTTTGTTCTGGGATACACTTTGGTTAGTTATGAGTATCTTGATCCTTTTAGGCCTTCTTCTTAAGTTCTGTGAAGTGGAATCAAGCAGTGTTTAGTCTATGGCTAATCTTCCCCTTTCCTGAGTCCACAACCTTTCTGAACAATCTGCCTAATGGCTTGTGAACTACAGGCTGGTGGAGATAGGAACTGGTTCTGGTCTTTGTAAACTCCAGGTCTTCCTCCTTCACTTCTGTTGGGTGCTCTCCTCTCGAGACTGCAGTCGTTTCCTTGCATGTGCTGTGCAGACTGATGCTCAAGTAATGACGTGTGCAGTTTTGTGAGACCTGACTTCTCTCTGTATGTCAGATGCGAGCCATTTTCTTCCCGCAGACTCAGGTTCCATCTCTTCAGCTCAGACTGGCTACAAATTCTCCCCATGGTTTTTTTAAGTGGGCATTCCATTTCCATTGTTCCAGAAATTTTCTTTTCTGTTGTATTGCTTGACCCTTCTTATCAGATACCAAGTAACCTTAAGTTCCAAGTCTTTTTCCTGTTGTTTTTTTAATCTATACTGTTTTAACCACTTTTTTTTTTTGCCAGCAATTCTAGATTTTGATAGCTCTGTAACAAAGGTTTTTCAGCATTAGTGCTTGAAACCTTAAGCACTGGGCTTGCTGTTTTTGCAGAAATATTGTTTCCAGATTTAAAGCTTATAACAACCTTTTCAAATTAAAAATTTATTATAAAGAACTTGCAAATAAAAAACATCACATAGAAAAATTAGCCAGGTCTAAACTCTCTACATCTCAACTAACTTCTTTAGAACAGCCATTCTAAAATTGGGGAACTTCACATTGGATTTTACACTCCACTTCTCAGCTATGTTTGTTTATACTTATCCACTAGAAAAAAAATCATTACAAAGATAAAACTAGGAAAACAGTTAGATTTAGATCCTCTTTCATGATTCTTGAATCTTTTACCTTAGCTATGCTTTTGAACCTTAGGTCCGTCATGCTAATTATGTTGGTGGTACAAAACTGAGTATTACTTGCTGATTTGCATGAGCCTTTATACCTTGGACTCCTTTTGCTGTTCCCCTTTATGCTGCATCCTGAGTTCTAAAGCATCTTTCAGCTGGTGTCTTGGTCAGGGTTCTATAGACGGACAGACCTCTAGAGAGAATCTTTATTACAAGAGGGTTTATTAGATTGGCTTACACGACACACCTAGAGTCTTCCAAAGATGGCCATCTCACACCTGTGCCCTGTGAGCTGCCTTTTGGCTGATTCCAGGTCCAGTTGACAACCGAGATTAAACATCATAGTTTTTCTAAAGTCACCTTGTGTAGGCTACAGTTATAAGGCCATATTAACATATACCGTGTAGTATATCATATGTATTACTCTTAAGTATATAAATTTTATTTTTATTTTATGTGTGTGGGTGTTTTGCCTGAATGTACTGTATGTCTGAGAATCTTTTGGTACCTGGTGTCTGCAGAGGTTAGAAGAAAATATCACATTCACTGGAGATCTGAAACTAGAGTTACAGATGCTTGTGAATCGCTGTATAGGTGCTAAGTTCTATGGGTGGGTAACTAGTGCTCTTAATTGTTGAGCCATTTCCCTAGTCCCTGTGCTCATGTTTTATTACCAGATCTTCTGATGACTCAACACTAATATTTTTTGCCTTTCTAAATTTTACTGAGCTAGAATAGTGCCAGGCATGATGGTCCATGCCTTTAATCCCAGCACTTGGGAAGCAGAGGCAGGCAGATCTCTGAGTTCAAAGCCAGCATGATCTACATAGGGAGTCCAAGCCAGCATGGGCTACATGGTGAGACCCTGCTTCAAAAAAGCTATATTAGAGGGAGATGAATAAAAAACACCACTAAAAATTAGATATGGGAATTCCTAAAATTGGAACTTTTAAGGAGCCATAATTTATAATGTTTCTAATTTATGATTTATTAAAAAGCTGAGTTAGTGAGGTAGTTCAGTGAACTGTGAGATCTACATATTAGCAGGATTATTTATTGTATATATAAAATCATCCACCTATGACAACATTGATTTGGGGGAGTTGGGGCACTGGCTTGTAAACAGTTACACAGGAATGAGGAGAGTCAATGACTACAGTCAGTTGTTTTATGATAAATCTTTTCCTGAAAACAGCCAGTGTGCAGAGTTTGTAGCAAATTAGAAGTAAATATCATATGAAAAACTACATGTGAAAAATGAAGCTATATGAAAAACAAATCGTTTTTAAAAGTTGGTTAGTAATTTTAAAATTCAATTCTGATACAGGTGTATTAATTTTTCCCCAAAAGGAAAAGAATTCAAATTGTGTTATCCACCTTGAAGGTCATTATGAAATGGAATTTGGCTGTCACATTTTCTTAACTCATTAGTTTCTAGTGTGTAAAAGAGCTTCACCTGATGCAACAATCTAGGGTTTGTTTTTGGTTTTTTTTTTTTTTTTTTGCTCTAAATATCATTGCAAGTAACTTCAAAACCTTTTGAGAGCAGTAGACTTTTCATTGTTTTGCTTCTACAGAGATTTTTCCTGAAGGCGAAAACTACAAGCCCTTAATTGTTGGAGAAGAGAAACCAGAATGTACTTCAAAAGAAATAAATCCATCAGGTACTGTTGATTCTGTTGAAACAGAAAGCCCAAAGTTTAGTGAGGTGCCTCCACCAACGTCAGAAGGAAATGTGGAAGGTATGTTGTAATGCATTTAAATGAGCTAAATTTTAATTAGTATTGAATCATTGAAGAAATTGTCAAAATTTGTGTGTATGTTTGAGTAATTGATCTCAAATTAGGCTCACTAATTTTAGTAACTATCTTCCCCCCCCCCCCCCGCCCTGTTTTTGGTTTTGAAGACCAAGAGTTTTCAAGGGTTGCGTTAGGAGGGTCGGGCTGGTCTCCTAGAGTGCAGAGTCCCGCTCTCGCTGCTGGTGAGAGCTACGGGCATATAGGACCATGCGTCCTAGTTACTGGCCATTCTATCCCATTATTTTATGGATCAGGGTTGAGTCAAGACTGGGATTGTGATTTTCCTAGTACATTGTCTTTGCCTAAGAGGCCAGGCAATGTGATACTCAGCTGTCAGTGAGGCGACTTGATCATTTTTCTGCCATCTTGGAAGGTACACCTCAAAAGCCGAGTATGACAGGCCCCTCTCTTTGTTTTGAGGAACCTCAGTCACATTCTGTATTCTTCCTATCTTTAAAAAAAAGCTTTTACTATTTTATGAACATGGGGGTTTACCTGTTTGTATGTCTGGTGCCTGCCTAAGCCAGAAGATGATGATGCAGCTGAAGTCTGAGATGATTGCGAGCCAGCATGTGGGTGCTGGGAATTGCACTTGGGTCCTTTGGAAAACACCCAGTGCTCTTAACAGTCGAGCAGTCTCTCCAGCACCTGTTTTTCATAGCTTATATGATTTTATTCTCTGATGACCCGGAGGTTCCAATGTGAAGGAAATAGGATTCACCTCTGAGAGGAGAAGGTTTTTTTTTTTTGTTGTTTTTTTTTGGGGGGGGGGGGTTTCGAGACAGGGTTTCTCTGTGGTTTTGGAGCCTGTCCTGGAACTAGCTCTTGTAGACCAGGCTGGTCTCGAACTCACAGAGATCCGCCTGCCTCTGCCTCCCGAGTGCTGGGATTAAAGGCGTGCGCCACCACCGCCCGGCCGAGGAGAAGGTTTTTAAAGAACCTACAGCCATCTCAGGTGCTACATTAAAAGCTGTGTAGCTGTGTATGGTGTGTATGGTTTTTTGTTTGATTGATTGATTTGATTTTTTTTTTTTTTTTTTTTTTTTTTTTTGCTGTGAGTGTTCTTTAAAGTTAACCAGAGAACTGAACTGGGACCATTAGCACTTCTATTGGTCAGAGCTGTCACAAACCCAGAGTGTGCCCAAGGTAGGGAGCTAGGCCTGCCTCTCAAAGGGAAGAGCATTAAAGAATCTGCAACCATCTTTAACCTACCAGCCTGCTCATTAACTAAAAATACTACATTCTTTCCACAATAGTATTGATATTTTAGTCTCAAAAAATTGCCATGGGTTTTTTCTGAGCTAAATAAACTTCTTTATGATGCTTTGACTTCCAGATACCAACCAGAGGCTGCCAGTTTCCTAAACATTCAGTCGTGAATAGGAATAGCATCTGTCAGAGACTGTGTCCCATGCAGCATGTTCACCACAGTAACCCATTGTGCTCTCAGAGCATGGTTAGTCGTGTGGTACAGAATGATGTCTCTTCCTCAAAAGATGTGTATGTTGGCCTCATGAATGGCATTAACTTCCCTCTAAGAAGAGGCCAGAGAGTCAGCCTTTGTTCTATATCATGCTGAAAATACATGAAGAAAAAGGCTGTCAGTGTACCTGGAGGAAAACCTTTCTCCAGAACTGACTGTGCTGGGATCCTGATGCTAGATTCTCTTGACTGCTGAAATGAAGAGAAATAAATTTCTCTTCAAGCCACCAAGTCTGATACTTTATCATAGTATCCCAAACAAGGCAGTATGTTGTACCCTTAAAAGTTAATAATAAAATATTTAAGAGATAAAATTAACCAGCAGATTGAGTGTGCATATAGTAGAGAGTTTTGAGGTTGGCAAGCTTCACTTTTCCTACAGAGTTGTGGAGTAAATATTTTAGGCTATATGGAAACCGGTCACAAATTGAGTTTAGAGGATAGAAGGTTAGTTTTGATAGAGCTGATGATCACTAGGGAATTGTTAAATAGTGAACCTACCCCTTTAAGAAGCTGATCTCTCTAAGAAGTCCATCCCACAGCCTGGAAAAGCCAGGCCTTGCTCCCCTCAGCTCTTTCTCTGGGACATAGAGTTAAGAAGCTATCTGTGCTGTGGGTCTACCGCCCCTGATTTATAGTGCTACACTGTAGCTGGCTCCTTCATGCTCCCTGTCAGTGGGCTGTGTTGAACAAAATCATGTGATATGGAGCTTCATACCAGCCCCTGGAAGGATATAAAGGTCATATATTTTCCTGTGTTTGTAGAATTTCTCTAAAGTTGATCCCCTCTCATCATCCTGTCCATGACAGCTGTCTCTCTCGTTCTTTAAGCTGTGCCTATTACTAAAACTCCTTTGTGGGTTCTAAGGGAAAGCTCTCCTCCATCAGGCCTTCTCCTTCCTGTTGTCTGTTAGAGGGCGCTGTCCTGCCTCAGAGTGACTGCGTCTCTGTTATCTTAAGGCCGATAAAACTCTCCCAAAGGAAAACTTGTGTCAGCTTCTTTCTAGAAACAACCAACCCATTGCCATCTCCTTTTCTCCCTCCATTTAACAAGAACAGAATTACACATTAAAAGACAAAATAAAAAGGCTCTTCTATCTTAGTACATACCTTGTATGGATGACCCAAACATTCATGTGAGCAACAGATCAAAATTATTAGTATTTGCCTGTCTCTTGTCTTTCACAATAGGGCAAATCATTAGAAATTTGTAAATAGACAAGAAAAGCATATCTGAAGTCCATGAAAAAGTGTGCATGGTGTTGAATTAAGTAAGAAAGTATATGATCTCAGACAGGAAAAAATAGAAGTCTCAGTGGGACTGAAGAGAGGACTCAGCAGCAAAGCACTTGCTGCACAGTTATGCAGACCGGAGTGTGAATCCCAGCACCCCATGTCCGCCATTCTGCAAGCACTCATAACTTCAGCTCGAAGGGATCTGGCTCTTTTCTAGCCTCTACATATATTTACACATACCTTGCATATGTGCATACATTCATGCAGACATATACATGCACATATAAATGGACAAATAGACTCTCTTTAAAGACGGCCAGAAAAATAGTTTCCTAGCTATTAATTATTTGAGGGTATAAGAAAATTGATTTAGCATACTTCAGTTCTTCTCAAGGCCATTGTAAAAGTCCAGGTAATCATATTGGTTTTCTTTTGTGGTTGTTGGAAGATTTCCAAGATTAAAGTTTTTTTACTAAATATTAATAATACAGTCTATTTTCTCATACTTGTAACAACAGGTATCTTTAGTCTTTAGTTTTGATTCCTTTATGCTGATTTACATATTGCTGTAGTTTTAATAAGGCTTATATCTTTTTTTTTTTTGAGACAGGGTGTCTCTGTAGCTTTGGAGCCTGTCCTGGAACTAGCTCTTGTAGACTAGGCTGGCCTCGAACTCATAGAGATCCGCCTGCCTCTGCCTCCCGAGTGCTGGGATTAAAGGCGTGCACCACCACCGCCCGGCATATACCTGACATAATAATGAATATTGTGCACAGTACTCAAGTATTTTTGTTATACCAAAAAAATGAAAGGCCTAGTCTTTCATTTTAGGAATGACTGTGCTACAGAACTAGCCCAGAAAGCTTTAAACAGTTGATTTTCTTTAGTTAAACTAACTGAAATAATAACTTACAGAAAGTTAGTCAGCCCATTCTCAGCAAACTTTACTCTGACATCTCCTGATCTTGCTTTGCAGAACCTGATGATTTGGAGACAGAAGTTCTCCAAGAGCCAAGTAGCACAGACACAGATGGGAGTTTGCCACGTGCTGTTAATGATGTGTGGATTAGTGAGGAAGAAGAAGCTAAGGAAACTGAGTATGTTGTCTTTTTCTTTACTTTTCAAAGCCAGGTCCCTTTGGTAAGCTCTTTAATAAGTAATGCTGTATTAACTAATGTTGTAGTTTAATAACTTCATATTGTAGTACTCCCTATAAAGTAATTTGATTTCTTAATAGATATTAGCATGGGACAGAAATAAAAAACTATATGAAGATAAGCAGTAAATGTCTTGCCAGTCTTTATTCCCATTCAACCAATTTCTGATATTTCTATGCAGATAATTTTTATTATATATAAACAAAATACATAGTCTTTTCAAATACAGTTGCTAATATATACAATGCTTATTAAAACCTTTTCAGTTTTTTAAAATTTGTTTGGGTGTCTTTGAAAGTGTATGCTCACATGTGTGTGCACAGATAAAATATGGAGGCAGGAAGGCGAACTGAATCCCTTGGAGCTGGACCTGTGGTATTTATGAGCTGATCCGTGTGTGTGCTGGGATCCAAACGCTGGTCCTTATGAAAGAACAGTCAGTGCTCCCTCTTAACCACTGAGCAAACTCCATGCTCACTTTGTTTATAAAGTCGGTAGTCAGCAGTTAAAAAGGGCTTACTGCTCTTGCTTACCTGGGATTGGCTCCCAGCTCATAGACCCTGTAACTCTAGTTTCAGGGTATCTGATTCCTCTTCCCTCCTTCAAGGATTCCTGTGCACATGTGATGCACACACACATACACATACATATAGAACAAATACTTTTTAAAAAAGTTTATAGTCAGGGAAATTTTCTCACATTAATCAAAAGTTCTCTATTTTATATTCTATTATATGGATATAAGAAAACTCAATAACCTACTACTTGATGAATGTTCATGCTATGTATTGTGATGCTGCAATGAGTAATGTTTTACATAAAATATTTTTGCAAAATCAGGTGGTTTTTTGAAGCAGAGATGTAATATTTAGATGAATTGCATTTGTAATTTAGTCATTCTTTAGAGTTTTGACCAATGTAAACTTTCAGAATGAATGAATATTAACTAATGATTAGTGATTGGTGAGAGTTTCACTTTGCTCAAAGTAGAAAACACTGTACTTAAAGAGGAAGTATTATATTAAGATTAGAAAATCATTTGGACAAGGGAGTTCAGGATGCTAGTAGATGTGGATTTCATTTTCCTTATAGAAAAGGGCTTTTATTTCTAATAAAACTGTATGGTATTTATTTTGTTTGGTTTGTCTGTCTGTGGCAGGTTGGAAGATAAGGTTGCTGAGCAGCAGAGTGAGGTTTGTGAAGGCAGCATTCCAGGGAATGTGGAGCAGTCTCGTGAGGATCATATAGGTAAGTGCCACTGTAGGAGTCTAACTCTTTCTGGACGGCTTCTTAACACCAGCCTGTCTCATTTGGGCACCATTATAAGTCGTCATAATTCTATTTTAAAATAGGCCTAGAGACTAGGAACCTGTATTAGCTGGCCCAGGATTGTGGTAATATAAGCAGTTAACTTTTTGGTAAGTTGTATTGTTGAAAATGAAAAGAATTTGCTGCTAAAACAAAGCAATATACCAAAGACACTGAGTAAACTGGTATCTTTTTAAAATACTGTTGGTCAAAATATAACACAATATAAACAATTTTTCTCCTCTATGAAAACGAACAGAAAAATTGATTTTCTAAACTGTATTTTTACATTTCTTTAGATTTCTTTATTTTAAAACTTCCAATATAATAAAAATATATATGAAATTAAAATGTTATATCTCCTTATTGGTTATTTATAAGATAGTATACAGTATACTTATATGTATACTTTGATTTTGTTTACCTGGTATGAGTTTTTTTAATTCATTTTTAATTAAAAAATATTTTATATGGCTGAGTGTTTTGTCTGCATATAAGTAGTATTTGTTCCACATTTGGTCATGGTACCCACAGAAGCCAGAAGAGTATAGCATGTCAGATTCGCTGGAACTGCAGTTAAAGATGGTTGCGAGCTGCTATGGGGGGTCCTAGGAGCCACACCCAGGTCTCCTGCAAGAACAGCAAGTGTTTTAGCACCAAGCCATCTCTGCAGATCTTAGGATGGGATGCGTGTTAAATATTACATGATACTTGCTGATATTTTTAGAATTTTAAGTGCTATTCTATAAATTTATGATATAATCTCTTTTTATTCCACAGAGCCTGCAGTAAATGATTCTCAGCAGTCTAGATGTGACGTAGAGAAGTCAGTACCGCCAGAACCATTCTTCCAGAAAGTGGCTCAGTCTGAGCACTTGAGCCTAGTTCAGTCAGAACCAGTTTCACTCCTATCTCGCTCTGATTCACCACCAAAAACTAAAACCAAGAACTCCTTACTGATTGGGCTTTCAACTGGTCTATTTGATGCAAACAACCCAAAGGTAAGTGTGGTCTCATTTGGATGATGCTGTCTCTCCACTGATAGCATTGCCTGATGGCCAGATGGCCAGTGCTGGCTTTTAATTGATTCAAAACCCAAACAAGTACAAACAAAAGCAACAGAATGTCCCGACTTTACTGGATATTGGCTAAGGCTCTTTTTAGTGGTACTAACAAATAGCTTTGGAGCTCTGCTTCTCTCTCAGTAAATATCCTACTTGGGGAATAAGACAGAGTTTATAGCAGGCACTCCGAGTTGCTCGTCTGAGGAATTGTTTTCTCAGCTACCATTCAATGTTACCACACATCAGGTCCCACAGCAAATGCCAATACCTCCAGCTAAAGGATGTGGCTGTTTCAGCAACCTTGATATTCCTGTGATTCTGTTGAGACGGGCCAGAGGAGAGGTGTAAGTCCTTTCCTGATAGTTCCTTGGACTCCTGCACACCACTCTGGCTCTTGTGGTTTTCACTCTTTTATGGGCAGCTTCATTCTACAAGTAGGACTGTGTGGTGCAGAGTGGATACAGCTTCCATCTGGATTCTCTTAGCTCCTCCGCCTGCTTCCCTGCAGAGCTCTCCTCTGGATTTGTAAATTCATTTGCCTACTTTACTTATATGTAATTTTACATATGTATACCTACCAAAATATGTATATTGTTTGTGTAGCTCTTTTTATTGTGTATATTGCATTATTACAGATATTGTTTTGATTGTTTTGATATTATTAAAAATAAGTATAACTTAAAGTCTCTTTTTCCATTAATTGTTGTTAGCATGCAACAATTAATATATATATTCCTTAACATAGCCTGCCCAGTCTTGTCTGCTACTTGTATGTATGTTTCAGGGCTAACCTCATGGTATTGAATCACCAGTTGATGTGCTGCTCCCTGGTGAAGACTGCTTGTCTCACTCTCAGTATTCTTTAGTTGCCTGTAGTTTTTTGTGTAAGACTGAGGCCTAATAGGCCTTCCCTTCTGCTTTGGCATCTCTGTTATTGTTGTTCTTATTCATGCTTTAGCAGTCTTACTGCTAAGACATGGGTGTAGCTCCTGACATTCTTACTAAGAGATGCTATCTTATAGCAAACTCCCTGATCCTCTGGCTCGTACACCTTCCTGCTCCTTCTGCAATGTTCTCTGAGCATTAGCTGAGGGTTGTTTGGTAGGTGTATCCATTGGGGCAGGACTCCATAACTCTGCACTTTTGCTTGTTGTTTTCTGTGTTGGTCTCATTCTATTGCAAAGAGAAGCTTTCTTGGTAAAAAGTAAGGACTGCACTTACACTCTTAGAGTATAAAGATAAACATTTAGAATATACTTAAGGATTATCCTGGTTTAGTAAAGTGGAGGATGTAGGTTCTTCTCCAAGACCCATGACTTCACTAGCCATGGTTAATTGGCTAGGTTTCCAGTGCCAGGTGTGATTTTCTTCTTGTTGAGTGGGTCTTAAGTCTGATTAGCGAGTTGCTGGTTATCGTCAAGGTGTGTGTGCCACTACTGCACCCTTAAAGTTACCGTGCCGTGCTCGTCATTGTTGTGGTTCATAGGCATCATAGCTGGGTATAACTGTTGGCTTTCCCCCTATTTTTGGAAGCTTGCATGAAACGTTCTGGTTCTCTGAAAGCTAGTCATCAGAGCAGTTCTTCAGGTCAGTTCCAGCTGAGAGGCATCTGGGCCGTGCTTTAGCAATAGGCACACTCCACCTTGGGACTGGGAGGACAGTCAAGGGCTATAATGTCAGTTCCAGCTGAGAGGCATCTGGGCCGTGCTTTAGCAATAGGCACACTCCACCTTGGGACTGGGAGGACAGTCAAGGGCTATAATGTCAGTTCCAGCTGAGAGGCATCTGGGCCGTGCTTTAGCAATAGGCACACTCCACCTTGGGACTGGGAGGGCAATCAAGGGCTATAATGTTTTAGGAGTCAGTCTCTTGGAGAATCCTGACGTGGTGCTGGGAATTCTGTTAGATTACTTGTAACACATTCTTAGCAGTACATTTCTATCATTGGACCTCTGTCTCTATTAATCCTATAATTATTTTCATAAAATAAATTTCTACAAGTAAAATCCAAAATTTATAATGGCTGAATTATAGAAATAGTTTTGTGGCTAGAGAAATTGCTCAGTTAGTAAAGTGTAAGCTTCAACACCTGAGTTTGAACGTCCAGCACCCACGTAGAGCCGGGCAGGGTAGTACCCAGTTGAAATCATAGTGCGGGAAGATCGCTGGCATTGCTGTTGAGCCAACCTAATCAAATTGGTGAGCTCCATGTTTGGTGAGATCATGACTCAAAAAATAAGGTAGAGAGAAATGTAGGCCTCCTGTCTACACACACGTGCACATGCAAATGAACACATACACACACACAGAATAGGTTTTGTGCTATTAAAATTCCTCAAAAATGACTGAAGTATATCCATTTCTCCATGTGCTAAAAAGCACCATTATAATTTACTTAAAAGTATCTCTTTAATGAAAAATTAAGTGTTTGCTTAAATTCATATTTTTATATCTGAAATTGACTATTTTGTCTATTTGCTCCTATATATAATTAAATTGCCAGAATTCTTTAATCTTTAACTGTGTTTCAAAATAACATCATTTTGTTTTTCAATCTAGTTGAGTGTCCTTTTTATTGGTAAAGTATTTAATTATTTTTCTCTTAAACTTAGAAATGTTCAATTCTGTTGCTTACTCTAAATAGCAGACATTAGAAGATGTAAACTACCAGAACAGTTTTATAGTCTTCAGCATTAAACCCAAAGGCATTATCAGACATAAGCGCTATCATTTTACTATATGTAATTGTGCACGTGTGTCTGTAGACGCCAGTAGTCAAATTCAGGCATTGTTCCTTAGACATTGTGCACTTTGGTTTTTGAGATAGCGCCTGTCATTGGCCTGGAGCTTCCCAGTTAGGCTAGGCTGGCTCACCACCACGCCCAGGAATCCCTGTCTCTACCTCTCAGCACTGGGATTACAAGCACACATCACATGGTAAGCGTTTTACATGGGTGCTGGAATCAAACTCAAGTCCTCATGTTTGCTTGGCAAGCTCTTTAATCGGAACCATTCGCCAGCTCCCCATGTGCTTTCTGTATAGCTGTCATTAGCCCGAGCTTTTGAATTTATTGCTATTTACTAGGTTAATATTCATATTATTTGATGCTTTTGAATATTGGTGTCCTCTTAAAACTTTAATTGAGCTTAAAAACTTCTATTTGAAGTGCTTACTCTGGAAGATTTTAGCCATAATGCAGATATCATGTAGATTTCTGTGAGAGAAGAGGCAAGAAGGAAAACAGAAGAAACCTAGCAATCCATGGCCATTTCAGACTAGAACAAAAGTTTTCACACCCATTCTGAGATCAGGAAAGCCGTCACTGGGCCAGTGTAGTAAACAGTGAGATTGATAATGGTAGTCAAAACTTCATAACTGAACCATTAAAGTAAAAATTATAAGTAATCCATTAAACCAAAATAGTGTGACCTAACTTCTTACAAAGATTTTCACTGCTCAATCAGGTCTTTTTGTATTAAGTTAAATTACTTGTGTCCTGTTTCTAACAAAGTCTTCTCTCACCCACTTGCCTTCTCAGGGGGTTTACTCCATTGCTTTTCTGCTCCGGCCCATCTTTTCTATAGTGGATCATTTCTTCAGTGTCCTAAGAAATCTCATCGTAAAATGCAAGCCTGGCTTGACCACATGTCTTGTTTAATCACCCACCATCTGTTTCTCTGCTATTCATGTCTACACATCTTAAATATGCTGTAGTCTCTACACATGCATTCACTCCCAACTACATTCTGCACGGCTTTCGACTAACCTGCTCTTGTCGATGTCGGCAGTTGGTAGTACACTGCCATTCCAGAACCCGTTCTCTCCTTTCTTGATGCTGCTACTTCTCAGCAGCATTGGTTTTTTTTTTTTTCAATCTCTAGTAACATTTATTTATCATTTGGGACACGCTCCTTTTCCGTCTTCTTAAGGTGGAATCTTGGGTGACTAATCTTAAGCCTTTCTCCTTTTCCCATATGAGCATATAGAGTTGAACTTCTCTCTGACTATGGTGGTTGCTCTTCTCCAGAAACTACTTCCTCTGCTCATTGTAATTCAGGCCTTGAGACAAGTGTCTTGTTGGCTACTATAGTAGGCCAAGCTGGCTAGCCCAGAAGCTCCCAGGAAGTCTCCTATTCCCTCCCACAGGGGCTGTAAATAGTACAACCATATTGGCCTAACCTGGGTTCTGGAAATCCAAACTAAGATTTTTTACACTTGAACAGCAAGCACTGGACCAACTGAGCCATCTACCCTGTCAAAGTCTTACTTTGTAACCAGTATGAAATCTCTTTAACATAAGCATCCATATGATGTCATCAATGTGACTGGATTTGCATCTGTGATTCTACTTGACTACTTGTTTTGTTCAAAACAGAAACAAAATAGCAAAGCTTTTGTTATTTTTCCTTTATTTGGGATTCAGTGTTTTTAGGATTTCATCTACTCTTTCTACTAGTAGCTTCCTCATATACTTCTTTTAAAAGATTAAATGATCATTCTGCTTTCAAAATAAATCTTTAGCTTCTCATAAATTCTTTTCCAGTAATATTGTACAACCCTGTGTGTAATTGAGAACCTCACAGTGTTACTGCTGCTTCCATCTTTCTGCCTACCTCTGTGTACTTTTTTTCTTCCACTTTGAGAATCAACATTTCTTGTCTAGGCTGTTGATAGCTTTTTTCTTTTTTCCATACTCAGTTTTAAAGAATATATCTACTAGATATAGGGTTATGGTCTTCAAGGTTACACTTGTTTTTGACAAGTTTGTCAGGGAGTAACCCTCATTCCCTTGTATTTAGTGTTCCTTTTAGTATTCAACTACTTTAGAGTACAGGTGTATGGATATCCTTCTTGGAAACTGCTTATTCATTTCCTGACTTCTCTGACCCAAATAATCACACAGAAACTATATTAATTACAGCACTGTTTGTCCAATAGCTTAGGCATATTCCTAGCTAGCTCTTACATCTTAAATTACCTTTTTCTATTAATTTGTGTATTTCCACAAGGCTGTGGCTTACTGATAAAGTTTCAGCATCTCTCTCCTTCGGCAACTACATGCCTTTGTCTTCTTTCCTCCTCTATTTCTACTTGGAATTCCCACCTTGCTGTATTCTGCCCTGCCATAGGCCAAAGCAGCTTCTTTATTAGCCAGTGATAATAAAGTATATTCATAGCATACAGAGGGATCAGAGTCTTTTGATGGTATAGTTGTCATCAAGTCTTTAAACCTTTAGCTATTAGTTTTGTGCCTTTTCTACTATCTTCCTGAGTCCAATTACATACATATTAGACTACTTGATACAATGTCATAAGTTACTGAACCTTCGTTCATTTTGGTTTTCCATGGAGTAGATTTTGTCATGTGTTCAAATTTGCCTGTCTTCCTTTCTATAGTAATAAGCTATTCTCATTCAATAAAAAAAGTCATTTAAGTATTGCTTTAGCATACAAGTTTCTGTTTTTATCTACTGGTTTTCCTACTAGTTTAGGGTCTTTTCATCTTGCTCCTCATATGTTCTGTAATTGTTTAAAGCTGGACATCATAAATATCACATGGCGAGTATCTGGGGTCTGTTGTCATACTTTTAACATGTGTTGGGCTTTTTCAGATAGTCCATTTACCTCTCAGTCCATTTTATATTTTCAAGCTTTTTCAGCTTTACTGGAGCAGATATAAAATTATTTACCATAGAGCTAGTTCAGCTTGTTACCTCTGACCTTCTGCGGCCTCCACAGCATGCCCAGATTCTCATTGAAGACACTCCTCACATCTGGTCAAAGTTCAGTCATCTCTACCTGCATGAGCCTTGAGAATTCTTCAGCCTTCTTAACCAGTCTTCCTCACTCCATTTCCATCTGTAACCTTTTGCCCCAATTCAAACCAGAGCCGTTTTTAATGTTAGGTATCATATCAAGTGGAGAGTTTCACTCTACATGTACATGTAAGACCTTGCAGGGTTTTGTATCCTTTTTGCCTAGTGGAACTCAATCTTCATTTTGTTAGTCTAGGAAGTTCACACAGACTTCAGGTATGTCCTTTTCAGACAGAAGACCAGTTTAATGGCTGGATGCACCTCATTTGTTTCTGTCACCCCAGAATCACTATCTTAGTTGCATGTTGTTTAGTATCTACATTGTTTTATCTGTTTTATCCAGTTTTCTAGTTGTTTTGTGGGAGGCTAAGTCTAGCCCTTGATAGTCTTTCACAGCAAGAACAGGAGTCCTCAGTTGATAAATGTTAGTTTGTCAAGGCCATATCTTGAGCCTTTCTGCTGGCACTGCCCCACAAATACTCTCTGACCTTAATTAAAGTGGGGACACATTTTATGAATCAAATCTTTCTGCTGTCACTTGCATATTTAGTCCACCCACTAGCCATGTCATCCGGTTGGTTTTTAACTAATCTTCCGCATTCTGTTTCTTTGCCTCAATTCAAACCTGAAGCATTTTTAATGTTAGCTATTATATCACACCAGTACTATGCCTAAGACCTGAGATTTTCTGCTGCTGTTAAATTGCATTCCTTCTTCACCATGGTCTGTAAAATTTGACAAGACATTAACCACCTCTCTGACTCACCTCCCAATTGCTCTCATCCTCTTTCCCCTTGATAGTCAAATCCTTCCTATGTTAGAGACTTTGCCTTGACCCAGATTGAGCTTCTCTTTGTTCTTTTTAATTCTAACGCATTTTTACAGTGTTTCTCTGTAGCTTTGGAGCCTGTCCTGGAACCAGCTCTTGTAGACCAGGCTGGCCTCGAACTCACAGAGATCTGCCTGCCTTTGCCTCCCGAGGGCTGGGATTAAAGGCATGTATCACCAAAGCCCAATGAATTCTAACTCATTTTTTACTTTCAGGTATCATTTCTCAAATGTTATCTTCACAAGCCTTGAGCACAGTAATTTCCATCCAAAGTTACCTTTTTATTTATTTTATAATTCATAGAATTCATCTTATTTTTTGTTTATCTTCCGTTAGAGTATTATCTCCTTCAGGCTAACTACCTTACTTACAAATTTTACACACACCAACACACACACATACACACACATATTCATAGTTATAGCCCATGCCTTAGAATATAATGAATGATAGATAAATATTTGGTAACTAAATGGGTGAATAGCAGACATATGGCCCTCCCTGCCATAGCAGACTGAAACTATGCATCAAGATAAATAATCCCTCCCTTTAAAAAATGTACATGTGAGCCAATGAAATGATTCAATGAGTATATGTAATTACGTCCAAGCCAGACAACCCAAGTTCAGTACCCAGGACCCACATGGTTAAAAAAATAAAAAAAACCCAACAACTCCTGCAAGTTATCCTGTTACTTCCAGTAGTGCACCATGGCACACAAATGTGTACCTACCCACATACAAACATATAATTAAAAAAATTTAAATATATGCATACATGAACATAGTTAAAATAGTGATGAGTGAGACTGCTGGTTCATATTCTAGCTAAAGTCTTTTAGTTGTTTAAGTGCCTTAGTTTCTCATATGTAAAGAAGGGATAATAATGGTTTGTTGCCCATAGAATACTAAAAGAGTGAGACCAAGTAAGTGAAGCACTTATGTTCTGCTTGTTTTTCTAGCTGTGTACTCAGTGAGTGTTAGATGCCATCACCAAGGAGGATGAGAATTACAGGAACTCTTAGCAGTTGCAGGAGTTTCTAAGACAGTAATTGTGCACTGTAAGCTTTGTTTATTTCATTGACCTCAAAGTACATTCCTATAGATAATAATATACATTTTTTCAAAGCTCTGAGGAAGGCATTTGGCATTTCTACTGTAATGAGGGGTAAGCAGGTTGTATTTAACATGATTAAACATTACACAGGATGTACAGTCAAAATTGCATGGTACCCTGTTAATATGTACAATTTTTATGTTTTCATGTGTCAATAAAATCAATTTAAGAAAATAAAACTAGTTAACAAATAAACTGAAAAAAAAAGAAACTAAAGTACATTCTTGATTGTGGTTCATCTTTCAATATCCAGTACATATAAAAAAGTTAGTTCCTAAAAGGCATTGTGTATACTAGAAATATTCACATCAGGAATTTATTCACCTATGATAGTTACTAAATGCAAGGTCTATTAGCACAAAAAGATTTGTCTTTAGTTTATGCTAATATTCCTTTGTGCCCTCGCCTTGCTTTGTGCACAGCGTGAGAAACTCTCCAGAAAACTTTTATGTATTCGTCTTAAGAATGTCATTGCAAATGTTGTTTGGCACATCTGTGTCTTTCATGGTCCTAAACTGGGTTAAGTGAATCATTAGCATCAATTCAGTCGATGCTTATCAAGTGGTAGTGTATGCTAGGTGCTCTGTTTATAGTAATGATACGATGTTTGTAAACTGAGTTAAGTAAATCATTAACATCCATTCAGTAGATGCACATCAAGCTGTACTGTATGCTAGGTGCGATGTTTATAATAATGATGTGATGTTTGTAACCAAGAGAGGGAGTGAGTAAGTGGAAAACAGTTGTGACAGTTCCTATAGTGGAGAAATGAAAATGGATAGTGTGCCAGCAAAGAAGAAATGCTTACGTCTGCATTAGGGTTAAGAAAGGAAGGTTGGTGCAGAAGTTTGAAAGGTCTGGACCTTCAAGAGCATTTAAAGCAAACCAAGTTGGCATGGAGCAGCACAGTGTGCTTGAGGTACTGGGGCCTATGAAGGAGCTGAGGCTGGAGCAGACTCGCCGGTTAAGAACTCTAGCTGCTCTTCTCAGCTTGATGTCCAGAACCCACATACATGGGGGGCTTACTCTGTGTAACCGCAGTCCCAGGGAATCGAGGGGTCTCCTCTGGCCTTGCAGTTACTGTACACGTGACACACAGACTGACATGCAGGCAAGCACTCACACACATTTACAAAAGCAAAAACCAAAACTTTGTTAAAATCTCAAAGTGTGAATAAAGTAGTTTACCAGTCATTTTTGTTCCTAATCAATAGTTTTCAAATGTGTGGCTTAGTCAGAGCTTTGTGGGGGGGGCGGGGGGGGAGATTGTATATGTATTTTTTCAAATAAAAAACACACTTTCTGAAGAGATCCAAGTGTTTGTCGGCTCAGATTATTCCTGTCTCCTTGCTCGTCTCCTGTCCTCTGCCGCACAGTTTAATAGACATATCTTCAGAAGCCTAAGAGTCAGGAAATACTAAGGCATACATCGAATGTACTTTAAATAGGTCGTTTTGCAAAGCCCAAATGTAGTATTAGTTAACTGAATTGTACAGTTATGCACACACACGGATAGTAATTAGTGTTTTAGTTGATCACTGTAAGACAGGTCAGGTAAGGAGAGTAATACTTTGATGGCCGTTGTCCATCAGTGGGGATGTAAGTGATGGCTGAAGCAAGCACAAGTCTGTTCTGCCTTTCACACTATTTCCTTATACAGTGGTCCAGACAAGTTGAAGACTATACCCAAGTACATAAATTGTAGTTAAGACTGTGTATTATCCATCAGCGAGCCATTAGCAACTACAGTAGTCACTAACGTTAAGTAAAAGATTTATCTATGTCATAGTCAAAGTGAAATGAGAGTTATAAACTGTGCTGCATTACTGAGGCTAGGAAATATGAGCTGTTTAGGGGAAGCTTTTCCTGGTTTTGGCTCTGGAAAGATTTCTGGAGGTTTCTTTGTACGGGACTCATTTTCCACCCAGGCTGGCTGCAAGCTTTCTACTTGTCTGTCTGTGCTTGCCGAGGACAGGTGTGCATCAGCACAGCTGCTGCCTCCTTTAGATTTAGGAGTAAGTGATGGCTTCACGTCTGTTTCTTCTGCAAACAGAGAAGCACATTTCCTAAGGGAATTCAGTTCAGTGGGTTGGTTTTTAAAATGTGGGTATAACAGTAAATGGATAGTCTCAACAGTAAATTTCAGAAAGTCTAAATAAATTATACTTTCCTCAGGATCTTGCTGGATTATCAGAGGAACAAAGCCCTTACTTTTCTAACAGGCCCATTGTACAGTGTGGCTCACAACAGTGGTTACGCTTGTGGTGTCCTGCAAGGGCATAGATATGTGGGTGGTTGATTTAGATAGCAAGTAAGGAGATGGTAAGGTTAATACTTTGATAGAGATGAACTAATTTCACCAAGACTCTATCCTGGACAAGTAACTAGTCACTTTGTTGAAGGTGGAGGAATTTCTAGTCAAACTTCTTTTTTTTTTTTAAAGCAGTGTTTGCCAATGAAAGTTACACACACACACACACACACACACACACACATATCTAATGTTTTTTTTGTTTTTTTTTATTGAGAAAAGGAGAAAAAAAACAAGTTTCCACCTCCTCCCAGCCTTCCATTTCCCTCCCCCTCCTCCCACTCTTCTCCCCCTCCCCCCACTCCTCCCCCCCTCCCTCTCCAGTCCAAAGAGCAGTCAGGGTTCCCTGCCCTGTGGTAAGTCCTGGGTCCTCCCCCTTCCGTCCATATCTAGGAAGGTGAACATCCAAACTGGCTAGGCTCCCACAAAGCCAGCACATTAAGTAGGATCAAAACCCCATGCCATTGTCCTTGGCGTCTCATCAGCCCTCATTGTTCGCCATGTTCAGAGAGTCCAGTTTTATCCCATGCTTTTTCAGTCACAGTCCAGCTGGCCTTGGTGAGCTCCCCGTAGATCAGCTCCACTGTCTCAGTGGGTGGGTGCACCCCTCGTGGTCCCAACATCTTTGCTCATGTTCTCCCTCCTTCTGCTCCTCATTGGGACCTTGGGAGCTCAGTCCAGTGCTCCAGTGTGGGTCTCTGTCTCTATCTCCATCCATCACCAGATGAAGGTTCTATGATGATATGCAAGATATTCGTCATTATTGCTCTAGGATAGGGTCATTTCATGTTCCCTATCCTCAGCTGCCCAACGAACTAACTGGTAACCTCAGCTTGGGCACCTGGGAGCCCCTCTAGGGTCAAGTCTCTTGCCCACCCTAAAGTGGTTCCCTTAACTAAGAATTGTGGTTCCGTGCTCCCCTATCCACCCTTCCTTTATCCCAATCCTCCTGTTTCCCCATACCCCCCCCTCCTTCCCTTCTACCTTTTCTCTCCCCATCTCCCCTTACCCCCATCCCACCCCACCCCCAAGATCCCAATTTTCTCCCCGGCAATTTTGTCTACTTCCCTTAGCCAAGAGGAAAACTATATGTTTTTCCTTGGGTTCACCTTCTTACTTAGCTTCTTTAGGTTCACCTATTGTAGACTCCGTGACCCTTGTTTATGGCTAGAAACCAATTATGAGTGAGTACATCCCATGTTCATCTTTTTGGTTCCGGGATACCTCACTCAGGATAGTGTTTTCTATTTCCATCCATTTGCATGCAAAATTCGAGAAGTCATTGTTTTTTTACCGCAGCGTAGTACTCTAGTGTGTATATATTCCATACTTTCTTCATCCATTCTTCCATTGAAGGGCATCTAGGTTGTTTCCAGGTTCTGGCTATTACAAATAATACTGCTATGAACATAGTTGAACAAATGCTTTTGTCATATGATAGAGCATCTCTTGGGTATATTCCCAGGAGTGGTATTGCTGGGTCCAGGGGTAGGTTGATCCCGAATTTCCTGAGAAACCGAAACACTGACTTCCACAGTGGTTGCACAAGATGGCATTCCCACCAGCAATGGATGAGGGTACCCGTTCCTCCACAGCCTCTCCAGCAAAGGCTATCCTTGGTGTTTTTGACTTTAGCCATTCTGACAGGTGTAAGATGATATCTCAAAGTTGTTTTTATTTGCATTTCCCTGATTGCTAAGGAAGTTGAGCATGACCTTAAGTGTCTTTTGGCCATTTGAACTTCTTCTGTTGAGAATTCTCTGTTCAGTTCAGTGCCCCATTTTTTAATTGGGTTAATTAGCATTTTAAAGTCTAGTTTCTTGAGTTCTCTATATATTTTGGAGATCAGACCTTTGTCTGTTGCGGGGTTGGTGAAGATCTTCTCCCAGTCAGTGGGTTGCCTTTTTGTCCTAGTGACAGTGTCCTTTGCTTTACCGGTAGAGTATTCATTCTAAAAAATTCTTCAATATGGAGTATTTGAGGTACAGAGTAGCCATGTGTCTGGACAGAGTTGAGAAAGATATACTTTTGGCATGCACAGTTGGCCTGGCCGTTTCCTGGGCTGTTTGAATCACTTTATGTCTCCTCCTTTGCTATTCGAAATAGTAGCAGTGCTTCCAGAGAGCGTCAGGTGTGAGTCTCGATGCCTTTATGATAAGCTGTTATTATGAATGCTTTGTCACACACAATTGCAAACAGAGAGACAACTGAAGAGCTTTAGTGGGCAGCATCCAGTTAGACTGTGACAGGGCAGCTAGTACAGTTTTGTTCTTTACTCTCTGACAGAATGAAGTACCAGTTATGATCTTGCCCATGCCTAGTTTGTGGTGGGAAAGATCATAGTTTTGGAGTAATATGGAGTATTCTTAATTTTCTGTTGTTACTAGAACAGTCTAACTCACTAAAATTCAAGCAAATGCATATTTAAGATTAGAAAACAGCCCCTGTTTCCATTATCTCTTGAGTAATTCAGCCTACTTTGATTTTACGAAGATGGCTAATAAATGTATAATACTAATTATCCATATAGGATAATCAACTTTGCCAACCATGTGTGCAGTCTCCTCCATGTTGTTTCAGCAACGGTAGCATAACCATCTCATGCTCATAATCCTGTTGTCACCCATACACAAGAGCAACTTGTCCACAGTCATATAGTGAACTCCTGTAGCCATTAGGTAGCAGAGCTATTCCCCAGAGGTTTTCACCCAAGAATCCTGCTTTCATATTGCAGCAATGCCTACAAGAACTTGTAGAGAGAAAAACCTAAATTTTGTATTTGTAATGACTGTTAAGGAAAATTACTGGTGTATTTCCTCCCTAAATTACTAGTGTTTTCAGGGTTAATTCATTCCATGAGAACAGAAGGAGTGCAGTAGGCAACTGTCTTAACTCCTTTTCAAATTCTCAGCCTTAAGATTGCAAGAGAGAGACTGGGGGAGAGAGAGAAGGCGCAAGAGTCAGCCAGATGACATCCACAGCATCGGTTCTCTTTCTGGTACAGCTAGAAGTGTCTGGTTCTACCGCAGTGAGCAGCCCTCGAATCAGCCGTAGCAGCATGAGCTTCATCCGTTTGAGCTCCAGCTTCAAGACACTCTAAGTTAGACCTGCTTTTTCCTGAGTACATGTCAGTCTTTTACTTTGAAATCCATTTTTAAATAATAAACATCTCTTTTAATAAAGTCAGCAGTTATTTATAAAAAATAAAGGTTCCTGAGGGAACAATGTTGAGTATTTATGGTAGTAATCAGAGGCTGAACAAAATGCCCCCATAGCAAACTACTATATAGTATAGCTAGAGGATTACTAACTCATAGTTTATATTAAAACTTAAAAGGATTAAAAGAATTCTTTGATGTAGAATTTGATGTGCAGTCAGTAGTAACACTGACACTTAATTCATTCACTGCTTTATGTGATTCCCTTATTTTTAGGGGGAAAAAGCTAATTAATACTAAAAGTGAAGAAAACATAGCGTTTGAAATGTAAGCTTCCCTAAAGCCTTGCTCTTGTTTAAATTTATAACAGTGCCGAATGCACTCTGGTATGAAGAGTTGAGGGGAAATCCATACCTGAAGTAAGCGCTCAAACAGTGCTTTGAATCACCTGGTCTGTTTAGGATTTCTTTCCATTGGAGCTAAGACAATAGAATATACTGTAAGCAACATAAAAAAGCCAAGAGAATCAAAACAGAAAAATGAAGGGATCTAGGACTATACCTCAGGGGTTTAATCTGGGTTTAACGTGCTCACGGCCTTAGCACCAGCAGATGAGAACAGAAATGTTCTGATATAATGTTTTTCCTGCGGAGAAAGATGAAGATCCATTTAAAACTTAAAAGCCAGACTGCAGTGGCAGCACGTAACTGCAATCCCACGTGCTGCAGAGGGCAAGGCAGGAAGACTGTTAACTTCAGCCCAGCCCAAACAGCATCTACACAGATGCATGCAGTCTGTGAAGGAGGCCTACAAGGAGTTCTGTGGACACAAAGGTGTGTCCTACAAATACACCAGGAAATGAGTATTATCCTTGAGAAGAGCTAAGGTGTCAAATTACATGGCCCCTTGAAATACTGTCCTGATGGAATTATTTCATGATAGGATATAAAGTTATATTAATATGCATAGTGGCACATACATGGAACTGTAGAATTTGGCCAACAGAAGCAGAAGGATTACATCCTGGGCTAAGTATTGGGGAGGTATTTTAACTACTGAAAGATATAAAGTAAAATTGAGATGTATTTCTTTGGATAAGCTAAAGTTTTCTCAGCCTAAATATATGTATGGCATTCTCAAGTATAAGTATATAATTAATTTATTCTGTTCATTTGTGTTGATTAGCAATCAATTGCAAGATGCCTACTTTATATCTTCTGGCTTATTATATATATATGTATATAATACGTATATATATTTATATATCCCAAATCTCAGTAAGTCGGAAGCTGCATGTGGGTGCAGATGCGGCCAGCCTCAGCACTGGTGGCAGTGGGAGGCACTGGGAGAGGTGCCTCAGCAGCACTGCTGCTGTCACTCAGTTCTGTAGCAAGTGGGATTTGTTTTGTTGTTTTTGTTGTTGTTATTAACCATTTTTGCCAGTTTTACCGGTTTGTAACTGATAACCATTTTCCTTAATTGCTGTAATATATGAACTATGTCCAAATAATAGGAACATATCCTTTGTTATTCTGAAAAGGTTGCACTAATAAGATTGACCAGATATGCAAATTTCCATTAATACGTTAAGCACTGCGTTTTCTTCAAAGCCTTCCCTCTAACACCTCGTTATTTTCAGGGCCTGGTACTCAAATTCCACTGTCAGATTCCTCTAGGAACTTGTGTTTACAGTCACTTGTCTCGTGTCCTGACTGTCACATTCTCATTGTTGAAAGGCTGGCTAGTAGAGACTCTTCCTGGTGTTCCTGCTCTTGTCCAACACTGATCGAAATGTCAACACCTACACTGTATGTGATTTTTCTTAGCACAGTTGGCTGAGTTCCTTCTCAGTGTTGTTATAAATGATCCAGAGCTTGTCCTTACAGCCATCTCTTTGACCCCACTCAGCCCCGTTCTGGGGGATGCAGTCAGGGTTGTCTTTACACTGATGGAAGGTCCCTGGTTTAACAAACCACATAGGTAGCAGCAGCTCCTAGGAGCAAGTGGTGCGCAGGTTTCTGATTGTACATGATAGTGGCTCAGCACAGTCCAGACAATTCTCTTCTGCACAGGGAGAGTTGACCCGGTAAGGTGGGCGAACTGCAGGATGGGTGAGAGAGAACAAGTGGGCACGTCTCACACTGCCTGATTCCCAGCAGACTTACTTTTCCAGGCCATGTGTGTCTCTGCAGAAACCACCCCCACTCTTTAAAAGGTGACCGGCACGATTTCTGTGCTAAAGCCCAGTCATTACTTACAAGTTTAGTTTTCTTTGTAAAAATAATCTAAAGCTGAATTTTTAATCTAAAATTTTTTGACAATTTCTTATGAATTTGCATCATTGCCATCCCTCCATCCCTCTCCAGCTCCTTCCGTGTACTCCCACATCCTCCCAAACTCATGATCTCTTTATTATTATTATTGGCACACACAGATACATATGTGTATTTGAGTTCATTTAGTGTTATTTATATGAGCCATATTTTAAGAAAACTAGTTTCTAACCTCAGGCAAGTCACCTTTGAATCCTTTAAATCTAAATACATAATTTAAATATTGTATTATCTCTGATTTTTGTTCTTCTGCTTTTAATTCTCTTCCTCCTAATAAGCAATCTGTCACCCTCTTTGTAGATGCTGAGGACGTGCTCACTCCCAGATCTTTCCAAGCTGTTCAGAACCCTGATGGACGTTCCCACTGTAGGAGATGTTCATCAGAACAATCTGGAGATAGAGGAGCTTGAAGATGAGCACAGTAAAGATTCCGAAGACACGTGAGTACAAAGCCATTAACAAATGCGATTGCCGCTGTGATGTCTGAGCCTTTGAAGAGTCCAGAGAGCATGGCCTACAGCTGGCTTCTCATCACCCTTCAAGTTCTTACAACTTGGTCAAATACAGTCGGCCTCTTGATTCTGGATATCTGCTTCTAAATGATTACTACCTCATCTGATGCATATGAAACATTTATATTTGTGTTCACTGTCTTTTTTCCCCATTGACGTCCATCTAGTACACTGATGCGACTATAGTAAGAGATTACTAAATAGTGATTAAATTAATTTTCACAGGGTAATGACTACAGTCTCCATTATACTAGGAATGAAGTGGGAAGTTGGGAAGTATTAAATGCTCCACATTTTCTCAGGAAAATGCCTGAAAGTTTCATATCTGCCTTGGACATGTTTCATTTTAGGCTGTGTCAGTGGTAAGGTAGAGTAGTTATTATATTTGTGTGATATATGTGGGAGTGGGGGGCAGGGTAACCATGAGAGAGAGTGTGTATGTTGTATGTAACTTCATTGTTTTCACAAAATTCCTATCTTGTGATTCATGCGAATTATAGAACTCAGGAAGGAAGTGTAACGATATTTCTGAAAGTTAAGGGAAATGTTGGCCAAGCCTCAGATAAAAATCATCCTTGACCTCTTCAGTTTTAGCCTTCCAAGCACGTCAGGCAAGTATCACTAATGTGGAGGAGCTAAAAGCTAAGTATCCTGTCATGAAGTGCTAGGAAAAGTGTCGTGTAGGGTCTAGTGCTGAGGATGCAGGGCTGTAGCTCTGGGGTAGAGGAGCTTAGCTTGGGCGAGGCCCAGTTTGAGGCAGGATCGCTGCACCTGGCATTGGTACTTTGCAAGTTCCTAACAAGCTGTCCGTTCTCATCAGTCCTCATAGAGACCTGTGAGTGGTTGGGAGGGACCCTTTCGTCATGCTTCATTGTGCTCACTAGCGGACACAATGTTTAGCACCTGGGTGGTTGCAAATTGCTAGGTAAT
The DNA here is from genome assembly GCF_018167655.1 of Microtus oregoni. Classification (NCBI taxonomy): domain Eukaryota; kingdom Metazoa; phylum Chordata; class Mammalia; order Rodentia; family Cricetidae; genus Microtus; species Microtus oregoni. The sequence goes on along the minus strand of NW_024543075.1, from coordinate 38,042,882 downwards.
GGATTTTGTGGAGGGTTTTTCCCAAATAGAACTAAAATGAACAGTTTTTAACTGAGCCAGTTGTAAATGAATTCTTCCTAAAGTACTATTCCAGATTTACTAGTTGTTTGTCATTGAAAACTGATTTTGGTTCATGTATTTATCAAGATTTTATAATGGGAAAGCAAACTAAAAACTAAATTTGGGACCAGATTTCAGATTATCTGACACAGGTTTTTGAATGCTGATTTTATAAAATATGAAATCTTCTCAGGTTTTCCTTAGGGTGGCAGTCAGGCCAATCTCACTCACTGACTCCAACATGCCTTGGCCAGTATTTACTCATGCTCACAGGTGGGGTCGATAGTCAGTAGTCAGGTCCACAAAGTCCAATGGCTAGCCAGTGTACTAAGTACCAAATAAAGGTACTTCTGTGAAAATGATTGTTTTCTCTTTCCAGTAATGTAAAATGTCTTCAAGTCCTTACCTAGTGTTTGTATTGGGAGTTGAGTGTAAACTTTTGGGGAGGTCATCATGAGCATCCCTAACTTAGATTGCATTTCTAGTAGATGAGACCTGTGTTTAGGATCCCTCAGCAGACACCTTCACACATCTAGACTCTCACAGAACTCTGTCCTCAGAGAGCAGCCTTGAGTATGCTTCTGAGTTACTGTACAAGAGCTCAAGGTTTGTCTGCTACGCATTGCTGAGGCTTTGAGCCATGTCATACTTTGATTTACACTTTTCATGTCTCTACCATGAGCTTCATTTGGATAAAATTTAAAAATTGGTTGAAACTGCTTAGTAAACTAATGTGCTATATAAATATAAGGTCTTACTATATGAATTTATTTTTTTCTACATTTTAAATCTCATAAAGATAGGAATTTTATGCTTTGAAGACAAAATTCTCCTGTTAGGATTATGGTAGTTGATTTATTCTTGGGAAAATCTACTTACATGTTTAGAAATGTTTTCAAGAATATGCACAGAAGTTTCTGTTGGCTCTTATATTCACTTTATACAGACACTATACAAGACCTTGACTCTTATTGCTACAAGTGCAAATGCATTCACATGGAAATCTTTGCATATAGTAAGTGCACAGCTAGTAGCCATATGAAGATTGCGATGAACTTTCAAAATTATCTGTTTTTTCAAAATTTCTTTTAAATATTTGAGTATTCCCTTTGAGAAAACAAATGATAAACATCTTTAATTTCTTAAATTGTCCAATTATAGCTGGGACACAGAGACACAGAACATCATTTCAAAGTTTAGGCAGTGATTAATGCTAATAGGTACATGATTCTCTTTAGCAAATCAGGACCAATTTAAGCAAATCGTCTTCTAGTTTATGAATTGTAGAAAACCCCTCATGTTCTCTATTTCTCAGTTGTATTCATCCTTATTTCCTTAGTTAACACCGTATAGGCTTATTCAGACTTCTTTTTCTCTATGGTTACTACCTTTAAGCGGGAGAGAAGGCACATGCATGTGTTGAGTTGAAGTACCATTCCAAAATACGTTCATGTTTAGGCAGCATTCTCTTTAATCCTTTATGCTCCAGTGTGTTTGCAGAAACTGACACAGATTTACAAGAGCTTCAGGCCTCAATGGAGCAGCTGCTCAGGGAGCAGCCCGGTGATGAGTACAGCGAGGAGGACGAGTCGGCCTTAAAGAGCAGCGAGCAGCGAAGTGGAGCCAACAGCAAGAGGGACAGACGCCGCCGACGAGGACGACAACACCAGCAGCGACAGTGCCCTGAATGAGGAGTGGCACTCAGGTGCATGGTCTTGGCTGTGGGCCTGCTTCTTTCTCTGTGCTCAGACATCTTAAGTAAGGGGTCTTTTTCTGATGTGCAGTGTGGCCATCGCCAGCTTAAGCTGGCGTGTGCTCCTGTCTTCTGTCGTGTGTTGACTGCCCGTGTTTCACACAGCGCACAGCAGTTCTTCATTTCTTACTGTTGTTGCACAGCGACTTGTGAAGCGTTTTTATTCTGCTTTTTGCTCTCCATTTCTTGACTTGTTTTTCTAGTAAGAAAGACAATAACTTAGTATCTGTGTTCTGCCTGTCTCTTCATGTTATAGTCCATGTTTATCCTTTATACATAGGTTTGGTTGTTTCAGTTCAGAACATAGAAATACGCTTTTTCCATTTGTTTCCAAACTAACATTTAAATAGTGGTGTTTCTGGGAATCTTTCTTTGTAATCTGATTTACTATCTATGTCTTTAAAAGAAACAATTCTCAAAGTAACATTCTTGGGTAAGACAGAATACGTCTTCTTGGGTAAGACGTAGAAGAATACAGGAAGCTATAATTCATTTGTCGTTGATGACAGTCTGGTAGTGTAAGAATGACTTTTAATCACAAAGTGTCTTTTTTAGATAACAGTGACGGTGAGACTGCTAGTGAATGTGAATATGACAGCGTCTTCAACCACTTAGAGGAGCTAAGACTTCACCTGGAGCAGAAATGGGCTTTGAGAAGTTATTTGAGGTGTATGAGAAAGTAAAGGTATGTCAATTTGGTTACATCATGTCTCCCTCTCTCCCTCCTACTTGTCCTGTATAAGCCCCTCCCAAATGCACGGCCTGTTCTTTAACCATTGCTATTATATATGCGTATACACAGATGTATCATGTAGAGCTAGGCTGCCCATGATAATTTGTTCACTGCATCTTAACCAGTTTTAACTTTCTGCGATGACCTCATGCTATTGTAAAGATAAGCTTCTTTGTTGAAGGGAGAGATCTACACCTAACGCTGGGTATAATGGTATGATGTAGTTAGGAATCACGCTGGTTTAGGAAAGTAGCAGTAGCGGGTTTTCTTCTAAAATCACTGACCTGACCAGCTGCATAGAGTGGCTAGGCTTATAGTACCAGGCATGATCCCCCTTCTGGTGAAGACGCCTTGAGTCTAATTACACGGCTCCTGTTTGCCACCGAGATGTAAGTGCCACTATTGTCCATTAGGGAGAGCTTGCTGTGCCTAGGCACCGTTATGGTTCACAGGCTATCGTTGATTGCTTCTCTTCTGTAGCAGCTTCCGTATTAACTTACATCTGGTAATTTGGCATAGGCTATTCATGAGGATGAAGATGAAAATATTGAAATTTGTTCAACAATAGTTGAGACTGTTTTGGGCAATGAGCATCAGCATCTCTACGCCAAGATTCTGCATTTAGTCATGGCAGATGGAGCCTATCATGAAGGTAAAGTTTTTCTCATGCCTTCATATTTTAAGCAAATGTGAGAAAAAAACAAGATGACAGATGTAAGATAAGGCACTCTCCTCAAATGGGCTTTGAGGCAGTCTGTACTGGACCCTGTCTGATACTGTGAAGTAGCTCTAAAATTTACTCTGTCCTGTCACGAGATTCTATTGCCTTAGAGTCTTTAAGTCACTGTCTTTTAGTTCATAAGTAACATTGGAATGAATTTTTAGTGCTTTATTTACTAATGTGTACCTTTTCCTGCATGTATATATATGCACCTTTTGTGTACATTGCCCACCAAAACCAGGTGAGGCTATCAGATCCCTAGAACTGGCATTACAGATGGTTGTGAGCCATCGTGTTAGTGCTGGAAACTGAACCTGGGCCTCTGCAGTAGCAACCAGTGTTCTTACCCACTGAACCATCTCTCCAACCCTTAAATAAAAAATTTTAAGTTTCCTAATTAAAAATTCAATAGCTGTAGAAATTAAAATAATTCTCATCAATCTATTGAATTTTTTTGCAGAGGAAGAAAATGTAAAATTCTGAACATGAATTTATTTCTAACATGGTTGTCAAAATATAATTACTTTAAAGATTTAATTCATAGACCAAAATTGAGGATTTTTAATTTTAATTGTTTAATTTTAGCAATATAATTTTTCTTAAAATACATTTATATTGCCTCTTGCTAAGAATAATTAAGTTAATTTTTAAAAATACATCCACTTTACAAAATAAAAATAAGTACTAAAAATATTTGAGAAAGCAGCATATTAGATAAACAAGCACAAAACAAGGGATGGGGTAAAAATAGGATAATGTTCAGAAGGTCTTTGTTCTGGAAACTTGGCAGGGAAGCAGGAATCCTGGTTAGTAGAATCAGAGCCCCTAGGGCACAACAGAACCCAGAGGTCTGTAGATCTCAGTACAGCTAAGTGTTAACATTAGTTAACTGAGTTATTAACTTGTTAAGACTTCGGAAATTTCCTTCCGGTGTATTACTATAAAATAGGTATTTTATTTTCTGAAATGATAACAGATGACTTCACCATTAAGATGAAGGTCTCTGCTTTAGCCAGCGCCTGGAATTTACAGATTCTTGATTTCACTGAGCTCCTGCACTTGAGCTATACTTCACTGAAGTGAGGAATAGCTTGTAATTTTGCAACATTTGGATTCCATAGATTATTTTTCATATGTGTAAGCTACAATGGCACAGGACTAGAGAATGATTCTATTTTAGTAAATCTGTGGCGAGATCTAGCCAGTTCTATTCTCGTTCAGACTGGTCCTTCAGGAAGCTCTCCACAAGTCTTGTTTCAATGGACTTTTCAGTGGATTCGGCAGCAGTATGCTCAGGCTGTAGTGTTCCTTGTCAAGTGTCTGAAGAGCTTTTCTTTTGCTTTGCCCTTTGAGTGGAGAGCTGTAACAATCAGCTGGGCCTCAAGGTAGGATTAGCACAGCTGAATGGTTGCTAAAGGATGCCTGTCTTATGGGCCTAGTCACCTACAAGGACCAAACACTAGGCTGAGCTGTGTAGCCCTCAGGAAACGTGGTCAGTTTTACTGTAGTGTGCAGTGGGGACGTTTGTGAGACCACGAAGTTCCCTGACCCAGAGCCAGCCTGGAGAGAAAAGGTAAAGCAGTTTCACAGTCAAGCGACTGCCTTTGCAAAGAGCAAAGGACAAGGTAGAATACCCCAGCAACCTTAGCAAACTTCTTATATATCCTATAGCACACTTTGGCTTACTAATGTAGCCACTGAATAAACACATGAAAAATACATTAAACAAAAGCTAAGATGCTGTGTTAAACATTAGACAATTAAGTGCTAGACGGTGACTGTGTTTAGAATAATGAGAGCAAATGGATCTCAAATCAAGCTGTCCTATATATAAATAGTTGGGTTTTAGATATTATCTAGGAGATAATAGAATCGTGTCATATACATGATGCCTGCACACTTTTATTCTCATTCTAAATGATGAGAAACCAGTAAGGGACATATTAAAAAGAAGAAAGTGAGGTGAAGAGATTGAGGGAAACACGCCACCATCAGCCGGTGGTCTGTGCTTATGTCCACATAGACAGAGCATCTGCACACATGTGTATACCCACACCACAAGCAAGACTTGAACTTTGTAAAATGATCTTCTAATCTCATTTCTGTTTAATTTCCCTGGAAATTGTCAACTTTCCCCAAACCGATCTCAACCAATAAGGTCTCCTGATACTGTTGCAGTGTAGGTTTTGTGAGCTTTAGTAACTGTCTCCGGTGGTAAAATTAACACTAACTAGTCCATATGAAGCTCTTTCAAAAGTCATAGGTCAAACAGAGGTAGTAATTTTGTAAGTTATTTAGAACTGGTTCTAAGAGTTCCTTCACAAGGAGAATTGATTGAATGTAGTGTGGCCAATGGTATGTTGGCAGAGACTACCACGTCCTCCCATTGATCATCAGCAACTAAGCACATAATTTCTTTCAATCTACCTTTCCTTCTCATCCATTTTAGATGGAATGTTATGTTGTATTTATGTAATGAAATTCTATACAGCTGTTCAAATGAATGAACCAAATCTTTAGCTATGAGTATGCATATGCCCACAAATCTAAGTTAAATAAGTCATGTGTGATTTATATAACATCTAAAACAAGCTTATATACTTCTGCATATGTTTAATAGCAGCGAAAAAGTTTAAACAACAAGAATATACATTAATTTGGGTGTGCTGAAAAATGTCCCTAGAAAAGAAGGCCACTGAAGTGGGAAAGTATACAGCCTGTAATACGCTCTTACTTAAATATCAAAACCAGTAGGACTAAAAGTTAACGTTGTTAATGCTAGGTAGGCATATGTGTGTTCATTGCTTTCCTGACTCTCTGAAGCACTTTATAGCTGTAAAAGCGAATAAATTATAATAGAGAGTGGTGTGTGACATTGGAAGCAATGAAGATATATTCAAGTTGCATGAAGTACTGGCGGGAGGCAGGGTGAGAGTGGTCCTTAAGGAGACGACATCGAAACTGGATTTTCAGAGATGAATGGCAGTTTGTCTTGGATCAGTATGCACATCCTGTATAAAGGGATGCAGAACATTGCAGCAGGGACAGTGAGTGACGGTCGGTAACTAACACGGGGAATCTTTAAAGCATTTCCGCGTTTGCTGATCGTGGAGAGCATTACAGACATTGTCAGCAGCAAGGGCGTGGCAGACAGTGGGGTCCACAGGGTGTAATGTTTGACATGATGCCTTGGATTTACCGGGGTCTAAAGAGGGCTGTTTGGCAGTGTTAGGCAAAATCAGTGTGCTTATTAACTCATTCAACAATGTTTTTTTTAAGAATAGACATTCTTGTGGTTTTACATAAGAATAGTTTACTTCATTGTGCCGCACTCATAAGATGGAATAGTGTGCAGACGTTGACTCTGACGTGGATATTACTGTGAGGTTTTCACCATGAGAAACAGTGAAAGCTTCGTAGTGGTGCGTGGCACCCCCACAGAGACTGCAGCGAGCATTTCCAGTCCTGCTGCTTCTTACCACGCGCCCTTCTCTATCCTCCTGTCTAGTCTGTGTCTTATGTGGGGCGCTCACGTCACAATTCTGCATCTTGGTCTGATTGTCTTAGAGATATTTGTGCTTCAGAAGGCAATCTGAGGATTTATGCTTACTTATTTGTAATACTGGTTGTCTTTGATAGTTTTTACTTACCTTTATTCTTTGTAATACTGCCTGGATGTCAGACAGTGCATATGCACTATTATAATAAAATTACATTTAAGACTGCATTAATAATCTTTAGAGAGGAAATGCTTTTTAAAAAGCAAGATACTGCTTGAATTATAATAAAGTGAATTAATTAATTAATTAATCTCCTGAGCTAGCCCAGTGGAAACAGACTGTGGAAATAATCCTAAAAATCATTGAATGATTTCATTATGAAGGAATAGCTAAGCTGTATTTCCTGACACTTTAAAAGTTCTTTAATTTCTTCTGTTTCTCTTTAAGGACCAGAAATAGTGTGTCTAAAAATCAGGCTATAAATTTAAACGTGGACCTAGAAAATAGCATAAAATCGCCCTTTTGGTTTTTAACCCCTCTCGTATATGTGCCTCAGTGTCACCTGCTAAAAAGTAGGGGAGCCTTTGTTTTCAGCACCCTGATAGTTTGGTAACTAGTATGGGGAAATGTTGGCCTATCCTGTTCAGTACGAGGATGGAACCAGGTCATTACAATGATGGTCACATGGTTTCAGTTATGTGAAACTACATATGGGAACAGTTATAGTTTCAAAATATGCCAAGTATACATGGCTTCATTGTCTACAGTCCGAATGTTCCTAATAAGACCAGAAATGTGTGCTTCTTAGGGTACCAGTCAACCTGATGGGCATAATCTGTCATCTGAAATGTGGATTCTTATTACTATTAGTACTGTATTGACTTTATTATGTATATTATTTCTAACATCCAGAACTAAATAGTTGATTTTTATATTTTATTTTGTACTAATAAATTTGTATTATGTACCTGAAGCGTACAATCAGTTGTCTTTATTAGCACTGTTCTCAGTATCTGCACCGTCTTCAGGTAGACAGACAATGACAGGAGCACGTGCAGAGGAAGACATTGCATCTGGAGACTGATGCCAGGCAGTCGGTGAGGCTGAGCTCAGACTTTCAAGCAACCCTCGTTTGAAAGTTACCGTAATCTGTAAGAGCCCTTGGCAACCTAAGGACCTCCTAAGGCCACAGTTTCTCCTCACTACCATCCTGGGAACCGAACTTTTATCAAAACATCTTCAACCCAGAGCATATACTTAGAAGACATGTGCCAGAAAGCAATGGTCTGACTCCTGTCTGGGATGAAAGGGAAGGAAGCAGGTCTACCTTTAACAGCACCACCAGGCAAAGTATTGAGCAGATGGTTTTCTAACAGTGAGGAACAGTCAGTGATACTAATGCTCTAGCCGAGATGGGCTGACCACAGTGGGTGTTGTGGCTCCTCAGCCTTACAGGAGCCAGCAGGGTGGGGATGGAGAGGTTGGAGCCAAGCAAAACCAGGGGTCGCCATCATTTGCTAAAATACAGTTTACTATGTTATAAACAAACAACTCAGTAACTTAAGCTCTGCCTTGATACAGAGGTGAATTCAAACTATCAGAAAGGAAATTATTTTTCTAAATAACAGAAATTACTTTATTGTAAACAAAATTGGAGAATACAAGGGTTGGTTATTTAATGATATCAGCAGTACTGACTGATAAATCTGTAGCTAGACTAACAGGTACTTAAGACATAATTAGAAATATCTGGAATGAGGATGATTCACTGTATCTTGACAGTCACCTAATGGATTATAAGGAAATATGAACAGTTCATGCCAAAATAATTAAAACTGCCTCTTTTTTGGAGCAAAACTTACCTGCACTAGGTTGCCATAAGAGACATAAGAGTGACTTCAACTACAGAATCCATTTTCTCAGTGTCATAGGTGCTACAGGTCCAAAGTCATGATTCCTAGTGTGGCTTCTCATTGGTTGCAGATAGGATTTACTCATGAGGCGACAGTGGAGGTGAGCTCTTTGTGTGACTAATCCTATAGCATCCAGGCCCATTCTTATGACCTCACTTAACCTTACCTGACAGTCCATGTCCACTCACATTTCTTGGTAATTAGGACTTCAACAAGAATTTATTTGGTTGCATCAGGAAGTGGGGGAATCTCAAATATTTAATCCACAGAGTTATCTAAGCTCACAGGAAGTCTCTATCTGATTACTCAGAGTCTAATATCTAATTGTGAAAGTGAAATTTAGTTTAAAGCCTACCACAAATGAGCCATTGGGTCCAGATGGATTCAGCGATAAGTTCTATCAAGCACTTCTGGAAGAAACAGTACCAGTTCTACACAAGCTGTTCTAAAATACTGGAATGCAGGGGAAATTTCCCTGTCCTGGTTCCGGCAGAGATAAGAGCTTGGGCATTCTCCTCACTTTGTCTAACTTGGGGTGCTTGTTTGCCTGTGACTCCACATCTCTAAGCTTGTTGCTCAGGGTAGAATGGCAGTGTCAACACTTCTATGCACTAGACTGTATCTTCGTTTTGTTTGGTTTGGTTTGCTTTAGATAAGATGAGTAAAGACAGGACAAATGGGAAATCTCAAGCTTTGAAGGAGTTCTTCTGAAACCCAAGATGTCTGGATTTGAGCAGAATTTATTGCATTGATTGGCCTATTACACAGGTCCTATCTCAATTTTCAGAGACTAGTTTGATTTCCACTTGACCCAGACACTTTGGATCTGAACATGGAGGGTACATTATGAATGAGCGAGCCTGATGTGAGCAGCCATGGACAATCTAATTACATCTTAAACGGAAGCTGGCCTAAAGGGCTCAGGTTGCCTGTCTTTTACCATATTCCCAAACCATCCGTTTTCCTGAACATGGCATTCAATCTCTGTAACACTTGCTCCTGCACCTCTACACGGGTACTCCAGCTTGGCCGGACTCCTCCCGGGGCCAGGTAAACAGCCAAGACTCAGGAACCACACACAATCATTCTTAGGCTCCAAAGTCTCTTTTGTTTTACTCCCTTCTCTAATCACATCACTGAGAAATGTACAGAGTTACTGTTGGCAATTACCAACTGTGAGGAGAGGCTCAGCCTATTTAGAAACAGAATTCGACTAACTAAAGGCCTCCAGGTAGATGTGGGCAGCCCTGTGAAAGTACAGCTGCGATCTGGGGAAGAGAAATTTCCAGGAGTTGTGCGCTTCAGAGGACCGTTATTAGCGGACAGGACAGTTTCGGGGATTTTCTTTGGAGTAGAATTGCTGGTAAGTTTGATAGGTCATTTGAGAGAGAAGGAGAAAGAGAGAGCATATGAGAAAGCGAGTGTGCACGTGAGCGAGAGACCATGAGCACATATTTTCCCCTTTATGAGATTTGTGTTTTCTCTTTGTTTTTAGTACAGTTCTCAGGGTGGACCTCAGGACCCTCTGCCTCTGAGCTGTAGTTCAGCCCCCAAATTTATTTAATGATAAATTGAGAGGATATAAAGACAATTCTTGAAAACTTTAAAAAATTATCTCTTACGGTAGAAACTTACAAGTCATTATTCTGGACTTCATATCTTAGAAGCTTTTAAGTTACCTATATTAAAAGTTAACACTGCCAATTGTAATTATAAACACTTAAAAAATTGTGAACTCTCTTGTGATAGTACCCACAGGATTCCCAGTTCTTAGTGTATGCTACTAAGCATAACAGTTTAGAGGTAAAATTTTTGAAGTGTGTTGCAGCAATTTCAGTTTGCTCATGCTTATCCCCGGAATGTATAAACTGCCTTGGAATTTATGTGCCTTGGCAACATATCTAAGAATTCTATATTCCAAACTGACTATTGGTTCACATTTGGACACTCTCAGGAGTAGAGAGAGGTCGTGCTTTACTTGCTTCTTGATTTGGCTTTTCAAGCAGTGAAATAATTAGGCTGTGACTGCCAGCTATGGTATGTACTAGCAGGGTTGCCAGCTACTTAACCTACATCAAGTTCTCCTGACCTGTTCCTCATCTGTAAAGTGCTTAGAGCACACATGACTTATAGTAGTTGTACGGTGGATGGCTGTAGATGGTTACAGTTTGTTCTCAGTAAATGGAGCTGATGCTGCTGTTTGGTTAAAGTTGAATGTCTGTTCATGACAAAAGTCGTGGTAGAACTATGTTGTAAATTTAATCCTCACTCTTTCTCAGAAGAATTATGATCTGAAATTATGAGTTAGTTTTGTCATCAGATACAGCTTCTTTATTCTTTAAACACCCTAAACCCAACAGCAGCTGCTAGTCATATTTCATATTATGGATATAATTTAGAGTTTTTCCAAAGTAATTTCCTGAAATCCCTTTAATGGATAATCTTTTCATATCTCTTTTTAAAAAAACTTTGAAAACTAGGAAGAACCTCGTGGCCAAGGTTTCACTGACGAGGTATGTCAAGGGAAACAGCTTTTTCAGTGTGATGAAGATTGTGGCGTGTTTGTGGCATTGGACAAGCTGGAGCCCATAGACGACGATGACAATGGATTGGAAAGTGATTTTGCAGCCTCGGGGGATACAATTCAGGCTGAACCTCCCCCTTTGGAAATAAACTCCAGAGTATCTATGAAGGTCGGAGAAAGTATAGAATCTGGAACAGTAATATTCTGTGATGTTTTGCCAGAAAAAGAGAGTCTAGGATATTTTGTTGGTGTGGACATGGTAAGGATTTTTTGAGTTTTATTATTGTAAATATATATATTTTATTATCAATTTAGGAATAAATTGAACACTTTGTATTCTTAAAATGGACTAATTTACAGTATTTTAAAGAACTTATTCCAGTTTGTCTTTGGTACAGGAACATTACAGTAGGAATGTGAGCATAAACAATACGTTTCCCACATTTTTTCGTGTTTTAATAAACTGGGATAATACTCTCAGTCTTTAAATTCTCCTTATTTTAACTGACCAGTAGACAAAAACAAAAACCAAGCCAAAACATTAAAACAAACTGACATTTCTCTGACTAAATCCAAATATATTGTATAATACTGTATTTTCTTTTAATTTAAAAATACTTTTGATACTTTTTTGTATATTTGCTAAAGTTTAATTAATTTTCTCATAATAATGAATATAGAAAGTTATTAATAGAAAATACTCCGGAAAAGAACCATACTGCTTTTTGAGTTGACAGAGTATTCCCACAGGATTTTCACTGTCTAAAAACTGGTTTCTTATTGTGGCAAACTGTGTATAAGAAAGGTTCCAGTGTAACCATGGTTACACTAACAGTTCAAATCATTTGGCATATTCTCATCATGGCCTCTCCACTGTCTGTCTACAGAACTTTTTCATCATCCTGTGCTGTGTGTTCTGTTTCTATTAAATAAATTCTGCCCAGTTTGCCCATGCCTGGTAACTACAGACTGGGTGTTTGCCTGCTGTAGGTTCCTCAGAAGTGAGGTCATGGTATAATATGACTCCTTTTGTTTGTGTCACTCATTTTATTACTGAATAACCATACTTGCTAACAATGGATGCATTCCAGTGCACATAGTGAATTAACGTGGCCCTAAGAGAATGAGGAGAAAGAAGTTGAGAACATTTTTATCATAGACTGAAAGTATAGGCAAAAGTTCATTATGGATAAAGGAGATTCCTTCATAATTGTTCTTACCAGGGTGTGTTGGGAGAGGATTATGAGCAGCAGACTCACACAGTGAATATTTTTAATAATCCTTTTTATTTATTCATAAATGCTCTACAGAGATGGTTGGATATGAATGTTCCAGTGTGTTTCTGTTGCCTTGTACTTAGAAATTGTGTAAGATGGCTCATTAGTTAGGTACAAAATAAGAATTTGCCAGACTCTCGCTATGTGAAATTAGAGCCAGAGTAAGACCCGTGGGTCTCTCAGAATCGTTAATAATTAAGAACAAGAATTCTCTAAATGAGAGTTTAGTGTTTCAGAGGAGTTGTAGACTGGGTAGAGAGAATGTTGGAGAAAGAAGGCCATTCTTTTTTGGACTTAGTCTCCCCTTGCTATAGGTTTCTTGGGCCAGGCTTTAGATGTTACAGGAACTGTTTGGGTCCTCTCCCTTCTTAATGGTGACCTAGGAGGTCATCTTATTTAGCCCAGGCAGGCTGTCTTGAGACTTGCCTGCCAGCTCCACACAAGTTCTGTCCGTTGTTTGATTTATGTGAGCATCAGTTCCAAACAGTCCCGTTAGACTTCTTGATAAGAAAGTTCGTCGATCCCAACTTTACTCATGGCTGTCTGCTTCCAGGGACACGCTAACATTCCTCACTGGTTCTCAGGGCAGTTGTTTCATGGCCATCTGCTTGTGCCTCACGAATAACTCCTGTGCTGGTGACACAGTAGAGAATAACTTAGAAAATCAAGACTTTCCCCATTTTTTGAGGAAAGTCTTGTATACCCACAGATAACAAGAGAATTCTGAAGTAACTGCTCTTCTGTTTATAAAAAGACACACAGTAATACAGTGAGCAAAGTGCCCAGGGGATGCAGATGTGTGATTAACTTTAAGGGTAGGTTTCTGGGTAAAATAATGCAATCCTAGTAAATTTTCTTTTGCAGACAATGTCTCTTTAAACCTCAGCTGGTGTTATTACTGCAGACTAAAGTATGAAAAAGACTTTTGATTCATTATTTTGTGTGTTTGCTGTAAGTTGATTGTTATTATTTTTATTGTAAAACGTTGTTACTTTAGCAGATATTTCTAATACAGCCTTTCTTTTGGGCAAAATAGTTAACATTTTTCTATGAAAGATATCTTAGATAATACTTTTGAAAGAAATGTTGGTGTTCACATTTATATTTATTGACAAAGGTATATAAAGGTTTACTTTTTTGGCATTTCAAGGATAACCCTATTGGTAACTGGGATGGAAGGTTTGATGGAGAACAACTATGTAGCTTTGCAAGTGTTGAAAGTACAATTCTTCTGCACATCAATGACATCATTCCAGGTATGTCTCCTTTATGTATTCAGAAGATAGTTTCTAACATGTATTTTGTTATGAGAATGCAAATATATACTAAAGATGGATCTTTTGAAGTTGGCTTTGTATTGTAGAATTGTCGTTATATAGACTAACCTTTCTTTTCTCCCGAAACAAGGCAATAAAGGTTATTTCTAAAAGTATGTAAGTATAGTGAAGTTTATACATTATCTCTTACATTGTCTTCTCCTAGACATTCTAATAGAGAAAGAAATCCTGTCTTGTAATTGGAAGGTTCAAAAATACAAAAAAAAATGCTGTCTCTTGGAGTAAGAGATGAAGCTAGAAGCTTTTAAAAAAATTGTTTATCTCATTTAAACTCCACAGAGCATTCAGGATTCTTATTAAATGATGGCTGAAGTTCCTTTTTTGTTGTTTTTAATTATTTTTTCATTTATTTTACATCCTGATCTCAGGTTCCCATCCCTCCTCTCCTCTTGCTCCCCCCCGCCCCTGGCCCTGGTTGCCTCCCCTTTGTTTCTGTTCAGAGAGGGGCAGGCCTCCCATGGGTGTTAGAGTATGGCATATCAAGTTGAGGTAGGACTAGGCTCCTCCCTTTCTATTAAGACTGGGCAAGGCAACCCAATATGATGAATAGGTTCCCAAAACTTAGCTTAAGAGTTAAGGATCCCATTGTTAGGAGTCCCACAAGTAGATCAAGCTACACAACTGTCACACATATGAAGAGGGCTTAGGTCAGTCCCATGCAGGATCCTTCACTATTGGTCCAGAGTCTGTGAGCTCCTATGGGCCCAGGTTAGTTGTTTCTGTGGGTTCCTCCCTTTCTTCAACAGGATACTTGGAGTTTGGCCCAGTGCTTGGGTATGGTTCTCTGCATCTGTTTCCATCAGTTACTGGATCAAGACGCTCTAATGACAATTAAGGTAGTCATCAATCTGAATATAAGAGATGTTCAGTTCAGGGACCCTCTCTACTATTGCTAGGAGTTTTCGCTGGGGCCATCCTTGTGAATTCCTTGAATTTCCCTGACATGAGGTTTCTTCCTTACCCCGAAGTGCACCCTCATCGAGACAACTCTTTCATCATTCTCCCCCTCCAAGTTCTTTTTGTTTTAAGATGGTATTATGGTAGATCATGCTTCATAACTGTAGTCAGAAACTATTACATAGTTTTATTATATCTATTATTCTTAGTATTTTACTACATATATTATTTATTACAAAATAATAATTAGGGCCAACAAGATGGCTCAGTGGGTAAAGGCACTTACACACACACACACACACACACACTGCTGGGTATGTAACACAGAGTGTTTTACATTGGTATAATTGGTACAGTGGTAAAACACTTTACCATTGAGCTACAGCACAGCCCCTGAACTTAAAAAACAAATGAAAATAAAAACACCACCCAAAAATAAAAAACAAAAAACACCCCCCCCCCAAAAAAAACTTAAGAACCTTTTGTTTTGCCTCAAATAAGTATCTTCTTTGGCTGCTATGAGGTGATTGACAATGGTAGTAACACCAACCACTGCTGTTAGAATTCCCAGTGATAGGCTAGTGCATTGAAGTCAATAGAGGCATTCAGAAATAGGGATGTTCACAAGCCATAACCAGGGATGTTATTAGATGGAATTAGATGGTTTATGCTATCTCTATGTCCTGAACAGATTTATAAGATGATATATATATATATATACACACATACATATTGCTGATTAAAAATACAAAACAGGGAGGTTGGAGAGATTGCTCAGTAGTTATGTCACTGACTGCTTTTCCAGAGGTCCTAAGTCCAATTCTCATGGTAACTTACAGCCATCTGTAGTGGGATCTGATGCCCTCTTTTGGCATAAAGTCATACATGCAGATAGAACACTCATATACATAAAATAAATAAATAAATATTAAAAACATATAAAGCAGAATAAACAACAAAAGCAACAAAAGCAAAACAAAATAAAAAACCTGGGGCTCAAATCAGACTTAAAATATTTATGATGAAAGTGAGTGGCAGAACCAAAGTCCAAAACTCATCTGATTGTGAACCTGTGTTCTCTTTAGTCCCCAACAAATCCATATCCTACGAGTACTCTTGCATTGTGAACATCTGCATAAACCTCTATTTCTTAGTGTCACATACTGGGGAATATTATTTCCATGGAGATGGAGATGTATTTCGTTTCTGGTTCTATAAAAGATGATTTTACTGTAACAAGAATTATAAGTGAGCAACACACTGTATTTTTTTCTTCTAGTGTTTTCCCATGATTGGTAAGGTTGACTACAAAATGCTTTTGAATTTATTTCTATAGCTTATTTTAGGCCCTGAATTCCTTATTTCAAAGAAACGGAAACTGAAGGCTCCTAACTGCATTCTACTCTTCCTGTCTGCCTGTTGGTGCAAAGTCATAAACTGTTCTACAGTTTGAACGTGCTTCCCACGCAGCTTTTAGTTTTGTAACAGGAGGCATGAGGTTCATATGACAGCTTTACTTCAGTTCTGCTCTGAAAAAGTCTGACACACTTTACTTTTGATTTCTTTTAAGATATATTTGTTATTGAGAATTTTCATGCATGCATATAATGTATTTTGATTATAATACCCCCCAACTCCTCCTGGGTCTCCCACTCCTAATTCCCTTTCTTACTTTTTGGAAACAAATGGTTTATATTCAGGGAAAACATATGTGTCCTTATTTTATTTAGTTGTGTTTACTTTTCATCCATGCTTTATAGACAGCACAGTTTGGGATGTTTGTGAATTAAAATGCTTTTTTTAATGTTACAATAAGTGCTTATTATTTAAAATACAGCAGTGTAAAAGCACCATTAATTCAGATAGTAGAAAGCCCTCACTTAGACTTCTTTAGATGTGGATATTTAGGAGGCAAAGCACATAAGCATTCTTGGGGTTGAGACGGTAGCTCCATGGTTAGAGTACTTGAGTGAAGCTGTAAGTTCCAGTCTCAGCACTGAACAAAAGTGATGATTAGGGCTAGCAAGATGGCTCAGTGGGTAAGGGCACTTGCCCTCAAGACTGATTCCTGGAACTCATGGGGTAGGAGGAGAGAATGACTCCTGCAGATTGTCATCTGATCTATGCATGCATGCTATGGCACATGGGTGCGTGTGCGGACACACACACACAGAGTGATAAATTAACTAAAAAATTTTAAAGTAAAGTAATTCCTATGTAGAACTTTCATTTAATAAGTTGAGATATATAGTAAATGAACAGAATCAGTGGCCAGTAAGATGGTGATGAAGCTGGAGAATGGTCAAACAAGGGGTAAAGAAGATGGGGGGCTGCCCTGTCACATTCATGTGCTCCCACAGACCTCTGCGGGAGACATTTGAGCAGCACACACAAGAAATTATTTGGGAGCTGAATTAAGAAGGCCTTTTCAAAAAGTTGGAGAGTTATGCTGATTTTATAATGCTAACTTGCTGAATGGCTGGGAAGAAGCCCTTGTAATTCTTTCTTTTATTTATGAGGTTTTTTTTTTTACAGGAGCCAATCCAGGGTAATACTGCTTCTCTATAGTCATATCTCACTGATTTCACAATAGCCCACAAATTCCACTTTAGTTAGAAAACAAGTATATTTGGGCATTTTTTTAAGGATTTTTTTTCAGGGAACTGTCCAATGGTGCTTTTGAAACCTTAAAACCTGTGACATTTTTGTGTGAATGTAATTGTCAATTTTTAGATATCTTAATTGCATTGTTTTGGGTATTGCATTTTATAGCTGAATGAAGTATGTTGTGGGATTGGGAAAATCATTGTTAGTATAACCATTTAAGAAGGAAGAAGAGGGGCTGGAGAGATGGCTCAGTGGTTAAGAGTACTGCCTACTCTTCTAAAGGTCCTGATTTCAATTCCCAACAAGCACATGGTGGCTCACAACCATCTGAAATGAGATCTGGTGCTCTCTTCTGGCCTGCACGCAGACACACAGACAGAATATTGTATACATAATAAATAAATAAATAAAATATTTAAAAAAAGAAGGAAGAAGATTCCTGAGCTGTGGAGCTCAGGGATGCAGAGTTGGTTGTGTGTTTTCAGTCTTCTGTAAATTAAAGATCGATGTGTTCCCAGCTTTCTTTCTTTATATATGTATTTATGTGACTAATATATGTTTATATTCCAACTCTAAATTTGTTTGAACTTTAAATTGTCTTAGATTCTGCAGTAGCACATAATAAATAGAAAAAAGAAAAGTAAAACTGTTTTGGAATTGGACTGTAATCTTACAAGGAAATTTTTTTAGCAGTACCCACCTTATAAATAATCTTATTATTTTCTATTTCAACACTGGTATAGAATTAAAATAACAAAAAACAAAACAAAACATGAGTTTCATGACTTGGGAGTCCCTTGTCAAGATCTTCAAGATTCCTGCTTGTCATTGATGTTATTGCTGGTTTAGAGCAGTGGTAAGAAAGGAAGAGAATGCTTTTTCTCTTTCATAGCTATTGATATTCATAAACCTTGAATAGTAGATAATTAAGAACGATACTGCTTTTATACACATAAATTACACATATTTGCCAACAAAATTAAGCTTGCAAATAGACTTTTAAAAAGTAAAATTATTTAAATGAAAATTAATTTGGTATATTTGAATAAGCCTTCATCTATATTTTGAATCATTAACATTCTTTTCTTGAGGGGAAAAAGCGTGACAGTGTCTCCTTTAGTTCCTTAGTTTATTTATTTTTTCTTGCCCAATTACATCCATTTGTGGAACAATATTAACATTTCTAGCACGTAGGAAAGATTGTTTTTGGAGCAGCTGAACAGTTGGTGAGATTTGGGAAGAATTCTCCCCAGTGAAATATTTCTTCCTGTTGGTATCTGGAAACCTTTGCTTCACCCTGCTGTAAAAGTGTCGCTCTTTGCACTGCTGTTACTGATGGTCCAAAGCATTAAAGCTGCTGGGACAGCACATCCAGGTTTGTAAAGTTGCAATGAAGTATGCCAATTTGTGACACTCCCAAAGTATGCATTTCTTTGAGTCATGCATTTAAAGTAATGCGTTGAGCTGTGTCTGTCGTTGTGAAGCTTAAGAGTATAATGCAACTATCAACAACAACTCAGACTACACAGTGTGTGCACATTCACAGAAATTTGAAAAGGAAGTCATTTAGTGGGACCCTTTCCTCCTGAGGCTCATCCCAAACTCATAATTTCTTTTTGTATCCTTCCCGATCACTTTTTTCTTTGTGTTGCATGTCTTCATAGTTTATAACCTTTAAAAAAGGTAACAGTTTTGTAGCAATATAATTGATAATATAGCCATAGACCAGTACATCTCAACCCTAAGAAAAGCTTCTTCCTGCAGAAGATGTCAACACAGAGACCTTCAACTGGTTCAGGTGCAAAGAATAAGAGACTATGGAGTCTGCAGCCTTAAGTGGGCACGTACATTTGCACTCCTCCCACCAAGGCTCAGGGACTTTGCAGAAGAGAGGGCAGAAAGTTCTTAAGAGCCAGAGGTAGAGGTCAACTTCAAGAAAACAGAATTTTCTGGATGCAGCAGGGCAGTTGTATATATAATCTTACAGGAATTGTGATGATGTGTTCATGAGCTGTGCAGCTTCAGTCCAGACAAAATCCCAGCCTGTAGGGAGTGGGAAGTAGGTATGAAACCCCACCGCCAGCTGAGACTGTGGCTTCTGAAAGGAACTTGATCTACCCACACAGGGTACCACTATTTACAGTAAGATTTTAGAGAAACAGCTACACTGTTTTACAGCATGATTGTATGGTGTCATATAACCACTGGAAATATATGAATGACCCAGTTTTTCCACATCCTAAGCAGCATATTCTCAGATCTGTAAAGGCACCTGAGGATCAGGGTACCTTTACCTGTCAGGGATATCTAAATTAGACATATATAAGTTAAATTTGGACATATAGTTTACCCAAACAGTTACAGCTTACCAACGTTAGTAGAGGCAAGAAGATTAGAAGGAATATCTAGTTTTTTTAGCTGTGGTTCTCAGACAGAGAGTATAATCCTAATCTGTAGAAGGCAGAACCAAGTTTTAACATTGTAAACAATTTAGTGTTTTAAATCAATATCAAGGGGTTTACTCTTAAGTTAAAAAATCTCACTGCCGGTGGCTGGAGAGATGGCTCAGAGGTTAACAGCACTGACTGCTCTTCCAGAAGTCCTGAGTTCAATTCCCAGCATCCACATGGTGGCTCACAACCATCTGTAATATCTGGTGCCCTCTTATGGCCAGCAAACATACAGACAGATAGAGCACTATACATAATAAATAAATAAATAAATAAATAAATAAATCTTTAAAAAAATAAAAATAAAAAAATGTGACAGCTAGCAACATGTGTTCTTGTACATGAATGTAGAGGTGCAGCCTTAATATCTCAGTAAATCTGTGTTGTTATAAACCTTGTTTTTTTATGAACAGGACAGAAATTATACAGAAATACATTGTAAGTCAAAGCATATGGGAGAGGAATATTTCCTTGGTGGGACCAGCACATGTGGGTACCCTTAATAAGGATGGGACTGAGGTTTTGAACTTAACCAAAATGGTGGTTATCTATGCGTTTGTACTTCTTCAGAGCAGTTGTAATCTGGAGTTACAAGTTTTACAGATTTTAAAACATGCGCACAAACACACACAGGCATAAAGCAAGCATACTGTGACCACATTATTTCCATGTATTTATTAATAGATGAACAAAATTTTTCCAGGAAACTGTGTCAGCTGACCAACTTAAAAATCCTGGAGTATGCTGCTGGAGCCAGGCGAGCACACAGGTGGTCCCATTGAGGGCTAGATCAGCAGATGCTGTAAGGGAGAACAGAAACCCAACATAGGACAGAACACCTATGCAAGTCAGAGTAGTAGGGCAGGGGGAACAGATCCGTGACAGGGAGAATCCCAGCATGACCAGATCACATGCCAGGGATGAGAGACAGGAGTGTAGAGATGGAGACAAACAGCAAGAGAAGTGTGTGTGTGTGTGTGTGTGTGTGTGTGTGTGTGTGTGTGTGTATTCCTAACTCTGAGTTGTCTCCGACCCAGGTTTTTATCAAGCTGTGTTCTGTGAAATACACTGATCCAGCATACTTGGGTGGCTGAGAAAGTTTTATCAAGTCAGTTTAGTACATCACATTTGTTAGAGGTTATCCAGGCACGTGGGCATGTAAAGGCTCCGGTTTTTAGAGTAAACAAATTGTCCATGTTTATCTTGGCACCCTCCATAAACGCTTGAGTGTAAAACACTGTAATGTGTAGGGTTGTGCTGGGCATGCTGATCTGGAAAATGTAACAAAAATTATGAATAAGGTTTTCTTTAAAGCTTTTTAAAACTTCAAATAAAATTGACTGCATTTGACTAACTTTTCAAAAATTAAAGCATTTTGATAACTGATGATTATATTTTCTTACAGAAATTATATTTTTAAGTACAGTGTTGATTTTTTTTCACGTGAGAAATTCCTTTTCAGTACTGTGGAGTCTTTAAAGAGAATCTGTAAGACTATAAAAATTGTGCTTTTTTTTGTTGGAAAGGATTTCTTTGTTTTTTATGCTAAACTATGTTTCTTCCATATATATTTAAAAAGTATGTTTACTATTTCAGAGAGCATGACACCAGAAAGGAGGCCTCCCAAACTTGCCTTTATGTCAAGAGGTGTTGGTGACAAAGGTTCATCTAGTCTTAATAAACCAAAGGTTACAGGTATGAAGGCCATTCTTGGTAATTTACATGATAATATGATTCTCCAATATGTTAAATAAGCTATATGTTTTTTGTGTGTATATATATATGTATATATAATTTGTTCCTACACTTTATGTAAACTAAAATTTTATGTACATGATTTTAAGTGAGGATGTAGTAAAGAAACCACCGGAATGGCCAGCCTATGAGTTGTGGAGGGAGATTTTTATTTGGATAAGAGAGAGAACAGCTGGCGGTGTTACACGCCTTCAATCCCAGCTCTCAGGAGGCAAAGGCAGGTGGATCTCTGTGTTCGAGGCCAGCCTGGTTGACAGAGCAAGTTCCAGCAAAAAGCCCTACAGGGGGGAGAGAGAGGGAGGGAGGGAGCTTCTAATACACACCAGAAAAAGTTTCGACCTGTGTTCTGCTTGTTCTGCTGAGCTTTGTCTAAATGAACCTTTAGGAGCTGACTGCCATGCATTCACACGGAGTATCCACAGTTTCACTTGGGAAGAACAAGTCCCCAAGGATGGTGTCATGTACAGCTGCCAGGGTGCAGCTTTTGGGTGCTTTTGCTTATTTTTTTGTACAGCTTTTCTGATTTGGCTTGGGCAGAATCTTCTTTGAGGAGTGAAGACTGCATGCTTGCCACTAAACTTTTTCTCTAATTCATGAACCAGCCAGACTTGGATTTTCTGGAAAGATTTCTGCTGAGAAACTGATGCTAAAATAAGGATTGCTTTCTGACCATCACCAGCTTCAGTTTCCTTGGCTGTGGTGGGTGATACTGAGTTTCCAAGCTGTGCCTTGAGATCTGAGTTCATCTCCAGCTCAAGCAGTGCAGGAGAGATGCTAGACTCGAAGTCTTGTCTTCTTGTCATCATCAGGCTTCCTAGTCTTGGTGCTTGAGCTGATCCTGGCCTTCTCCTGAAAGGAGGAAAGTACCACTGGTCATATGGGTCGTGGGCTGCATTTTCAGGCCATTGACAGGCACAGGCCGAATATTCCACCACATCCCTAACGAGGGCACAGAGCCTTGGAGGTCCAGCCTCCTAAACTACAAAGAACAAGAAATTGTGTTAATAAAATTCTAAGATGTTTATATTGTAAATCTAAAAAAAATAAATTATTTCTTTTGTAATGTTGGGAATCAAAGTCAACAGAACCTTATAAGCTAGGTAAGTACTTTTTTACTCAGGTATTGTTCCAGACACTAAGATTACTTTTTTATTTTTTATTTTTGGTGCTTGCATCAAATCTGGCATCTTAACACAAACTAATATAGGACTCTACTCCTGAGCCATATACCCACCCAAAACCTGAATGTTTTTTTAACTTAATTTGTTCATCAGCTTGTATTATCACATTTGAAGTTTGTGATGGGAAATTATAATCATGAGCCACTTATTAATGGGATGAGTTCTGAGAAGTGCATCATTTGGCAGTTTGTTTTTTTGTGTGACTTTTTAATGAGAAATCTTGTTTGTTCTCAGCTGCTCAGCCTCAAAATAATCACACAGAAACCATATTATTTGTAATACTGTTTGGCCAATAGCTTAAGCATATTTCTGGCAAACTCATCTTAAATTAACCCATCTCCATTAATCTGTGGCTTACCGGGTAAAGTTCCGGCATCTCCTGTAGGGCTATATGGCTTCTCTCTGACTCTGCCCTTCTTTCTCCCAGCATTCAGTTTTCCCCACCTAGCTCTGTTCTACTCTATCAGGCCAAGCCAATTTCTTTATTAACCAATGGTATTCACAGCATGCGGAGGGGAATCCCACATCATGTGACCATCATAGAATGCACCTCACAAACCTTGGTGAAAGAACTTTGTGTATGTCTAGGCTCTATAACACTGCTGGATGTTCTTTTGTTGGCTGCAATGGGGTTTCATCCTGTGGATCGTGACCCCTTCGGGGTTTGAATGACCCTTTTATTGGTTGGGATTTCATCCTGTGGATCGTGACCCCTTCGGGGTTTGAATGACCCTTTTATTGGGGTCATTTAAGACCATTGGAAAACAAAGATATTTATATTACAATTCATAACAGTGGCAAAATTGCAGTTATAAAGTAACGATGAAAATAATTTTCTGGTTGGGGTTTGCCACAGTTTGAGGTATTGTACTAAAGGGTGGCAGAATTAGGAGAGTGGAAAACCACTGTTATATGGTATGAATGATAGAGGTGAAATTCATGAGCCAGTAATTTCATCAAAGTAGAGGTGACATTGAAAAATAGACTACATGGAATGATTTTTTTTTTGTCCAGATTTCTTTAGATAGTCTGTAGTGTCCTGGAACTTGCTCAATAGACCAGGATGGCCTCAAACTCAGATATGCCTGCCTCTACTAAGTGCTGGGATTAAAGGCTCGTGTCACCACTGACCACCAGAATGGTTTCTTAGAGCTTTAATATAAACGGCTAATGTTTATATTAATTTTATAACTCCTACTCTCTTCTGTGTTGACTAGTTACCAAACTTTTAAAGTCGAAGACAATACAATACTATGTATATGTATATTAGTTGTGTGAGCAGTTGTTATACTATACGCATGTTAATTTATTTATAAAATTTCTTTTTGTAACATAATTGGCTTTTTTAAAAAGGAACTTTTCTTGTTCCATAGGATCCACCTCAGACCCTGGAAGTAGAAGCAGATCTGAATTATTTTATACCTTAAATGAGTCATCTGTTGACTCACAACAACAAACCAAATCCAAAAATTCATGCTATATTGATGAAGGTAATCTATAATTTTAGTCCTCTTTATAATGGTACCCTCTGTTTAATATGTAAAGGGAAATGACTTTTTCATCAATATTTGTTAATTTTGGAAACAGTGAATAGATCATAGCTAATATGACAATTTTGCTGAACTAAAATATTAAGCATAGTTTGAACTACACTGTTATTAGGGTTGAGGATACATTTGAAATGTGTTAGTAGTCTGGGTTTTGTTTTTGCTTTGTTTGTTTGTTTTTTTTTTTTTTTTTTTTTTTTTTTTTTTTTTTTTTTTTTTTTTACCCGAGACAGGGTTTCTCTGTATAAAAAGTCCTTGCTGTCCTAGAACTTGCTCTGTTGACCAGACTGGCCTCGAACTCACAGAGACTCACCTGCTTCTGGTTCCTGAGTGTTGAGATTAAAAGTGTACACCACTATGCCCAGCAGTTTGTTCTTATCTCTTAATACATCTGCTTAGGATCAACTGTTTCTAGAAATGAAGTGACTCATTTAAAGCCTTGCTTATCTTACTTTCTTTAAAACACACTACCTTTCCTTGTTTCCTAGATATCATTCTCCTTTCATGGATTTATTTCCTTCATCTGTGCAGGTTAATTACCTGGACATCCTTCTAGTTCCTCCAGTTCAATGGTCTGGCTGACTGCTCTTCACCTCTTAAACTGAAATCTTCCCTCCTGCTGTACTCACTCACTCTCTTAGGTTAGGTTAAGTGTCCCTGAAGTGGTTTTGGTTATTTGCCTGTATTTTCTATAAGTTCCTAGTGCTTCTACACTGCTTTGTATGCAGTAGATTCAGTAAACTAAATGAAAATATAGTGTTCTAAGTCTCTAGGATGACTGCTTATGACATGGATTCAGTTATAAGCTAAAACACACAGTACAGTCTACAGTTGGATACTATAGGTTACATATATACTTACACAGAAAGTGACCTGAGTGGGTATTTGCCACATCTGATTCTCGCACTGAGTGGGGTTTTGTGAGCATAGGCAGCATGACCTGCCTCTCTCAAGAATTCATTCATCCTGGGCCGGAGAGATGGCTCAGAGATTAAGAGCACTGACTGTTCTTCCAGAGGTTATTTAGAATTATTATTTAATTTTTATATCCCTTCATACTAATTTCTAACTTAATCATATTATGGGAAAGAATATAATCCATGTGATACTGACTGGACTTAGATGACCAATGCTAGATTACTGAGACAGGAAACTGGAGGTCGAGAAGAGGAGCAAGAACATTATTCAGAGCCAATGAGTTTGCAGTGCTTTCAAGCAGGCTTGCAAAAGGATCGTGTGATCAGTTAGACTATAACTTTGTATTGTTTTTAGAAGATGCAGTCATATTTAATGTTCTTGAACAGCCTTTTCTAATTAAGGACAATTTTTCATAGTTGCAGAAGACCCTGCAAAGTCACTTACAGAGCTGTCTCCAGACTCTGGACATTCATCACCTCCACCACAACCTCCTTCCATGAACTCCTTATCCAGCGAGAACAGATTCCATTCTCTACCGTCCAGCCTTACCAAGATGCCCAATACTAACGGCAGCATTGCTCACAGCCCACTGTCACTGTCAGTGCAGTCTGTGACGGGCGAGCTGAACAGCACGCCTGTCCAGAAGAGTCCACCTTTACCCATCTCCTCTGGTAATGCATACGGCCTAGAGGTGGGCTCACTGGCTGAAGTGAAAAAGAATCCCCCATTCTATGGGGTTATCCGTTGGATTGGCCAGCCGCCTGGGCTCCGTCACGTGCTAGCTGGGCTGGAACTGGTAATTTATTTTGGCTTGAAATCTACAACTTTTCTTCATGGGTTTTAAAACTAGGTTTTCCTCTATTAGATAATTTCTTGGGAAGTTATTTTTTTCTCAAAAAAAAAATCCAGTAGTAGAGGAAATATAGTATTGCTTACCTTCACCCTTTGCCATTGCTAAGGCTTCTTGCCCACTTATTCCTCATGTTTGTTTGTGATCAAGGAATAGATTTATTTTTGGGCTAGAACATGTGGTCTCCACATACAAACAGAATGCAGCAAAGAAAGCAGTTCAGTGACCAGTTTTCCTTCTTATTCTTTAGCCTCCTCCCATTGAAGTCAGTTCAGGGATGTGACTGACTTTAAAATTAATCATGTTTGGAGTCTTTGGGAGAGGGGAAGGTTTTATTTTTGGGTCTAAAAAAAGTATATTGTGTGATATTTCATAACCAGGAGGGAGAACTTGAATAAATTTAGCTATTACCTAAATATGGTTTTTAACTTTTTTTCACTTGTCTTCTTGCTGTTGAGGAACTAGGTAATTTATCTACTCCTGCCCCTTGATTTTAATACTTTTGAAATGGCTCAGGGAAACTCAGTAAATCAAGGAAGTTCTAAGCATGTATTTTGAAGGGAAATGCATCAAATACTTCCCGGAGGGCTAAAGAATTATTTTCTTAAACCACCAGCTGAGGGCCAAAGCACCAGTTAGTCAGTCCCTTTTCCTTCTTGCTGATCTGTTCGGAAAAGATTTGAAAAAGAAATTCAGAAAAAGTGAAAACTCCATAGCTCTTCCCGGTGTAACACATACCAAAACCTTTCTTTTTCAGGAGTATGAATGTGCGGGCTGTACAGATGGCACGTTCAGGGGCACGCGCTATTTCACCTGTGACGTGAAGAAGGCCCTGTTCGTGAAACTGAAGAATTGCAGACCCGACTCTAGGTTTGCGTCCCTGCAGCCTGTTAGTAATCAGATTGAAAGGTGTAATTCTTTAGGTAATTGGATACTTTTAATTTATTTACCCATCTGGAATGACTGTTTCTTGCTACTTTTTAGCATCTGAGGGTGACAGTGTTTAAATGTTTTATTTACTTGCCAGTGTTCATCAAGTTTCGAAGTTGGTAAAGATTCTTACTTGGTGCATAAGAGAGTTGTCCTAAGAGGAGATATGTTGAAAGAAGAGTTAGGAAAAGTGTTTAGGGTCTAAAGACTGAAAGGCGGTGTTTTTTTCTTCTCTTTTATTGATTATAGACATTAAATTTTTGGCAGTTTGGGTGGTAGAAATGAAAATGTGGTCCCTTTAGCAATAACTTCCCCCTCCGCATCTTTTTAAGTACCTCATTTTGGATGTCCTTATGAAGAAATCTGATATAGTCTGGGGATGCAGTTGGCTTGACAGATGGAGGACAATTCTTCTCATTGTCACTAGCTTGCTGATGCTGGCCTTTCCCTTAACAATAGTGAGAGTCAAGCAGGGGGAAATAGGGAAAACATCTTTATGAAAAACATTTTTCTTAATGTCGAAGAGTATTTTGGAAACTTGTTTTCTTTTTATACTTGATATTAAAACATTTTGGACGAGTAACAAAATATTCTTTGACAGGTGCTTAATTGATTTAATTTTCTAAACTCTATATGACAGGAATGATGTTGAAAGTGAATAATCGCATTTTATTAGTCCAGATAAATATCAGTTAACTAAAGTAAAAAAAATGCAGAAGATGCCAAAATATACTTTAAATGATATATATGTACATGCATATAAATATATACTGTCATGATTTAAAAGAATTATTTTTATTTTTTTTATCTTTTCAGCATTTGTAGGCTACTTAAGTAAAGTAGTAGAAAAAAATACTCCACCAAAGATGGAAAAAGAAGGTTTAAAGATAATGATTGGAAAGAAAAAAGGCATTCAGGGCTATTACAATTCTTGTTACTTGGACTCAACTTTATTCTGGTAAGTTCCTATTTTCTGCAGTAAGTGTAAATAGTGCTGTGTGGGGGAGAGGGGAGACATGTGTGTGTGTGTATGAAAGAAGGTGCCAGATGCCTTTGAGTAGAGAAACTGACAGAGTTAGAAAAGATCATGAGATTTGGTCCTTAGTGACTAAAGAATTTCATATCCTATTCCTAGATCCAAAGCACTAATATAAAAATACTGCAGTAAATAATGAGTGAACAGATACTCTGAGGACATCTGCCTCCAGTGTAGATGATGGCACGTGTGCCAACATGCAGCAAGCTATTGGCATTGCGTGCTGCGTGTGTTCTGGAATATCGAGATGATCATAAAAATTCTTAATATTAAAAATTACTTTCCATGGGATCACTGTTGCCCTCCTTTGTGTAGTTTTCCCTAAAGTGGATCAAGTTGAACAGCAAGGATCATTAGGCTGTGAAGATTGAATCTGTAGCCGTAAGGGTTGTGCACTGCCAGTTAAGTGGATCTGCCACTCCGTAGGCTGTGCCACAAGAGTTAGGAAGTTAGTATGGAAGTTAGAATTTTAAAGGAGAGAGCAGAATAAAGGGTCTTTTCGTTGGTGGAATACTTTTGATTAAACAAATAAGCAAGCATTACTATAATATTCCTTAGATTTGCTGATAAAAATTTATTTTAACTAAATTTATTTTCTTTGATACCAGCAAACTTTTATTGCTAATCACTCACAAGTTATTATAAGGAAATGCCTATCTTATGATAATGAGATGAATTTGCCTGACTAGTCTAATCTGGTCTTGACCAGTCTCTGACTTTCTCCCTATGTTGTCTGTGTGTGTGTGACCGATTTCTAGGCCTCTCTTGGTTTATGTAAACAAGCTTCTTTCATAATGTTCTCTGGCGTGTTTTCAACCTTCACGTGTATGGTGCAGTCTTGGTGTTTCTGGTCTGGATCTGCAGGGTCTCCGGGTACTGAGCACAGGGCCTGTGTGGTCTGTCCATGAGTTCTTAGACCAGTGGTTCCCTACACTTTTTTTTTTTGCTGTATATAGCTTTTATTTTATTTTATTTCCATTTTTTTAATTGAGAAAAGGAGAAAAAAAACGAGTTTCCACCTCCTCCCAGCCTCCCATTTCCCTCCCCCTCCTCCCACCCTTCTCCCCCTCCTCCCACCCTTCTCCCCCTCCTCCCACCCTTCTCCCCCTTCCTCTCCGTCCGTATCTAGGAAGGTGAACACCCAAACTGGCTAGGCTCCCACAAAGCCAGCACATTACGTAGGTTCAAAACCCCGTGCCATTGTCCTTGGCTTCTCATCAGCCCTCATTGTTCGCCATGCTCAGAGAGTCCAGTTTTATCCCATGCTTTTTCAGTCACAGTCCAGCTGGCCTTGGTGAGCTCCCAATAGATCAGCTCCACTGTCTCAGTGGGTGGGTGCACCCCTCGTGGTCCCGACTTCTTTGCTCATGTTCTCCCTCCTTCTGCTCCTCATTGGGACCTTGGGAGCTCAGTCCAGTGCTCCAGTGTGGGTCTCTGTCTCTATCTCCATCCATCACCAGATGAAGGTTCTATGATGATATGCAAGATATTCGTCAGTATTGCTATAGGATAGGGTCATTTCAGGTTCCCTATCCTCAGCTGCCCAAGGAACTAACTGGGGACCTCGGCTTGGGCATCTGGGAGCCACTCTAGGTTCAAGTCTCTTGCCAACTCTAAGGTGGCTCCCTTAACTAAGAATTGTGCTTCCGTGCTCCCCTATCCAACCTTCCTTTATCCCAACCTCCTTTTTCCCCAAGTTCCCCCCATTCTCCCCTTCTCCCTTTACTCTCCCCATCTCCCCTTACCCCCATCCCACCCCACCCCCAAGATCCCAATTTTCTCCCCGGCAATTTTGTCTACTTCCCATAGCCAAGAGGACAACTATATGTTTTTCCTTGGGTTCACCTTCTTACTTAGCTTCCTTGGGATCACCAATTGTAGACTCCATGACCCTTGTTTATGGCTAGAAACCAATTATGAGTGAGTACATCCCATAGTCATCTTTTTGGGTCTGGGTTACCTCACTCAGGATAGTGTTTTCTATTTCCATCCATTTGCATGCAAAATTTGAGAAGTCATTGTTTTTTACTGCAGCGTAGTACTCTAATGTGTAGATATTCCACACTTTCTTCATCCATTCTTCCATTGAAGGGCATCTAGGTTGTCCCTTTGCCTCTTCCTACTCCTTTAAGAATCTTTCTCAAATATTATTGTTTTTATAACATGAGGAAAATATTCTTTTTTTTTGCAGCTTATTTGCTTTTAGTTCTGTCCTGGATACTGTGTTGCTCAGACCCAAGGAAAAGAATGATGTGGAGTATTATAGTGAGACCCAGGAGCTACTGAGGACAGCAATAGTTAATCCTCTGAGAATGTAAGTAGAAGACATGTGTTTTGTCTTTAGTTGGTGTTCTGTTTACTGTTTTCTTGTATAGTAATTAATTTATGCTCTGGACTCATGTAGTAAAAAAAAGAAGTTAGTTCTCATGAAATACTGAATTTTTAAAACCTTTGTTTTTCGTCCTCTGTTTACATGTGTTTTAGTCTGGGCAGTGCAGACTGTAAAATGATGGGACTCATTTGGAGTCATGCACTACAAATTTATCCCTTTGCCTCTTTGTCTAGTACATGACATTGCACTAGAAACAAGTGAGTATATTAAAGTGACATGGTGTTTTGTTTGTTTAAAAGAATTTATTTATGTCTTCTTTTACTCCTTTACTAAGGTAGTTGTAAATGTGCAGAAGACCATGTAAGAAGACTTTGATACATGATGGTGATGTGTGATGACTTCACAAAGCATTTATGTGATGAAGAGTTAGGTTAGCCAGTGATCAGGAAACAGATAGCTCAGGGACATAGAGAACAAACTATGCAATTTAAAGTCCAACTGTGATCAATTTAAACTTTGTGATACACTTTTCTTAACAGTGAAAATAAAAATTAACATACCATATTTAAAAATAACAAAATACGAAACTATAAGGAGTATTCCAAACGACGTACTGTGTCACATAGCTAAGAAAGTAAATTAAAAGTGAAACAAATTTCTCTAGATACTTGTTTGCCTTACTTTTCTAATCATCTTATCCTTTAATTATGTGCTTTGATTTTAATATTAATTATTTTGTCTTACACAAATTTTAAACTCTCAGATTTTTCTTTCCCTATGTAAATGACACTAGAACAGCACAGGTCAAATCTTAACTACAAGGCATATTATCACAACCTCTTTCTTTTTAAAATACTGTCAATCCATCAGTAAACGTTTTTTGCATACGATTGCCTAACTAGTCCAGAATCATAGTTATTCTAATTTTGTCACCAGTCTATAGAAAACACTTGCTGCATGGGCTATGAGACCAAGGTGCATCTTGTCAGGCATGGTGGGATATACCTGTAATCTCAGCACTTGATAGCTCAAGAGGCTAAGGCAAGATCAGTAGCTCAGAAATTTGAGATATATTTCTTGTGTCTGCAAATGTCATATCTGTTGTTTGGACAGAGGTTTTGCTTTCTGTATTATTGGAAGCCCCACAGGTAGAGATCCTGTTTTGTTTGTTTTTTTGTTGTTGTTAGGTTTCTTTAATCTCCTTTTGTATTTTTGGTGCCCTACATATATAGCATTACACAAGTGGTAGGTGTTTAGTGTTTGCTGATTGCAAAGAGCTACCAAGTAAGTGGATAGTCGCTCTAAAAAGCTGGTACACAGTATAATTAGCTGGCTCTGACTTGTTCTTGTAAGCCCATAGTCAAACAAAGAGAATGTCATAATTATGTTGACTGTTTGATTTCAGACTTTAGATTTTTAGTATCTCATCAGTTCCCTTTTCCATGTCTCTTATCCTGTGTGTAAGAAGGGCTTTCTCAAATTTGGATATCCTGTTTTATAAAATAAGTGTTTTAATATAATAAGCAAATGCCATTTAAAAATTGCTTCACCCAGGCTTCATAAAAAGTTCAGAATTGTATTAGTACATGGTAGTTATTTTTAAGGTGTTTAATAGTATCTGGAAACAATTCTGATTCTCAGGCTTTCACTTTTCAAACTTCTGTAAGAAGCCTACAGTTGTTTCTTAAAAATAAATGCCTTGTCTATTGTTTTTTTTAACATGTTAGAATTGTATGAAAAGTACTTGATTATTAAGATGTGCCAAATGACTCACTGTGCCAGTGTCAGTTAATTCATTTTTATCAACAGATATGGATATGTGTGTGCCACAAAAACTATGAAACTGAGGAAAATACTTGAAAAAGTTGATGCTGCATCAGGATTTACCTCCGAAGAAAAAGGTGACCCTTTTAATTTATAATATATGCATTGAAAATAACTTGAAAGTTTATCATCTAGTAATATGCTAAATTATTTCCTGAAATATACCTATTTAGTTTAGAGGATTAAATTTAAGTTAGAATTATTTGAGAGGGCTAGGAGTATACTCAGTGGTGGAGTATGTAAGAGGCCTTGGGTTTGATTCCCAGCACTGCAAAAATATGAAAAGTTTTTTTTCTATGTGACATGCATATTTCTCCTGATTTTGTGATTCTTCTGAAGTGATGTGATGTGGAAGAAGTCTTTAAGAGGCCAGCCGGCTGGCTCTACAGAAGATGACCAAGTAAAGAGCTGTCCTTGTCCCCAGCAGGGCTGTTCGGAGCTGCTTCTCTTCCTGTGATAGGGAGCGTCCCCAGCACTCAGTTTCTCACTGTGCTCCCTGTTGAAAGGGGCTGTGGAGCAGTTGGCCAGCACTTCTGTCTGCTCACAACTGAAGAATTTGCTCAGATTCAACTCCTGAATTAGTTTGTTAACAGTATACTATAACCAGCTGTGGCATTTATACAAAAGGCTGTTACTAAAATAGAAGAAAAAATAGGGCATATACCAGGTATATTCTACTGAACCTCCCAAAAGACGTAAAAATGATTTCACTGTGTGTGAATGAGTATATTCTGTTAAATAGGGCATCATGACAACAAATGAAAAAGTAATGTTTTATTATAAGTTTTCCCTTGTCAGGAGAACCTGAAATAACTAAACTTTTAATTAATATGTCTCTCTTAAAGAATAGAATGGTTTTTAAATTTTCTCTGTGATTCACTTAGGTTTTTTGTTTTGTTTTGTTTTCTCCTAGATCCTGAAGAATTTCTAAGTATCCTGTTTCATGATATTTTAAGGGTTGAGCCATTGTTAAAAATAAGGTAGGTCTCAAGCTGTCTAGAAGCATTTCAGAAGTAGACCTTCTTTTACACTGCCATTGCCCAGTAGCTAAATGTTGCTAGCATAGATGTGGGTTTCACTAGCTGCTGTCCTCTCTCTGAGCTACACTTAACTTCCAGGGCACAAGTGAACCTGTCCTTTTAATTAGCCCTAATGACAGATGTACCCACAATTTAATTACTTATGAAATTGCATGTTAATATTTTTGAAAGTTCAGTTAGTGAACTTTTAAAAGGAATCTTATTCTAACTGAATTTAAAAAAAGGAAAAAAAAAACAGTGAGAGCATTATTTTTGGCTTCCCATAACTTATAGTTAGCCTTAAGTTAGCTCTTTCGTTCTCAGTTTAGATCTTCCTTCTCCCCATGTTGAAAGAATACGTGAGTTTACTGCCATACAATTCTTAGTGAGATGTTTGAAATGTCTGCGCTTCCCAGGTCATTTGAATGGTGGGCCCCTCTTGGTTTCAGTCTTGGTTTCTCTGGTGAAAATCTTAGGAGTGTGCTGCCTACTTTCTTAAGAACCCACACTGATGAGTTCTCTTTCCTCTTGTGTCTAAGCAATGCAGTTTGAACCAGGGTTAAACTGATTGTGGGAGCAAGGAAAGTATCATAGTTAAAGTTTGGTTCTCTTCAGAAATCTCTAGTGAACTGGCATGATGCATAAGCATGGGGTGTACATACTTATTAGCAAGTCCAAGTTGGTAATCGCTTTCTATGTACCTAGAAAATCCAGAGAATTATCTACAAAGATTTAAGGAAAGAATTTATTATAGTCTAGCCATGTAAAAATTAATCATGAAAAATCAACAACATTTTTTTATTCCTTCAAGCATATAGAAAAAGGAATATTTTATGTTTTAGGAAAGAAAAATAAGCAATCATTGTTTTCAAAGATAGAGTTAAAAAAGGTTTACACTGAGCTCCAAGGCAGATTTGATTAATTAGTGAGAAAGAGTAAATAATTAAATATGTTAATTTTTTAGTTTGTTTTATTCTTTTAATGATTTTTACATTCCAAGTACAGTTTCCCCTCCTTCTTCTCTTCCTAGTCCTTCCCTCCCACCTTCTCCCTCTCCCCCCATCCTCTCCTCCTTCATTTCTATTCAAAAGAGGGCAGGCCTCCCATGGATATAAAGCAAACATGAGGCTCAGAGTGTGAGGTACAGTCCATCTTGGTGCAGTTGTAGTGGGACTGTACCTCAGCCAGTGTCCCCGCTTCTGCAAGGGAAGCAGATGGAGATGAATGCAGGTGCTCAGCTCACTTTCTCCTTCTCATTCTGGGGCCCAAACTTGTGAAATTGTGCTGCCCACATTTAGGGTGGATCTTCTCACCTCAACCCAATCAGAAAACTTTTTTACAGTTATGTTTAGAGGTTTATCTCATAGATGATTCCAGATCCTGTCAAGTTAACAATATTAACATCACAAGACCACTTATTGTCAACTTGATACCCAAATATATCATTTAAAAATACATTTAATTTTATTTTTAATTGTGTTTATGAGTTC
Organism: Microtus oregoni; assembly: GCF_018167655.1. NCBI lineage: Eukaryota > Metazoa > Chordata > Mammalia > Rodentia > Cricetidae > Microtus > Microtus oregoni. The sequence continues at coordinate 38,008,228 of NW_024543075.1, read as the reverse complement.
AGTGCCAACAGAGGCCAGAAGAGGATGTCAGATTTCCTTAAGCTGGAGTTACAGGCAGTTGCTAACTACCTGTTGTGGGTTCTGGGGACTGAGCTTTGGTCCTCTGTAAGGGCAGTGTGCTGTCTTAACCTCTTGATAGCTGAGACATTTCCTACCACTTTGGGTTATGAGCCTTAGTTTTTATTTTTTTTAATGGCTGAATTCTCTCTCTCTCTCTTAGGCCCCAAGTTTTTTGAGACAGGATTTCTTTGTGTAACAGTCTTGGCTACTGGTTGTCCTGGAATTCACTTTGTAGACCAGACTGACTTCAAACTCACAGAGATCTGCTTGCCTCTGTCTCCTGAGTGCTCAAATTAAGTGCATGCTTCACCACACCCGACCTAAACATATGATTTTAAAGCTATTACTTTCTACTCTTTGTCCCGATAGGTTCTTGGTCATCTTTAATGCAGAATACATTCATTCTAACTTCAGAAGTTTCCATAATTTTTAATGTTCCAACACTGTTCAAAAATAGTCTTTTTAACCATGAGTTCCTGAAAAACCAATAAACAAGTTTTGTACTTCCAGCTTACAGTGGCACAGGGTTGGTTCTCATCCCAAAAGGAAGGAGTTGGGGGCAGAGCAAGCAAAGAAAGGCCAGAGCAAAGCAAGAGTCACAAGAGCATCAAGGCAGGGCGACCCCGGCTCCCTGTGGCTGGGCAGGGACGTCACAAGCTTCACACACTCATCATGGAGCTGCAGGGTTTTGGAATGAGTATAGGACCTCAGGACTCACCTATTATGGTCCAAACCACACCAATCCATGAATGTTTTTATATTCATGTTTGTAAAATGTCAATATCCACTTTTTAAATTTTACCAAATTTGTATTCTTGTGCCCTTGGATTGTCCCTGGTGGAAAATACAACCCAACTAGCATGGCTTGGTACAGTTTCACAACTTGGTTATGATTCTGTAGGTTTCCAAACTTCTAAAACACTAGCTGTGGGGTTATTTAATTATTTTTATCATTTTCTAAAATTTTCATAACCCCCATATTGTATATTGAGTATGTTTCCCCTGTACCTCCATCCCTCTGTCCCTTTCCATGTCTCCCTCCTCATAGTTCCTTTGTTCCGTAGGCAGCATCACATCTACTTTCATGTCATATACAAATTAATGCTTTTTGTCTCTCTGTAGAAGATCGAGGAACCATAAATGAGAGAAAGCACACATTGTTTCTCTTTATGGGACGGGTTTAATTTGTTTAGTATGTTTATTTCCAGTTGTATCCATTTTTTATGACTGACAGACTTTGTTCTTTATGGTTAAAAGGACTCCCCTGTGCATATGATTTGAAGAGTGATTTTTGTTGTTTTGTTTTTCGTTTTAGGTTTGGTTTGATTTTTTGAGACAGGTTTCTCTATATAGCCCTAACTGTCCTGAAACTTGCTTTGTAGACCAAGCTGGCCTCGAACTTACAGAGATCCACCTGCCTCTGTCTCCTGAGTGCTGGGATTAAGAGTGTGCACCACCATGCCTGACCCTGGAAGTGAATTTTAAGTGGCTGTTGTTCCTCCCAGTTTTCTGCTACAGTGTTAGGACACTATGTATCTCTTCCTCCATTAACTAGCTGCAATGCCTCCTCCTGGCCATCCTTGATTTTTCTGGGTATGATTTTTTTTTACCTCCATTATTTTTGTTTTCTCGTCTATGCTATTTTTAACTATGAATTTTTTCTATGACTTTTTCTATGATTTTTTTGTAGTCATCAACAACCAATTAAAATGTTTTTCTAGAATAACTGCTAGTTTCTTGAATTATAATCTGTTCTTCTTAGCTTTGAGTTCTCAAGAGTGCTGTAGCTAGTTACCAGATTTTATATTTTGTAAATTCAGGACATAATTTGCTTGGGACAGCTGAAGATCACAATAGGCTGCTCCCTGAATTACAGAAGTTTTGTAATTAAAAACTGCTGATAGTTTTTTTTCTAAAACTCTTGAAATCTAGACATACATTTAAATAATCTGATTCTAAACCCAGACACTTGGCTAAAAAAGATAAGCAGTAAGCTGAAAGATGAAAAACAATTTTCTCAGTAGAGTTAGTTTTAATGGTTACTAGTAAGCTGGTAAGGGAAGGGAGATGTTGGACCCTCATGTTTCACCGTGACCATTTACCTGGTGTTTGTCAAGTTGGTGGGTGAGCATCTAAAGAGCTGCTGGTAGCTGAAAGCCTAGAGGATAGTTGTTAGGGTTCCTGGGAGTCACACCTTGCCCTGCTTTGACTTGCTAGGAAAGTATCCCTCCCTTCCTCCCTCCCTCCCTCCCTCCCTCCCTCCTCCCTCCCAGGGCTTTTATTTTAGGAAGTAAAGAAGTTTGATTTAGAAGGTCTAAGAATCCGTCACTGAGGCATTGTAGCATTTGTTCTAGTCAGTAAAAGCAGTGCTCACAACTGTCTGTAACTTCAGTTCCTGGTGACCTGACATCCGTGGTAAAACACCAGTGTACATAAAATAAAAATTAATTTTTTTTTAAAAAAAGTAGCTGCTACTTTCTAGATTTGGAGGGAGAAGAACTGATTATTGTTCATATAGTGTTTCTTGTCTGGAATATTATTCTACATTTTTCTTGTGATGGCAAGAAAACTTTCGAATAATTTATAAAGAAGGCAGAAGAACTAATTTATGAGGTCTTCTGCATAAGCACATTTACTATATCATCCGAATCATTGTCTTTCACCTGGTGTGTGGACAATCCAAAGCTGGACACGAGCATTATGATGCTGTGTCCTCAGGTCTGTCAGACGCTTCATACTCGATTCAGGCATTTGGTAGACGGCTTATATGCATTTCTTCCTGTGTGCTCCCAGATCAGCAGGTCAGAAAGTCCAAGACTGCAACTTCTATCAGATCTTTGTGGAAAAAAATGAGAAAGTTGGAGTTCCTACAATTCAACAGTTACTAGAATGGTCTTTTATCAACAGCAACCTGAAATTTGCAGAGGTTAGTGATTCTAATTGTACTTGTACTGCTACTTTATTTTGTTTCTTATCAATGATAGATATTAAACTCAGGCCTTTTGTACACACTACCCCAAGTGATGCCTCACTGAACCACACCTAGCTATCACTGTGCTTTAACCAAGAATAGTTTGAAGAATAGTTAAGAAGACACTTTTTTTTAAAAAAAAAAAAAGGTATTCTAACTTTGTTCTTTTTAAAGATAGCCACTTAAGTTGGAATGTTTTGGATTTGGGTTGCAAAGGGAACAAAAGCTAATTTTTAAGTTTAAAGTAGCTTAATGCAAAGATATGTGTGCATACATGTTTATGTTTTCAGTTGTCATTTTTCCCATGCATAGTATCTAAACATGTCAAAGGTAATGTTATTTTTTCTCCCTCTGTTAAGAAATAAAATACCAATAAATTCTTGTGTATGGGTTTGCTAATGAATGCAATAGAAACGTCTCTTTGACTGTCAGAATGTGTGATCTCTGCAGTGCATGCCGTGGTCTGTTTTATCATGTTCGTCTCTGGGGGAGTCTGGAAAATCTGTAGCTTATTGCTGCTCTGCATCCACACTGCACATTCACAAGTGGGCTCTGCTTCATGGGCCAACAGCCCTGCTGAAACCACTACTGGGTTTGACAGCTATGGCTATTTCAGTTTCATAGGGAAACTCGTTAGTACAGGGGTTAGGACTCAAGGCTTTGGACATGCTAAGTAAGCGCTATATTGAGTAAGTCCCCAGCTCCTTAGGACTTTGGTTTCTAAAACTATGTGTCTTTTTTTAGGCACCATCATGCTTGATTATTCAGATGCCTCGGTTTGGAAAAGATTTCAAAATGTTCAAAAAAATTTTCCCTTCTCTAGAATTAAATATAACGGATTTGCTTGAAGACAGTAAGTATATAGTCCTTTCTTTGTTTTTTGTTTTGTTTTGTTTTAGAAATAGTTGGCCTGGACTTTTCATTAGTTATGGTTATAGTACTTCTGACAGGTAATTCAGTATTTGAAGAGCTTAGACATACTAACTCAATAATTTGACTGCTAGAATTTATTCTAAAAAAAAAAGAGGTAAAAATAAATAATTTAAATGCAAATTTACTTACTATCTGACAAGAAATTAGAGACAAGAAATGTTAATAAGAGGGAAGTGGTTAACTGGATTATATGTCTAAACAATAGACCTGTGTGAAAACATTGTTTGGTAGTTATAGTGGAAGGGAAAGCATCGAGAGGCTAGATGAGAGAAGCTTGAGACACACGTGTACCTGGGTGCACATACTTATATAAATATTCAGACGTAAAATTGTTACAGAAAGTTCATAATGGCAGTGATTGTTACTTACTGACTTTAGATCATATGTGCTATTAGTCTTCAATACTTACTTTATATCTTTGAACATTTCATGACCAGAAGAACAATTCTAGAATAGGTTAACAAAAATGGTTATATGAAAAAAAAGTCCTTAAAAATACTACAGATACAAAAAAAAAAATCCAAATGAAATTTTAAGAGGGTCAGAGAGGACTAGGCCTTTCTTCTCCCCAACCCCCAAGCATTCTTGTTTTCAAAGTATAGCTTTTATTTTTAATGACAGAATGTTTTTTTAAAAAGGCTTCTTCCTTCCCTCTTTGCTTAGCTCCCAGGGAGTGTCGCATCTGTGGAGGACTTGCAATGTTCGAGTGTAGAGATTGCTATGAAGACCCCGACATCACAGCAGGGAAGATCAAGCAGTTCTGTAAGACCTGCTGCACTCAGGTAATCAACACTCACTGCACCAGTCAGAGTCAAAGGGCATTTTAAACATTCACAGTAAATGTTATTGCTCATGTCTCTTCTGCCGGTGTGTGTGTGTGTGTGTGTGTGTGTGTGTGTGTGTGTGTGTAGAACTTGGCTGTGGTGGTCAATGAAAGTGATTAGAGTCTACCCTTGAAACATGGCATTTAGCTCACTTGTGGCATTTTCTTCATGGTCCATTTTAGGTTCACCTCCATCCTGAGAGAATGAATCATACCTATCACCCAGTATCACTTCCCAAAGACTTGCCTGACTGGGACTGGAGACACGGCTACATGCCCTGCCAGAAGATGGAGTTATTTGCTGTTCTCTGCATAGAAACGAGCCACTATGTTGCTTTTGTGAAGTATGGGAAGGATGATTCAGCCTGGCTCTTCTTTGACAGCATGGCTGATCGAGATGGTATTTAAAACTTGTCTTTTGGAGGGAGATGCTTCCTAGTGAGAGAACATGTTTGTGGTAATAGGGTATTTTGTGAGCAGATTCTTGAAAGGATACCACAGTGTGACGGACTTTAATCTTCAAAGGGTATTACTAATTCTGCTCCTCAAACTAAGGAGCAATAATGTTGTGCCATCTTGGTCCTTACGTGGATTTGTTAAAGAATCCTAGCCATAATCCCAGACTTGGGAAGTAGAGGATTGTGAATCAGAGGTCAGTTTGTATTGCATAGTGAGAACCTGTTTCAATTTGTCCCACCTCAAAAGAAAAAAAAAGATCCTAAAATTTATTTAGAGCTGATTTTACCATCTTCTTCCTTGCATTTTTATGTACAGTAGAGTAGCCATTTATTGAGGACATAAATGCCAAACTCTGTGGGAATACTTTGGTCATGGAAATCATGCCTGTTTTTCTATTGTCTAAGCTAACGTTAAAGGTGGTGAAGGTTGCATGGTTTGTATTTAACTCAGTCTTCCTGATCTCATGCATTTTATTTCAGGAAGAAACCTTTACTCATTGAGATGTTTTTAGGAAGCTTAGTCATTACTTAGTACACACTTGAGTGACAGGGGTCTTGGTAGTAAGGTACTTGTCACAGTACCTGTCCATACCCCATTTACTCTACAGCTCTTCTTCCAAGCCCTAGTTCCCCAGGTCTTCAGGTGTGACACTTTAATAACCAGAGGCACCGAGTGACAGCTTCTTGACCAGAGGCCCAAGGTGTAGACCAACAGTTCTTCATTTCTGCATAGCTCTGATGCCTGAGGGCACAGCCCACCCCTGTGTGTGCTTCACTCAGCATTAGCAGCATAACTTTTGGGAACGCACCTGGGAGAGCAAATCTGATCATCAGAGCACATGCGCGTTCTGATGATTAGTATCTAAATCAGCCGTGCTAGAGGTATGCAAGTATGTTCTTAAAACATAGGGAAACAGTAGCGCTCACAATTGGCTTCTTGTGGAAAAGTGTCAGGCTGCTAGTGTCTGGGAAGGACAGAAAAGTCTGAGGGGCATAGAGTAGCAGCCTGCAAATCGGGACTACAGCTTCTCCTAAGTGCATGTCCTTTTACCAGGTTTTTTTTTTTTTCACTTTTTTCTGCTTGAACCCTCTTAGAAGCTAATAAAAGGAGACCGTAATTCTAGAAACTGAAAGTCAAAGTTTTGTTGTTTGTTTGTTTTGTTTTGTTTTTGATTCTGGGAGTCAGTCTTCACTAAATTCTAGGATAGTAAAATTGTTCTGGTGGGACAGGCTGCCAAGAGGACTTAGAAGTTTGCTGCCCTAATGAGAGCTCTCTCTCTCTCCCCAGGGGGTCAGGATGGCTTCAACATTCCACAAGTGACACCCTGCCCTGAAGTGGGAGAGTACTTGAAGATGTCTCTGGAGGAGCTGCACTCCTTGGATTCCAGAAGGATTCAAGGCTGTGCACGCAGACTTCTTTGTGATGCGTACATGTGCATGTACCAGAGTCCAACCATGAGCTTGTACAAATAACATGTCATCTGAAAGGGGCAAAGGCCAAGCACAAAGCTTAACACCTTGTTTCTTCCAGCTGGCACCCATTGCGGGCATGGGTGTCTTTTGTGTTGATGGCCCTTTAGCAAAGGATTCCTGTGTTTTTAAACAAATTACTTTTGTGTTCTTGAAGTATTTAATAAGCATTTTGCACTCTAGGAAGTATGTTTTGTTGGTTTTTTTAAAAGTTTTAATGAAGTTTAGTTTAAATGAAGTTAAGTTTTGTTTTCTTTAAGTTTATTGAGTTTATTGCATTGATAATATAATATTTTTGGAAAGATACAATTTTAATTGTGACGTCTAAAATCTTTTAGTCCATTGAGGATGTAAGTAAATATTTCTTCTTATGGACCAAGGATATTAAATCATTTTTCTTTTTTGAGTGCCTTGAGGAAGAAATAATATGGTTTTACTGAGTCTGCTGGTGGGTGGCCTTAAATGGCATTACTTTATCCTCAAGAGTACCGCAGGGTCCTGGCCACTCTCCTGGCAGTGCTGACAGTTTAGTGTCAGATTTGAGTTCTCATTTTCTTCCCAACGGATTTGAGGGAGAAGGGCTGTGGATGTAGGGATTTTCCTTCCAGGCACCGTAGGCCTCTGCACAGTTCTCTTGTGCTTTTAAATTCTGTTGATGTTCACTACTTATTCATTCTAAAGGGATTATGCAGGAGATGCAACTGTCTTTGCTTTTATATTATGAAATAGCCTTGTATTGTGGGATGTTAACTCGGGAGAGTCACCCTCATACTCAAAGTATTCATTAAAAAAATCCCCTGATACTCCCTAGGGGGTGTGTGGTTATTATCAGGCTGACCCAAAGGAACACATTTTGTATTCCATTTCCTTTACTGGTATCTTGTTAAAAATTTTTTGCCTGAAGAATATTGTTTTGTTTATGAAAACATGAATAACATTGTATAAAACAGTCCCTTTCTGTCCGAATGCTCCAATGTAGCCTTAATTTTGTTAGAGACGATTGAGGTGCTGCTATGGAAATAAATGTACCATTACTATTTCTGTATCAGTAAAACGCAGTCTTTATGGTTCTTTCTCTTTGAAAAAAAAATTTCTGCCTCCTCCCAGCCTCCCATTTCCCTACCCCTCCTCCCACTCCTCTCCCCCTCCCTCTCCAGTCCAAAGAGCAGTCAGGGTTCCCTGCCCTGTGGAAAGTTGAAAGTCCTCCCTCCTCCATCCTGGTCTAGGAAGGTGAACATCCAAACTGGCTAGGCTCCCACAAAGCCAGAACATGAAGTAGGATCAAAACCCAGTGCCATTGTCCTTGGCTTCTCAGCAGCCCTCATTATCTGCCATATTCAGAGAGTCCGGTTTTATCCCATGCTTTTTCAGTCCCTGTCCAGCTGGCCTTGGTGAGCTCCCAAAACGGGGTGAAAACTATTATGTCAGAAGGAGAAGGGGGAAATGTGGGTACAACAGACACTGGTCATGTGCATCGTTTTCAGAAGGACATAACTGTACAAAGCAGAATCTAGGAGGAGGATGAAGTAAAAATACAGTTATAATAGGATTTACACATTGCTTACACTTAGAAAACCCAACAGATAAAATGTATAGATAGAAATAGAGAAGAAATACACATGAAATTTACAAATTTGTTCTAAAACATACATGGAATAGTCCATCTTATACTGCCCCCGTTTCCTTCCCTGAGACAGGTCTATGTAGCCCAGGCTAGCCTTGAACTTGAAGAAACTGCCTGCTTTTTAGTCTTCCTGGTGCTGTGATTACATTTGCCCCAAGTTCTAGATTTCTTTTGCTTTTTAGTAGAACACATATAAAAAATTAATCCAGTCTGTGTTTTCAAAGAACATTCTAGGACAATTTATAAAAGTGGAAATTTTCTAGGGCATATTTCCTGATTGCAGCTTATGATAGAAGAAGGGGGATGGGAGAAACAAACAGTAAAAAGAGACTCCATTCAAAGCCATTTAATTACTTGGAAATTACAAGGAATAATACAAAGCAGTCTTTTACTAAAATGTAAATGAACCTAAAATTACCAACCTCACAGAAAGCAATAATGGAGGAAACTCCATACAAAACATACGCGATGCTTTATCCTTATTGGAAATTCATAGCCTTAAATTATCCCTATTGGGAACTCAGAGCCTTAAATGCTTTATTTTTTAAAAGAATATAGAGAAAAATAAAATTCAATTTAAAGAGTTATAACACCACCAAAATTAAACAAGCAAAATATTGGAAGAGAAAATAAAGATCTAAATTAACAAATAGGAGGTAAGGAGGAAAGCAGGAAGGGCAGGTCGGCTGACATGTAAGGATGCCCGCACACAGATGAAGACCCAACAAGTTTCCGAAGGCTCAAAAACCGCACAAAGAAAGAACCAGAGTCTGATAATGTGATGGAGAAGGCGCAGGGCCACAGGGCAGGCAAGAGAAACAGAGTGGGCTACGGTTGTCCCTTGACCACACTTCCCTGCCCCAGACGAGGGCTCTCTCTTGTTGGCTTTCTTCAAAAATGTGGAAATAAATAATATTTTCAACACAGATTATACAAAATTACTTGGTCTAGACACTTTAAAAAAAAATCAAGAATGAGACTTAACTGCCCAGATGAAGGCATGTGACATCTACAGGCAATTCAGTGACTCCTCATGGACTGGGACTTTGCTCTGAAGTATATTGATGGGTGTTATGGAATATTAGGTGAAGATGTGTTACATTTGTTTGTGCTGTGGAGCATTTGTTTAATGATGCAAAGATATGTTGCATTCTCTTACACTGTGTTTGTTTCACTCTGTGAAGCTGTGTTACTGTGCCTGCCTGAAACACCTGATTGTCTAATAAAGAACTGAATGGGCCAATAGCAAGGAAAGAGAAAGGATACGTGGGGCTGGAAGGCAGAGAGAGGGTAAATAGGAAGAGAAATGGGAAGAGAAGATCAAGGAACAAGAGAAGGAGAGAAGACATTGGGGCCAGTCACCTAGCTACACAGCAAGCCACAGAGTAAGAGGTAAAGAAAGGCATATAGAATAGAGAAAGATAAAAGTCCAGGGGCAAAAGGTAGATGGGATAATTCAAGTTAAGAAAAGTTGACTAGAAATAAGCCAAGCTAAGACCAGGCATGTGTAAGAAAGAATTAGCGTCTGAGCATTTATTTGGCGGCTGGGTCGTGGGCCCCCAAAGAACAAAGAGAAAAAAAAAAACCAGCTACAGAGGGAAATTAGCAAAATCTACTTGTGTCAATAAGGGAATACTAATATTCCAAATTTTAAAAATTTACCTGAATGCTGGTGTGCCGGCATGAGTTTATCTGTTCCACTTGTGTGTAGGTGTTATTAGAGGTCAGAAGAGGGCATAGGGTCCCTAAGAACTGCAGTTACAATCAGCTGACATGAGAGTGACATGTGGGTGCTGGGAACCAAACCCAGGTCCTTTGTGGTAACAGTAAACTAACTTAACCACTGAGCCACTTGTCCATCCCTCATATCCCAATTTATGTCGTTTGGTTTCTTGAGACAGGGTTTCTCTGTGTAACAGCCCTGGCTGTCCTGGAACTAGCTCTGTAGACCAGGCTGGCCTCGAACTCACAGAGATCCACCTGCTTCTGCCTCCCAAGTGCTGAGATTAGAGGTATGTGCCACCCCCTGCCTGGCCTTGAGCTTTTCTTTTCCCCTATCTCCCAATTTTGATGGGGATTCTATGGCTATATAAATGAATGTGCATTAGTGACAGATCATGTTAGCAAATTACTTTCAATTAGTTTAGAAAGATCAAAATTCTTCATATTGTAACTTCAACTTTTCTGTAAGTTTGACAGTTTCAATCCTTTTTAATTAAGAAATTACAGAGAAGTGAAAAGATTTCCTGCCAATTTACGTTAGCAATGCTAGTATCAGATAAATAGTTAATGTTTTAATGCATAGACTATTTTGTTACTAAGAATAAAAAGCTAACAAATTCAAACAAGGAACTGCAATGACAAATAGGCCAAAAGTACTTTAGCAGTAGTCAAGATAATGCAATTTAATGCAACATTAAATTAAAATGTTAATCAAATGTCATAAAGGACCTACCAGAATTATAAACTTTTCAAAGCCAGCACGGGTTATTTGGGGCATGTCGACCGAGTGCTCTCACACTTTGAAGGAATATGGCTAAGCCCTCTGATTTTCTGGTGTGAACTTGGCAAATCCATAAAAAAAATAACCATTCATCTTGACCCAGATATTCTACTCTGTAGGATCTATTTATTAGAGAAGGAAATAGAAACAAGAATATTTATTCCATCTTTGTTTTTAGTAGCATAAAACCAACATTTAGAATGACAGCTAACTATTACGATAATGAATGAACTCTAACTATGCCATAGATAAGAATGTAACTATTACTGGAAGTCTATACCAGCTGACTAACAAGAATTCCATATATTTGTATGTGGGTCTATATGTACAGGTTTGTGCATGTGTTCCCCTCCAAAGGGGAAGAAAAATATGCAGAGAAATAGATACAATAGAATCCTCTTGCTTAAAAATAGTATATATGTGTGTATGTATGTATATATATATATATATATATATATATATATATATATGCTTACATAAATGCATAGAAAAATTTAAAAGGAATCCACATAGGCTGTTCCATCGATTAGGGTGAAGAGTTTATACAAAGACAGAAGAAGAGAAATCATTTGGATGGTATTGTACCATCTTGACTAATTTCTGTCACTCTATGCGACAACTTGCACCTGGATCGTGGAGACTCTGCCCATTTGGATAAACTAATTAAGGAAGAAGACTACTGTGAAAACAGTGGGAAGTATCATCTGTAGATTGACTGCCAAGCTCCAATGGAGAAGATGAAATCTGAGAAAACCAGCAGTTGGAAGCAGGACAAGTAACTAACAAGCTCAGAGAAAAACATGTGAGGATGGAGATCAAATGCACGGGTGAAGACCAGCGTGCCAAAATCAAGAGAGAGGGTGTACAGGAGAGGAAGATTCCTAACCCAAGAACTCAGGGATGGAGGCTATTGCTGGCTGTCTTAGCTAGGGTTTCTAGTGTTGTGAAGAACACCATGGCCACATCTCTTATAGAGGAAAACATTTAATTGGGTGGCTTCCAGTTTTAGAGGTTCAGTCCATTATCATCATGGTGGGACAAGGCAGCATGCAGGCAGACATGGTGCTGGAGAAAGAAGTGCTGGAGAAGTAGCTGAGAGTTCGTACATCTTGACCAGCAGGCAGAAGAAAATGGTCTGAGCGTCACACTGAGTGAAGCGTGAGCAAAGGAGACCTCAAAGTCCACTCCTACACTGACAGACTTCCTCTAACGAGGCCATGCCTACTCCAACAAAACCACATTTCCTAACAGTGCCAATCCCTTTGGGGGGACATTTTCTCTCAAACCATCACACTGGCTAAGAATGGATAAGGACTTAGAGCAGGGCTTGCTTGTTGTGTGCAAGTCCGGGTCCTGCTCCAGTAGTCCAGATTGTTCTAGAACTTACTATATACTCTGGAGGAGCCTTGAAATTGTGATCTTCCTGCCTCAGCTTCCTGACTGCTAGAATTAAAAAGTGTGTGTCTGACTCAGGAGTTGACTGTTTTATTTACCTAGTTTTTCTAGCTTGTTTACATTGTATTGTTAATGGTTTATTACATTTACCATTGGGCAACCTCATGTATGTATATAAGGCATTCTGAGAATTCTCAACCTCTACCCTTTCTTTTCTCGTGCTAACTCTTGTCTATCCCCACCCTTCTTCCCTACAAATCTCTTTCCCACATTCTTATTTGTTTTGTCTTTGTGACTTACTGATTTAACCAGGGTTATCTGTGTGATTGTGGTTTTGGAGCTATCCATTGGAGCCTGGTGGGCTCTGCAGTGGGTATAAAATGGAAAAATGATGACGTCACCTCCCTCAGAACCCTTCATTACCCAGTAGTTCAGTAGGGAGGAGGTAGGGCTCCAACAACTCTTTGATCCATGATTGACTCTTAAAAAGCCCAATTTTGTGTGGGCCCAGTGCAGACACCTGCAGCTCCAATGGCTGTATCATGTCCTGTGCCAGGGATCAGCTTTGACAAGGATACCAGTTACCAGGGTAGGGGCATGGGAATTAGAAATTTAAGGAAAGAGAACAAAGATGCACAAGTAAAAATAATAAAACAGAAGCACAGCATAGTATCGAGAGGGAGTTCCAGTGACTACTCAAATTGCCTGTGGTTGATTTTCCATACACTTTTATACCCCAATACAACAGAGGGGAGAAGGCAAAAGATGCTTTAACATGATGCAAGGGACAACTCGAACAGTTGTTTGCTTCAATACTTTGAGACATCAAGCCATTAATCAAGACATCAAGAGGAAGTCATTCTGTTTAGGCAGTGAGCCCGCCTCTAGACCAAGTATCCTGTAGGCAGCCACTCCATAGGTCAAACCTCCTAATTCAAAAGAAGGAGCAGAACTATGCTTGAATTCTCTGACCTCCTGTCAGGGTGTAGAAGATCTACCTGTAAGGCCCATCTTAATGTCCAAAACACCAAGTAATCACACCCTAGGTGAGGGTGGGTAGCCACACTTGGGGTAAACAACTATGAGCAAGGTCAGTTCTCTGACCTTCAGACAAGGTGGAACAGGCTCACATATTTTGGGGAGACCTCCACAGCCCTGAAGATAACATTTCACAGCTCTTACATTCTTTTAGCTCCTTCTTCCACAATGTTCTTTGAGCTGTAGAGGGTTGATTAAGAACACTCATCCCTCACTTATTCTCAGTACCTTGTGTAGCCACTGAGTCTCTGCATTTACCACCATTGGTTGCCAAGATAAATTCCCTTGGTTAATGATGAAAAATATTTTCCTATGTGCATAAACATAAATATTTGGAAAGCTGCTTGGTCTATGTCATCTAGCTAAAGCACGGTAGTACATTCTTTCCTAGGGTCTATGGACGTTAAATCTCATCAGAGAGTAATTGGTGGCCATCATTACAGCTATACCACTATTGTACCAATGGGTTCATCTTCCCCAGCAGGTCGGCATTGTAGTTCATAGAGTTCATAGTGGCATAAGACTGTTGAGTTGTCCTCACAACCACTGCCCCAGAAGCCTGCATATATCTTCTGGCACTATGAAAGCTAGCCAATGGCAGGGAGCTTCTAGCTCAGATATAGATATCTCAATATCTTGCAACTGAAGTGTATGATGTCTTCAGTAATAGGGTTTTTAAAAAAGATTATTTTATTTATTATATATGCAGTGTTCTGTCTGTATGTTTGCCTGCATGCCCAAAGAGGGTGTCAGATCTCATTATGGATGGTTGTGAGCCACCATGTGGTTGCTGGAACTCAGGACCTCTTGAAGAGCAGTCAATGTTCTTAATTTCTGAACCATCTCTCCTGCTCCAGTAATAGGGTATTATTACCTAGTTTTGATGGGAAACCAAGAGAATTGACAAGAGTCTATATTATTTTTGTAGGCTTCTGGTACCTCCCTGGCTAACAATTCATAAGGAGGTGTGTCTCATGACTGGCACTGGCTAGGATTTTTGTTTGATGGCTTCTAGGATCAGTGTTATTCAGCAATGCAGGATATCTCTCCTCTATATCTTCTTTTTAAAACATTATATTTATTTATTTTGTGTGCATGTGCTCACACATACAGGACAAGGAAACATTTTCGTGAGAGTCGGTTCTGTTTTCACCATGTGTATCTCAGGGATTTAACTCATGCTATCGGGCTTGATGCAAGTGCCTTTTACCCTTCAAGTCATCTCACCAGCCCCCTCCTTTCCCCTTTTAACATTCATGCACACAGCACACACACACACACACACACACACACACTTGGTTTTTCAAGACAGGGTACCCTGGCTGGCCTGGAACTCACTTTTGTAGACCTCAAAGTCTCTGAAATCTACCTGCCTCTGCCTCCCAAGTGCTGGGACTAAAGGCATGCACCACCACTCTTAAAATACTTATATTTTTTTTAATTGGCTTGCCAAAGTAGTGGTTTTTTTTTTTTTTGTCTTTTTCAGGCACCTTTGTTTTGGTTAACCTTTATTCCTGCCTCCTGGTTTCTTGCATCTTCTCACCCTGTGCACTAGTTTATACACATGGGAGATGGGTGTGCAGTGTTGGTGCAATTTTAGTGGAGAATATGGACAGTATGGTATTGCTGAGAGGGACCTTGAGGGACTCCTCCAAGATAATGCTTGTAAATTCACTCTGTTAGAAGCTTCTGGTTGCTGCGCAAAGGGTACAAAAAGAAAAAGGAAAGGGGAAAAAAAGATAGTAAGTACAAATATTTATAAACATAGAATTCTAGAGCCTGGTGTGATGATGCATGCATTCAATCCCAGGGTGTGGAGGCAGAGGCAGGTGGATCTGTGTGAGGTCAGCTAGCTTAGTTTACGTAGAGAGCTTCAAGTCGCCAGAGCTCCATAGTGAGATCTTGACTCAAAAACAAACCAAACCAAAACAACAGACAAAGCAATAAAAATATGATATTAGTAAGAGATGTCCCCATGGAATAATAATCCTATCAGCACTAACACTAGGACTAATTAAGTTTTCCTGAGCTCTAACATGGCCGTGTTAAAATACACTAAAGATTTCAATGTATCATTTCCTTTAAGCTTCCCTGCAGCCTACGTGGTAGAAGAGGTTATCCACACTTTCTGTGCAATGGAACTGAAGTTTACAGTAATTATCTCAAAGTTACAAAAGTAAAACTTCCCAGCCAAGACTTAAACCACCAGTCCATAGTTCCCTACTCCACTCCTGCCATGGCTGGTGTTTGTGATCCTGGCCCAGAGGAAGCTGAAAACACTATCGTTTCCAGTGTCTTCTGCTCCAGAGCCAAGGGACACGTGCTACCCTTGGTTTGCTTTATCCAAACAGAAGCCAGAGTGACCCACTCTTTGGAGATTCTGGATAGATGAAGCTGTAACTGTGTTTTGTAAATCCTTATGAGATTTCAGTAACTGGAGCTCTACAAAATTAATTAAATTGCAAGTAAGATTTTTATGAATTGTTATAAAATGTATCCGTTATACATTCTGAGTGCCACATAGATTGAATTGGTTGCATTTTTTTTTAAAAACCCTCAATTTAACAACAAAGCATGCATCTTTGGTATTTCTAAGCAGAAATTTTTTTCAAAATAATATTTCACTGTGGACTTTTCCTTGGCAATTCATATGATTTCCTAGAGGCTCCTGCTGAGTATACATTTACTATGTAAACATAAAACTTGACTCCCCTAGTGAGAGCAACAACTGCCTGTGAGTGTCGGTGGACTTTACAGATACGTGCGGTCTGAATAAGGCCTTCCCTGAGCCCTGCCCTACTTCCCTGGTATTTCATAGTTGGTCCCCAGAAGCTATTTGTCCCAGCATTTTGACTAAACATTCCTTTATTTTCCTAGAATCAAGAATATAATTTTAAAATTCTTCCCCATCACATTTCTTCCAATATGTCTGTCAAGTCAGCCATAATTGCTTTGAACATCTAACCTTTCCCTAACCCTCCACCACATCCACCCAACTACACATAACAATATGCGCAGCTCTTTCTCATTTTTCAAAAGAAAGAAATCCTTGGGGGGAAAAGATTTGACAGCCTCTGTTATGAGATAATTGTAATATTAAAAAAAAAACAGAGACAGACGCACAGAGGCGGCTCAGCGGACTCACAGAGGCGGCAGCGCGGTGGACAGACGCGGAGGCGTGACACTGCATTCAGGAAGAGGCTTTGGGGGACCGGCGCGGCCGCAGACCCAAGCGGCAGGGACAGGCGTGCAATAAGGAGAGCAGATCGCCCTACTACAATTGAATCAAAGAGGTAGGCCTTTGGTTGGCCAGGTCACTGGCACATGGGGAGCCTGGTCCTGTCCTGAAGACCCTTCGGAGGGGTGAGAGGGTTCTTGGCCTGCGGCAGGAACCAGGAAACAGAGCGAGGGCATTTTGTAAGTGGAGCCCTTGGCCAGCAGGGAA
Organism: Microtus oregoni; assembly: GCF_018167655.1. Classification (NCBI taxonomy): domain Eukaryota; kingdom Metazoa; phylum Chordata; class Mammalia; order Rodentia; family Cricetidae; genus Microtus; species Microtus oregoni. Next base: position 37,991,508 of record NW_024543075.1, on the reverse strand, counting down.
ACCTGATCCGGTTTTTAAAAGACCCATTAGATAGGATCAATAGGAGGAGATGGGCAGGCGCCAAGGCAAGAATTCACCCAATAATCTGAAAAACAACATGAAAACACCAGAACCCAATGATCCTACAACAGAAGTATTTGAACAACCTAACACAGAAGAAGTGGAAAAAATTGACTTTATGAAGGCAATTCACTTTCTTAAACAACATGTAAAAAATGCCCTTATAGAAATGGATGAGAAGTATAACAAAAAGTTTGAAGAAATGAGTAAATACGTACATGATACCCTGGGAAACCAAGAAAAAATGATAAAACAGGTAATGGAAACAGTTCAAGAATTGAAAACTGAATGAAGGCAAAGAAGAAAATACAAACTGAAGACCAGCTGGATATGGAAAATCTAGGTCAACGAGCAGAGTCTACAGAAACAAGCATTATCAATAGAATACAAGAGCTAGAAGAAAGAATCTCAGATGCTGAGGACACCATAGAGAAAATAAACGAACAGATCAAAGAAAACAGCAAAGCCAACAAATTCTCAACACAAAACATTCAGGAAATATGGGACACAATAAAAAGACCAAACCTAAGAATAATAGGAATAGAAGAAGGAGAAGAGTCACAGCTCAAAGGCCCAGAAAATATTTTTAACAAAATTATGGAAGAAAACTTTCCCAACTTAAAGAAAGATATTCACTTAAATTTTCAAGAAGCATACAGAACACCAAACAGACTGGATCAAAGAAAAACATCTCCTCGCCATATAATAATCAAAACACAAAATATACAGGTTAAAGAAAGAATATTAAGAGCTGCAAAGGTAAAAGGGTGAAGTAATAAGAGCGGCTGCGTGGCTGCATCCCCAACACCCCAGCCGCCTGCCCAGCTAGCTTATGCCCCAAAATAATTACACGGACACTGTATTCCTCCAAACACTGCCTGGCCCATTCTCTTCTAGGCTAATTCTCATATATTAATTTAGCCCATTTCTAATCATCTGTGTGTAGCACCCCAAGGTGCGCTTACCGGGGAGATTCTAGCCTATGTCCATCCTGGGTTGGAGCTTCATCCCGGGAGCAGGGCATGGCATCTCTCTCAGGCGTCTGCTCCAGAGCAGAGCTGTCGAGTCTCTGACTTCACTTCCTCTTCCTCCCAGCATTTTGTTCTGTTTACTCCTCCCACCTATCCTCTAACCAATAAAATGGGCCAGGGCAGTGCCTTTATTAGCCAATGATTTTCCTCCATCAAAAGGGCAAGTAACTTATAATGGTAAACCGATCAGACTTACACCTGACTTCTCTATGGAAACTATGAAAGCCAGAAGGTCCTGGATAGATGTACTGCAGAACCTAAGAGACCATGGATGCAAACCCAAACTACTATACCCAGCCAAGCTATTGTTCATTATCAATGGAGAAAACAAGACATTCCAGGATAAGAACAAATTTAAACAATACGTAGCCACAAATCCAGCCCTACAGAAAGTAATAGAAGGAAAATCGCAACCCAAGGAATCCAACACTGCCAACACTGCCTACAATAACCCAGGCATCTAGTGACCCTTCACCAGCACATCTCAAAGAAGGGAGACACACAATCTCTACTACCAAAAGCAATAAGAATAAACGGAGTAAACAACCACTGGTCATTAATATCACTTAATATTAATGGGCTCAATTCACCTATAAAAAGGCACAGGCTAAAAGAATGGATTCGAAAACAGAATCCAACATTCTGCTGTTTGCAAGAAACACATCTCAACCACAAAGACAGGCACCTACTCAGAGTAAAGGGTTGGGAAAAGGTGTTTCAAGCAAATGGTCCTAAGAAAAAAGCAGGTGTGGCCATACTAATTTCTAACAAAACTGACTTCAAACTAAAATCAATCAGAAGAGACCGAGATGGTCACTTTATACTCATAACAGGAACAATTCATCAGGATGACGTCTCAATCCTGAATATCTGCGCCCCCCAGTATAAAAGCACCTACTTATGTAAAAGAAATTTTACTAGAACTCAAGGCAGACATCAAACCACACACACTAGTAGTAGGAGACTTCAACACACCTCTCTCTCTCCAAGGGACAGGTCAATCAGACAGAAACCTAATAGAGAATTAAAAGAATTATTGGAGGTAATGAAGCAAATGGACTTAACAGACATCTATAGAACATTCTACCCAAATAGGAAAGAATATACCTTCTTCTCTGCAGCTCATGGAACCTTCTCAAAAATTGACCACATACTCGGAAACAAAGGAAACCTCCACAGATACAAAAAAATATCAGTGTCCACCTGTGTCTTATCAGATCACCACGGATTAAAGTTAGAAGGCAAAAACCACGCTACCCCCAAAAAACTGACAAACTCATGGAAACTGAACAGTCAACTACTGAACCACACCTGGGTCAAGGAAGAAATCAAGAAAGAAATTAAAGTCTTCCTTGAATTTAATGAAAATAAAGGGACAACATACCCAAACCTATGGGACACAATGAAAGCAGTGCTAAGAGGAAAGTTCACAGCACTAAGTGCCCACTTAAAGAAAACGGAGAATGCATACATTGGGGACTTAACAACACACCTGAAAGCTCTAGAAAAAAAAGAAGCAGACGCTCCCAGGAGAAGTAGAAGACTGGAAATAATAAAACTGAGGGCTGAAATCAACAAAATAGAAACACAGAAAACAGTCCAAAGGATCAATGAAACAAAAAGCTGGTTCCTTGAGAAAATCAACAAGATCGACAAACCCCTATCCAAACTAATTAAACGACAGAGAGAGAACACGCAAATAAATAAGATCAGAAATGAAAAGGGGGACATAACCACAGACACAGAGGAAATTCAGAGACTCATTAGATCTTACTACAAAAGCCTGTATGCCACAAAACTGGAAAATACAAAAGAAATGGACATTTTTTTAAATAAGTATCATATACCAAAGCTAAACCAAGACCAGGTGAATGATTTAAATAGACCGGTTTCTCGCGAAGAATTAGAAATGGTTATCAAAAATCTCCCTTCGAAAAAAAGCCCAGGACCAGATGGTTTCAATGCAGAATTCTACCAGAACTTCCAAGAAGAATTAATACCTATACTCCTTAAGGTATTTCACAATATAGAATCAGAAGAGTCATTGCCAAATTCCTTTTATGAAGCTACAGTTACCCTGATACCAAAACCACAAAAAGACCCAACCAAGAAAGAGAATTACAGACCGATCTCACTCATGAACATTGACGCAAAAATCTTCAATAAAATACTGGCAAACCGAATCCAAGAACACATAAGAAAAATTATCCATTATGATCAAGTAGGCTTCATCCCAGAGATGCAGGGCTGGTTCAACATACGCAAATCTATCAATGTAATCCACCATATAAATAAACTGAAAGAAAAAAACCATATGATCATTTCACTAGATGCAGAAAAAGCATTCGACAAAATTCAACACCCCTTTATGATAAAGGTCTTGGAGAGAATAGGGATACAAGGGTCCTACCTAAATATAATAAAAGCTATTTACAGCAAGCCAACAGCTAACATTAAATTAAACGCAGAAAAACTCAAAGCCATCCCACTAAAATCAGGAACACGACAAGGATGTCCACTCTCGCCATACCTCTTCAATATAGTGCTTGAAATTCTAGCAATAGCAATAAGACAACATAAGGAGATCAAGGGGATTCGTATTGGAAAGGAAGAAGTTAAGCTTTCGTTATTTGCAGATGATATGATAGTGTACATAAGCGACCCCAAAAATTCTACCAAAGAACTCCTACAGCTGATAAACAGCTTTAGTAACGTGGCAGGATACAAGATCAACTCCAAAAAATCAGTTGCCTTCCTATACACCAAGGATAAGGAAGCAGAGAGGGAAATCAGAGAAGCATCACCTTTCATGATAGCCACAAATAGCATAAAATACCTTGGGGTAACCCTGACCAAGGAAGTGAAAGATCTACTTGACAAGAACTATAAGTCTTTGAAGAAAGAAATTGAAGAAGACACCAGAAAATGGAAGGACCTCCCTTGCTCTTGGATTGGGAGGATCAACATAGTAAAACTGGCAATTCTACCAAAAGCAATCTATAGATTCAATGCAATCCCCATCAAAATCCCATCAGAATTCTTCACAGATTTGGAGAAGACAATAATCAACTTTATATGGAAAAACAAAAAACCCAGGATAGCCAAAACAATCTTATACAATAAAGGATTGTCTGGAGGCATTACAATCCCTGACTTCAAACTCTATTACAGAGCTACAGTATTGAAAACAGCTTGGTATTGGCATAAAAACAGAGAAGTCGACCAATGGAATCGAATAGAAGACCCTGACTTTAACCCACAAACCTATGAACACCTGATTTTTGATAAAGGAGCTAAAAGTATACAATGGAAAAAAGAGAGCATCTTCAACAAATTGTGCTGGCAAAACTGGATGTCAATCTGTAGAAGAATGAAAATAGATCCATATCTATCACCATGCACAAAACTCAAGTCTAAATGGATTAAAGACCTCAATATCAGTCCGAACACACTGAACCTGATAGAAGAGAAAGTGGGAAGTACTCTACAACACATAGGCACAGGAGACCACTTCCTACGTATAACCCCAGCAGCACAGACACTAAGGGCATCATTGAATAAATGGGACCTCCTGAGGCTGAGAAGCTTCTGTAAAGCAAAGGACACTGTCACTAACACAAAAGGGCAACTCACTGACTGGGAGAAGATTTTCACCAACCCCGCAACTGACAAAGGTCTGATCTCCAAAATATATAAAGAACTCAAGAAACTAGACCGCAAAAGGCTAATCAAACCAATTATAAAACGGGGCACTAAGCTGAACAGAGAATTCTCAACAGAAGAACTTCAAATGGCCAAAAGACACTTAAGGTCATGCTCAACTTCCTTAGCAATCAGGGAAATGCAAATCAAGACAACTTTAAGATACCATCTTACACCTGTCAGAATGGCTAAAATAAAAAACACCAATGATAGCCTCTGCTGGAGAGGTTGTGGAGAAAGGGGTACACTCATCCATTGCTGGTGGGAATGCAAACTTGTGCAACCACTCTGGAAATCAGTTTTTCGGTTTCTCAGGAAATTCGGGATCAACCTACCCCTGGATCCAGCAATACCACTCTTGGGAATATATCCAAGAGAGGCCCTATCATACAACAAAAGTATATGCTCAACTATGTTCATGGCAGCATTGTTTGTAATAGCCAGAACCTGGAAACAACCTAGATGCCCTTCAACGGAAGAATGGATGAAGAAAGTATGGAATATATACATATTAGAGTATTACTCAGCAGTAAAAAACAAGGACTTCTTGAATTTTGCATACAAATGGATGGAAATAGAAAACACTATCCTGAGTGAGGTAAGCCAGACCCAAAAAGAGGAACATGGGATGTACTCACTCATATTTGGTTTCTAGCCATAAATAAAGGACATTGAGCTTATAATTCGTGTTCCTAGAGAAGCTAAATAAGAAGGTGAATCCAAAGACAAACACATAGGCATCCTCCTGAATATTAACCTTCATCAGGCGATGAAAGGAGACAGAGACAGAGACCCACATTGGAGCACCGGACAGAAATCTCAAGGTCCAAATCAGGAGCAGAAGGAGACGGAACACGAGCAGGAACTCAGGACCGCGAGGGGTGCACCCACACACTGAGACAATGGGGATGTTCTATCGGGAACTCACCAAAGCCAGCTGGCCTGGGTCTGAAAAAGCATGGGATAAATCCGGACTAGCTGAACATAGCGGACAAAGAGGTATACTGAGAACTCAAGAACAATTGCAGTGGGTTTTTGATCCTACTGCACGTACTGGCTTTGGGGGAGCCTAGGCAGTTTGGATGCTCACCTTAGGAGACCTGGATAGAGGTGGGCGGTCCTTGGGCTTCCCACAGGTCCAGGAACCCTGATTGCTCTTCAAGCAGATGAGGGAGGGGGACTTGATCGGGAGAGGGGGAGGGAAATGGGAGGCGGTTGCGGGGAGGAGGCAGAAATCCTTAATAAAGAAATAAATTAAGCCGGGCGGTGGTGGCGCACGCCTTTAATTCCAGCACTCGGGAGGCAGAGGCAGGCGGATCTCTGTGAGTTCGAGACCAGCCTGGTCTACAAGAGCTAGTTCCAGGACAGGCTCCAAAACCACAGAGAAACCCTGTCTCGAAAATCCAAAAAAAAAAAAAAAAAAAAAAAAAAAAAAAAAAAAAAAAGAAAGAAATTAAAAATAAATAAAATCATATCTGAATAAATTAAAAAAAAAGCTTACAGAACACCAAATAGACTGGACCAAAAAGAAAATCCCCTCACCATATAATAATCAAAACACAAAACATACAGAATAAAGAAAGAATATTAAGAGCTGCAAAGAAAAAAGGTCAAGTAACATATAAAGGTAAACGTATCAAAATTATACCTGACTTCTCAATAGAAACCATGAAAGCTAGAATGTCTTGGATAGATGTGCTGCAGACACTAAGAGACCATGAATGTAAGCCCAGACTACCATACACAGCAAAGCTTTCTTGCACCATTGATGGAGAAAACAAGATATTCCATGGAAAAACAGATTTAAACAATATATATCTAAAACCCAGCTTTACAGAGGTACTAGAAGGAAAACCTCAACCCAAGGAAGCCAACAACACTCACAATAGTATGGACATCTGATAACCCTCCACTAACAAAACTCAAACACACAAACACTACCAAAAAAAAAGAGTTAACCACTGGTCACTAATATCACTTAATATCAATGGACTCAATTCATCTATAAAAAGGCACAGGTTAAGAGAATGGATATGAAAACAGGATCCAACATTCTGCTGTTTACAAGAAACACACCTCAACCTCAAAGACAGACACTATCCCAGAGTAAAGGGTTGGGAAAAGGTTTTCCAATAAAACCGGCCTAAAAAAACAAGCAGGTGATGCTATTCTAATATCTAACAAAATTGATTTCAAACTAAAATCAATCAGAAGAGATGGAGGACACTTCCTAGTCATAACAGGGACAATTCATCAAGATGAAGTCTCAATCCTGAATATCTATGCCCCTGATATAAAAGTACCCACATACATAATAAAAACGTTACTAAAACTCAAATCACACATCAAAACCCACATACTAGGAGATTTCAACACTCCTCTCTCACCAATGGACAGGTCATCCAGACAGAAACTTAACAGAAAAATAAGAAAACTAACAGATGAAATGAATCAAATGAACTTACCAGATATCTATAGAACATTCCACCCAAACAGGAAGAAAATAACCACCTTCTCCGCACCTCATGGGACCTTCTTGAAAATTTATCACATACTCAGTAACAAAGCAAACATCCACAGACAGAAAAACTTGGAGTAACCACCTGTGTCTTGTCAGATCACCATGGAGTAAAGTTAGAATTTAACAAGAATACCACCCCCAGAAAGCCTACAAACTCATGGAAACTGAAGAGTCAACTACTGAACCACCCCTGGGTCATGGAAGAAATAAAGTCTTCCTTGAATTTAACGAAAATGAAGACACAACATATCCAAACCTATGGGACACTATGAAAGCAGTGCTAAGAGGAAAGTTCATAGCACTAAGTGCCCACATAAAAAAAAACGGAGAAAGCTCACATTAAGACTTGACAGCACACCTGAAAGCTCTAGGAAAAAGACTCACCCACCCAGGAGGAGGGTAGAAGACCGGAAATAATCAAACGGAGGGCTGAAATCAACAAAATAGAAACACAGAAAACAATCCAAAGAATCAATGAAACAAAGAGCTGGTTCTTTGAGAATATCAACAAGATTGACAAACCCCTATCCAAACTAATCAAGAGGTGGAGAGAGAACACTCAAATTAACAATCAGAAATGAAAAGGGGGACATAACAACAGACACTGAGGAAATTCAGAGAATCATTGGGTCTTACTACAAAAGCCTATACTTCACAAAATTGGAAAATGGACAATTTTTTTTAGATAAATTCCATATACCAAAATTAAATCAAGACCAGGTGAACTATTAAAGTTTCCACCAACATGCCTAATTATTATTGCTTTAACATATATATCATTGACACACGTTTTATCCTAGCCATTAATCAGAGTTGGACAAGATAAAATGAAATAATAGTTCAATAAGTACCTTTGAAAATGGATAAATGGATTAAAAGAAGTCAAAGTAGATCCAACATAGCCTTCCCTGAGGAGAGTCTGTTCTACTGCAGATCCAAGCTGAAGTCTAGGACTCCTCATGCACATTCATGGGAACTTTTATAAGGGCCACTAATGGGGAACTCTTTAAACACGTGACTTAGCATCCTCCGCAGACATGAAAGTAAGTAAGATGATAGAGAGAAGTAGCTCCTAGTCTGATCATTTGGACCAAGGGTTTATGAGAACCTGAAGTGGGCTTTGAAAGTGGCCATTCTAAGAAGCTAAGATGTGAGATGCGGTACATTAGCGTCCAAGGTTGTGGAGGCATCAACTTAGGATAGAACCGTCAATTTCTTAAATTCTGATTCCTATTCAGTTTTGAAAGAAAATATTTTTGTTGGGCTTATTCAGTGGAAGAGGACTATAATGCATGCAGGGCAAAAAGATTCACAGCCCATCGAGGAAACCCAAGGCAGGAACTCAATGGGGCAGGACCCTGGAGTCAGGGGCTGAGGCAGAAGCCATGAAAAAGTGCTATTTACTGACTTGTCCTTCATGGTTTGCTTAGCCTGCTTGCTTACAATACCCAAAAGCACCAACCCAGGAAGTGCTTGTACTCACAATGACTGGGCTCCCCCATATTACTAATTAAGAGATTTCTTTACAGCCAGGCCTCATGGAGGCCATTTCTCAGTTGAGATTCTGTCCCCTCAGATGACAAGACATTTTGCCAAGTTGACATAAAACTGGGATTTGCAGCCTGTGATATTAGATTTAGCTGTGCTAAAACAGGTCCATGGCAGCTGAATTAATTATGTACTCATTAAAATAGTACCTCCCATCTTTAATAATAATAATAATAGTGACAACAATGATAACCCTAATTTTCCACCCTTTTTCTTTTCTTTGTGTTATGCCTTAGAGTGGTCATCATTTCCACAGCATGTTCTTCTGTTTCACGATTCTTCCTGAAATGACTTAATTAATAATAGCCTCCCTAAATCCTCCTCCATTTTCAAAGATGTTACCATGGTGACCAAACCCAGACCCACAGGTCTTATGAAAGAAGCACATCCTTGCAGCTAGACTCTCAAAGGCTCCTCTGACATCCTTGTTCCCCAGACTATAAATTATGGGGTTTAGCATTGGAGTCACCACTGTGTAGAACACAGATATTATCTTATCCGGGTTCTTTGTGATTTTGGTGTTTGGCTGCATATAGTTAAATATTCCAGAGCCGTAGAAGAGGACAACAGTGAGATGGGAACCACAGGTTGAAGAGCCTCCCTTCTCCAGACTGCATCTGGATCACAGTGGAGATGATGTTCCAGTTGAGATGAGGATGAAGGAAACAGGTGCTAAGAGGATCACTATGCCCATTGCAAAGATAGGCATTTCTGTGCTGTAAGTATCTGCGGAAGCCACCTTTGTGGTGGTCTGAATAAGAATGACTCCCATAGGTTCATATATTTGAATGCTTAGTCACCAGGCAGTGGTGCTATTTTAAAGGATTAGGTGTAGCCTTGTTGGAGTATGTGTGGCCTTCTTGAAGGAAGTGTGTAGGTGTCTGTCTGCCTGCTCTCCCTCTCTCTCTCTCTCAGTCTCTCTCTCTCTCTCTCTCTCTCTCTCTCTCTCTCTCTCTCTCTGTCCCCCCCCCCCTCAGCTTGCAGATCAGGATGCACCTCTTAGCTATTGCTCCAGAGCCGTGCCTGCTACCATGCTCCCTGTCATAATAATAATTGGAGTAACCTTCTGAAATTGTCAGTAAGCCCCCCAGTGAAAAACTTTTGTAGTTGTTGCCTTGGTCATGGTGTCTCTTCACAGCAATAGTACAGTCAATGAGACAGCATTTTAGAAAGGGTTGCATGTTTCCTGAGCTTATTTTATGATTATACTATATTAGCTTACAGAGATGAAATTAACAGCTATATAAAAGAATATCTCTCAGTGGTGTTGCCCTTTTATTTTGCTTTCTGTAATTCTGCTTAGATGATTTACTCAAGTGTCTGATGATCCTTCTGTCAGTCACTTTGGAGAGTAAGATGGATGATACACGGCTGATTAAAAGCTGTGAGCACAGGACCACAGTAGGTGATTGGCCATTTCTACTGATTGGACAGAACTGTAGTTTTGTTTCATTTGAGGATTCCAAAATGCCAGCATTTGATTGTTTTTATTTTTTCTTTTCTTGGATAAATTTTTTTTGCATAAATAACTGTTTTTGATCTCTTCTGTATATGCATGGAGGAAGGATAGGTTTGGTTGTCAGCAATTTGGAAACTGAGAGGGAAAGGGGGTGGCATTGTTTAAACACTTACACTGAAAAAAACGTCTGAGAATTTGAGTCCTCCAGCTGAGAAGGTGATCAGGCAACATTGTAAAGGAACGCATCTTCTGGTGACCTGTGATGAATGAGAAGACAGTGGGACCCAGGGCAGTTGGAAAAAGCAAACTGCTCAAATAAATAGCCTTCCTCTAATCATTTTTTTTACTTTAAATTTTTTTTTAAATAAACTATCTTTTCTTATTTTACATACCGATCCCATTACCCACTCCCTCCCCTCCTCCAGTTCCCTCCCCCTTCCTTCCAACCCCAACCCCCATCCTGATGCCAAAGTAAATGAACTTTCCAAAGTTAGGAGCCTCAAACTTTAACTAGGACAAGTGCCAGCTGCATAGGACACGACCGTCAAGGAGCGGGACGAATTGAGAACTAAGGCCTCAGTTCCTGAACACCTTGGTACGAGCAGGGATAAGGTTCAGCCCCAGCTACGATAGAATTGTGGCTCCTGGACACTGGCCCCACGTAGTTTTATCCTGCCCTTCATGCCCTAGGTCAGGGAGGGATACTGGGCACTTAGTCTGAGCAACTACGGGTGGGGTTGCGCAGCAGCCTGGCTGTAACAGTTTCCAACTTCCTTGGCTCTTCGACCTATTCCACAGATCCAAAGCCTTGGCGGCCTCCCCTATCTCTTAGGCGCCAGCGGGTTGGGTGGCAGGCATTCCACTGAGCTCTGGAGCCGCCCCCAGGAGTCAAGCTCAGGTGGCGGTCTTAGTTCCTCCCAGCCTGCCCCAGCCGACCTCGCAGCAGCCTCCGCCCAGTTCTAGCATCAGGCCGTGGCGCGCTGCTTTTGTAGAGCTCCTTGGACTCAGTGGTCACCCCCTGCTCTCCTCCTGTCTGTGTTGCTCTCCTGGCGCGGCCCAAAGTCCCCATCCCAGGGCCCTCGGGTCGCGACTGGTGGCGGCGCTTACTTAGATCTCGGAGCCAGGGTCTAGCACGGTCCCGCAGGTGGTAGACGAAATCTTGGCAGCTGTCGTGCTCCAGGGCCCCTCGGGCACAGAGCTCGGCCAGCAGCTGCAGGGCATCGCTCACCCCACCCCCCACCCCCGTCCCCCGCATCCTCGGACCGCGCCGGAGAAAGCCCTCCGCCTGTCAGCTCAGAGCCTCCGCCGCCGGCCGGTCCGCGCTTCCAGCCAGAGCCCACCGGTTGCAAGTAGACGTCTGCTAGTCGCTCGCTCGAGCTTTCTCCGTGTCTGAGCGGTCCCTCGTCCCTCTCCTGGAGCTGAAGGGAGGCGGCGCATCCGGAGCCAAGCGCGCCTCTCTGCTCTCAGCCCGCTACTCGCAGCCGCCAGGGGCGGGGCCGGGTCAGGGGTGCGAGCAGCCGGCGGGCTCCCTATGGCCCCAAAGTGGACAAGTGGTCGCTGCTCAGGTGGAGGGGTGGCGGAGTGTGGGGAGGGGGAGTAAGTGGAGGGAGGTGGAGACAGAGGCAGGGCACCTGTTGGCCACTTGAGGAGCGCCCAATTCCACTTGGGACCGCAGGCCTCTAGTGGTCAAGTCCAGCTCAGGGAATGTGAGCAGGGAAGCTCTAGACAACCCATTCTTTTGCCCAGATGCAAACCTAGCGTCCCCCATCCCCTCACCCTTCCCCGCGTCTCTGGAGCCCCTCGTGGGACTAAGGCATGTTCTTGGATGTATGAAGTGAAGTGGATCACACCCGTGAATATCTCATTACCTTCTTTGAATATGAGAACGGTCTAAGCATAAACCGCTGGCCTTAGGACAACACTCGGCCAAATGCGAAATTTAGAGCCAATATTTGCCAACAAAGCGTGATGTACACTTGGTGGTAATTTGTAGAAGGTAGAGGCTCTGATGAGAACTGAAAGCAGCAGATGCTTTACCCCAGGAAAAGACGCTGAGGCTTAACTGGAGACTGAAATACACAGACACACAGACAGAGACATGGATCATCCTTGAAACAAGAACACCAAGAATGTCAACTTTACTGTGTTCCAGGGAAGCTTAAATAGTGCCTTCTCTGACCAATGGCCACATCCTAGCTCTGGGAATCCTTCAGCTGCAAGCCACCAGAAACTACTCCCTTGCCATCAGGGTCTTGTGCTCAGAGCAGCTGCAAGCACAGGAAAACAAGCTGTTTACTCCAGCAGGCAAAGGGTCAAAGAAAATTCAGGGTCTGAGAGTCCACAGTCCCCAACATGACTTCAACTGTGACACTGGCTCTGGAGCAAAGGTAACCACAACACCAGATCTGAGAACACCAGTTTCTACTAGGCCCACAGCTATATTAACAATACCATCAATTTATAGACATCTTGGAAGGGCAGTTGTAGACATGTTGGCTGATGAGCTGGTGCAGGATATAATCCAAAGCTGCCTGCACTTTTCATTCTATCCACAGCACCATCTTTACAGATGGCTTTCTTCATGCACATGCTGACTTCTGGCTTTAGTGTGGCTCCATAGGATCCACTTTGTTGACACCAACATTTGGTTGTTTCACTCAGTGTATAAGTCAGAAGGGCAGCATGCTCACGGGTAGGCCCATTCTTCGTAAAAACCAGCCTCAAAATTCACCAACACCAGTATAACGATCGATAATCATGTTTTGTTTTGTGTTTGAATAAAGTCACTCTGTCTGGGGACATCAATGATAGTCACATAATGTTTGCTGCTCTCGGGTTTCCACAGGGAGAAATCAATAGATACCAAACACACTCAGCTTTTAATTTGTTTAAGACCTTGCAACCTTGAAAGAGTCTTTTCTCTCTCAGCAGCAACCTTTTCAACTTTTCAGGAGTTTCTATCAAGTCCACCACATTTGTAGATCAGACAGCTAGTAGTGGTGGACTTGCCCACATCTATGGATGCAATGACAACAATGTTGATGTCTTTTCCCTTTCAAATTGGTTTCAAGGTAGCAGTGATTTGGACAATATACACATTCTGATGGAAACTACTTGCAAAACAAAACACATTTTTTAAAAGATAAAATAAAAACAAACATCCTTGTGATGCAAAAGGTTCTAAGACATTCAAGCAAGGGAATCCAAGGTTTATACCTGGAGTTTAACAGATAATACTAATATATGCACAATTCAATTACTACTCATAATCCCTAAAACAATACATATAACTCTATTAATGTAAAAGTAAATGCACTTTGAACTGTGTGATTGACTATGATGGTGGGTGGGTGTCTGTGTGTACATTTATACAAACAAACAAACAGAAGTAGATCAAATCTATCTGATAGGTAGTCTCAGACAGCTCAGGACAACCTTGAACTCTCTATGTAGCCAATGACCTAGAACTTAAGATCTTCCTGCATCTACCTCTAGAGTACTGAGCTTGCTGATGTGCTCCACCAGGTCCAGTCTATGCATTTTCTTGTTTTATGTCTATTGTAATATACTTGGCACAAAACATTTCTTAACCTGTCATCCCAAACTGGGAGATGTCATGAGCTACATAACATTTTCATTCAAGAATAGACTATAATACAACAGAAAAATTCATATCTCTCAAGTGTTGTCTTACCCATTAAGATGTTTTTGCCCACTACGTTGCTCATTTTGGCAATGTTGGCATAACCAAACCTACTTATATTACTGTTACATAAAAGTAGAGAATGCACAATTATGTATAGTACATAATATCATGTTTAAAAATGATTGTTAATAATTTATGGGTCTACTATATCTTATATCATTTAAAACCTTAAATATTCGTACTTATTGAAACAGCTGTTACAGGATATTCCAGGAGACATTCCAGAAGAAGGTATTCTTAGGAGAGAATGAAAACTCCACACCCATTACTGTTCTAAATATCATCCAGTATAATGAGAAATGAAGTTAAAAGCCACAATAAAGATGACCATGTTTTTATGAGTGGTTTGGTTAAAATGAGCTTATATATGCCTTCGAGCTTCATAGTCGGTTCCATGTCAGCCTAACTCCAAATGAAAATTCATTAAGAACTATATAATATTTCTGGAAAAAATAAAGTCATCAATACTCTTACCCAGATGTCAACCTTGACTATCAATATGCCAGGCAAGATCTGCCCACTGGTGCAATAGTATTATGGGAATAACCAAGCACTTTCTGATTGGATTTGAGATTCACACTCCACAGGAGGAATTCCTGCCTGGTATGTAAAGACCAAGGCTTGGAAAAATCATAGGACCTAGGGAAGAACATAAAAGTGAGTAGACATGGTATCAAGCTGCCTGCTATGTAATTATGTTTATAGCCATAGATCAGTGCTGCTCCGCTTTGGTCAGAGAAGCTTCTGTTTATGATGGGCAATGGTTAATGCAGAAACTTATAACTTGGCAAAGCGCTGAGAAGGAGTGACTATGAGTGCTCAGCCCTAAGTGGAACATCTGCATCACCCCATCCAAAGTTCACGTGATATCATGGAGGAGCAGGAGGAAAGAATCTAAAATCCAGAGGATGGAAAAGGGTGCTTTGAAGTGATATCTTCTGGACATGATCTGGTAGTGTACACAGCAACTATAGCTAACAAACAATGATTATACAAGACTAGAACATTCCATCATACATGGGGAAGGGGCTCATGAGACCCCATCCTTCCCTAAGGAACTTTAGAAATCTCATGGTTGCTGGGGGGGGGGTGAAGAGTCATATTCCTTAGGGGTACAGTCACTGATAAGTGGCTCTTCCTCAAGTAAACATCTACCAGTCCTACACACCCACACTCATGCAAGCAACCCTAATTAAATGCACTATCACTCACAAGTGCACACACATGCACACACACGGAGAGAGTCATAAAGAAGGAGAGGAAGTTGTTGGGAAGAACAAGTGGATCAATAGGAGAAAAGAAAGATATAGAAGGCTAGATAACAGGGACAACACAATCAGTATACATATAGGTATGAAATTGTAGGAGAATAAATAAATGCATTTTTTAAAAGAAAAGAATTCTGATTCCTCAGCTTCACCCTGACCTACAAAATTATTTCTTCTAAGTATCCCAAACATACCTTGAAATATTGTTCCACTGTAGACTATTAGAATAGGAACACAGAGCAGTGATAAGGTTTAGAGGGCTGAGGGTGGAATTGACATCATTATCAAGGGACAAGTTGTCCTCTTTTCTTTCTTTGTCTTTTCACCTTTTTCTGTGTCATGACAGCATGGAAGCCCTTGCCTTTCACTTGGACTCCCAACCTCCAGAATGGTGGGAATTGCTGGTATTTAGGAGTGATGGCTCATGCCTGTAATCTGCTCAGGAAGGCTGAGCCTGTCTTGGACTGCTTGAGATTACACAGTAAGTCAACAAGTAAGACAATAGACTTTCTGTCTCAGCTCTACTGTCACAGAAGCATCACACAGGTACACAATTGGTATTGATGCTGCAATGCTTCTGAAGATGAAGCTTAATAGCTATTAGTTTGCATGCTGAGGAAAAGCAACTTTGGAAAAAGACGATTGATAGCAGCTATGGCATCCTCTGGTGATGTCATCCTAACTGATAGTTCTTCAGTATGTTACATACTTTGTACTTTACACACATTCCGCATTTAACCTATGTTACCCCTCCACTTTATATATGAGAAAATAAGCACAGAAAGATCTAGTAGCTTCTCCAAGTACCTTAGTCCTTTCAGCCAAGACTCAAAATGAAGTATATCTGGCCCCACAGACTGTTTTCATTCTGTGGTGTTGCTTGTTTTTTGTTTTTATGTGAAAAAATCTTGTTTAGCTGAGACTGGCCTCACCTTGACCTTCTGATTCTTCTGCCCTTACCTCCAGAATGCTGCTATTACAAGAGTGAGCTACCACACCCAGATAGAACTTGTTTGCTATACTGTTCCATACAAAACTTTTGTACCTGGAGATACTTTTTCCTCTGCAGTGAGTGTACCCAGGGTATTTACACTTAAACTGAGATTTTGAAAGTCTCTTAGCCACTTGTCCCTTGTCTGCTACATGACTTCAGTTGCTGGAAATTCTTGCTGAAATGTGGTTCCTAAGCTGAACCCAGCAAGTCAGTGTCCGGCAGCCTTTCTGGTGTCACCCAGCATATGGTGCTGTGCCTCCTGCTTCCTTTGGTTCTCAAGTTTCTACTTTGCTTCATGGATGGCAGTACCTAGGATACAGCAGTAGAAGCCCTGTTTGTGCTGTGCAACTTTCATGCTGCTCATTGATCACACCCTGCTACCCATGGTGCAGACCCCGTGTAAAGGCAAAGAGGCGATGCCATGAATGAGCTCTCTAGATCCAACCCTCATTCTGGAGGAGCAGCTGTGGGTGCCTAATGACAGAGTTTCATCAATCATAATTTCTGCTGATTCAGTTCTTTGCCTGATAGTTGCTTTACACAAAAGGAAATGAGACCCAGAGCTATCTTCTAACAGTTATCACTGGCCTGAAGTATTCACAAACCTCCTCATTCATTATCACAGTAGCCTCTGACCCTGACATACAGTTCACCTTGACCAAGAGATTTGCAATGACTTGGAGCTCCTGTTGGGTGACACCTGCTTACTCATTTTGGTCATTGTTCTCCTTTGAAAGCTGTTATCTTCATCCTTTCCTGTTTGGGTGAATCTTTTTGAGAAGAAATGGAAGCAATTAGGACCTTCACAGCAACCACTTCATCCGTCTGAGTGTTCTCTTAGTATTATTTCAAGGAGCAGGTTTTTACCACTATGTTCAAGATACTTATTCCTTTTGCCTGGATTGTGTAAGTTTCTTCTTGGCTTTGTGGTTGATGGCTACAATATTGTAACTACCATTTCTTTCACATTAAAGAAAGAGTTGTATCAGCTCTATTGTTTGAAAGCCACACTACTGTAGAGACAGTCATGAAAGGCCTGAAGGCAAAGCACTGGGTCCCAGGCCTAGCACTCCTTCACTGTGTCTTCTCTGTGGTCACACAGGTTCAGAATGAGACCAGAGGAGAGAGAAGAGATCAGATCTCTGGACCTAATCTCCCTCTGCCATCAGATAAACATTATATTTTGATAAAGGATCTCGTGCAACACAGGTTGACCTTGAATTTCTGATTGGCCTGCCTCGTACAGGTGGGAGTACAGTCTTGTAATTAGTGTATTCTGTGCTGGAAAACTAAAGCAGGACATCCTGCATGCTAAGCAAGAGCTTTATCACATCCCTACTTCCAAGTCACAGATAAATATTTTTACTTTCAAAATACTTTCCTAAAAACGTATGTGTGTGTGTGTTTTAAAACAGTGCTCATGTAGCCCAAGCTGTCCCTAAAGTTGCTATGTAGCCATAATTCAAGATGATCTCCTGCCTCTCCCTCCGGGATTACAAGCACAGTCAACCATGTCTAGCTTTTCATATCACATTCTTTACTTTTTTCTCAACACCAGTGTTTATTTTATAATTTATTATTTCTTTTACTTTTTCAGATTAATATATCATTAAAATATTTTTGAGAAATTTATAGTATTTTATTTACTTCATTTGTACTCCTTCAAGTCTTCTTCTCCAACTCCTCCCATATTCTAGCTCCATTGTTTCTCAAATCCATGGCCTTCTATTCTTTATTATTGTTACCTAAATTTATGTAAAAAGTATGTATGCACCACAACCTCTGTTCTACTGGCTTCCCAGGGGAAGTCCTGATAAAACAAGGCAGAAGAACGTACAGTGTGTGGATACCAGCTACAAGGACCATGGTTAACTATGGTGGAAAACTCTTTCAATATAGAAGGAATGTTTTGTTAGAAAAAGATGACCAGAGGCAAGAAAACTATTGAGGCAAGCAGTAGTTTCCTTCTAATGGCACACAAAAATGAGGAGGATAATGGTCAGATGGCTCCAGTTGCCCTGAAAATGCCTGTTTGATAGTGATATTCTCCTCTGCCTTTTCTCACACCAGCTTGAACTAGTCTCCCCTCACTCAGGATGACTCAGTTCCATTGTTCTTGTCTGTTCCCAGACTGCTACGAATTCACTGCTGTTTCCTTTGCTGTTCTGTTGGCTTGGGCATGTGCTGTAGCTGACCCCTGAGATTTCTTCATATATGAGACTGAAAATGCCTTGTCCAACAGCCTTCTATGGTGGCCATACCTTGATGCTCCATTTCACAACAATCCTTTCCCTTGGTAACCTTAGTCACTATCAGACACCACTCTCTACATCCTATCAAGCTTATTTTTATATCTATTGAATATCTTAATGTGACAGAAACTGCTCTGGGTGTTGAATATTTATTACCCTAGGGTTTTGGTTTGTTTAGTTCTTTGTTGTTGAGACCACCAGTTCATATATAGCTGGCCTTGAGCCTACTATATAATTGAGCTTTGCCTTTAACTCCTGATCCTCCAGCCTCCAGTTCTCAAATGCTGAGATTATAGGAGTTCATCACACCACATCTGCCTATTTGCTCATATCTTGCTTAGTCCGTACATCCCATTCCCTTTGACAAACTAGATGTTCACTTTATGAATGTAAGAGCTTTGTCCGTCATGCCTGTCCTGAGGACCTGGCATCCAAGATCATGATGCCTGACATGTCTAGTGAATAATTGTTAAATGAAAAAAATTAGATGATGAAGGACCACACTCGGATAGAGATGGGCCAGGGTAATCGAGAGAACATTGAATTGGTAAGAGCCAATGTCTAATGTTAGAGAATCATTCGAGTCCGGTGACAGATTCCAAGAGTATTCTGGATGTAGACAAACACAGGTAAGAGACTAGAACTCTGCAGACCCAGCACAAAGGTAGGAGAAGCACCCATGCAGATCAAGTTAAGCTTCCTTCCATTGCCATCCTTTACTCACTCTGATGAGCACAGACCCAAGCTAGGAATGACAGCCATCATGAGTTGACTTACGACTGCTCTTTATATGCATGTTCTTTTGGAATCTCAAGAGACAGCTTCATTCAGAAATAAGGGATCTGCATGTGTAATTAGTTATATAGGATGAGATGAAACCGCCCACAATCCTGAAGCCATTTTTGACAATTCTGAATCCTCTCAGCCTCTGTGCCATAGTGCTTCCCCTCCTCCCCTGGGAACCAAGGACCTAACAGCTACACTTGCACGTACTCAGTTCCTGAACAATTACCCATATACGTATGTTTTGATTCAGTCCCCTGGGAAACGGGGTCAAAATGACCTCTTACCTCATCTGATCTGGCAACAGCTCTCCAGTCAATTATTGGTAATAGCCATTTCAAATAAGCCAATCAGAATAGTCAAAGAACAACCCCCCTTGCTTCTGTGGCCCCTTTAAAAGTAGACGTACCAGCTATTCGAGGTTCCTCGGCTTCCCGAATGCTGAGGGACCCTGTCATGACAGAATTAATAAAATCCTCATGCTTTTGCATCGACTGTGGTGTGTGAGATGGTCTCTGGGGGTGACTCCTTCTTGGTGTTTGGACGCTAGAGTCCAACAATATAAGAACATGCATGCATACATATTTGTCAACATAAGAATATCACTAAATATCTCTGATATAGGTGCCTCACTAGCAAAAGCAAATGTGTTTGACAGGGTCTTTTTTTTTTAACACTACCTAGGATTCAGTCTGTCCCATGTGTACAGAGTCTCAGCTCCTCTGTTAGGCTCCCATGGGACAGGAATGGTGTCTCCGTTTTCAGTCTCAGAGTCCAGGACACTGCCAGATCCACCATAGGCATCAGTTAAGTGTTTTTAGATTGTCTAGTTAAAATCTATACTCCCCTTATTCTAAAATCTCAGGGATGTATAGAATTCAACATTCTAAACTGACAGAATTCAACAAGAAGAAATTAAAGATAAATATGTGTAGCACTAGTTATAATTTTTCTTAGTAAAAACCCAGACTCAGATATTAGTGAATGAAAGTTGAAGATCAAAGAAGCAGAGCAGCCAGCCACTAGAGAGTTCGTCCCCCTCTACCAGTGCTCAGACCAAAGGAATGATCCTGTCCTTAGACTTCATCCTTTGGCAGGAGTAAACCTAAGACTGCAAACTGCATCCATCTCCAAACCTCAAACTGCAGCTGTGTCCACCCAACCTCAGATTGCCCTGAATTCCTGTCTCCTGCCTTATATTCCTCTCTCCACCCAGCCTACCACTCCTGTCTCTACCTACCTAGTGATGGGATTAAAGGTGTGGGATCCCTTTACGTGAGCTCTGTTTCTCTTCTAAGTAAATTTGTCGCCCAGGGTATCTTTGAACTAACAGAGATCTCTCAGCCTCTGTCCCCCTGGGATTAAATAAAGGTGTATGTCACCACTCCCTGGCCTCTAGTGGCTTAGCTCTGCACTCTGATCTTTGGGCAAGCTTTATTTGTTAAAACAGAAACAAAATATCAGTACAAATATGAGATGTGAACAAAGAGTTAATTATCCCTTGCCTGGCACCTTAGAGCCAATGCATCTGGCCAAAAGGATTCATGAAGGACGCGGTGTCACAGTTTCAGATTGATCACCTCTCAGAAAGTCTCCTTCTCTGAAGGGAGTGACATACTCACTCCTCTATGATTTTTTTCTTCAATTGTCTTCTTGGACCCATGGCTATCACACATTTGAATGTAGGTATGTAACTCGAAGATGCATTTGTGTGTGTGTGCACACACATGTAATAACTCAGAAAAACTCTCCGAGTGAGTATATGCTTCCATATACTGACTAATACAGTGAGGAGGATAGGAGATCTCTAAGCCCTCAAGAATTCCCAGTCTAATCTCTAAATTCGAAGACTTTTCCTGACCTTATCACAAAGAACACGCATGAATGAGCCGCATGCCTCTTATTGGTCTGTACCCAGGCTGCTGTCTCCTGTTCCTGTAAGGATTCCATTCAGTGTAAATCTTTTACTATTACTGTTGTTATTATTTTTATTAGAGATAGAGTCTCATGTCTCCCAGGCTTTCCTCCAGCTCCTTAGACATCCAAGGATAACCCTGAACTCCAGACCATGAGCCGTCATATCCAGTTTATGCAAGGCTAAGGGTGGAACCCAGGGCTTCATGCATGCTAGTTCAGCACTCTGCTAACAGAGCTAGTGCCCCACCCAATTTACTGAAAAACTTTAGGTGGACACTGGGAAAGCCACAGGTCTCAGCAGCTTCCTTCAGTGTCTTGACAGACAGTATACCAACATTGGTACACTGTCCTGAATAGATGATGTCCCAACCACCAGGACTGCTGTCTGGAAAGTTATTTTGCATGCCGATGTTAAAACAGAAAGCTTATGTCTTTCTCTGCTCCCAGAGAGACAAGGGAGTCAATCATTTTTTTTACAAAAGTAAACAGAATCATGAAATGAAAAACAGAGGCCCAATAAGCAGAATTTCCCTTGAGGTTGGGTCATCCTTGCCTGAGTAAATATGGATGAGTCAAGGCTAAAGTGTAAGTAGGCCCAAATCAGGCCTCTAGGGACTACTTCGTGGGCATCAATATTGATAGGAGATTTTCATAGAACACAAAGTAGCCTAGTGTCATCCCACTAACACTGTTTCTGGATCAAGATGACTCCTGAGGCAAAAACAGTTTCTCTGCACTGTAGAGACAACTGTCCCTACCAACCCCCATGCTGTCCCCTCCCTACATTGGCTGTCTCATTGCAGAATTAAGTATCAACACAGATAAACCCATTAGTTGAGCGGTTGCATGTCTAAGCACTTTGCAAGTGTTAACTCCTTGATTCTTTAACATAATTCTTTAAGTGTGGGTGCCCTATTACCTCCATCTCACAGACAAGGACTCTGAGGCCTGGATGACAGTGGATCACTTGCCCAAGGTGACACAAACAGTAAGCAGAAGAGCTGGGGTTCTAATCCAGGCAGTCTGTCCAGACAACTTTATTAACTGGTTTACCACACTAATCCACTGCTACAAGCACCCTTGCAAAATAACTTTCAATATCAATATTATATGAAAATCATAGCTTAAAATAGAACAGACCACTGCCAGTTGTTTAGTCCAGACTCCTGTAACAGAAAACCAGACTAGTCAGCTTATTAATGGCAAACCACAATGTCCCACAGTTCTAAACACAGAAAAACCCTAAACCAAGGGGCCAGCAGAGTGGATAACGTGTGAATATTGCTTCCTTGTTTTAAAAATGGTTATTTCATCTGTGAAAAAGGTGAATGACCTTTCTGTGGGTGGGAAGTATGGGGAATAACTTTGTTAGAAGAAAACTAATCTTATCACTTCCAAAGGCCACACCCTCTGACATAATCACCATTATCATTGGAGTTAGGTTTTAAACAAGTCTTTGTTTGTTTTGAGGTAGAGTCTCTGCGCTGAACTGGCTGGCTTGACCTAGCTGTGTACCCAAAGATGACCTTGAACTCCTAATACTCCAACTTCCAGTCTCTTATCCTAACTGGGATGGTGTATAAATTTTGAGGAGACAAATATATGCATATGTTATTACATTCCCAGTTTTCTATAATACATATTCTTTTCAAGTGCAAACCACATTCATTACATTTTGCAAACCCCCAAGATTCAAACTATTTGAACTTTAATTCTAAAGCATAAAATGAATAATCTTATTTAATCAGATTTAAGGAGAAGTCAAGGTAAACTGACTGTGAAGCACACTGCCTTCCTGTTGTGAACCAATGAAAGCAAACATCACAAGGCATCCAATTTTAGTGGCAGAAGTAGACAGAGCACAGTATAGCATAGTGTAGCATAGAGATGTCTATTCCAAAAGGAGGAGATGGAGAAGAGAGGGGTATTAGATCCCAACTGAGCCCAATCTACAGGACTATCTCTGTGAGCTGTTAAGATCATCAGAAAAATTCATTTTGGTTAGATGTTCTTTCCTGCAGGGATACTGTGCTAAGGTCTGGAGTTTGCAAAGTACTAGGGTATTGGTCTCTCCTGAACACATGAAACCTTCCTAGTTCTGCCAAGCATGCCTTGCATTCCCAAGGTTCTTCAGCTCCCCACAGCCTTGTCTCTCTGGATGGAAGCCATCTGACCCACTAAAAGCAAGATTATTACCCCATCTTGGAAACTAAGGTTTGGCCTGGTTATCTCTGTCTTCTCCAGACTCATCCTTCCATGTTCCTGTAAGACTAATGCTATGGTCTTGTCTCATTCACTAGAGCTCTGATAACTTCCCATCATTCTTTCCCATCTTTTCATTTTACTTTAGTCTGTCATTTTTTCAGTTGAAGTCACTGCTTAAGTCTGGTTCACACCTATATTAATTCCTTATTCGTGACTTGCTTTACCACACCCATGGTGTTCTCAATATGTTTTCTCATTTTCTACCATGTTGAAAGACTAAGAATTTTTCAAATCTAAGGTTCATCTCTATTGTATGTCATTTAAAATGCTGGAAGGTGTTATGTACACTACCAGAGGAGAAGTTATCGCCCATCTCATCCAGCTGAAAACACTATGATCTACGAAGCTACCTGCCTGGTAGTCTCTGTGTGCAACACCGACACAGATTTGATTTATTGTCCTTCATCTGCATACTATGGAATCCATATTTGATAGTGTGAATGAGGCTAAGAACCTGTGGTTAAATAGGTTATTGGTCCTTGAGAAAAACCTGCCACTATTATTTGCTAAGTGAACATAAAATGCTGCCTAATGACTTGCATTTCTCAATCCTCACCAAAGAAACGTCTTCCCACAGTAAGTGATAATTAACACAAACATGTCCAACTGTTCAATATGCAGAGAATAAGAGACACTGGAATGCTCATTCTAAAAGAAGATGCCTGTACCATTTATCCTCAAGTCTCAAAGATTTATGCAGATGACTTAAAGAAACAGTGTTTTTAAGACATAACAGGGCAGCAGAATGCACATGTGATCATAATGTGTCATGTCATCTCCCCTATATGTTCTGTCTATTCCTTTATGGCAGTGTCTCCTCAAACCTGAGCATCATGTTTTCTCAGCAAGCCAGGAAGCCCCAGTGATTCTCTGGCTTCTGGCACCACAGAACTGGATCAGAGCTGTGCACAGAATGCCTGGATTTAACATTTGTGATGAGATCCAAAGTCTTGTCCTCTTGATTGCAGAGCAAGCATTCTTAATTGTTGAGCCATTTCTCCAGCACCACATTAAATTCCTAAGTCCACATAACCATATGTCTTAGTTTACCCTGGATAATCCCGGATTAACAATCTTAACCCCGTTTAGTTATTATAATATAACACTTTGTTTTTCCTTAAAGCATCCCAGAGCTGATGAGACGCCAAGGACAATGGCACGGGGTTTTTATCCTACTTAATGTGCTGGCTTTGTGGAAGCCTAGCCAGTTTGGATGTTCACCTTCCTAGATATGGACGGAGGGGGGAGGACCTAGGACTTACCACAGGGCAGGGAACCTGGACTGCTCTGTGGACTGGAGAGGGAGGGGGAGAGGAGTGGGGGGAGGGGTAGAAGGGTGGGAGGAGGGGGAGAAGGGTGGGAGGAGGGGGAGGGAAATGGGAGGCTGGGAGGAGGTGGAAACTTGTTTTTTGTTTATGTTTTTTTTTCTTCTTTTCTTAATAAAAAAATTATTTAAAAAAAAAAAAAAAAAAGCATCCCAGTTTGAACCATAGTTTATATGGTCACGTGTATTGGCTAACATTTTTGTCATGACAACAAATCTTTTTGAGATTGTGAGACTCAAAAGGTCAACTCTGTAGGGTATACATATGGATCTGTGCCTCACTTGCAACTCTGCCCAGGCTGAGTCAGGATTAAAATTTTTCTGTCTTGTCATTGGTGTTTGCCTAGTCCTAACAAAACAATTGGTACACGGTAAACCCTCTGCAAGCTTTCCTAATCATTGATAACAGCTTGTATTTGATACCAACATGGCTAAAAGTAAGACATTCCACTCTTACAGTTAAGGAAAAACCTGTTCTCCTTTTGTTTCTGTGTGATACTTTACAGGGGGAATTCAACTCTTATATGGTGCCAACGGGCATACAGAAATTTCTCCATTTAGTATTGCTTCCTGTGTTGAGAAAGGCAGTTTCTCAGCTCAGTCATGTGCCCATTCTTCTCCATTCCCTTCCCCATATTTAGTTGATTTAGAATAAAAGTTGAACAAGCAAGATAACTTAGCTGTGAAAGACACTTCTTTCCAAGCTTGAAGACCTAAGTTTAATTCCCAGGACACAATCCTTGGAAGGAGAGGACGAAACTCTTGTAAATTGTCTTCTCACATGCACAAGCATGCTGTGGTACATATATACTCCCTATTCACTTAACACACATATGCACACAATAAATGTAATTAAAATTAAAAATTATTCAGCATTAGTACCTTTAGTAACTTTCTATTTTACTCCTGCCACTTGATTTTGAGATAAATTCCTGGTGTGTTGAAAGTTGGCAGTTGGAAATGGTAGAATAACACCTTTCACCCATTTTAGGTAAAATTTGGGACATGATGTATGATAACATTTATAACTGAAAATCTTAAAGAAGAGTTTTTTCAAAGCCAAGAAATATTTAAAAAATTGTCACCAATTACATAAAGTAATCTGAAGTTTAAAGTACCTACTCTGCCAAATACCCCAAACAAGCATTCTGTATGAGACAGAAACATCAAAGTGGTCTTGCTATGGGTGACTGCGGGTCTAAATGCCACCTTCTTTGGTACTTTGATATTATTATGTAATTTTTCAGATTAACAGTTGACTAGAGAAAGGACCTGAAACCAATCAAGCAAGTAAATGCCATTCAAAAATATTAGGACTGACTACAGATTATAAGATGTAAACATTCTGGATTTTTCTTTCTTATTAATGCTTAATGAAGTCTCTGCAGGGGACATGGAAATTTAGATCCAAAAAAATCTATATCTGTTTGTGTTTTTCTCTTGGCCTTATCTACAGTTTATCTCTATGATGGACTGAATGCTTGTTTTTTTCAAAAAAAAATGAAAGAAATCTGGCTAAAATCACATTTCCAGTGAGGTAGTGATAAAAGGTATGGAATGATAAGTGAGGGGTCTCTACCCCCATTGGTAGAACTAGGACTTTATAATGGAATCATACCACAGAAGAGCATGGCACAAAGCTCATGCCCTGTGAAGTCTTAGAGCTAGCCCTCACCAGACACCAGAGCACCTGAGCCTTAATCTTGGACTTCATAGTCTTTAGAACTATGGGTGGTAAATTTCTACAGCCTAGGGATGATCTAGTGTAAGGTACTTTGAAGCCCAGAAGTCCAAGGTACCCTCCTTATTGTTTGTGTCCACAGTCACATTAAGAAGCAAGGATGAGTTGAACAATGCAAGAGAAAATTGAATCACTTTATGAGTTCTGCCTGACAAGTGTGTACATTCCAGAGGAGGGGAGTGTGGGTTGTGGAAAGAAATAGATAAGAGACAACAAATAGAATCAGAAGGGTATCCAGTGAATACTGTGATCTGACTCAAGTATATTATTGAAAGTTTATACACCTCAATCCAAAATGGGGCAGGGGGAGGCAAAAGGCTTCCTTACTATGATACAAAGATAAAACAAAGTAACTTCCCCCTCACATCTCCAAACATCAAGTAACCACACTCTAGTGATGTGGGAGTGTCATATATCAATCTGTTGATTTCATTGGTTAAGCAATAAAGAAACTACTTGGCCCTCATAGGTTAAAACATAGGTGGGAGGAGTAAACAGAACAGAATGCTGGGAGAGAGAAGCTGAGTCAGGGAGTCGCCATGATTCTCCCACTCCAGGAGACGCAGGTTAAGATCATTCCTGGTAAGCCAGCTCGTGGGCTACACAGATTATAAGAAATGGGCTAGTCCAGGTGCGAGAGTTAGCCAAGAAAAGGCTAGATATAATGGGCCAAGCGGTGTTTAAAAGAATACAGTTTCCGTGTAATTATTTCGGGTAAAGCTAGCTGTGCGGGCGGCCGGGTGCCGGGAAAGTAGCCCGCCGCTCCATATTACAACACTCTAGAACAAAATATTCTTTTGTCTATGCAAAACATCCTGTAGCCACACCTTATGTCAAAACATACTTTTATATAACCTTGAAGGAGCAAGAATAGGTCTGAACTCTCTGACATTTAGTCAAGTTGGAAAGGATTTATTTGGGTGGGCTCCCACAGTTCCTCTTTTTAGTTTAATAATGCCTGCACTTCTGCCTTAGGACAGATGACTGTGCCTGTCTTAGGTTGTTTTTTTTAACCTTCCTTACTTAACCATCATTGGTTACACACATTCTGTCATACATTTCCTGTCTTTGATTAACTAGAGGGAAAAATATTTTACTCATCTTTTACTACTAGCTATCTGTTTACAAATAGTAAAGGGAGAATGTATAGTTTGATGTCACATACACCTAAGCTAATGTTCCATTGAGATTTAACAAGTAACTTGGTAATCATAGGCAAACGAATAATGCTTAGCAATACACATGCTCCTATGGTTACAAAAGTCCTAATTAAAGAGTCAAGGATGACCCAGTTGGAAAGGCCTATTTTTAAATTGGTTCAGTATGTCTTTAGCAGTTGTAACTCTATCAAAATACAAATTTGTTTTACTAAATGTCTTAAATCTAAGGACTCATTAGCATCATGCCAAATTTTCTATCATATGAGCTCTAAGTTTTCCCAGCCAGTACCATTTTTACAATGAACAGAGGTGATTACAGACATTACCAGGTAAATACCATAATTCTAGTATGAACATTAACAATAAACACACAATTGGTTAAATACAACTCTCATGACTTCATTCTAATGAGCCTTTTTCTATTCTAAAGTCTAAATTTTCTACTGCTATAAACTTCCAAAGGTATGTTTCAACTGCTACAGTCCTCGAATACTGAATATAAGCAGCAAAACCTTTATTCCATTCCTCCTCATATGCTAAAGAGGGGTTTTAGTCACTCATTGACTCCAAAACAGTGCTTCATTGCTTTAACAACTTTTTTCCCACAGAGAGGAAATTGAGGTCTCAGTTCTCCAAGCCCTCTATTTCAACAGCAGATGAAACACTACATTGGCAAATATAACATCTGTGTCCCGAGACATATTGTAGATACATGGCCAAACATTCAATCAGCATTCCTTGGCTAAAATCAGATTACTAAAACTCACAGATGTTTGGGTGGTCTGTGGAGCAGTTCTGATGAGAAACTTGGAATCACCAACCATTGCTGTAGTCTCCTTCCTTTCTCACACTGCAGCATGATGACATCAGAGGGTCAATGACATAGGGTTAGCAATCTCACTCCATCCAACTCCTTGGGTGAGAACCAGCAGTCATGATACCATCTGAGCTGGTACTCTTTTGTTCCACACACCATACCAAACATTCAGGGAGCCATTGAGCTTCAATTTCTTCCTGTGGAAAAAAAAAACACAGAAATGCCTTCAATCCCATATTAAAACAGGTTTGGGTACTTTCCATAATCCAGTGCAAGGGTCTTCTCATTTTGTCTTAGCAAAAGTCTCTTTGGTGCCATCAAGTCAAAATCTATCCATGGCAGATTGCTCATGGGTATCCACATTCAAGATGTTTAGAGTAAAGAGGGCATGATTTAAGGCATTATGTGACAACTAAAAGTATAATTTACTTGTTTTTATCTTTTGAAGTTGTATTTTCAAGGAAGCATGGGCAGGCTCCACAATTCCCTGACCTGGAGAATTATAAGGAATGCCTGTTTTGTGCTCAATATTCCACTGGAGGAGTGGGTCATAACCTTGATTTCTCATTCAAAATCAGCATTAATCACTCCTGGAGCTAAAAAGATACCCTGTATATTAGTGCTACTTTTCCCCAATAATAACCCTTTAGTGTCTCTCAGCAAAAGCCCATAAACACGGGTAGGGAGGGCTTGCACCCCTATTTCAGAAGTCAAAATCAAATAGATGGTTGAGCCAAGATAGAATCCTGGATTGCCTGAGGTTGCTCTGTAAAGGTCTTGAATTGATTTTTCTGTGGGGGAAATAGGCTACTAGATTACTCCATGAAGCTATTTCTGGTACAGGGGTAGGCACCTCTGCTCATTTCCCAGCAGGGGATTCCCCTGAGTGTCCTTCTTTGACCTGCATTCATTAGCTTAATGCTTTCCTCTCTTGCATCTCTGGCACAATCCTGGTTCCCTTCTTGACCCTAGGCGCACTCTCCTATCAGGAAACTGCTTGATCTGATTAAGCAGTTTGGCCACATTTAAAGCAATTTCCAGGAGGTCCTGCAGCCCTCGTTCTTTCTGGGTCTTAATTTTTTATTGGGAGAAAACATTTTCAACTGTTTCCCCCTGTAAAGCAGCAATTATAGCTAGCCCCTGGATATATGAGGGTCCAATATCTGATCAAATTTGAATATAATTAGAAATGTTACCTTTCTTTCTAAAAGGTCTCAAAGTAGTCTGACATAATGCTTTAATATTTTTCATAGGCTATCTGCTTAACAATCAAAAGTCCAACTTCAATATCCAAAGTAAATTACTTGATAACTGCATCAGCCTGAATACAAAGTCCTGAAAACACTCATTAGGTCCCTGCCTTATTTTCGATAAGTCCTCAATCTGCTCTCTAGAAGATGGAAATTTATTCCAGGTCTTCTTGGCATTGATTTGGACATACGCTTCTACCTCTAAATTTAACTGTTGACCTGTTTCCTTTTTTCATTTTGTATAACCTCAAAGGAGCAAGAGTAGGTCTGAATTCTCTGACCATTTGTCAAAGTGAAACGAATTCATTTCTATGGGTTCCCACAATTGCACTAGATATATGTGTAGAATTCATCAACATGATACTATGCATCATCTGTTTTTAGCCTATACCTAAAACCTCTGCAGGGGGTGAGTGGGATGAGTAAGCCTCTCTCTAGTGGAATTGACATTTTAGAAGGAGACAGAAGATGTCTTCACTGCAAACTTTAAGGACTGTCATAGGATGTTGTATAGAGGAGCGTGGCCTATCAGACTGGGTCACTCTGGTGATAGAATTGAACTGTATGAGAGTTCTTCTCACTTTACTACACAAGGTCCAACAATGAGTTGACAATGAAGACCCCTTGGTTATGGAAGGTTGCATCACATGAACCCAAAGCATGAAGTGGAGTCATAGGAGGGTAGGCGCTCTCTTTTTCACTTGAGCCTGCAGAGTGATATCACCATATCTGGGTTTCTAGTTGACGCCATAGAATTTGATCTTTCAAATTGCACTTTAAAAGAAATCTTTAATAATTAAATAAATTAAAAAAATTGCACTTTAAATTCTGTATTCATAGAAGTTGCAGAAGATTCACTTCTAGGATTAGAGCCAATGGTTCTTATGATACTATTTACAAATAGTGTGGCATTTGTTACTTTTCAAGTATTAGACCAACATATGTGACTACAGGCATACCTAGATAGAAATCTCATCAGGAATGAAAAAGAAATCACAACTGAGTGAAACCCTATACTCTCAGTGTATCAAAGGAAAATCATACACATAGACATCAACTCTTCATTTGAGTATGGCAGAATTTAATCCTTACTCATGGCATTCCACCACAACAGCTCCAGCTTTTTTCCTTCTTCCACAGAGCAGTGGGCATAAAAGAATTACTAGCAAAAATCTTGAAAAACCTCCTTGTTACAGGAAAATCACCTTTCACTCCAGTTGCTGCTGTCAGAGGAGCAGCTTGAAATGTAAGAACGGGAATAATAGGGAAGAAAGGACTTTTGAATCACAGGGGAGTATTTGAGGACTACTCAGTTCAGAAGCTGTTCCTCTTACTGTTTTCAGCCAATAATTCTCTCAAGCCCGAAAGCACAGATATAGAGCCTCCCCATCATCACAGATTGTGTCTTAACTCATGGGTGCCCAGGACACTGCCCTGTTAAGTATAAAGCTCCATCAGTATCAGAAGTTGAGCAAAATCAATATAAAATAAATAGAAATAAATAGTGCTGAGTTCTAAGCAGTGCTAAAGGAAGAAAGTCATCAACAGCTGTGGATCCAAAGTACAGGGCTACCGGCTTCCCAGGCGAGGTATGGTCAGAGGTGTAATAGTGGCAACTCTGTGATATGGGTAACAAACTTTTCTGATTAGGACTAAGGCAGCTCCTCCTGGCAAAAATCACTATAAGCCACTTAAGAATCTGTAGTGATATTTCAATTGTATTTTAATAAATAAAGCTTAACTGAAGGTCAGAGAATAGAACAACTGTCCTTGCCAACCTTATAGACCAGGCCGTAGTGACCTCACCTTTAACCCCAGTAGCCACACTAGTTTGCCATAGAAACTGGTGATAGTAACACACACCTTTAATTCCAGCACTAGGGAGGAATATACGATGGGAGGAGACAGCTCTGACTTACAGTCTCATTCTGAGATTGCTGAGGTACAAGTCAGGGTCAGCGGCTTGCTTTTCTTACTTTCAGTTTGAACCCAATTTCTGTCTGTAGGTTTTTCTTAATTGTGCCACATTTGGCACCCAAAGATTGGGATACAAAATCATTTTTAAGAAGCCATTTTCCTGAGCCGTTTTAGTCATCAGCACAGGCCAGTGCTGGACCCAAACCTAGCCACCTGACTTCAGGAGAAAAATCTAGTACTGTCATCTGCCCTGGCTTAGCTTCCTTTCCTGCCTTGCCTGTACACCCATGACTTACTGTGGCATTCGAAGCTTGCAGTCACACCACACGTCACCCACACAGCTTCCTGAACCCCACACACCTTCCTGTGGCTCCCATAGTCCCTGTGACTTGCTGCTAACCCCGAGTGCAGCTTCCATGGGGCTATCACAGCTTCCGTTGACTCCTGCGGCCAGTGTGCACCCACTACAGTGTTGCCCTGACTAGCAAGCATCTCTTTAACAAAAATTTGTTCAGTTGAGTTCTGTTTAGAGAATTACTGTTATTAGAACAAGACCAGAGGTCCAGCATCTCTGGACTGCTTTAGCGGTATAACTCCGACACCTACTGGCCCACATCATTATTACACCTTAAAATTCACATCTGAACCATGATTTTCATGGCGGTACATCATCTGGCAATGGTAAATAATATCACCACCCAGGAATTTATCAACCTTTTGTTTCGACTATGTTGGGAGTGCTAAAAGAGGTATATGATTTAGATGTGATGGATGTATACATTCTTATCCATAGCTGTTATTAATTTGATAATTCTTATTATAATCGAAAAGAAATGGTTTGACAACAAAATCAAGAATGAGAAACATTTAGAAATGATACAGACTTTACAGACTAGTAATGAGAAATTGACTGAAAGGATTCATAGCATTGAAAATGATAACCATAATTTGACAGGAAAAATTCACTCAGTGACAATGGGTTATGAAACCTTGTAGAATGATACTGAGAGATTATCTGAAAAGATTCCTACTGTTGAAACTGACAATCAAAATCTGTTAAAAAGTTATGACAAGTTACCAGATAGACCCTCCCTCATGGAAGGCAGTCTATATGCCATCCAAATAATCTCTAAAGATGACAAGTTATCATTAAATGAAAAACTTAAAGACTTGGAAACATATGTACATGATGAGAACCAGAGATTAACCTGATGGAATCATTAAAATATTCACAGTTCAAGAAATTCAGACTCTACAAAAGACAGTTTATATAGATTTGAAACCATTGAAGTACAAAAGACAATAATAAACGCTTAATATCACCAGTACTTCTTGGACAGAAATGACTTACCAAGAGTTTTAGCAACTTATCCTGTTACTGTTTCTGAAAAGTCATCAAATAGCAAATATGAAAACTGATTTAACAATGTAAATGGGAACCTATATGCATGAAGGATCCAAAAGATATTAAGTAAGCAGAAGGAGATGTGCTACGTTGGGGAAGGGGTTTTGCTCTTGTTTCTACAGGAGAAGAAAAACTATGGATACCATCAATATTAATAAAGATTTGGTTTGAAAAGGAGAAACCTCTTGAAAAAGAGAAATGACAGCTCATCCACAATGGTGACAACCATACAGATGGTAAGGGAACCTCATAAGTGTGGGGACATGGTTCTGTTCTTGTCTTTGCAGGCAAATACTCATCTTCAAAAATTCAAGACACCCTAGATGTTTGAATGCTGACAGATGGAAAGATAGCTACCCAATAAGGGTCATAAAGAAAATCGAATATGATTTTTTTTTGATTTTTCGAGACAGGGTTTCTCTGTGGCTTTGGAGCCTGTCCTGGAACTAGCTCTGTATACCAGGCTGGTCTCAAACTCACAGAGATCTGCCTGCCTCTGCCTCCCGAGTGCTGGGATTAAAGGCGTGCGCCACCACCGCCCGGCCCTCGAATATGATTTGTAAGTACAAATGTTAAAACATATACATTTATATGTGTGTATGTATATTTATGAATATATGAATATATAGAGCTGGCTTTGGAGTTGCACACTGGCTCTTTCCCTCTCTAAAACCAAGCATGTTGTTAAAATAAAAATTCAGAGTTTCTGTCTCATGTCAGGAGCCATAATATGGGACAGAAAGAAAAATAATTAAAAAAAATTTTACTTTTCTTCATATCTACTTTTGTCTCTATCATATCTTTCATTGGATATATATGTTTGTATCTGTCTATATAAGTAATGTTTAAGTTTTCCACAATGAACAATGAATTTTCCTGCAATAATCTTTGAAATTTCCAGGATGAAGATGGGGCCCCTGCAACAACAACTCCATCTGGTTGATATGACATCATGATGCTGATAGCGCTACTACAAGACCTGTTTTGGGTACCAGCTGCTCAACATGGTTCCAACTTGGTTAGCTGAAATGGTGCACTATTTTTTTTACAATGTTCTGCCCAGACCTCCAAATAGAAAGCTTAGAAAACCCCTGACAAATACTCAGAGACTATTTGGAATTATACCAGACAGTAATCTTAGAACTTAACCATCATTTTACTTTCGCAGGATCCCACAGAAAGAACATTGCCCCATGACAGCTAAAAGTAATTCTAGAAGACAACGTCCCCTCTCCCAACAAAGTTTGTCCTCAGGGTTAGGGACATCATTTAGAGGTTGATTATAATTGGTATAGGGTTGAGGGTTGGAGGGGAAATTTTATAGGCTAAGGGATCTCTTTTTAAAACGGGGGGATTGGATGGGATAATAGATTGATTAGTATGAGCTTACTCACACTAATAATAATAGTGAGTAATAGAGTGAATACTTATGAGTTATTATTTATAGGCAATTACATTGGTATAGATATTTGTATATTGATAAAAAGTTAGATAACATTAAATATTTTATGCATGCATGCTTCTACCTCTGCTTAAAACATTTTTATATATTGATATATATTTATCATGTTACAATGTACATTTCTACCTCTGATCAAGATACTTATACATTGTTTACATTTTGAGGCCATTGTCCTCATTTGTTGAGCAATTGTTTATTGTATAATATTCTAATATAAAGTTAGTCTTTAAGTTATATAGATATTAAGGATTATAGATCAATAGTCATCTAGGTTTGTCATACTTATAGTTAGACTAATCATATTCTTTAGATACTAGAGATTATATTCTGCATCGATAGGTAATCTTCAACCACTTGAAAGAGCTGTAGAATATGGCATTTAAATAACTTAGGGTTCTGTTGAAGTGAGACACAATTGCTCCTGGCAGCACCAATCTGTTCCCAAGAGAATGCTGAGATCAAAGACACTCCACTTGGAGCTTGTTTTCTTCTTGGCAAAACTGGCCTTTGGGCAAAGAGATGCCCATGCATTAACCACTGACAAGATACATGATATCCAAAAATAGCTAAGCAGGACTGTCAAATCTTGCCAAGACAGGATAAGATGGTTTTAAAAAATTTCCTGCCTCTGAAAATAATACATCAGTTATTATTGCCTTAGCCAAAGTTGGTTGCTTCAACACTGCAAATGAGACTTTGGGTGATTGCCCAGGTAGCCAGTTTTCTCTGTCATTTGTTGCACATTTTTGGAAGTTGCTTGATTTCACTTTCTGCTTACTCAAGTATTGTTATTTCCCTTCTCAAATATTTGAAGGGGTTGAAGACTAGATAGCTGTAGGTACTTTCCTCTCATGACTTGGCCAAGTTATTTATTATACAAGACTTAAACTAGTTAGGACAGGATAATGATTGAATATATTTGTTCTTATTGTATATAATTTTGTATTAGGCTTAGAACTCTCTTATTTAAACAAAGGGGGGAACTGCTATAGGAAGTTTTACAGTCAGTGATTACCCGCCCACTGGGGCGTGGCCTCTCATAGTATATATGTCAATGTAAAGCATGCATACCAATGAATGTAGATTTAAAAAAAGAGATGAACAAGGTAACCAGTGACAACTAAAAATCTCCTTGGGGAGCCTCTCACAGGACCTTAGGTCAAAAGTGGTCCAGTCATTCCCAGTCACTTTGAAGATAAGGTTCCCAAGGAAAATTAGAAAATCCAATGCCTAATGTAAAAACTATAATTCCCTGGATGATAGAATAACCATGGAGGGTGAATCAACAATTCCAATAGAAAATAGCATATATTTTTTCAGATTCCTATAAATGATCAAAGACCAAAGCTTAGAGTACAAATAAATAGCATTATAATTGAAGGATTATTATACACATGTGCAAATGTGACTATTATTACTCCAGAATTTTGGCATCCAAATTGGTCTCTTCAGGAGGCAAATGTTCAATTCCTAAAAATTGAAACCCTATCTCAAGTGAAACAAAGCAAGAGATGGACTGAATACATGGGGCCAGAAGGACAGAGAGGAAAGCTGAGGTCATATGTGGCTAATTTGGCAGTGAATCTATGGAGTTGTGAGCTCTTACAATGGAATACCCAGATTAAAATTGCTGCAGCCTCAGAAATGGACCATAAATCAACTCATGTTTCAGAGGAGGATAATACAAGCAACTATAAAAAAAAGAGTCAACAACCACTGAGGCTGTACAAAAAACACAGAACAAGAACTGACGAACTCTCAGTGGTACCAATGGCCCTACCTTTAAAATGGTTGACAGGAAAACCTGTATAAGTTAAATAATGGACTTTAACAATAGAGAAACCGCAGGCTTCAGAACAGCTGGTAAAGCAGCAACTAGATGCTCAGCATATTGAAGAATCAACCAGCCCATGGAATTTTCCTGTATTTGTTTTTAAAAAGAAATCTAGAAAATGGAGAATGGTAGCAGATCTAAGAGCTGAAAATAAGGTGACTTGGCCAATGGGCTCTCTACAA
This sequence comes from Microtus oregoni, assembly GCF_018167655.1. Lineage (NCBI taxonomy): Eukaryota > Metazoa > Chordata > Mammalia > Rodentia > Cricetidae > Microtus > Microtus oregoni. The sequence continues at coordinate 37,954,910 of NW_024543075.1, read as the reverse complement.
TCTGGAATTCCTTTGCCTTCTCTATTGCCTAAAGGATGGCCCCTTATAATTATTGATTTAAAATATTGTTTCTTCAATATTCCTTTATTAGAAAAAGACAGAGAAAAATTTGTCTTCACAGTACCTACTTATAATAATTCTTAGCCAGCTAAAAGATATCAATGGACCATGCTTCTACAGGCAATGCTCAGTATCTCCACTCTGTGCCAATATTAAGTTAGCCATTGGAAATGATAGTTAATCAATTTCCTGAATCTATACTTTGCCATTATATGGACAACATTTTGCTATCTGATTCAAATGTAGATACTTTAGAAAGAATGTTTGAAGAAGTGAAAAAAGTTTTGCCTTGTTGGGGAATAGAAATTGCTCCTGAAAAAAATATACAAAGTGGAGATTCTATTAATTATTTAGACTATAAAATGGTTTACAAATTTCATCCTCAAAAGATATAAATTAGGAGAGATCAATTGAAGACTCTTTTTAAATGAAAGAATCTGTTTAATTTGTTCTTTTGACTCCCTGCCCTTAAACAATGGTTTAATACACTCTGTGTATAATTGGACTAGTAAAATGGTAGTATAACCCTACTGAAGAAGATAAGAAGGAACTCTAACATAAACTTCTGATGAGAATGCTTATTGGAAAATATTGTTGTTTACAGTTTGCACATGAAAGAAACATGACAGGGACAAGTAGAAGCCTGTAATCATGACAGGGTGGAGACAATTATTTTGCAAAGGAGTAAATTTCCCTTTCCTGTGGATGTTTAGAATGAGCCTGGATGACCATAATAATAGCATTTTTGAATGTCTAGGTTCAACTTGTACTAACCTTCCACTAGCTGTGCACCTTCTCTGCTTACCTGTTGTACTCCTTTCATGTGATAAGCTTAGATTTTTTTTTAAATAAAATGATCTATTTCCTTTAAGAATTTTTACATAATTTTGCATCAATTAATGGATAATTTAATCATTTGCATATTTATAGCTTTGGGGATGTAACCAGAAAATTAAAAAGGAAAAGAAACAATCTTTATTCATTTTACATACCAATTCCAGTTCCCACTTCCTTCCCTTTTCCCATTCCCTCCACCTTTCCCCCATCCCATCCACTTCCACTCCTCAGAGAGGATAAGGCATATCACTTTGAAAAAGGCCCAAGAATCTCCCTATTATATCTAGGATGAGCAAGGTATCCAGCCAAAGAGAATGGGTTCCCCAAAACTCAGTATAAGCAGTAGGGATAAATCCTGGTGCTGCTGCCAGTGGCCCTGCAGTCTGCCCCAGCCATACTGATGTGGGAGTGTCATATATCAATCTGTTGATTTCATTGGTTAAACAATAAACTGCTTGGCCTCTGATAGGACAAAAAATTAGGTAGGCGGAGTAGACAGAACAGAATGCTGGGAGAAAGAAGCTGAGTCAGTGAGTCGCCATGATTCTCCCACTCCAGGAGAAGCAGGTTAAGATCATTCCTGGTAAGCCAGCTCATGGGCTACACAGATTATTAGAAATGGGCTAGTCCAGGTGCGAGAGTTAGCTGAGAAAAGGCTAGATATAATAGGCCAAGCATTGTTTAAAAGAATACAGTTTCTGTGTAATTATTTCAGGGCATAAGCTAGAGCTAGCCATGTGGGCGGCCGGGTGCCGGGGACGCAGCCTACCGCTCCTATTACAACAGAGTGGCACCCAACGTGCTAATGAACTCCACATAAAACCTGAGAGGGCTTAAAAAGGAGAGAGAGAGAGAATTTAAGACAGCTTTTTGCTATTGGTGGGTTGCGTGCTACAAAGAAATTGTCCTGACTCAGCAGCAGGAAAAAACTGGCTGTTTTAAAATGCTAGCTTTTTGGGCTGTGCCGCCATTGCAATCTCTGTCTGGCTCCTGCAGGAGACAGAGCTTTTGAATGGAGCATTTGGAGTAAAGCTCTACGGCTTGCTTGATGGCAATGTGGACTGCTGTGTGCCTGGAACTGTGTGTGGCTCAGGGGCACCAAATGGCTCTGAGGCAAGAGTGGCTCAGCTCCATCCTGCTGAACTGTGCTGGTCTCAGGCAGGAACTACCGTAATTACCATAAAAACAGCACAGTTAAGGTTTCCACTGGGCAGGACACAGGCGGTACCATATTACCTGTACATGGTGCAACTTAAGTTTTTAAGAACTGCTTAACACTTTAAGAAATTCTCCTGGATAGTAAAAAAATGTTACAGATTCACAATAAAACAGATTCAGACATAAAAGACCACAGTGTTGGATGAGTGTACGTAGGCTTGAGAGAGAGAAAAAAAAAGAGAGAGAGAATAAAGTTAATGCCTTTAAAAAAGGTAAAGTCTTTAAAGAGACAGAGTACAGATAGTTATAGATTAAGAGAAATAAAGAAAAATAAGCCATGTAAAAATTGAAAATTCACAGAGAGTCTGGATTATGTATATTGTGTTTTCTTTAAAATTTTTGACTGTGAAGGAGCTAAGTACAGAGAGACATTTAATTACTTGGGCTGCCAAGCTAAACCAGAATGGATATAAGGGTATTACGATTTCAAAATTTGGGTCTAAGGATATGATGCTTTGGAGAGGGTCTTCTTTTGTTTTCACAGAGGACCAGACCCTGTGGATTGATTCTATTCCGATATGGTATGATAGACCACGACCTCCTGAAAAGTTGCTGTGAATACCCTCAAAAAATTACTTCACTCAACTGCCAACTGAGATAAACCTGGCACACAGGTTACACCCTAAATGATCTGATTAACAGCACCCCCATTCAGCAGGAAGCAATTTGGAGAGAAAAAACTGTGCCCATGTTCCCAAAATATTGTTTATAAATGTTCTTTTACATTTAAAGGGGGAAATGATATAGGTATGAATAATTTGCATTGGTGTGGATTTTAAAGGATTTTTAAGGTCAATTTTGTTATATGTATATGTATTTCTGATCTTGAATAAGGTGTTGTGATTGTGTAATTCATTTTTAAAATGTAATGTATAATTAGGAAATATAGTTTGCTAATGGATAATCATCAATAATAGTCAAGCTTGTAGTCATGTTAGTTAGATTTTCTAGATATATAGAGATATATTTCAGTTAAATAGGCATTCTTCATATCTTTCAAAGACTGCAGAATATGGCATTTAATGTTTTAATAACTTAGGGTTTTTCATGACAATGAGACACGTCTGCTCCTGGCAGCACCAATCTACTTCAAGAGGAAGATGGGCATCAAAGAGGATCCTTATGGAGTTTGATAGCCATTTGGGCAAGAAACTGCTCTTGCCTGGACTGATACATGAAGTGGACACAGAGAACCTGCAGAGAGAGGACTGTTGAACTTGCCTAAAGGTGAGATGGTCTTTCGGGGTTCCTGATTCATGAAGGAGTCTGCGAGACATTCTACAGGACACAGCAGATAGTGACTGAACTGTCTTTGAAATTTCCTACTTGATGAAAATGTCTGCTGGATACTATGGGCCTGAAGGCTGAAGATGGATGCCCCAATGGTACAGAGGAACTTTGGGTGACTGTCCAGGCAGCGAGATGTCTCTGTCATTTTTAGAGTTTTCTTATTTCTTGTTTACTTAGGTAGTATTATATCCTTCTGGAGTCTTTGATGGAGTTGAAGAATGAATAGATAGTTATAGTTTTCCTTAGTTATGATAAAAGATAAAATAGATCTAAGTATTGTAACTGTAATTCTTGCTTGATAACTGTTTTGCTATATGTAATTTTGCTATGTTAAAGTTAAAGCCTTCCTTTTTTTGTTTAAACAGAAAAAGGGGAAGTGATGTGGGAGTGTCATATATCAATCTGTTGATTTCATTGGTTAAGCAATAAAGAAACTGTTTGGCCTCTGATAGGACAAAAAATTAGGTAGGCGGAGTAGACAGAACAGAATGCTGGGAGAAAGAAGCTGAGTCAGTGAGTCACCATGATTCTCTCATTCCAGGCAGAAGCAGGTTAAGATCATTCCTGGTAAGCCAGCTCATGGGCTACACAGATTATTAGAAATGGGCTAGTCCAGGTGCAAGAGTTAGCTGAGAAAAGGCTAGATATAATGGGCCAAGCGTTGTTTAAAAGAATACAGTTTCCGTGTAATTATTTCAGAGCATAAGCTAGAGCTAGCCATGTGGACGGCCGGGTGCCCGCTCCTACTATAACACCATACAACTGTCACCCACATTCAAAATGTCTAGTTTAGTTCTATGCTGGTTCTTTCCCTGTCTGGCTGGAGTTGGTGAGCTCCCATTAGCACAGGTAAACTGTTTCAGTGGGTGTCCCCACCATGGTCTTGACCTCTTTTCTCATATTCTCACTCCTCCCACTCTTCAACTGGACTTTCATAGCTCAGCCCAGTGATCTTCTGCAGGTCTTTGCCTCTGTTTCCATCAGTTGCTGTATGAAGGTTTTATGGTGACATTTAAGATATTCATCAATCTGAATACTGGACAACACCAATTTAGGCACCCCTTCCTTTATTGCTTATGGACTTAGCTAGTGTCATCCTTGTGCACTCCTGGGAATTTCTCTAGTGCCAAGTTTCTTGCTAGTCCCATAAGGGCTCCATCAATCAAAAGATCTCTTTCCTTGCTCTCATCTCTGTCCTTCCTCCATCTCAACTATCCCTTTCCCTCAAGTTTTTGTCCTTCTTCCCCTTATCCCCTTCTGTTCCTCTTCTGCCCTCCCTTCTCTCTCCATCCCCATGTTCCCAATTTTGTCAGGCAATCTTGTCTATTTCCACTTTCCAGGGGGATCTATATTTTTTTTTTTAGGTCTCAACTTGTTACTTAGCTTCTCTAGGCTCATTATTCATTTCTTTGCAGCTAGTATCCACTTATGAGTGACTTCATGCCATGTTCATCTTTTGGGGCCTGGGTACCTCACTCAGGATGGATTTTTCTAGTTCTATCCATTTGCATGCAAATTTCAAGATGTCATTGTATTTTACCGCTGAGTAGTACTCTATTGTATAAATGTACTACATTTTTCTTTATCCATTCTTTGATTGAGGGGCATCTAGGTTGTTTCCAAGTTCTGGCTATTAGAAATAATGTTGCTATGAACATGTTCTTGTGGTATGGTTGTGCATCCTTTGGGTATATGCCCAAAAGTTACACTTCTGCGTCCTGAGGTAGGTTGATTCCCAATTTTCTGAGAAACTGACATACAGATTTCCAGAGTGGTTGTACAAGTTTGCATTCGCACCAGCAATGGAGGACAGGATAAGCTATCATTGGTGTTTTTGATCTTAGACATTGTGACTGGTGTGAGATGGTATCTCAGAGTCATTTTGATTTGCATTTCCTTGGTGTCTATGAATGTTGAATATTTTCACAAGTGTCTTTTGGATATTTGAGAGTCCTCAGTTGAGAATTTTCTGTTTAGATTGGTACCTTGTTTTAAATTGGATTATTTGGAAGTTTGATGTCTAATTTCTTGAGTTCTTTATATATTTAGGAAATCAATCTTCTGTCTGATGTGGGATTGGTGAAGATCTTTTCCCATTCAGTAAAGTGTCTGTTTATCTTAATGGCTGTATCTTTTTCTTTTTAGAACTTTCTCAGGTTCAGAAGGTCCAATTTATTTATTGTTACTCTCAGTGTTTATACTGCTGAAGCTATATTTAGGAAGTGGTCTCCTGTGCCCATGCATTGAAGACTACTTCTCACTTTCTCTTCTATCAAGTTCAGTGTGGTTGGATTTATATTGAGGTCTTTAATCCATTGAGACTTGAGTTTTGTGCATGGGGATTGATATGGATTTATTTGCATTCTTTTACATGTTGACATCCAGTTATGCTAGCACCATTTGTTGACGATGCTTTTTATCTAGTTGTATAATTTTAGCTTCTCTGTAAAAAATCAGGTGTTCATAGGCATATGGATTAATATCCGTGTCTTCAATTTGATTACATTGGTCAACCTGTTTGTTTTTATACCAATACCAAGCTGTATTTATTACTGTAGCTCAATAAGGTATTTTAAAGAACTTCTCAACATAGTTACCAATTCACAATATCCAGAAAGAGTTGTTTTGCATATTGAAATTTCTGTGTTTATATTAGATGAAACAGAATTGACTTTATTATTTACTTACATGGAAGATATAATCAGAAATACGCATCAGCCCATATATATAACACACATCTGAGTAAATATGGGTCTTCCAGGTCCTCTAGCAAATCATAATGCAGAAATCTATATTGATTGGAAATGTGCTGAAAGCCTCATAAGTTCATTAAATAGCATTATATCAACAGCAATGGTTAAAAAAAAAACTTTCCTATCACATAACAACAAGCCAAGGACATTATAAGGAGATGTCCTACTTGTTCTTTATACAAACAAACACCACTACCTGCAGGAAGTAACCTAAAGGGTGCTCAAATGAATAAAATCTGAAAAATAGATGTATTCTATTTTGTGAAATTTGGAAAATTAAAATATGTATAACACTCCATTGGCACCTATTGAGGTTTTTAATGGAAAACTGCTTTGAGTTCGGAAAAGGCTATTTGGTGATGACACATTTGCTTAAAAGTTATGGCCATCATGTATATATCTGCACAAATAAAGACGGATAGTTCTTTAGTATATGTCTCTAAGAAAGTGAAATAATTTTTGATCGTTATAATATAAAGCATGTTACAGGTATACCAAACAATTTTACAGGTCAGGCATATATAGAAAGATAAAATTGAACTCTAAATGATATGTTAAATAACCAAAATGGATGATAAATACCCCCAGAAATAGGTTGCTTAATGATTTATTGACTTTGAATTTTCTTAATGCTAATTAGAAAAGAACAAGCACTGCAGAAGATACATTGAACAACAGGAAATTAAATTAAATCAGCTGGTGCACTTCGAGGATATGTTGACCTCAGAAAGGAAATCCCATGGGGAAGGGATTTCTGTCTTGTTTTCACGGGAGAATAAATGCTATTAATGCCATCAAAATTATTCAAGATTTGGTTGAAAAGAATAAAGAGAAATGACAGCTTATCCACGGAGATGACAACCCTACAAGTTGTAAGAAACCTCACAGTTGTTGCGGTATGCTTTTTTTCTTGTCTTCGCAGGCAAGTAGAAAGTACTCATCTTTGCGAAGTCAAGAGACTTTGGACATCTAGATGTCTAAAGAATAAAAGATAGCTATCCAGAAAGAATTACCAAGCAAAGAAAAATCTGACTTATAACACCAATGTTCTCTGCAGGGTAAAATTCCCACTACCTAAACATACATATCTCCTAATTTCTCAATGGAATGGTAGTCCTGACTCAAAAAAATCAAAGTTGGTTTGGGAGTTGATTTCATTTTTTAGCCTATAAAATAGGCTTACAAAATTTAGAGTGCTAAAGGTGCAAATCAGGTCAGATCAACTGCAGACTCTTGATGACTTTCAAAGATTGCTAGGAGACATGTCCCATCTATAGCCTACTATTGGATAAAACCTGATGAACTGATTAATTTAAAAAAAAAACCTTAGGTGATGACACAAAATTGTCAGATGAAGATGAGAGAAAATTGACTTTGATAGAAGAGAAATTACAGAAGGCACATGTTGATTGTGTGTATCCAAATCTTAAATGCATTCTGGTCATATTACCCTCCCAATATTCCCCTATAGTAGTTTTAATGCACAGGAGAGATATTATCTTATAATGGATACTTGTTTTTTATACAACCAAGCACCACTACCTGCAGGAAGTAAACGAAAGTGTACTCAAAGAATGGAGTTAGACCTTTATCTAGTTTAAAATGGAAATTTCAACATTCTGAGAAACCAGAAAAGGAGGCTCAGGAGAATCCCTATGGGGGTAAGGTACTCTGGTAAAAGAGAGCACCTTGTCTCATCATCTCAAGGTTCCTATACCACTCAGGAGGCAGTCCCCAAAACACTGCTCAGGACCACTGGGCCATACCAATTGACAGTGATCAGGAAGAATTTCTCGTGAGTGGAGGTTATTCTCCACCTCAGGAACTAACCTCAATCAACATCAAGTCAAAGAAAGGCTTGACATTGAGAAGAGAAACTATGAGCTAAAGAATGGAGAAAATGAGCAGAGGGAGGAAGTTTAGTGCACAGAGAACAAAAAAGACAATTCCATGCTGGAATTCCATGCTGAACCATGTGACCCACAGTACCTGCTCAGCCTCTCCTGCAGGTACCTGACCAGACCTCACTCTCTTTATTGAAGAGTCATCTATAAATCTATGGTTTATAAAGTATGTATGCCTGGCCACAAATGAAGAAGACACATGTTTCCAGGAGCCTCTCTGTGTGCTTCCTTATGACTTATGATACAGTTTGACACCCATAGTACATTGTGAGAACTGTATTTTATTTTCAAACTTTGGAACATGTCCAAGAGACACCAGCAGAACCAGAAAATGAAGTCATCCAATATTACAGAGTTTCAAGAAGGCTTAATCGGTCACATTGAAAGATAAATTTTAAGCATCAAAGAACTAGAATAAGAAGAAATGTATGAAAACTCATGGATGAAGAACCTAAGATGTAGAAAGAGGACAGAGAAGCAATGAACTAAGAAGAGCTTAATCTTAATAAGAGCAGAGGCTAGTTCAAAGCACTGGAGGTTCTGATGCTAAGGCCCTTGGGATTATCTTGGATGGCAAAGAGAACTCCTGCAGCCATATTATTATTATTATTATTATCATTATTATTGTTACTGTTATTATTCATGAGTATTTAAATCATCTTAAACAAGCTATCCAAATTGTATATTAAACACTCATGAATGAACATGTAGTCCTTGTAACCCAAGCACTCACCAGAACTAGTGTGGGTTTGGGCATGTCCAGAAGCCAAGGAGACACAAGTGTTTTCTCTAGACACTTGTTTATACATAGTATTCTGTAGTCTAACTGTGCTGGAGATGAAACTTTAAATGGTGGTGATCTCTTGAGTAGGAAAGAAACTAGAAAAAGCAGAATAACACAAGCAGAGATGAGATTCATCATATTGTCTGCAATAGCAGCAGCTGAGAGATCTCCACCACAGTGTGACTAAAGCTGCCTGGAGACGAGCTAAAAAGATCTCTACTAATCATGTTTTGTTGTGATGCATGAAGAAACTGTGGGGAACTGGGTATGTAGCTCAGTTGTTAGAGTGCTTAGTTTACCTCCTGTACAAAGCCCTGGGCTCCTCTCCAGAATCTTATACAGGATCAGGGTATGGTGGTAAATGTCTATAACCCTGGCTCTCAAGAGTTAGAGGCAGGAGAATCAGTAGTTCCAGGATCAACCTGGACTGAGGGAGGAAGTGAAGAGGTGAGGAAGGAGAACAAAAAAGGGGAGACAGAGCTAGAGAAGCAATCTAACTGTGTGGACCAAAAATGCCCCAAACAAGATGCCTTACAGCTGTTGAATAAGGTGTAGTGGAGTTTTCTAAAACTGGTCAAACTCATTGCCTCTTATGAGCACAGAAAAAACCACAGGAGATAACATGGATGTGTCTTCAGAGGCAGGATTGGGTTGGGTTTGCCTTGCTTAGTTTCAGTTGGGAAAAATGATGAATTCAAAATACAGAGGGAAAAATGATAAATTCAAAATGCAGGTGGTATTCTTATTCTGCCTGCATGTTGCCCTTAGCTACTCTGGAGCACTGAGCAGTAATCAGAGATGAGGATTTGTGACTGTTTCTGTTTCTTTTGAGAAATGTCCTTTTCATTGAATCATTTGTTGTTTGGCAGATATTATTGGTGTTTAGGTGCGGAAGTTTTGCAGTTTTCTATAAATTTTGGATATTAGCTCCCTGTCCAGGGTATAATTGCTAATAAATTTTGTTCCATTGTGTGGGCTATGTTTTGTAGAATATTATTTTAAGATGTGTTATATTTGTTTATGCTGTGGACTATTTGTTTAATGATGTAAAGATTGTTGCATTCCTTTATGAAGGAATTTGTTTAGCTCTATGAAACTGTGTTACCTTGACTGTTTAAAATACTTTATTGGTCTAAAAAAGCATTGAATAGCCAATAGCAAGGCAGAAGAAAGGATAGACAGGGCTGGTCTGCAGAGAGAGTAAATAGAAGGAGAAAAGGCAAGAAAGATCAAAGAGTAAGAAAGGAAGGGGCCAGCCACAGATTGACAAAGAAAGAAATGATATACAGAAATAGAGAAAGGGTAAAACCTAGAGGCAAAAGATAGAAAGGATAATTTAAAGAAATAAGTCAGGCATTCAGGGTAAGAATATGTCTCCATGTATATTTATTTGGGAACAGGGTGGCAGGCCCCAAAAAGAGCCAAAGAAATAAGTAAAAAACAACAAACTACAACTGTGTGCTCTGCTGATACTTATTTTTCTGTACGTAAATTTTTTTAATTTTGTGAAGTCACATCTATGTAGTCTTGGGATTACTTCCTGTGCTCTCAGAGCTCTGTTCACAAAGATTTCACCACTATCTTGGCTTTCAGATAACAAAAAGAATTATTTTCTACCCAAGAACACAAATCATTTTACAAAGACATGGGTCTGTGTTTCTCAGAGATTAATGAGCTGACTTCATTAAAATTAAAACTTGATATTAGAAGATAGGGAGCCAACAGAATCAAATAACTCATGAAACCATTTGATATGAACGGCATTAAGTTGGATATGGGAAAAAAGGAAACTTAAAATAAGAAGTGTCCAGTAAATCGCAAGAGAAAAGTTGGAAAGCTTGTCTATTTGAAATATGTATGAATGTGTCCTTCAGAGAGAATAGGCAGAATGTCCCAGGACAGTAGTTCATCCTTGTAGGCATCACTGATGTCCAGGCAGGCAGGCCAGCAGACCACTTAGAAACACGCATGTGTGAATGGGAAGTACTTCCTGGAGAGATGTGCATCTGATGTTGAAAACTCTTTGATAAGCTGAAGTGTAGAGCTGAGCAGAAAATATCCAGAAGGGAATATCCAGGAAGAATGTAAATTCCCAGAACAAGCCATCACCCTAGTGCAAAGAGACATCTAGTTATGAGGAAAAATAAATATCTTGGGGAGCTGGAGAGATGGCTCAGAGGTTAAGAACATTGCCTGCTCTTCCAAAGGTCCTGAGTTCAATTCCCAGCAACCACATGGTGGCTCACAACCATCTGTAACGGGGTCTGGTGCCCTCTTCTAGCCTGCAGTCATACACACAGACAGAATATTGTATACAAAATAAATAAATATTAAAAAAATAAATAAATAAATAAATAAATATCTTGGAAGTCTTTTGTTAAGGACATGGTATCTGACAGGTTATCAACTTGGTTTGCTCTGAGATATAGCCATTGAGTTACTTTTGATGTTAACAACAAAAATTCTATGAGTACATAGATTAAGCAAGGAGAAAATGTATTGTCTGACTGGAGGGTCTAGAGAGTGGATAAAAGCTGAGGGGTTGTGAATTCAGTAGCTAAGGATGATGCCAAGATGGTGAATGTCTTTCCTTTGTTTCGTCTCCAGATGAGTGGCATCAACTTTAAGTCAAGAGGAAGCAGGGAAAACCTCCTCAGCTCCTGTCAGACTTTCTGTTTACATTTCATGTCCATGAACCTGCTGGTTGTTGAAGCAATGTGGGCCACAAAAATCCAAGCCTGAAAATGAATTGTCTTCTGAGACACCATTTAAAGCTCCATCTTCTTCCCTGGCAAGACCTGTCCAACCTTCCAACTGACTCTCCCCTATCTACTGAAAATTTACCCTCAATCTGAGACTCCATCATGGGATTCCAAGAGACTCAAGCCAACATGGGTACCAAGAAAGGAAAAGATCCAAGCCCTTCCCATACCTTCAGATCCCATGGATTCTTTCCAGACAACAGAGACACCTGATGGCTGTTGGCTCTTTTCTCTGGTGGAAGTGGAAGACAAAAAGCTTTTTTCTCTAAATCCCCATACCCTGCCTGTGGAAGAGAACCAAGCCTGTGATGCTAGCCTACCTCCTGTGGAATCCTGGCTTTCAACTCCCTGAATATCTCAATCACAGCACTGGACACTGGCTTCTCCAGCTTTCACTAAAGTGTTTTCCCCCTTTGCAACACTAAGATTCAATGAATACTCATCAGGAACATTTCCAGTCCTAGTACCCTCAATGTCCACAAATAGTTATCATACTTATGGGACCCTAATCCCAATGCTAAGCTTCTAGCTACAGAAAAGCACACAGCTGGGAGGGATAAACTGGGGGTGGGAAGCTTTGCTGCCATCAGGCACTCTGCTACCCTTTGCTGCCCTCCCCTGGCCATTAATACCAGTGCAAGTACCTTGGGTTTAGGGATGCATTCTTCCAATAAACACTGAGGACCAATTGCTATCACACAAGGATAGTGCACTGAGAAATAAACATGTGATCCAGTAAGAATAAAGAAGAGAGATGGCTGTACTAAAGGAGACAAACAGAAATGGATAGTATGAATGGATTCTGCTGGGGTATCCTTGGAAGCTGAGACTTGTTCATTATTTTGTAGCTTCTCTCCATTCCACTGGCCAACACCCTTACTTGAAAGAGAAAACTTGAAGTTGACCTCCTTTTCTCCTGTGAGGATGGGGTTGGAAGTCCTTGGCATTCTTCTAGTCCTATTTATGCTCATCATAGCTTCCTTCTTCTTTCATAGCATTTAAGATTCATTTTTTTGAATAAAACAAATGTATATAAACAGGTGCCTGACACTGCCAGACTAAAACACATGCTGATTTCATCCCTATAGTTATATAGACAATTTGTTTAATAACACTTCCGATGTTAACTTGTGCTGCATCCTGTCCAATTCACACCTAGCAAGAGTTCTATGTGGCAATGTTAGAAGTCCAGACCCATATTTTGGGGTATTCTATGAATAAATCACAGAGAAGAACAACCTGTGACCATGGAAAGCACTCCAAGAATACTGAATGCCTGAGAGGCTGTAGGGCTGACAAGGACAAGTGCTGACAAGTATCCAGCTTATGTGTACTCTTTCCAACTATAGTATGTCCACTTAACCCTAAACTACTTACTTCTAGATGAAGCTCCTGGTGTCTCAGATTAGATTGCTGCTGAATTCAAAGACAAGAGCAGGATAACCCAAAAGCCACAGGCCAGTAGGGTTACAGGCACCATGTCTGCTCTATGTATCATGGAATTGCCTAGTCTTTGATTTAGCACATCAAACATTGTATTATACATGAAAACAATTCTTCAAATGCTAAAGGAAGAGGGTAGTTGTGATAAGTCTAACCACAGGCTAGGGGAAAGTCAAACAAATCCAAATATGCATTTAAAGTGGAATGAATAAGCAATTTCAAGGGCTGATATTTTAAGTGAAGATGATAGGCATTAAATGGTGAAAATCTTCAAAATGATGAAGCAATATTAGCTTTCAAAGACACACCAGAAGAATTCATCTCCAGATTTCTGTGGTTGGTGTTGAATGAACACATAATGGTTTGCACAACTATCCAAACAAGAAGTAAGCCTTTGAAAAGAATGTGGTCATAATTGGACTCACTGGATCTTTGGAGGCAGTCATTCCTGTCTGTTCTGACCAAATACAGACAGAGAATCTAATTTGACCTCTGGGTCACCAGCAAGGAGCAGACTTGGAATTGTCTGCTGCCACTGATCTTCCTCAGTGTAAGGGGTCCAGCACCACCACTGTGTTGACTTATGCGTGCCCACCTTGTTGATTCTACTGTCCAGACTCTAGAGCACAGTGTCAGTAATATCTATTAACTGATCGGAGAAATCTTCCTGGAAAAAGAAAGAGGAGAGGAAAGGTTTCCTGTGGCAAGGAAGAGAGAGCAGAGCAGTGTACAATGACAGTGATGAGCAGGGATTCAGACAAGCTACGGCAATGCATCCCCTTTCCAAGGCTCTGCACCTCCATTGGCTGGCCCTATGGGGACACCTGTACTGGGGCTGACCAACTTTTCCTTAAATATTCAGCAGAGGCTGCAATGTATTTTGCTTAAAACTTCAGCAGGTTTGTAATTTTGGCCTCAGATAGTAATTACAGCTGCCAGAGCTCCTCAGAGAGATAATTATGGGAAAAATTCAGTACACTCATTTTATCTATACACTCTGCACACTTAACCATCAATTAAATCATTACCATCTAATCCTATCCCAGAGTCTAGAAATGTTCTGTGAATATATAATTTTGAAGACACCAAAGTTTGTTTTCAGATGATTTTAAGTGAAAAATTGCTCAATTTCCATAACCCACATAGGCTTATGTGTTGCCTTTGAAGGCAGAGTTGGTGTCTCTAGTTTGTGGTCACTGTCTCCCTGGAGGCCTATGCCACATAGAAGGCTGAGCAGAGATGAACTGGCAGGCAAGGGTCCTGACTTTGCCTTTGACCTATACTGGAGTTCATGTTCTAGAAAGAAAGGTTACTATTGGTACTTAAAGGTCAGTAGCTGGGGGCAGGTGAGGAGTATGTTCTGCAAAGTAGTTTCGAGAAGGGCCTATCCCTGCTGAATTTCTGAAGGATCCCTGGGCAACTCTCCAGTGACTCAAACTCAGAAATGGCTCTTTTCACATTGGAAGCTCAGGACTCCAGAGTCTGACCACTGATTTTGCATGATTCTTTCTGAGCTGTGTACCCTTGAATAGGTTGCAAAATTTTTTAAGTCATGTTAGTCAACCTTTTAGGCACACAATCATAGAACCTAACAAATATGAATGTCAGTCTTACATGAAACTTTGAATGTAGTGTGCTTAGCATAGGACCTGGCATTTACTAAATACTATGTAGACTTCAACAGTCAATGTTATTCAGTATGTTAGTATGTGCAGAAAGAAGCAGATGGAGAACAGGAGGGTCCAAAAATGTGATTCAAGACTCTGCGAGAGCTCGGACTGATAATGCTGGGGTAGTGCCTTGGGCCTCTCTGTCTAGCCTTGGACTTCACAGCCTCTGACCTCTCAGTTCTTGCCTTCTTTAAGGTGGCCCAGCTGAAATCCCTGGCTACTTTCCTTCCCTATACCTCTGTGCTGAGTAATTGTATGTCAATTTGACAGAGTCTAGAGTCATCTGAGAGTAGGGAACACCAATTGAGGAAATTTCTCAACTAGACTATAGGCAAACTTTTGGAGCATTTTCTTAATCAGTGATTGATGTGAGAGGACCGAGCACATTGTGGGTGGTCCCAATTCTGGGATGTTGGCCCTGGGTTCTGTAAGACAGCAAGCTGACAGGGTTAACAGTCAAACAGAGCAATGCCCCATAGTTTATTCTTACCATTCTTTGTTTTCTCTACTCATGACTATGTTTTCAAGCAAGGGGGCTGATGATCCATGAGAGAACAACTGCTTCCTGCCCTCCTTACCACAGAAAGATAAGCTTTTAAATATTTCAATTGACATGTAGTAGTTGCATGTATTCATGAGTTATAATATATACACTTTAATACATGTATTCAATGTTCAATGATCACATCAGGGTAATTGGCATATTATCATTTATTTGTGTTAAGAAATATCAATTCGTTGTTATTAATTATAGGTTTCTAGCTGTGCTGTAGAATCCAGGAAGTTATCCCAGAGCTAATTCTTCCAGTAAGCTGGATATTTGTACAGAACCAGCACCTCAAACTCAGTACCTGGGATCTCAGAGATGTTTTATGTACAGTGGGTCCATAGGAGAATCTTTTATTTTGAGTCAACTCTTCAAGACTGCCACACCAGGTCTCAGCTAGTGTGTGGGCTCAGTCCATCCTGTCTATAGCACATGACTCCCTTGCTGAAGTCACTGAAATGCCCAGATTTTGTAGTTGGTTTGGAACTAGCCACCAGACTGGGTTTTTTACTAAAATGAGCAATAACACTGTGGGAGTCCCAAGCAGGGAACAAACTCCAGGCACAGCATGGATGTCAACCAGTTGCCGGGCTAGCCTGAAGATCAGACACTGGATGTTACAGCTGAGCTTAACTGTGCTGGGTGATGCAAAATAAGTGAGAAGCCTCCAACTCCTGAAGTCATGATCCCAGAAACATCCAGTGACAATGCTCAGAAATGATCATGATTGTCATGGGAGGAACATAAAAAGGATATTGATTTTTAGCTGTCTTCAAGAATTAAAAGAATTGAGGAGCAAGTTACCTCCTCAGGACTACGCCTGAGCCAGCAACCTCTGTGGGACTGGGCCCAAGGCAGTAATCTCCATGGGAGCAGGCCTGCGCCAGTGACCTCCGTGGGACCAGGTACCGGCCAAGCAAGGGACATCCACAGGAGCAGGCCTGACCCAGCATCCTCCACCAGAGCAGGTCCGAGCAAGTGATCTCCACTGGAGCAGGCCTAAGCAAGTGATCTCCACTGGAGCAGGCCTAAGCAAGTGACCTCTGTGGGACCAATCCTGAGCCAGTTGACCTCTGCAGAGCAGGTACTAGGGAGCAACCTCTGCGGTACCAGGCCTGAGTGACCAACCTCCACTGAGGCAGACCCGAGCCTGCGACTTCCTCCTAAGCAGATCTAAGGCAGCAACATTCACAGGAACTGGCCCAAGCAAGTGACCTCTGTGGGTGCAGGCACAAACAACCTCCAGGATTACAGAACGACCTCCAGGAGCACCGAGCAACATCCAGAGTGACTCGAACCATGGAGCCGACTTCACCACTAAAGTAACCATCTGAGCCTTGGATCTACTGACACTTAGGAGAGTGATCACAAGAGACACAGCACTAACAGAGGGAAAGATAGGTAGACAAGGTAAGAACACACTCAGCACCACAAAGAACAACACGACACCATCAAAAACTAGTGGCTCCAAAACAGCAAGACTTGAACACCCCAAAATAGATGAAGCAGAAGAAAATGACCTAAAAATAACTTTGGGAGAAAATGTGACATCCTTAAAGAGCAAATGAAAAATTCTCTCAAAGAAATGGAGGAAAAGACAAACGAAAGAAAATGGAAGAAATGAACAAATTCCTTAAAGAAAACAAAACAAAAATCAAACAGGTGAAAGAAATGATTCAATATTTGAAAACTGAAATAAAGCTAATAAAGAAAACACAAGTTTCCAAGAGAATTCTGGAAACAAAAAAATTGAGAAAACGATCAGAACCCACAAATGCAAGCATAAACAGCATAATATAAGAGATACAAGAAAGAATCTCAAGTGTTGAAGATATAATAGAGTCAAAGAAAATTTTAAATCTAACAAACATTTAACAAAATATCCAGGAAATATGAAACACCATGAAAAGACCAAACATAAGAATAATAGGTATAGAAGAAAGAGAAGTTCAACTCAAAAGCACAGAAAGTATATTCCACAAAATCATAAAAGAAAACTTTCCCAACATAAAGAAAGATATGCATACGAAAGTACAAGAAGCTTACAAAACACCAAATAAACTGACAAGGTAAGAACACCATTTAATAATTAAAACACTAAACATACAGAATAAAGAAAGACCATTAAGAGCTACAAAGGAAAAAGTTCAAGTAACATATAAAGACAGACCTATCAGAATTACACCTGACCTCTCAATGGAAACAATGGAAGACAGGAGGTCCTGGTCAAGCATTATGCAGACATTAAGAGATCATGGTTGTCAGCCCAGACTACTCTATCCAGCAAAAGTTTCAATCACCATAGACGGACAAAACAAGGTATTTCGTGACACAATCAGATTTAACCAATACCTAGCCACAAATCCAGCCTAAAACAAAGTATTAGAAAGGGAACTCCAACCCAAGGAAGTTAGTTACATCCATAAAAACACAGACAATTGATGATCTCACATCAGAAAATCCCAAAGAATGGAAAAACACACACAATAACATCACCAACAATTAAACTAAAACAACAGGAACTTACAATCACTGATTGTTAATATCCCTTAATATAAATGGATTCAATTCACCTATAAAAAGACATGGACTAACAGATTGGCTACAAAAACAGAATTTATCTTTTTGCTGCATATAAGAAATACACCTCAACCTCAAAGACAGATATTACCTCAGAGAAAAAGGTTTGGGGAAAAATTCAAATCAAGTAGACCTAAGAAACAAACCGATGTAGCCATCCTAATATCTAACAAAATAGATTTCAAACTAAAATCAATCAAAAGAGACAAAAAAGGACATTTCATATTAGTTGCAGGAAAAATCTATGAAGAAGAAATCTCAGCATTGAACATATGTCCCAAATAATGTAAAAGAAACACTATGAAAGCTTAAATCACACATTAAACCCCCCACACTAATATAGTAGGAGATTTCCACACTCCACTCTAACCACTGGATAGATCTACCAGACAGAAACTTAACAGAGAAATAAGGGAAATAACAGATGTTATTACTCAAATGGACTTAACAGATATCTGTAGAACATTTCATTCAAATATTAAAGAATATACCCTGTTCTCAGCACCAGATGAAACTATCTCAAAAATTGCCCACATACTAGGTAACAAAGCAAACCTAAACAGATACAAAAAAAATTGGAATACCCCATGTATCTTATTGGATCACCATGGCTTATAATTAGAATTCTATAGCAACCCTAATTTCAGAAGGCCCACAAACACATGGAAATTAAACAGTGCTCACCTGAATCATCCATGAGTCAAGGAAGAAATTAAAGACTTCCTAAAATTCAATGTCAATGACCACATAACATACCCAAATTTATGGGACACAATGAAGGCAGTGTTAAGAGGAAAGAATAAAGAAGCTGGAAAAATCCCACACTAGTGAATTAGCAAAGCACATGAAAAATCTAGAACAAAAGAAGCAAACTCACCCAAGAGGACTAGACAGCAGGAAGTAATCAAATTGAGAGCTGAAATCAACAAAACAGAATAAAAAATATACAAAGAATCAATAAACCAAAGACTTGATTCTTCAAGAAAATCAACAAAATAGACAAATCTTTATCCAAACTAACCAAGAGGCAGAGAGAGAATATCTAAATTAATAAAATATGAAATGGAAAGGGAGACATAAACAGACACAGAGGAAATCCAGAGAATCATTAGGTCATACTTTGAAAACGTGTATTCTACAAAATTGGAAAACTTTTTTTGTGGTTTCCACCTTGTTTCCTCACCCATTTTATTTATTTATTTATTAAAAATTTCCACCTCCTCCCATTTCCCTCCCACTCCCCCCACTTCCCTTCCCCCTCCCTCTCCAATCCTAAGAGAAGTCAGGGTGCCCTGTCCTGTGGAAAGTCCAAGGCCCTCCCCCCTCCATCCAGGTCTAGGAAGATGTGCATCCAAACAGACTAGGCTCCAAAAAAGCCAGTACATGCAGTAGAATCAAAACCCAGTGCCATTGTCATTGGCTTCTCAGTCAGCCCCCATTGTCAGCCACATTCAGAGAGTCCTGTTTGATCACATGCTTGTTCAGTCCCAGTCTAGCTGGCCTTGGTGAGCTCCTATTAGATCAGTCCCACCATTTCTGTGGGTGGACACACCCCTCATGGTCCTAACTTCCTTGCTCATGTTCTCCCTCCTTCTGCTCTTCATCTGGACCTAGGGAGCTTAGTCCAATGCTCCAATGTGGGTCTCTGTCTTTATCTCCATCCATCACTGGATGAAGGTTCTATGGTGATTTGCAAGATATTTATCAGTGTGGCTATGGGAGAAGGCCAGTTCAGGCACCCTCTCCTCTGCCCAAGGACCTAGCTGGGGACATCCCCGTGGACTCCTGGGATCCCCTCTAGAGCCAAGTTTCTTGCCAAGCCTAAAATGGCTCCCTTAATGTAGATATCTTCTTCCCTGCTCCCATATCCATCCTTCCTCCATCTCAGTCATCCCATCCCCCCGAGCTCTCCCCAATCCTCTCCCCTTCTCCCTTTTCTCTCCCCATTTCCCCTTCCTTCCACCCCACCTCTACCCCCGTGCTCCCAACTTTTGCCTGCTAATCTTGAAATGAACAATTATCTGTCTTAATATCACTTATCAAAATTAAATCAAGACCATATAAGCAAATTAAATAGATATATGACTGCTAAAGAAATAGAAACAGTCATCAAACTGGCTAGGCTCCCACAAAGCCAGCACATTACATAGGTTCAAAACCCTGTGCCATTGTCCTTGGGTTCTCATCAGCCCTCATTGTTCGCCATGCTCAGAGAGTCCAGTTTTATCCCATGCTTTTTCAGTCACAGTTCAGCTGGCCTTGGTGAGCTCCTAATAGATCAGCTCCACTGTCTCAGTGGGTGGGTGCTCCCCTCGTGGTCCCGACTTCTTTGCTCATGTTCTCCCTCCTTCTGCTCCTCATCGGGACCTTGGGAGCTCAGTCCAGTGCTCCAGTGTGGGTCTCTGTCTCTGTCTCCATCCATCACCAGATGAAGGTTCTATGCAAGATTCTTTGGGCTGGAGAGGGAGGAGGAGAGGAGTGGGGGGAGGGGGAGAAGGGTGGGAGGATGGGGAGAAGGGTGGGAGGAGGGGGAGGGAAATGGGAGGCTGGGAGGAGGAGGAAATTTGTTTTTTTTTTTCTTTTCTCAATAAAAAAAAATAAAAAAAAAAATGGAAACGTCCAAAAAAAAAAAAAAAAAAAAAAACAGTCATCAAAAGTCTCCTAACCAAAACAAAAAAACAAAAACAGCCCAGGACCAAATGGTTTCAGCACAAAATTCTACAAGATGTCCAAAGAAGAACTAATACCAGTACTCCTCAAATTGTTCCACACAATAGAAACAGAAAGAACATTGCCAAATTCTTTTTTATGAGGCTACAATTACCCTGATACCCAAACCATACAAAGACATTACTAAGAAAGAGAATTACAGACCAATCTCACTCATGAACATTGATGCAAAAATGCTCAATAAAATACTGGCAAACCAAATTCAAGAACACATCAGAAAAATCATCCACAATGACCAAGTAAGCTTCATCCCAAAGAAGCAGGGATGGTTCAACAATGAAAATCTGTCAATGTTATCCACCATATAAACAAACAGGAAAGAAAACCACATGATCATCTCATTAGATGCTGAAAAAGCCTTTCACAAAATGAAACATTCCTTCATGATAAAGGTTTTGGAGAGAGCAGGGATAAAAGGGACATATCTAAATATAATAAAGAAAATATACAGCAAGTCAACAGCTAACATTAAATTAATTAGAGAGAACCTCCCAGTGATTCTACTGAAATCAGGAACAAGACAAGTTTGTACAATCTCTCCGTGTCTATTCAATATAGTACTTGAGGTTCTAGCTAGAGCAATAAGACACCAAAAGGGGATCAAGGGGATACAAATTGGAAAAGAAGAAGTCAAACTCTATTTGCTGATGATATGATAGTTTACATAAGTAAAAATTCTAACAAGGAACTTTTACAATTCATAAACACCTTGAGTAAGGTAGCAGGGTACAAGATTAACTCAAATCAGAAACTGTCCTTTATATAAATGGTAAATGAGATAAGAAAGAAATCAGAGAAAAATCACCCTTCACAATAGCCACAAATAACATAAAATATCTTGGAGTAACTCTAACCAAACAAGTGGGAGACCAGTATGACAAGAACTTTAACTCTTTGAAGAAAGAAATTGAAAAAAACACCAGGAAATTGAAAGATTTTGCATGCTCTTGAGTAGGAAGAATTAACAAAGTAAAAATGGCAATTTTGCCAAAAGCAATCTATAGGTTCAATACAATGTCCAGAAAAATCCCAGCAAAATTCTTCACAGTCCTGAAAAGAACAATACTCCACTTCATATTGGAAAAGCAAAAAACTGAGAAAAGGCCAAACAATCCTCCACAATAAAGGAACTTCTGAAGACATCAAAATCCCTGACTTCAAACTCTACTACAGAGCTACAGTACTGAAAACAGCCTGGTATTGACATAAAAACAAACAGTAGAATCAATGAAATAAAATTGAAGACCTATGTATCAATCCACAGACTTTCAAACACCTGATTTTTGACAAAAAAAGGCAAAAAATATAAAACAAAAAAAGGAAAGCGTCTTCAACAAATTGTGCTGGCATAACTGGATATCAACATGTAGAAGAATGAAAATAGATCCATATCTATCCCCATGCACAAAACTCAAGTCCAAATGGATCAAAGACCTCAACATAAAGCCAACCACAGTGGACCTCACAGAAGAGAAAGTAGGAAATATAATTTGAACACATTGGCACAGGAGACCACTTCCTAAACATAACCCCAGTAGCAAAAATACTGAGAACAACAATTAATAATGCGACCTCCTGAAACTGAGAAGCTTCTGGAAAGCAAAGGGCATGATCAAGAAAACAAGAATTGGAAAAGATCTTCACCAACTCCACATCAGACAGTGGGCTGATATCCAAAATATACAAAGAACTCAAGAAATTGGTCATCAAAAGCACAAATAATCCAATAAAAAAATAGGGTACAGAGAAATGACTAATGTAAAATGTCTGAAAGACGCTTAAAGAAATACTCAGCATCATTAGCCATCAGAGAAATGCAAATCAAAACAACTCTGAGATTCTATCTTAGACCTGTCAGAATGGCCAAGATCAAAAACACTGATGACAGCTTAAGCTCAAGAGTGGGGGAGGTAAAGGGAACACTCCTCTATTGCTGGTGGGAGTGCAAACTGGCACAACTGCTTTGAAAATCAGTGTGGTGATTTCTCAGAAAATTAGGAAACAATCTACCTCAAGACCCAGAGATACCACTTTTGGGTATACTCCCAAAAAATGTTCAATCATACTACAAGGACTTGTGCTCAACACATTAAAGACAAGGACAGTCAAAGTTCTATTTGTCATTTCAGATGAGATTTTTACAGCCGCTAGTATAATGCCTCAGACGGTCCTCACCAGCTTATAATTGTTTAAGAGGTGGACTGGGGCGGGGCAGGTGCTTCCTCTAGAACACTCAGAAGTCCTGATGCTTGGGAACACAGCCATCTGCCTTGCTGTCAGCTTATCTCCATGATCTTTCAAGACTCCTGTTGGGTGCCATCCTTTTCTGTGCTGTGACATTCTGTTCAAGAAAGAACCAACCAGACTTCCTTTGAAACAAGCACTTTGAGGATGGAAATTCTGACTTTAATTGTTTGTTTAATCAATATCAACTGAATACTTACAGTGGGTGCTGATGACACATTTGTGGTTGGGAGTAGACAAAAAAACACCCCAGTGTTGTGCTGGGGAGGAAATTACTTGTGGTAGTCCCAAGAACTTGTTAGCACATGCTATACAGTGTGAACCAGTGAGCTAATTTTTTTTTTGTCTTTTAAAACTACAACATTCCCTTTACTTTTTAGAATTCTCAAGTCCTTGGCTTAGCAGGTTATGAATAAAACTGCTATGAACATAGCTGTGCAAATGTCTTTGTGGTATGATTGAGAATTTTTTGGTTACTGCCCAATGTTTGTATAGGTCAGTCTTGAGTTATATTGATCCCCAGTTTTCTGAGAAACTGCTATACTGATTTCTGAAGTGCCTGTCCAAGTTTGTACTTCCACCAGCAATGGGGGAATGTTCCCTTTGCTCCACATCCTTTCTTGCATAAACTGTCATTTGTGTTTTTGGTGACTATCTATCTTGCTTTAATTTTTTTGTTTTTGATGTTTGTTTGTTTTAATTCTATGTAAGGTTTACCTGAATCTGTTAGTGCCCATGTGGATGCAGTACCCACGAGGGCCAGAAGAGGGCTTCGGATATCCGCACTAGAATCACAGATGCTTGTGAGCCACCCTTTGGTTGCTGGGAATTGAATCCACGTCCTCTGGAAAAGCAGCCAGTGCACTAAACCACCGAGCAACCTTTCCAATGTCATCATATAGTCATTTCTATCTGACTATTGAACTGTGTTCCTTTTTGGTCTTTTTATAAAACTGTGTAGCTACACTGGCTCAGCCAGTGACTGTTCTCAACGTTATGTGGACAGATCTGCTACACTTGCTATATGTCTCTGTAACAGGCCTTTTTCAGACCCTAGCAGCTTATTTCTTTAGACTCATCAAGGAGTCTTCTTTCTAGTCTGCTAATGCCGTCTTCAATGCCCATGCTACACCAGTCTGTACCCTACCAACCTAGTTATTTCCTGTTTTGTACAAACTCACTGTGGGTACTCCCATCGCAGTCATGTTTATGATGTGGAAAAAAAATCCCAAAATTTTAGTGATGAGACTAAAGAACTTTGGGTGAAGATCAGAATTTTATGAGGATTCGCTACATAATAGATAAATAATCATTTTGCTTGCTTGCTTGTTTGTTTGTTTGTTTTGTAACAGGGTCTAATTTATCCCAGGCTAGCCTTTAACTCCCTATGTAGCTGAGAAAATCCTTGAACTTCTGATGATCTTACTTCCACCTCTAGACTGCCGGAATTACAGGCATGCCCCATTACACTGGGTCTTGAGTTATATTGATTCCCAATTTTCTGAGAAAATTTTTATTCGGCACTAGGAGTCAAACTCAGCTTTATGCCTGGAAGGCAAGCACTCTGTCAACTAAAATACACTCTCAGAATCTATTTTATATTTCAATGATGTGAAAATTCACACTACAAAGTCACTATAACAAACTCGGGGTCTTGGGATATAGCTCAACTGGTAGAGCTCTTGCCTAGCATATGTATGACTCTGGGGTTCAATCCCCTATAACACACTAACCTGGGGTGGTAGCATTCTGTCTAGTTCCAGCATGTGAGAGCTGTTGAGAGGATTAGGAGTCAAGATTGTGCTTACCACATAATGGACTCAAGGCCAGCCTGGGATAAAGGAGACTTTGTTCCAGAAAGGTGGGCCTTTTATGCTTAGTAGAAAGAAAAAGTACTAATGGAAATTAGGCAACAAGTTTGTCCCTTTAAACCTATAATTTTCAAATTGAAAAATGGGAGGCTCAGAGGGACAAAGATAATTTTGATGAGTCTGATTTTAAGATTTTCCTTCTGTTTCCCAACCTCCCGCCTCCCCAGTTATAAATAACTAATATTTGTGAGCAATTTCTCTGAGCAGTCATTGAGAAAATACCTAGTTGAATCTTCACAATGACTCTGAAAGAGGTATTATTTTTATATCTACATTACAGATAAGATTTATGCCCAGAAAAGTAAGTAATTTCCCCAGGGCTGAAATACTGTTAATTTAGTAAATTAATGATTTAATCTGATTAATTGGCCCCTCAAGCCTGGAGTTTCAGAATCCACCTGTGCTAGAGCAGTCATACATCTGTTTTAGATCCATGCACATGGTCTCACTCTGAGGAGGAAGTGTCTTCTTCCAAAGTAATGACATTGATGTTTAGAATTACAAAAAATATTAAATGTGCAGAAATACACTTAATATTAATATATAGATTAATTTAAAAATATCAGACCCACAAAATACTTGTTTGACAAAAACTGTTTGTAATTTTCTCTCCATGGAAGCAGTAAAAAGTGGAGTAAGAGGACAATGAATATCAGCGACAACATACTTAGCTGGGTCTAGTCTATTATTTTTAAATTATATTTGCATGCATGCAAATCTGTAAGCTCTTATGTGTGAGGGTATGTTCATGCCATGTTATGCCATACGTTGGAAGTCAGTGGACAACTTCAGCTGTCAGCATTTACCTTCTATTTTTTAGGGAGGGTCTCTTGTTGTTTGAAGCTGCATGTGTGTTCCAAGCTAGCTGACACGTAAACTTCTATGGCATTCTGTCTCCACCACCTATAAACTATAGGTATCCTCAGATTTTAGTCACCAGCCACTGTTGCTGGCGTTTTATATGGGTTCCAAGGATGCAAACTCAAGCAGATTGTCAAGTTTGCATGGCAAGTGCTGTTACCTGTTGAGCTAACTCACTTTGAGCTAACCCAGACTCTACTTTGTTATGTTTGTCATGAACAACTTATTCATGTTTTTTTTCTTATGTCTCAGACTCTTCTTTATTTTATTTTTTACAAAAGAAAACTATCAAAAAAAAGAAAACTATCATTTTTCATTTTACATACCAGTCCCAGTTCCCACACCCTCCTCTCCTCCCATTTCCTCCAACTTCCCCCCACCCCACTCACCAGAGAGGGTAAGGCACTTTGCTTTGGGAAAGGTGCAAGGCCGAGCCTACTATATCTAGGATGAGCAAGGTATCTAGCCAAAGAGAATGGGTTCCCAAAATGCCAGTACAAGCAGGTGGGATAAATCCTGCTGCCATTGCCAGTGACCCCACAGTCTGCCCCAGCCACACAAATATCACCCACATTCAAAGGGTCTAGCTTGGTCCTATGCTGGTTTCTTTCCTGTCCTGCTGGAGTTGGTGAGCTCCCATTAGCTCAGCAAACTGTTTCAGTGGGTGTCTTGATCATGGTCTTGACCTCTTTGCTCATATTATCATTCCTCCCACTCTTCAATTGGACTTTGGGAGCTCAGCCCAGTGCTCCACTGTGGGTCTCTGCCTCTGCTTCCATCAGTTGCTGGATAAAGGTTCTATGGTGACATTTAAGATATACATCAATCTGATACAGGGCAAAGTCAGTTCAGGCACTCTCTTCTTCTATTGCTTAGGTCTTACCTGGGGTCATCCTTGTGGATTCCTGGGAATTTCTCCAGTACCAGATTTCTTGCTAGTCCCATAATGGCCCCTCAATCAAAATATCTCTGTCCTTGCTCTCATCACTGTCCTTCCTCAATCTTGTCTATAGTATTCTTTCAAGTTCTTCTCTCCCCTCCCCCATCCTCTTCACGTTCCTTCCTCCCTTCTCCTCTCACCCCCATGCTCCCATTTTGTCAGGTGATCTTGTCTATTTCACCTTTCCTTGTGGATCTATACATGTTTTTCTTAGAGTTCACCTTGTTACTTAGTTTCTCTAGGGTCATGGACTATATGCTCGATATCCTTTTCTTTACAGCTAGTATCCACTTATGAGTGAATACATACCATGTTCATCTTTCTGGGTCTGGGTTACCTCAATTAGGATGGATTTTTCTGGTTCCATCCATTTGCATGCAAATTCCAAAATGCCATTGTTTTTTCTACCACGGAATAGTACTCCATTGTATAAATGCACCACATTTTGTTTATCCATTCTTTGGTTGTGGGGAATTTAGGATGTTTCTAGGTTCTGGTATTACAAATAATGCTGCTATGAACACAGTTGAACAAGTGTCCTTGAAAATCCTTTGGGTATATGCCCAATAGTGGTATTGTTGGGTCCTGGGGTAGGTTGATTCCCAATTTTCTGAGAAACTGTCATATTGATTTCCAGAGTGGTTGTACAAGTTTCCATTCCCACCAGAAATGGGGGAATGTTCCCTTACACATTCTCTCCAGTGTAAGCTATTTTTGATCTTAGCCATTCTGACTGGTATAAGATGGTATCTCAGAGTTTGTTTTGATTTGCATTTCCCTGGTGGCTGAGGATGTTGAACATTTCCTTTAGTATTTTCCTGCCATTTGAGACTCTTCTGTTGAGAATTCTCTGTTTAGTTCAGTGCACCATTTTTAACAGAATTATTTGGAATTTTGATGTCTAATTTCTTGAGTTCTTTATATATTTCGAAGATCAATCCTGTTTCTGATGTGGGGTTGGTGAAGATCTTTTCCCACTCAGTAGGCCGCCTTTTGTCTTATTGACTGTTCCCTGTGCTTAACAGAAGCTTCTCAGTTTCAGGAGGTCCCATTTTTTTATTGTTGCTCTCAGTGTCTGTGCTACTGGGGTCATATTTAGGAAGTGGTCTCCAGTGCCCATGCATTGAAGGCTACTTCCCACTTTCTCTTCTATCACATTCAGTACGGTCAGATTGAGATTGAGGTCTTTAATACATTTGGACTTGAGTTTCACGCATGGGGATAGATAAGGAGCTATTTGCATTCTTCTACATGTTGACATCTAGTTATACCAGCACCATTTGTTGAAGATGCTTTCTTATTTCCATTGTATAATTTTAGCTTCTTTGTCAAAAATCAGGTCTTCAAATGTGTGTAGATTTATATTGGGGTCTTCAAGTCAATTCTATTGGTCAACCTGTATGTTTTTATGTCAGTACCAGGCTGTTTTCAGTACTATAGCTCTATAACAGAGCTTGATGTCAGGGATGGTGATGTCTCCATAAGTTTTGTTATTGTACAGAATTGTTTTGGCTATTCTTGACTTTTTGCTTTTCCATATGAAGTTGAATATTATTCTTTCAAGGTCTGTGAAGAATTGTGTTGGGATTTTGACAGGGATCGCATTGAATATACAGATTGCTTTTGGTAGGATTGCCAAATTTATTAGGTTGATCCTACCTATCCAAGAGCATGAGAGATCTTTCTGTTTTCTGGTAGCGTATTCAGTTTCTTTCTTCAATGACTTAAAGTTCTTGTCAAACAAGTCTCCCACTTATTTGGTTAGTGTTACTGTTATAACCTGCTATTGACTTGTCCTTTCCCTTTAAAAAACAAGCCCTGCCCTCTCCCAACCCCTCCCCTTCCACCAAAGGAAGCTGAGATCCAACCTCCTCCAGCTGGAACTCTCTCTCTCTTTCCATCTTTCTTCTGAAAAGGTACTACTATCTTTCCCTCTCTCTTTATCTCTCTCCCTTCCCCCCTCTCTGCCTCTTCTTCCCCCTTTCTTTTTCACCTCCATAAACCACTAAATAAATTCTATACCCAAACTCACTCTGCATGAAGTACCTTCCATCTCTGTCTCTCACCCACAGTGGCTCCTCCTGGGACCAGCTGCCCTGCAGACACAGGTCTCTCACCCACCTGGGACCCACATAGGACTTGGGTGGTGGGACCCAGATGCCTCCTTGTGGCCTGTTGCTGCCGCTCAAGGAAATGCGCTGTTTTACCTAAACTACCACAGTTGTCCCTTGATATTTTATGTTATTTGTGGCTTGTGAAGGGTGATTTTTCTCTTTCTCAGTTTCTTTAAAATTTGTATAGTGGAGGGCTACTGATTTTTTTTTTTTGGAATTGACCTTTTATCCTGCCACATTACCAAAGGTATTTATCAGCTGTAGGGGTTCCCTGATAGAGTTTTTGGGGTCACTTATGTATATTATCATATCATCTGCAAATAGCAAAAGTTTGACATCTTACTTTCCAATTTGTATCACTTGATTTCCTTTTGTTGTCGTATTGCTCTAGTCAGAACTTCAAGCACTATGTTGAATAGATATGGAGAGTGGACAGCCTTGTCTTGTTCCTGATTTTAGTAGAATCGCTTTGGGATTCTCTCTATTTAATTTGATGGTGGTTGTCGTCTTTGTGTATATTGCTATATATATATATATATATATATATATATATATATATATGGTCCTTGTATCTCTTATCTCTACAAGACCTTTATGATGAAGGGTGTGTTGGATTTTCTTGAATGCTTTTTCAAGCATTCTAATGAGATGATCATGTGGGATTTTTTTTAGTTTCAGTTTATTTATATGATAGATTACATTGATAGATTTTTGTATATTGAACCATCGCTGCTTCTCTGAGATGAAGCCAACTTGATCAGGGTGGATGATTTTTTTTTTGTTTTTGTTTTTCAAGACAGGTTTCCTCTGTAGCTTTGGAGCCTGTCCTGGAACTAGCTCTTGTAGACCAGGCTTGGCCTCGAACTCACAGAGATCCGCCTGCCTCTGCCTCCCGAGTGCTGGGAATAAAGGCGTGCGCCACCATCGCCAGGTGGTGGATGATTTTTTTTTGATGTGTTCTTGGATTTGGTTTGCCAGTATTTTATTTACTATTTTTGTATCTATGTTCATGAGTGAGACTGATCTGTAATTCTCTTTCTTGGTTTAGTCTTTGTGTAGTTTCAGTACCAGGGTAATTGTAGCCTTGTAAAAAGAGTTTGGCAATGGTCCTTCTGTTTTTATTATGTGGAACACTTTGAGGAGTATAGGTATTAGCTCTTCTTTGAAGTTCTGGTGGAATTCTGCACTGAAACCATCGGCCTTGGCCTTTTTTGGATTGGGAGGCTTTTGATGACTGCTTCTATTTCCTTGCAGGTTATAGGTCAATTTAAATTGTTCACTTGGTCTTGATTTAAATTTGGTACATGCTACTTATCCAGAAAATTGTCCACTTCTTTTATATTTTCCAATTTTGTGGAGCACAGGCTTTTGTAGTATGACCTAATGATTCATTGGATTTCCTTAGTGTCTGCTGTTATATCCCCCTTTCATTTCTAATTTTGCTACTTTGGATATTATCTCTCAGCCTTTTGATTAGTTTGGATAAGGGTTTGTCTATCTTGTTGATTTTCTCCAAGAACTAGCAATTTGTGTCACTGATTCTTTATATTGTTTTCTTTGTTTCTATTTTATTGATTTCAGCACTCAATTTGATTGTTTCCTGTCATCTACTCCTTCTGGGTGAGTCTGCTTCTTTTTTGTTCTAGAGTTTTAAGGCATCTTGGTAAGTCACTAGTGTGAGATTTCTCCACTTTCTTTATGTAGTCACTTAGTGTTATGAACTTTCCTTTAGCAATGCTTTCATAGTGTCCCACAGGTTTTAGCATACTGGGCCTTCATTTTTATTAAATTCTAGGAAGTGTTTAATTTCTTTTTTTATTTCTTCCTGGACCCATGGGTGGTTCAACTATTCAATTTCCATGAGTTTGTAGGTTTTCTGCAATTAGAGTTGTTAAATTCTAGCTTTAATCCATGGTGATCCGATAAGATACAGGGGGTTACTCCACTTATTTTGTATCTTTTGAGGTTTGCTTTGTTATTGAGTATGTGGTCAGTTTTAGAGAAGGTTCTATTTGGGTGAAATGTTCTGTAGATGTCTGTTAAGTCCATTGGGGTCAAGGCATCTGCTAGCTCTCTTATTTCTCTGTTAAGTTCCTGTCTAGTTGACCTGTCCATAGGTAAGAGTAGGGTGGTGAAGTCTCTTTCTATTAGTGTGTGGGGTTTGATGTGTGTGATTTAAGCTTTAGTAATACTTCTTTTACATATGGGTGCTCTTGTATTGGTGGCATGGATGTTCAGGATTGAGACTTCATCTTCATGGATTGTTCCTCTGATGAGTATAAAGTGTCCTCCATCTTTTCGAATAGATCTTAGTTTGAAGTCTATTTTGTTAGATATTAGGATAGCTAATTTCTTAGGTCACATGTTTCTTAGGTCCATTTGATTGGAAAATCTTTCCCAACCCTTTACCCTGAGGTAATGTCTGTCTTTGAAGTTGAGGTATATTTGTTGTATACAGCAGAAGGATGGATCCTGCTTTTGTATCCATTCTCTTAGCCTGTATCTTTTTATGAGTGAATTGAGTTCATTGATATTAAGAGCTATTAATGATCAGTGATTGTTAATTCCTGTTATTTTTTGGTGATAGGGTTTGTGTGTTTCCCTCTTTAGGGTTTGCTAGTGTGAGGTTATCTGTTGCCTTTGTTTTTGTGGGTGGATTTATTTTCCTTGGGTTGGAGTTTTCCTTCTAGTACTTTCTGTAGGACTGGATTTGTGGATAGGTGTTACTTAAATCTAGTTTTGTCATATAATATCTTGTTTTCTCTCTCCAAGGTGATTGAAAACTTTGCTGGGTATAGTAGCCTGGGTTTGCATCCATGATCTTTTAGTGTCTGCAGCACATCTGTCCAGAACCTTCTGTCGTTCATGGTATCCATTGAGAAGTTGGGTATAATTCTGATACGTCTGTTCTTATATGTTTTTTGACTTTTTTCCTTAGCAGGTCTTAATATTCTTTTTTCTATATGTTTTGTGTTTTAATTATTATATGGCAAGGAGACTTTTTTGGTCCAGCATATTTGGCATTCTGTAAGTGTCTTCGACCTTCATAGGGATATCCATCTTTAGTTTGGGAATGTTTTCTTCTATGATTTTGTTGAATATATTTTCTGTGCTTTTGAGCTAGAATTCCTCTTCTTCTTCTATGCCTATTGTTCTAAGGTTTGGTCTTTTCATGATGTCCCAGATTTCCTGAATGTTTTGTGTCTTGAATTTGTTGGATTTAATGTTTTCTTTGACCGATGAATCTATTTCCATTATAGTATTTTCAACACCTTAGATTCTGTCTTCCATCTTTTGTATTCTCTTGGTTAGGCTTGCCTCTACAATTCCTATTTTTCCAGATTTTCCTATCTAGAATTCCCTTAGCTTGTGGGTTGTTTTTTTATTTTTTGCCTCTATTTCAGTCTTCAAGTCTTGAACTTTTGGCTTCACCTGTTTGATTTTTTTTCTTGGTTTTCTTTGAGAAACTTGTTGATTTCTTTCAATTTTTTATTTGTCTTTTCCTCCATTTCTTTAAGGGAATTTTTCATTTCCTCTTTACAGGTCTCCATCATCCTCATAAAGTTACATTTAAAATAGTTTTCTTCTGCTTCTCCTGGGCTAGGATGATCAAGTCTTTCTGTTGTATGCCCACTGGGTGCTGGTGTTACTATGTTGCTTTTTAGATTGTTGAATGAATTCTTGCATTGTCACCAACCCATCTCTTCCTCCAATTGGTGCTGGCAATGTCTTTGCCTCTTGATCCAATCCTTGCAGTGGCTGTCTGTGTCTTTGGAAACTGTTCTTGTTCTACTCTGCACTGCTTCTGTCTATGTCTCAGGGAGCCACTGAGATCTCTCTTCGCCCACTCTTGGCCTGCTCTCTTGGTCTGCCTTCTTGGTTTTCTCTCTTGGTTCACTCCACAGTCACAGCCTATGCTTCAGAGTTCCTGTCTTGGTTCTCTCTGCGTAGCCACAGCCTGTACTTCAGAGTTCCTCTCTTGGTCCTCTCTGCATAGCCACAGCCTGTACTTCAGGGTTCCTCTCTTTGTCCTCTCTCTTAGTTCTTTCTGTGTAGTTGCAGCTTGTGTTTAAGAGTTCCTCTGAAGTTATGGGGAATAGGAGGGTTTGGAGGCACAGTGGAACTTGTAGTTTGCAAGGTCTAATAAATGGGGTGGGGGTTTTGAAGCAGCCTACTTGTAGGAAACTTGCCTGTTGGATGGCTAGGGAAGCTAAGGCAGGTGGGGGAGGGGTGCGGGGTTTTTGTCCTAGTATGGAGGATCTAGAGAGTGGAATGTCCCACAAAGTGGATTTCATTCACCTCTTGGTCCTCTCTGTGAAACTACAGCCTGTGTTTCAGAGTTTCTCTGAGGCTGCGGAGGATAGGAGCATTTGGGGGCAGAGTGGGACTTGTAGCTTGCAGGATCCAATGGATGGGGTGGGGGTGTTGGAGCATCCTACCTGCAGGAAGTTTGCCTGCTGGATGGCTAGAGAAACTGAACTTCTTTGTGGTGTCTATCTTGTTAGCATGGCAGCATTTTGGACTAAGAAATCTCATAATAAATCTTGAATTAGAGATGATATGTTTATGGTTGTTGGCTAGGGCTATAGATCAATGTGTAGAGTACTGGCCTTCCATGCACATAGTCTGGGGTTCCATTGCCTGCACTGCACAAATCGAGTTTGGTGACAGAGGCCTGTAATCCCAGCATTCCACTACATTATAAACTATAAGGGACCTCTGAATGCCAGCCTCCTTGTCCACTTCAGGGTTCAGAAGAAGACTTACAACAAGCACGAAACTTAGTTCTGAGGGCAAAATAAACTCTCCACTATGTACTTTTCTGCATCAGTTTCTTTATTCTTCTTTCTTTTCTCCAAGATTCCAGCTTATATACACATGCAAAACAAAGGCAATTCTCTGAGCTCAGATGTTCCTTTATCCTTGAAGGTCCCAAATGTGATCCATATGAAAGACTCCTTTCCTGACTGAATGTTCTGGCAAATGAAAAATACTTTCAGAGAGGTGGTTTCTAATGTCTCTCAGGGAACAGAACAGAGATATGGCTGTGGGAATCAAGGCTTCGGGCTATGTGACCACATTCTCTCGCTGGAGGTCTCATTGGGTGGAAGAAACCATTCAGTAAGCAAAAGAAGAAAATGGACTTTTCAATGTCCACAGTCCTTGTGGGACAAATAGTTCTAGTTATGAATCAAGTCCCAGTATATATTCTATATATCAGAAGTATATTGTTAAATGAAATGTTATATACCCCATCACCCACAGATATATGTGCCCATAAGATTGAGATGCAATCATGAGGTTACATGTACACATCACGTGAGATTACACACTACAATGCAGGTATTAGGGAGATCCCAAGCTGCTTCAGCAAAGGTAAGCAACAGCTTTCAGAGTCGATGGCCCTACAGATTTTGTATGGACAGAATTAATCCTTTATCAGATAACCATGCCTCAGGCTGGTTGATAGCTGAACAGTAGTTACCATCTGTTTCCTATGGGCTGCAACAATAAGCTTAAGGCTAGCCTCTGGGATACCTGAGACCTGTCTCAAATGAGCAAACAAGGAATATAGTGGGATTTTATTATCAAATCCAGAGTCAAGTTCTTATTTGTTATGATGTGGGGAACACAGCCTTTATGATGACTGCTTTTTGGTGTCCTTTGTCTGGATGTAAATTGAGACTTTTTCATTGTTTCTTCAGTCAATAATGCTGCTATTTAAATTTTCAAACTACTTCACAGGCATCATCCTACTAACTCCAATCTGTATGTATCCTAACTTCTCCATTGCATGAAGACACACCATCCACTTTCGTATTATGTACTATCATACTTTTTCAGTAACATTTACATATTAAAGAGTTTTCCCTCCAATCTTGAAATTTTGCCAGAAAAATTTAATCATTAAAAGACTCTTGTTTTATCTTATTTTTGAGACCACATGAGGTGTGTGGTTTTTGACCTGGCAAAGTAGCTTATTTAATAAATTGCTTGCTTATCATGCATAGACACATGGGTTTGATCTCTTAACACCTCATACACATGTACTCACCACATAAGAGTGCTCATACTCATACACATGCTAACACACACACAAACACCACACACACATATGGGGGGAAGGAGAAAAAGAGAGAAAGAAGGAGGGAAGGAGAGAGAGGGAAAGGGAGAAAGAGACGTGTATAGTTGTACCTATCTATCAAACTGTGGGCATTGTTGTTGAGATAGTAATCACTCTAGGTATTTATGTAATCTAGGGATACAATTCTGCTTCTCAGATGCTCCTTGGTTTCTAAAAAATGTCCATCTTACCAAAGAAGAACAGAGGGCAGGGGCCTTTTGACATGAAGCCATACGTGTATTTAGTGTTATCCTAAGCCACTCTCCACTCATGTAGTGAACATTAGCACCTAATACAATTTGAGCATTATTCAAAAGGCAGAAGTACAACCAAGACACTAATTTTGTCTCCATTTTAGTATTTCTCATCCCAGTGAGAAAAATATAACAAAATTGTAATTCAAATTATGTGTAAGACGACAACTGAAACACTTTGCACTGACAGCAGAAACAAGCTGAAACTAGTAATGAACCTAAAGAAAATGCAGAAGTTAAGTAGGATTTTGATGAACTTGTGTGTTTCCTCTTTTATGTACAATGTGGTATTTTTGACATAGAACTCTAAAAATGGATCAAAAATGGATCATAACAGAGAGCTGAAAAAGAGACAGGTGGATCTCTGAGTTTGAAGCCAGACAGCCTGGTCTGCAAAGAAAGTTCCAGGACAACCAGGACTATATAGAAAAACCCTGTGTAGAAAAACAAACAAAATAAATATATAAATATTTTAAGAACATTTTGATATACTGAAATTGCAAGCTAAGAAGATTAGTTTTTACCAAATGGATTTTATAGCTTCAGTAATAACACGGCTGTATTTATCTTTATTATTTTTATTGGAGTAAACATGCAACTAATATATTTGGATTAAATACCCATACTTCATTTGTTTTGGAAAGGATTAACAACAAAGCTAGATTTATGAGCCTTGGGGGAGGGCATGCTTTGCTAAAATACATCAGATTTTATAGATGTTCATTTTACAAACATCCATGCTCATAGACCTGCCGTGACACCTAGGCAAAATGAAGACAACCAGCCCCAGATCTGTAAGGCTGGCCAACCAGAATGGTAACTAATATTTAAGACAGTAGTAGAGCAGTGCCCTGTCTAGAGTTAGTCTAGTAAACTAATTAGACTGTTGCAGCAAGCACTCATCTGGTGTTCTGTGAGAGACGGGGTTAGTCCTTTCCTAATCACTTCTGGATGACCAGGCTGGGGAGGGAGCTCAGTTAATGTTAAGAGCAGTCACTTCAGGAAGTGATGTGTTGGTATCAAAGCTAGCTTTCTGTATTTATTGTGACAGGTCAAGTTGGAAGGCTAAGTACTCTTATCTCTTTCTCCCTTAGATATCATCTGTATTTAGATTTATTGTTAATTAAAAAACAGTTATACATTCAGAAATAGTATCACAACTAGTTATTAAAAGTGTAATCACTAGACCAACACAACCTAGAAGGTCCCCGTTAACTATCCCAAATGTAACACCTCTCCCATCCTGGATGGAATCATTTTCTTAACTTAAAAACAGTTAAGTTCTTTCTTTCTCTGTATTTAATAATGCAATTTTATTTTTAAGTATTATAGTTTGCTCAAGGACAGCCTGGAAACAAGAGCATCCAAGGGATGCTCTGAAACCGTGGAGCTTGTAAAGGGAGTCTGTGAGGAAAACTACTGAGGATTGTGGAAGAAAACTAAGGCTATTCAGAAGCCAACTTATTAAGATTGATTTCTTCCTTAAAGTACTTCTGGAACCTCCCCCCTATTTTTCCAAGCTAAATTAAACAGTAGCAAGAGAAGAAAAATGTACGTTTAGTACCAAAAGCTCAAAGTTAAAACCAATATACAATAATATTGAAGTTTTGTAGTAATCTATCACAACTTCATTTTTTAAAGGAACTCTCCTTTGTCTCATACCACTGAGGCTGAATGAAGACTAACATGTAACTCACAATCAGCTCATCCTTTCTTAGTTTAATGCATATTCAAATCATTCAGGTACTGATATAATGCAGATTTTAATTACGGGCTGAGCCCAAGATGCTGCGTTTCTAACCAGTTCCAGGTAATTCCTTGCGACTTAACCCTGCATCAGTGAATGGCAAGTTATGTGGCCTTGTGCAAGCCCGCACTAATATATTTACATGTATACAACCCTGCTGCTTGTGTGCTTTCCCCTCTGCCTCTGTATTTCTCTACTGGAGTCTCTTCCTCCCTCACTGTGTTCTTTACTCATTTCTTCTTCCACACATCTGTAATTTTGATCCTGGAATTCAGTAATGCTGTCGATTTCCTAACCTTGCTCTCCTCTAGCACTCAGCTCCACAGAGCTCAGCTTTGCATTCCGAAGGCTTCTTTAAGTGAAGTCACACGAGGGGAGTGATTTCTGAAACCCAGTTAGTTTCCACGAGTGTTGCTGCACTGACAGTCATAGGGAAACAGTTTGGTGCAGGGAGATTCTCCTTAAGTCATACCAAGTGACATCAGTGTGTAAGACAGATCTGTGCACTGAAGAGAGGGCAGTCACATGATCTTTGAAAATCTCAGCACTGTCCCCAGGAGAGGGAGGATTTGAGATTTTTCTCAAAATGTTCTTCCTTTAATCACTTTCTGGAGTGAGTCTTAAAAATTCCAGTTATTCATAAGAGGCAGTGAGGATTATGGAGTTCATATTTTATAGACTCAAAACTGGGACAGTATCAAAAGATAGAACATCTGAAAAATGGCAATCCCAGAAGATTTTGTGACACTGTTTTTAATGTGAAAACTGAATAAATGTTAGGCACCATCTTTGGTTTTATTTATGAATTCTTTTACAAGTAATAAAATCATTATAAAATATTGGTTTTATTGTCATCCAGTAAGAATAATAAATTCTGGTTGAAATGATGGCCATGGGAATGGAACTCCTCCAACCTCTATACGGAGCATTGTACAAATCTATGTACTACTTTAATTTAAGGTATGTACTATTGTTTCTACTAAAACCTAGCTGACAGGAAAACAAACACATTCAGCCCTGGAAGTCAGTGGTCCCAAAACTGTAGAGCTGATTTAGTTCAAGGTGCTTTGACTCCAGAGCCTGTCATTTTAACCACTGTAGTGCTTTGGGATTCAATAAGGCCTAGAGGTTTTCAGCATAGTGAGGACATATGAGAGCAGGCCTACGTCTGGTGTATCTTGTTATTTTCACTCTACCTTAGGCCTTGTGCTTTTGCTACTGCTTGATGTATTTTATGCAGATAAATAAGAACTCTACAGAATGTATCAAACAGTTTTGAATGGAAAAATTTGAATTTCATTACTTAAAGTTTCATTAGAGACATAAAATTTCACATAGGAAATAAACAGCCAAGATTTCCAACCAAATTATTCTGTTCCTCTTCGTCGTTAAAACCTTAAATTTTGAGCTGGGGGTGTAGCTCAACTAATAGACTCCTAGGTTTGATTGCCAGCACCTCCCTAAGCCAGGATGTAGTGATCCATGGCTGTAATTCCAGAACTCACGAAGTAGAGAAAGGGAAATTGGAAGGTCAAGGTCAACTTGGGCTATGTAGAGAGTTGGAGACCAGCTAAGAGTCATGAGATCCTGTCTCTGAAAGCAATAGAATACATTTCACATCTCTCTAACTTCCTGGTAAGACTGAGTTTCAAGCTAACTAGGTCCATGATTCACTGTAATTATTCCTTAAAAGCATATAGCATATTATAATAAAATATTTGCTCCTGGCCTTATTCTGTCTTATTAATCCAGAAAAAAAAAGTAAGAGGGTATGAAAGAATTGACACTTTCTTTCTACATCATTCTAAAAATAACCAGAGATATCATAATGGAGAAAAAAGCAACAAAGAAAGTGTCCTGTCTTGAATCCTGTCTTAGACACGTCAAGCCTGGTGTGTCTCCAAAAGAACAATGCTCAGCCCTGACACAGTGTTCTCACAAGGATTAAATTTGTCATCATTCTGTCATTCACCCGACCACTCTTTGGTGGTCTGGTGATGTTCCTCTCATGCTTCCTCCCCTTCTCTCCCTCCGGCCCCCACCCACTTTGGGTGTGTTAGTGTGTGTGTTCGAGTGTGTCCACACTGCATGTTTCTGACTGTATACACATGAAATAAGTAAAACAGGTGTAATGGGAACCAAGTTTCTCACTGTCAGAGAAGAGTCTGGAACTCTGAGAAGGTGGAGTTCAGAGTGAATAGAGGGGTGTTAAATTGGGATCAATCAGTTTTGATGAACTCATAGGTTTTAATGCGTGCGCGCGCATACACACACACACACACACACACACACACACACACACCATGGGATAAAGAGAGAGGGACATGACTTTCTGTATCCATATGGGTGGATGAACAGAAGTACTTATATACATTTTTTTCGACATCCCCCAGTTATGTTCTGAAAGAAGCTTAAAGCCACACAGCCCTAGTATTAACAATTGTATTGAGCACCCAGATCTGTTGGGAAACCAATGTTTTTCTTCAGTAAGAGAAACTGGGTGACCTGTGATATGACAAAACACCTGAAGTGCTTGCTCTCCAAGCATGAAGACCTGAATTTACATCCCCAGATTCAGTGCAAATAAAAGCCTCGTGCAGCAGTGTGCACCTGTAGTCCCATGCTGTGAAGGGTCACAGGTGCTTGATAGCCAGCTAGTCTAGCCAACTGTGATTTGAGAGATCCTCTCTCAGAAAACAAGTGGCAGAAGATTAACAGAGACGCCTGACACTGACCTCTGGTTTCTCACACACACACACAAAAAAAACATGCATGTGTTCACATCCCCACACACACACTCAAACTTCTTAGGAAAACAAAAGTTTGATTTCAGGCAATGGCAAGAAAAGTACAAGGCAAACCAGAAGATCTTGGTTATCATAAAGCAAGTGAATTTTTTGAATTATGGATTTAGTTAAGAAGGAATAGTGGCTAGTTTGAGGGACAATTTGACCCTCAATTCCCATGTCAGTAATGGATTATAACCTGTTGATTGAACTGAAGGTTAATGTCAACAGTGAAATGCATAAATAAAAGATATGGGATAAGCTCCCTTCAATAAAATGGTTCTTGATCTCCCTAAAGCTGCAGCCCTTTAATGCAGTTTCTCATGTTGTGGTGACCCCCCCAATCATAAAATTATTTTATTAATACTTCATAACTATACTTGTGCTACTGTTATGAATCATAATGTAAATATCTGATATGTGGGATATCTGATTGGGGATGTGACCCATATATTGGGAAACACTACTCTAATATAATAATACTAACCCATAAATATAAAAGGGTTTATATAAAGTTAGACATCAAGCATCATTTCATAAAAATAATGCAGTAGTAGGCAAAGTTTTGATGTGGAACAAAATATTTGCGTAATTTGACATAATCTCTGTAAATTCATAGTAAAAAGTTTGGTACTAACCAGTTTAGCCTAGTGATGAAAATTAGCATAAGTAAGAACAGTACACATCAACACTGTGTTCTTTTTTAATTTTTAAAAATATTCACACACACACACACACACACACACACACACACACTCGAGGACAGCCTGTAAGAGTCAGTTCTCTCCGTGCAGCATCTGGGTCCTAGGGACTGAACTCAGGTTGTCAGACTTACTGGACAGTGTCTTTATGCACTGAGCCGTCTTGCCAACACCAACACTGTGTTTTTGATATTCCAAGAAGATAAGAACCAAATGTCATGGTATTCTTGCCAAAATACCAGAATCTAAAATGGGGGAAACATGAGCAAACTCAAATTACTGCTCTTAAATGTTTTGAAATTAGTGAATGGACTGAGGAACTGTTTCAAACTGAGGAAGTGTTAAAGTCAGTGGAACGTATCCCCTGCTCTCAGATGTGCCTGGACGCAGAATGCACCATACTCTGCTTTAAAGTACGTTACTGGGACCTTGTACAACTTTGGATGGGATTTGTAAA
Organism: Microtus oregoni; assembly: GCF_018167655.1. NCBI lineage: Eukaryota > Metazoa > Chordata > Mammalia > Rodentia > Cricetidae > Microtus > Microtus oregoni. The sequence goes on along the minus strand of NW_024543075.1, from coordinate 37,914,233 downwards.
TTACATAGTTTCAGTGTTAATTGTATCAATTTTGAGTTCCTTTTCTTAGGAAATAAGAGTAATGGATTCTCATGCCTGTAACAACTTCTCTATTGTTTTGAGAAAAAAAATTGTAAACTGAGTGTATGCATCCAGGTTGGTATGTAGACAGAAAAAAGAAGGAGCAGAAGAGAACAATAACCATCAAGCCAGCCAGTGGGGAAGTGGCTGGAGGCATAGTAGAGTTCTTTTAACTGTTTTATGCATCTTTTCTGTGATTTCAAAACTATTGTATAAAAAAAATTTAGATCACTATTTCTCAGGCATTATTTTTTACTTTTGTTTTATTTTCTAATGTTCCCCGCAGCATATGGAAATAAGTTTCTAAAACAGGCATTGTAATTAAATGAAGGAGCAGTCATGAAGTATGATGGTTAAGCTTTGGGGCTTTTGAGTCAAAACTGGCTTAGGTCAAAATGCCATACCATGTGTAGAGCCGGCAGATGGTCTAACTCTCTCTGTCTGTTTCTTATAGAAGATGGAAATGATGCAAATGCTCACTCTGTGCCTGGATGAGGTTAAGTCACTCAGCACATTCAAAGCAGTTAGTGTGTGCCTTGGAAATAACTAAACTAAGGTACAGTCCAAACCTTTCCAAGGACTGAGAGAGATTCCCTCTGAATAAGTGCTGATTTGTGTAACATTTTCTTTACTGCCTTTGGAGCTACCAGTTGGTTGAGAATTCTAGAAAACCCTTTATATCCATGCAGATCCCCAAGCCTTGAAAATGTGAGATGTTTGGCAAGGCAGGCTAAGGAATCGCTCTGCGTGGATTATAAAATAAATGTGCTCCTTGCTAACAGAACTTAAACCCCACTGACTTCACTGCCCAGAAACACCAGGCAGCGAGGCAGATGCCAGTGGGGGAGGGGCAGATATTCCTTCTTGAGAGTCAGAATAATAGAACAAAGCCTGGCTACTGCAGGCAGTAGTTGTCAATGTTTCTATGAGCTATTTGGAAACTTACTTTAGGAAGTAAGTTTTATCAGGTCAGCCAGTGAAGCAGAGAAAGCTCAACTTGCCTGTGATGTTTCTGGAATACAAAAAATGTATCTGCACCCAAGCATATGAGAAGTATAGGAAGGACATGTTAAAAAAAAAACAAAAAAAAAACTAAAAAAACTTGCATGAGAAGAAAGCAATTAAAATCTCATGCTCCTGACTCTTACTCCAAAAATAGAGTCCTGCCCATGTGATGTGAAGGACACTGTGCATCAGGACCACCAGTTTCAGAACCAGGAATGGTCTGTGACTCTTGCTTTTGTCATTTGATATCCAGCTGTGTGATCTTAGATAAGCTGCCTTGGATACAAGTACAAAAGGGATGATGTTGTTTGCCTCAGGGTGTTCTGTGGATATCAAATGAGGCAGTATTAAAATGATCATCACGTGCTTAGCACCTATTCATTATTTTTGTTTTAATAAGAAATTTCCATTCATCTTTGATTGGTAGTATTTTAGTATTTTTTGGTTTTCTGCTTGGCATAATTGTAAACATACATGCAATTGTTAGAAATAATAGAGAAATTGCCCATTTAAAGCACTGCTCAGTAGTTAGTTTAGAGTATCCTGCCTTTAGCTTCTGAATGCATTCATTTATTCTTTTTTACATTGATGTTTTAGAGAATGAACTCAATAGCAAGCACATAGGAGTTCCTAGGTTGATTCTAGCTTTAAAAATCAAAGCAATGACAAGGGATTTTACATAGTTGAAATCACACACATAGCATGCAGGCTTTGAGGACCGGCTTTTAAGTTTTTTCTTTTCTTTTTGTTGGACACAATTCGTTGGAGGTTAATTTAGGTTTTGTTGTATAGTTCAATAGTTTCTTATATTTCATTGCGAAATAGCATTTTATAATATGACTATACTACAGTTATGCCCAGTCAGTGAGGACCCCAGACGACCTCTAGGGAGACCAACTCACCGAAATGCAAACACAAGGTTTATTGTGTGCACAGTAGAAGCTGGCAGGGACCTTGTCAAAGCAACTGACATAGCAGTAGCAAGAGAGGGCATTGCTATAGGCAAAACCCAGAAGAGCTACATTAGCAGGGTGTGTGCTAGCAGGTGATCATTTCTACAGCAGTAGGAATGTTAGGAATTTCCTTTGGATGGTCTGTTCCTGGGTGGTGCCTGGGTAGTCTCAGTCTGTGGTCTTTATAGGAACCAGGTATTGGCTCAGGGTAAACTGCTGAGACTCAGGCCTCTAGGCTGGGTCCTACAACCTATTGTTTCTTCCTGTGCTCTGGGTTTTTGTTTTGTTGTTGTCAAATGCACCTAAGTTAGAGTCACCTAAAAGTAGGGAACATATTTGAGAAAACACTGCCATCAGCTTGGCCAATAGGCAAGTCTGTGGAGCCATTTTCTTGACTAACAGTTGATGTGGGAGGGCCCAGCCCCATGGATAGGTGGCCTTGGGTTGTATAGAAAATCTGGCTGAGCAAGACGTACAGAACAAGTCAGTGAGCAGTATTATTCCATGGCCTTTGCTTTAGTTCCTGTCTCCAGGTTCTCACCTTGACTTCCTGCCCTGCTTCACACCATAATGGACCTTATAAAATAAGCCCTTTTCTCCCCCAGTTGTTCTGGTTAGAGTGTTTATCAAGGTAATTGAAAGAAAAATAAAATAGTTCAATTTTTTATTATGTTTCTTTGTATAAGTACTTATACACGTACACATGCGTGTGCATGCATATGTCATAGTGTCGGAGTAGCAGAGATCCTTTCATCACGTGGGCCACCAATGATTGAACTCAATGCATCAGGCTTGGCTGCAAGAACGTTTGTTCCCTGAACCATCTCAACAACCCTTATCCATTAATTCATCTATGAACGCAATTTTTCATTTTTGTGGTAATTGCTTAAAAGTAGAATTCCTGGGTAACATGGTAGTTACTGGTCTGGTCATTGCAGAGACCATAGTGACCTTGAATTCTCAGTCTTCCTCCAGGTACTTGGACACCTGACTGACTTAGATATGTTAGATGTTAGTACTTTGTCATAGATCACTTCTAACCCTTCTTCCTATTCTGTAGCACAGAAAACATCTCAGTTCTCATCAAGTCCAATTCTTTAGATCTTCCTCTCAGTCATGCTAAAAATCTAAGACATCTTTCCTTAGCTATGATTCCCTGAAACGTTCTACGGAGATTATTCTGCCAGTTTGAATAAAGTACTCTCTATTATATCCCTTTCCTGCTCTCTATATTGTAATTGTCTTAAACATCTCCTCTGAACATGCTTACAGCCATATTTCAGGCATTAGTATGCTTTTTGCTTCAACTGTCAAACATATGCAGAAGATGTGTGAAGGGAAAGAAAACCTGGTGACTGATACTTTTGCTTACCTGGCTTCATCCTTATCACTCAAGATTCTTTGGTATCATTTTATTTTTGTCTACAGAACTTTTAGCTTTAGTTTTAGGTAAGTCTGTAGGCAACATTGTCTGTTATTCTGTATCTGGGAATGTCCATTTTTCCTGCCTCCCATAAAGAACCTTGACAGGGAACAGAACTCTGGGCTGAACTTTTGGGTACTTGGAAAGTATTTAGCAAACTATTTTGACCTTGTGATCTCTAAGTGAAAAGCTACTTGAATTAGTTCTGCCTACAGTAAAGCATTATTTCCCTCTGGCTGGTTCCAGTATCTTCATTATTCCAAAGTTTAAGTTGGGGTAGATTTCTTTGAACTTATCATTTTTTTTTAATTTATTTATTTATTAAGGATTTCTGCCTCGTCCCCGCAACCGCTTCCCATTTCCCTCCCCCTCCCCCGATCAAGTCCCCCTGCCTCATCTGCTCGAAGAGCAATCAGGGTTCCCTGACCTGTGGAAGCCCAAGGACTGCCCACCTCTATCCAGGTCTCGTAAGGTGAGCATCCAAACTGCCTAGGCTCCCACAAAGCCAGTACGTGCAGTAGGATCAAAAACCCACTGCGATTGTTCTTGAATTCTCAGTATTTCTCATTGTCCGCTATGTTCAGCTAGTCCGGATTTATCCCATGCTTTTTCAGACCTAGGCCAGCTGGCCTTGTTGAGTTCCCAATAGAACATCCCCATTGTCTTAGTGTGTGGGTGCACCCCTCGTGGTCCTGAGTTCCTTGCTCGTGCTCCGTCTCCTTCTGCTCCTGATTTGGACCTTTAGATTTCTGTCCGGTGCTCCCATGTGGGTCTCTGTCTCTGTCTCCTTTCATCGCCTGATGAAGGTTAATATTCATGAGGATGCCTATGTGTTTGTCTTTGGATTCACCTTCTTATTTAGCGTCTCTAGGAACATGAATTATAAGCTCAATGTCCTTTATTTATGGCTAGAAACCAAATATGAGTGAGTACATCCCATGTTCCTCTTTTTGGGTCTGGCTTACCTCACTCAGGATAGTGTTTTCTATTTCCATCCATTTGTATGCAAAATTCAAGAAGTTCTTGTTTTTTACTGCTGAGTAATACTCTAATATGTATATATTCCATACTTTCTTCATCCATTCTTCCGTTGAAGGGCATCTAGGTTGTTTCCAGGTTCTGGCTATTACAAACAATGCTGCCATGAACAAGGTTGAGCATATACTTTTGTTGTATGATAGGGCCTCTCTTGGGTATATTCCCAAGAGTGGTATTGCTGGGTCCAGGGGTAGGTTGATCCCGAATTTCTTGAGAAACCGAAACACTGCTTTCCAGAGAGGTTGCACAAGTTTGCATTCCCACCAGCAATGGGTGAGTGTACCCCTTTCTCCACAACCTCTCCAGCAAAGGCTATCATTGGTGTTTTTGATTTTAGCCATTCTGACAGGTGTAAGGTGGTATCTTAAAGTTGTCTTGATTTGCATTTCCCTGATTGCTAAGGAAGTTGAGCATGACCTTAAGTGTCTTTTGGCCATTTGAACTTCTTCTGTTGAGAATTTTCTGTTCAGCTCAGTGCCCCATTTTATAATTGGGTTGATTAGCCTTTTGCGGTCTAGTTTCTTGAGTTCTTTATATATTTTGGAGATCAGACCTTTGTCAGTTGCGGGGTTGGTGAAGATCTTCTCCCAGTCAGTGGGTTGCCTTTCAATCCCCATCAAAATCCCATCAAAATTCTTCACAGATCTGGAGAAGACAATAATCAACTTTATATGGAAAAACAAAAAACCCAGGATAGCCAAAACAATCTTATACAATAAAGGATTGTCTGGAGGCATTACCATCCCTGACTTCAAACTCTATTACAGAGCTACAGTATTGAAAACAGCTTGGTACTGGCATAAAAACAGAGAAGTCAACCAATGGAATCGAATAGAAGACCCTGACTTTAACCCACAAACCTATGAACACCTGATTTTCGATAAAGGAGCTAAAAGTATACAATGGAAAAAAGAGAGCATCTTCAACAAATTGTGCTGGCAAAACTGGATGTCAATCTGTAGAAGAATGAAAATAGATCCATATCTATCACCATGCACAAAACTCAAGTCCAAATGGATTAAAGACCTCAATATCAGTCCGAACACACTGAACCTGATAGAAGAGAAAGTGGGAAGTACTCTACAGCACATAGGCACAGGAGACCACTTCCTACGTATAACCCCAGCAGCACAGACACTAAGGGCATCATTGAATAAATGGGACCTCCTGAGGCTGAGAAGCTTCTGTAAAGCAATGAACTTATCATTTTGAATACTTAACTTTCTAATTCTGATGGCTAATTTCTCTTTCCCAGTTTGAGAAGATGTCACCCATTGCTCTTGATTGCTTTTACAGATCCTCCCTGTTTCTCCTCTCTCTCTCTGCAACCACAGTGACACAAATGTTCTTTAGTTAAGGTCACATAGGTCTGTGAGATGCTATTTGTTGGTTGATTTGGTTAACTTCCCCCCATTGTCCAATTAAGTGAATCTATTTTTCTTTGAGTCCTTGCTTTCTTCCTCTGTCCTCTGAAAGAGGTAAGTATCTGGTGGGAGAAGAAGTCCAGGCTCCCCACATATGTGTCGCCATTTTAATGCAATATATACTTAAAAAAAACATTCTGGCACCTCCCTTTGGGAAGCTGGTTGACATCTAGAATGATTCTTGAGGTAGCTCTCCCTTGTCAAATTATGATGGGCCTGACTATCGGCATGATTATAGCTAAACATGCTTCTCATGATGAACTCACATCCAGTAAGCTCATGGGAGGCCAGTGACCAACCTGAAAATGCCAATTTGCTTAAATAATTTCATAAAAAAGCTAACCATTAGGTTGACTTAATTGATTTTTTTTTTGTTAGCAAATGGAAATGGAACACCTTACAAAAAATGAAGGCACTTAGTGAGCCTAATTAGGAAAAGAAGTTAATTGGAGATTTGAATGCCTGGTGTCACAGAGCCCTGGAAACTGCTAAGTGCATATCTACTATAAGCTACAGTTCTGGCTTGCTGGTCATTACCCTGAGACTAGACATCCTTTATTGTAACTTTGGAAATACGTTATTCTTAAAAACTGGAAGTATGTGCCTTTCTCTTTTTTAGATCACTTTTACTAACAATGTTTTAAAAGTTGGTTATGTTTTGACCTGAGATAACACCTAATATCTGCTGTAGTTTGGTTCAGTCTTGGTCAGGACTTATTCTTTCTCTATAGAAACCATTAAAAATAGCTTAAAATTCAGTGTATAACTCGCCCATATTCAAGAAGAGAATCTTGTTATTCTCCCTGTGAACCACCCGCTAAAATTAGAAACATTACTTAACATCACAGGTCAGGCGAGAGTTGGTCCTTTCCCCAGGAGAGCTTCTTTGTGCTGGGAGAGTCAGAGCTGACAAGAGTACAGCTTTTCTACTGCATCAGGGTTAAAAAATTAAAAAAAAAAAGAAAAGAGGTATTAGATGGTGGGAGAAATGAAGTTCATTGGGCTGGAGAGATGGCTCAGTGGTTAAGAGCATTGCCTGCTCTTCCAAAGGTCCTGAGTTCAATTCCCAGCAACCACATGGTGGCTCATAACCATCTGTAAAGAGATCTGGCGCCCTCTTCTGGCCTTCAGGCATACAGACAGAATATTGTATACATAATAAATAAATAAATATAAAAAAAAGAAATGAAGTTCATTGACATTCTAGATATGGGCACTCCCCTCTATTATAAATTTCTCTTATAATAGAACCCACTGAAATATTTTTAAATGACATGTGTTTGCTGTTGCCTTGGCAGAATACCTGATAGTATGTATTTTATAAATAAAAGGCTACTTAGTTCACAGTTTCAGGGACTGAAGAATCCCAAGATCAGGCCCCATCTGATTGGTTTCCCACTGGTGTGCCCCTTGCTGCATCAAACATGACAGAGAAACAGGGAGAATCAACCACATTCAGAGTGGGCAAGTATTGGATGGCCTCTTTCAAGTAATCTATCAGAGAGATCAGCATTAGTCCCTTGCACTGGTCCCATCTCTTAAGAGCCCTCCTCCTCAGCCTATCACACTGAAACCAAGTTTCTAGCCTCGGCACTATCATAACTCTTACACAGGCAAAGGAGGGCTTGGTAAAGTAAGAATGTGATTGCATACAACCACACATATAACCTGTCATTACACATTTATACCCCATCCAAACCATAGCAAATGACTAAAATGTGTCTTTTCAAAACAGCTTGCTGGAAATTACAGAAGATATTACAAATGGGGCACATGTGGAGTCTATAAAAACATCTGTTTATGAGGCTCTGGGAATAACCTCACTGGCACGACCTAGGCCATCAGGCATGGCTTAGCCAAATAATGCACTAAACATAATGTAGTTACTCTGATGGATCAGACAAGGACACATGGGAGGAACTTCTGAATGGAGCACAGCATCTTCCTCCCAGGGCGTCATAGCTTCAAGAGCTTGTCTTTTCTACATCAGTTTTAAGAGATAACTGCACACATCCTAGAATTAGTTTAGAAGCTCCTCTTGTGTATTTCTGTAATTTCGTGTAAGTTTGGGGACAGCTGTTATATAGCAGCAGACAACTGCAGTACCTGCTCTTAGCTAAGAACAGGGATGGATTGGGAAGAGGTTGGCGAAACCAGGTAGGCACTCTGATTGCTGATGGGAAGCTGTTTTTTTAAAAAAGAATTTTTAGAAAGTACAAATTTTAGACCAATTGGGCTAACGTTGTCATTAGAGTAGTTTTATTAATCATTCTTTCTCCCTTACTAGTTCACTTAATTTCTTTAGATACATCTTTTCCTGGTGGTAAGTGCTGGGCGATCAGACCCCATTCCTATGATTAGGAAAGCTGAGAGACAATCCTCAATTGTTTTTAAAACTGTTACTTCCCTTACCTTTTGGGTGTGAGCTTTTGTCAAGTCTGGTTTTATTAGTCTAGTATTTCCTTAAAACTGTCTGCAGTTCAGTGTGTGAGCACACGTCTACCTGTCTTTAGATAAGCATATTCAAGTACTTTTTTTTGTTGGGCTGCCGTCCTCACACTTTCCCTCTGCCTTGGTTCTCATTTTCATTTTAATCCTCTCTCTCTCTCTCTCTCTCTCTCTCTCTCTCTCTCTCTCTATATATATATATATATATATATATATATATATATACACACACACACACACACACACACACACAGATTTTTATGTACTTTACAGATTAAAGAAGGCAAAATGTGTTCAATCTGTCATCTTGATCCTTATGTCTTTAGTATAACATCTTTTTTTGTATTTCCTAACATATAACACTTAGAAAGTTAATATAGGCTATAGCCATTGTCTGATCTTTCTCAGGAGATCTCTTGGGCTACTGGCTTTCATTCACTCTAGCCTTACCAATGGGCTCACCATCCTTCTCGTGTTGTCATTCCACTCTCCACGTTTTCTTCATCCTCTAAGCAATCAGATATCTTATGGAATTCCAGTTCCCAGGAGGACTGATCCCTTCCTCTGCAGTTCACATAGTGGAACTCAACTAGGAATGATCTGGTGGCGCTGACTAATCTAGCCCTAGTCTTCCTTGTGTTCAAGTGCCCTGGAGGGAATCATCACTGTTAGCAGGGATAGGAAGAGGAAGCATGATGAAATGGTGAAATCTCTCCTGTCCCTGCCCAAAGTCTCCTTCTAGGATCACTATATCATAATAAATCTTTGACCTCAGGGAAGGAGAGCACTTGTTGCTCTTGCAGAGGACCCAGGTTTGATTCCTAGCCTCTATATGACAGCTCCCAGTCATCTAGAACTTGAATGTCAGGAGACCCGGCACCCTTTTCTACCCTCCCTGGGGTCACTAAGCCATCTCCTCAACTCTAGGAAGAGAGCTCTTTTATTCTAAAATTCAGATTTTTTTTCTGAAGTCAAAGATTTGTTATGATATTGTGATCTTGGGAGGAAAGTCAAAGGCTTTTTGTGACATATTTGTTGTAAAATGGCATGAGAGAGACCTTGGTGTGCTGGAGACAAGGTGACCCAAGGTAAGTGAGAGACAGACATGCCACAAAGAAAGCGCTCACATGGAGGGTTTCTTTATTGCAGGGAAGGGAGAGAGGGGAGAAAGAAAGGGAGTGTGAGAGAGAGAGAGAGAGAGAGAGAGAGAGAGAGAGAGAGAGAGAGAGAGAGGGAGAGAGAGAGAGAGAGAGAGAGAGAGAGAGAGAGAAGGGAGGGGGACTGGTGGGGGCTGTGGAGAGGAGGAAAAAGAGAAGACAAAGAGGAAGGAAAGAAAGCAGATAGGGTTCTGCCTTTTAAAGGGATGGAGCAGTGCATATGCAAAGACCACACAGCAGGCCAGAGTACTGCTTGCATACTGGGAATACCTGCAGGTGTGCTGCACTCTGCCACATCTCCCAGAGGCTGGGCAGGTGTATCTGAATGCTAAAAATAGTGACCTTGGAAGGAATTATTCCTGTAATTAGTCTTCTGCATTGTTTTCTATTCAGATAATTTGGAAAATGGCAATGATATTGGAAATTAATTAGCATATGTAGTATAACTTATGTATATTAACTTGAGCTTCGCAACAATCCTGTGAAATAAATAGTATTGCCCTGTCCATTTTATACTCAAACCAGAGTGAAGAGAAAATCAATTATATAAGATGTTTTACTTCTAGAGTGGTTCCCACACCAGACTCTGGCTTCAAAATCAACACTCTTAACCTGCAACGTCAGGCCTTGTTATTGACGATTCTTTTTTCAGAACCCATGGCCTTGTCCTTGAACTTAAATGTAGCTACCAATAACCTTAAAAATTCTGTCCACTGTAGACTCTCTAACACTGCACTCAGCTCAGCAGCTGCTTCCACGCTGCTTTTCTGGTGTGCAGATAACTGGTCAGATGTTTTTCTGGGTTTGTAAGTAAGGGTGTTTGTGGGTGAAATTAACATTTGAATTTGTAGGCAGAGTAAAATAAGTTCTCCTTTTGTGGATGGGTCTCTGCCCCTTGATTTGAATACCTGAATAGAACAAAATAGCTGAGGTCAAGCAGGAACTTCTGCTTCTAGACTTGAGCTAGGATACCAGCTTTTCCTGCCTTCTGATTCCAGATAGAGCATAGTTTTTGGATCTCACCAACTGCTGGCTTTCAAGATCAAGTGTATACCATTGACTCTCCTGGGTCTCCAACTTCTACTGCAGACATACTGGCTAGCCTTATAATGAGGTGAGCTAATAAGTCTCTCTCCTTGTTCCCATTTGTGTTTTACTGTGCCTTAACGTTTGTGTAGGAATCTGTTCATAAATGAACATATACTTCCATATCTTATATATGTATATACAAATATATGTACATATGTTCTAGTAGTTATTTCTCTCCAGAAATCTGACTAATACAGAACTTGTTTTTTTCCAATAAGAGACATTTGTTATAATATGAAATGTATATAATATATAAATTAGTATAAAATAAAAATTTATAAAATGTTAAAAAGGCTGTATTAAGTTTGAAAATAGCAAGAGATAAGAAATTCTTATAATAAAATGAGTAATGGAAAGATAAGAAAGTAGCATGATGATAGTTCTGCCACATGAGATTTTTAAACAGAAAGCTGACCTTAAAAGTATTGGAAAGTTGTTGTTCAAAAGATATTTATACTACTACAGGGAAAAAAGAAGGAAAAAGAAAGAAGATATGATGATGCCAGGGAGACTGAAGAGGGAGCTGTCTGATCATCTCAGATTTTAAAGACAAATTTAAAGATGAAAGAACATGAAACTAGACTGTCCTTGAAGAGGGATTTATGTGACTGAAATAGAAATAAAAAACAAACGTGTAAGAATTTTGTCCATAAACATTGCATCCAAGTATTTGCTAAAATTGCAACAGCAAAATAATTTGTACAGAAAAGGAGTGGGATACTTTCTTTTTAACGATAGGCCTAATAGGGCCAGAGCAAAGCCTGCTTGAGCCCCAAGCTCTAGTGTTTTCTAAATACAGGGTAGACCTCTGTCTCCTGATCCCTGATAATGAAGTGTGCCATGTTACAAAGACCCTTGGAAGAGAACAAAAGTATAATGTGGGGGTGGCCTTCATAGTGTCACATCCCACCATTTTTAGAGCTTGCAACTCCTACAAGTTACAAACACGCTCATATTTAAAGTTCAGTCACTCAGCACTTGTTTAACTCCGTGGCCTGTTTTTAATAGCATTTAGACAGAGAGAGTGCATAGATGACAGATACAAGATAATCTCTTTGGAAACTTGAAGAATCCCAGTGACTGGGCTAGGAATTGAGGATAGGTTCAGATTTAGACAAGAAGTTTCCAAATTGGGAGTCACAGCCCATATCAACTATATGGGCAGTAAACATGAGATTCAGACTTTGGGATCATGGATTCTTCTATTTATTTATTCTGCTTTTATAGGCCAGTTTGTACTGTCAACTTTATTGACATGAACTATAGAGATTTTTGGGAAGAGGGAACTTCAATTAAGGAATTAGCACAATCATATTAGCCTATGCTCATGTCTATGAGCAATTATCATGATTGATGATTGCTATGGGAGGACCCATCCTATTGTGGGTGGCACCACTCCTAGGCAGATGGGCCTAGGCTGTAAAGCTAGCGGAGACTGAGCCACAGAGAGCAAGTCAGTAAGTGTCCTACCTCTGCGAGACCTACTTCAGTCCTGCTAGAGTTCCTGCTTTGACTTTCCTTGTGATAGACAGTTGCCTGGGGTGTTGGCTAAAATAAAGCCTTTCCTCTCCAAGTTGCTTTTGCTCAGGATTCCCCCCCCCCACCCCAGGATGTTTTATCACAGCAACAGAAAGGAAACTAGAACATTGTTCTAGAGCAGTGGTTCTCAAACTTCCTAACGCTGTGACAATTTAATACAAGAGGGCCGAGAGGCTACCCAAAGGTAAGGAGGGAATCCAGGCAATGGGGCACTGTTCAGAAGCATCTGGTTCTCAGACTCTGTTGAAGAGACAGGGAGCATTCACATCAGCTGGACTGGTCCAAATCAGCTTTCAGCAAGTCCAGGGCTCATAGTCATTTTAGCATGTTGTAGTCAGCAACTGATGCTTAGATGTATGTATCTTCCAGTCAAGTGGAAGCCTATTGAGATGAATTTAAACTAGGAACAGAAGTTAAAATTTATATACTTAAAGAAAAACAATACATTTGAAACTTTCAGGCCCATATTAAAACCCATATCACAGAAAAAAAAAGCAGATTAATGGGAATCTGTAAACAGTAGGAATAGACTAATAACTTTGAGTCCTAGCTAAAATTGCAGATTTTGGTTAGAAGCATGTATATTTTTCTGCTGTCTAGAGAGCTAGGTATGGATTGGACAGAAACAGCTTTGGCCTGATGAGAAACCCTTTTAAGTTCATATTTAGATGGCAACCAGAATAAATCTAAAATCTCAAGCTTGTGACCCAAACAGTAAGTAGTGACTGCTCTATCAGCTTGTCAGAACTATACCATAAAAGGGGAAAGAAATCAGAAACATTTTCCATGTCTTAACCTGTATTTATAGATTAAATCATTTTTAGACCCTCAAAGCTTATGAGCTTTTATATCTTAACACATTTTTAAAATTATGGGACCTAATAGCTTTTCAAAAAAACAAGGCTTGATTTCTATATATATAAAATGAGGCAACAAGCTGGTTAGAGCTTTGTGGAAGGCTCTAGATACCTGCTGCTGCTAAGATGACAAAGTTATAGCTAACTTTGCCATCAATACCATCAGAGATCCCAGAATGACAAATAAATTATACCTGAGTACAGACCAAGCTGCTTCCAGATCTATTAAAAATGACGGGGATTAGAGTACATATACAGTTAGTCATACTCAGGTCTCCAAACATTGGAGGCAGAAGGATCTTAGCCAGGCCCATAAGGAGAAGGTTTTTCCCTGTGGAAGAGAGACATGTAAAACTCTGACCTTATTTTGTCTAGGCAAAAGTGGTGTAATCAATTGTCCAATGTACTGCTGTTTGTTGAGAGTCTGTGCCAGGTCCTGTCAGCATCTTGCCCAGTGGTCAGTGTCATTATAATCCAGGTGGAGACATCATGGTGTCTCATAATCTTCTTTGGAAACCATGGGTCACTGCTAGGATGTCCGAGTCTCTGTCTAATATAATAAGCTTTTAGAATCATTATTTTAAATGCCATATTCAGATCTCTGGAGTATGAGGGCTGCCTACATATATCTGATTAGACAAACTTTGTTTCTAGTTACTTGTTTTAAGTTTGATTTTGAAAACATATACAGGGAACTAAATAAGGTTTATCTCTGTAATTAATTATATCAGAACTTTAAGGATAACTGACAAACTTTTATTTCCTAACAGTCTATAATAAGTTAGCAGCTTTTGTAAGACCAGAACTTTATATTCTGTGATGATTTTGAATTGAAGCTAATAAAGAAACTAAATTAGTCATTCCAAGGGTAAAACCAGAACAAGTTTGTATCCAACTGTTAATGCCATCTCCTGGGAAGGAAAAGGTTCCAGGGTGAAATGGGACAGGAGGGAGCCTAGGGGCTAGCATTGCCCTTAACAAGTTCTAAGGCACTACAACCACTCCTTAGGGAAGGGCCATGAGTTCCTTTTGCCAGAAATAAGGAAGGTGACACCATTTTTAGAGATTAAGAACTTTCTCCTGGCTCCCAGAGGAAATGGGAGCTTTATCCAATGCCTGACCTTGGGAAAAAGGATTTATAGTTTTATCTCTGTTAAGTATGAGCCTTAGAAAACAAAAAATTTTCAACTGAAGTTCCTCTTAGTATTAATAAAAAAATTATATGACTCAGTTTATCCAAATAGCTTAAGACCAACAAAGTGAGCAAAGACAAGGAGACTAACCATACATTTTTAAGCCTGAATAGACCTCGAGAAAGGAGATACAATTTTTAAACCATTAGTTAATATTTTTAATGCCTTGACCTTTGAATATACTATCCCATATTGTAGTGATCCTCCCATTAAATTTTTTTTTCTGTTATTACTCTCCAACAGTTTTCCCTCTACAACAGCTGCTTTCCAGTGTTATAAATTTCAATTTAAACATCTGACATGCAGGTGGTTTTAGGCTACCCCTGTACAACCTCCCAAAGATTGACACCCATAGGCTTGAATGCTGTTCCAAGCCCTCTAATGCTGTTCCAAGCCCTCTAACGCTGTTCCAAGCCCTCTAATGCTGTTCCAAGCCCTCTAACGCTGTTCCAAGCCCTCTAACACTGTTCCAAGCCCTCTAATGCTGTTCCAAGCCCTCTAACGCTGTTCCAAGCTTAGGTCATTGTCTTGCTGCATCAGAAGAAATGAGCATTTCTGTTTCTGGTTAGCTTTTGGTGCTTATGGCTGTGACCCTAACTTTTAGTTTTTTCCTTTAAGTCCAAACACTAACAATATAAACATTTTACAAGCACAAATGTCCCATAGTCTTAACTGTTCTTTAAAAAATATTAAAATCTCTTAAATGCCTTCCTACATTATCAAAAATAAAGAACCTCTTTGGCTTCATCTTTGACAGCATATACACAGTTTGTCTTTTAGATCTCAGCTTACTCTATTTCACTGTACCTGGTGCTTTTGGTGACTATCACCTGGCCCTGGCATTTCTAAAACTGTTAAGCTCCATTCCTGAAACTGCACATTCTTTGGGACTCTAGTCCTGCCATACATTTGTAAACCTCAGCTGTTTCCTAGGATCCCTTTATGTCTTTATAACCATTATCACCTGGGTGACTCTTAATAAAGTCTAGCTGGCAGAGCAAGGTGCATTTTCGAGTATAAAAACAATGAGGTGCAGCTTTAATATTTTAAATCTGATATATATTTTCTAAACCTTGTTTTTAGAATGGGACATGAGCCATCATACAAAAATCTATCCCAATCCAAACTGTCTTGGAGATCTATTGTTGCCTCCTACCTAGGCCCACTCCACATGGTCACCTTTAGTCGAGACGGTGATGGAATCATGTGGCATCCATTTTTTTTAACACTTGCAAAATGGCACTCCAAAATGTATAATGGAATTATGCCTTACAGTCCCTTTAAAATTACCCATGCATCAATTTAAAACCATTTCCAGTGTTACTAATCAACTTTTAACTAGTTTTATTTTAATTTTTAACAGATTTTGACCATATCTAACAAGATAAACTTATAAATATGAAGTTACAGAATCTTCACATAAACCAAGTCTTCTCCTCGTCTTTGTATCTGGGGCTCAGGCTGACAGAGTGACAGAGGAAACTTTTAAATAAGCATAGGTCTATTGTAGGAAGAGCCACAATCCAATTCTAGAGCCAGCTTTTCAATAAAGAACAGCATAAAACAGTTTTAACATTATCTCCATCGAAAAGTCATCTGAATTTCTGCTAACCAAATCCAGTAACCTGAGCTCAGAGATAAATTCTGAAGTCAGGCCCATAAATGTGGCCACAGCAGTGATGAGTGGCAGAGAAAGCAAAAATATCCAAATCATTTCTGACTCAGCTCCATGCTTGCAAGAAAACTTATATAGACACATATTTTTTAATAAACCAAACATATTCAGTATTTGCAGGCATAGTTCACACCCCCTTCTGACCATCTATAACTTTCTATATACCTTTAGTCCATTTTTCCTCTCTTCATTCTTCCAGTCTCCTGCTTTCTCCCTCACTTTCCAGACAACATAAAAACTTTTACCAAAGTTTTCCTTGGTTTCCCTCAGTAGTTTATAATATATTGTATGGCTACAGTAATTTAAATAAGAGCAGAAAAATGCATATATTAGAACAAAAATAACTTTAAATTTACATCACATAAAATCCTGTACCAGTGAGACTAACAGTTACCAGCCCCTCTAAATGATGACAGATATTTATAACCCGTTGGATCTGAATGATTAAAGCAGCTCTGGTGGGAGGAAGTCTGGCTATAGTGTCATAACACAGTCACCACAGCTTAACACCTATAGCCAGTGTCTGGGACTCATTGCCTTGGCCTGTGGAGCCTAACCTTGGCCAGGTTTGGCCAGGAGTCATGGCATGCAGTCCCCAGGGCAGGCTGAGGGAACCCATCCAATTGATGGGTAACTTCTCCAGCAATTAACCCTAAATTCAGTCAACTTTTTTTTTTAAAGTCTGTTCCGTGTTGGAAATCCTATTGGGGCACATGCCCCTTGCAAGCTGTGGCTGCAGCCTTGCTACATTGTCATAATAAGGCTGTGTAGCCCAACCACCTATCTGTACAAGCATGCTTCCCGGCAGCCTACTGCTTGTATGGCAAACCTGCCCGTGTTGCCCCTGTCCCCTACTACAGGCCAAGGCTGACTCCTCTCAATGAAATGTTTAAAACAGGTAGAGGTTGTTTGTGTCATCCCTTTTTGGAAAATATACTCTTGGCCCTATTTCTAAAGTCCTGTAAGTAATCTAATATCAAAGTCAAAAATGTCGTGCTGAGACCATTCCATTACATCAGCCTCATAAGTCAGAAAGAAGATGCACAAAAGACAAAAACAAAACAACACAGAATAATACAGAGTTCTCCTAAAGCCTGGAGGAAAAACTGAACCAAAGATGATAGCCTCAAGCTGTTTTGCAGGTGCAACCCACCCATCTACCTACAGAAGTGTAACTGAGATGGAGGGAGCATCCCACACGTCTATCTACAGAAACCAGAGAAATCCACTCTCATACAGATGGTCCTAGGACCCAAATACAGAAGACCCCTAAGGACATCTCCCCAGGTACACCACCTGTGATCTTCCTGTGCATCTGTGTAGATTGCCTACAGCCTCTCACGAATTCTGAGCCCACTTACAGAAGGATATCCATGACAAGAAAAGAAATACACACACACACACACACACACACACACACACACACACACACACACAAAACCACAGAAAACTTACCTGCAGGCTAAAAGATCTACAGGGTGGTGGTACTTGTGGGACTGGGGGACCTCAGAGAACCCCCAAATATTATGCCTAGATCATGGAGTCCCTCCCAAATCTAACCAGGGGACCGAGTTCTGTATGTAAAAGCAAAGAGCCTTTATTTTTACACAAGATTGCAAACATAGAATCTCACTCTGTCCAACGTGTTAGAGTGATTGGAGAGCCCAAGCTCAGTTAGGGCTGGGTTTTTATAGTAGCATAAGTAGGTATGAGGGATTTCTAGGGTTCAGGACCTCTGATTGACTGACATTTACCTGGGGGTGTCCTGGTGAAAAGTGATGGGTATGTGCTGGCAGGTGATCCTATCTACAATGGTTGGAACATTAGAAATTTCTTTTGGATGGTCTGTTCCTGGGTGGTGCCTAGGTAGTCTCAGTTTGTGGTCTTTCTTGGAATCAGATATCTCCTTAGGGTAAACTACTGAGACTCGGGCCTCTCTTGAGCTTGTCATGGCTGGGTCCTACAGCAAACCATACGTTGAGAACAACTGCCCCAGTGCCTTGTCATGTTGCTATGATATCTCTGTGGCATCATGCTTAGATTTGTCTCTTGGTTATAATTTGGGCTTTGTTTTCTAATGCAATGCTGAGTATGACTTTCATTCATTCATTCAACAAATGTTAGATGCTGGGGATACATCAGAGAGTAGAACTTCCTACCATAATAGAACTTTGGGGCTAGTCTTGGTAGTGCAGACAAAATTATAAAAAAATATATATGGTATTAGTAGTGTGGTGAAGATAGATAAGCCAGAATAGGAAAGACAGATTATCAGGAGGTTATTTTCTTTTTTGTATGTTGTCAGGTCATGCGGGACAATTGTCTATATTCTGTCAATTATATTTTAAATAAACACTGATTGGCCAGTAGCCAGGCAGGAAGTATAGGCGGGACAACCAGACAGGAAGTAGAAGTGGGGCAATGAGACCAGTAGAATTCTGGGAAGAAGGAAGCCCATTCCTCCCCAGTCCTGTCCAAACACCAAAGAAGGAAGATGTGACCTGCCCCACTGAAAAAGGTACCAAGCCATGTGGCTAACATATGCTAGAATAATGGGCTAATAAAAGTTATAAGAGCTAGTAAGAAGCCTGAGCTAACAGACCAATCAGTTTATAACTTGTGTACACCTCTGTGTGATTTTCTTTGGGGCTTAACAACTGTGGGAACTGGGCAGGACAGAAACTCCAACAAGCAGGTCCTCAGTCAACAGTCAGGGAAGTCCTTTCAACTACAGTTGTACTTGAACAGAAATGGAAGGAATTGTGAGTGAGAGTCATGCTGTGTTGGACTTGCAGGACAGCCCAGTATAAGGTGATAGCAATGCCTGGGCTAAACACAGTGAGTAAAGAAGCATGAAGAGAGATCACAAGAGCTAGAGGAGCAAGAGATGCACCACTTTCAAGCCTTGGATCAATCTGAGACTGAAATCTTGGAGGGTTTAACCAGCGAAGTGACACCAGCCGGTAGGATTTGGTATGACTTGAAAGGTACTGTCACATAAAGACTAATTTTGGCATGGGGAAAGTAAAGTTAAAAGAAGGAAAAGAAGCTGGGAATGAATCAGAGTAGACTAATAGACTGCAGAAGAGTTGTCTGTGGCATAGACCAGGCTGAACAAGTGAGTTAGGAGCAAGGGAAGCCATTCTGGATACTGTACGGCTGGAGGGATCTGCTGTTAGACTGGATGTGGAGCTTGGTGCATAGACTTAACCTTTTTTCCTATGGCCAACAAAGCCGCTTTCTAAGAGTTGGGCATCAACTCTTCTGATTCTGCTAAGAACACAGGAACCAAACTGTGGCATTAACCTTCTAGGCTTTTTCTACTAGGCTTTTTCCAATTCTGCTACAGCATTAGAGATGTATTTTCTGTCTTAAAATAAGTTCCACTATGTTTTGAAATATATATCAATCTAAGAAAAAATAATACTAACTGTGTAGAAACATGATTATGGAATTGATGCTTAAGGACTTATATGATCATTAAATTAAATATGGGCACATAAAATTTCTGATGAGGAAAGTTCCAGGAAATTGAACCTGTGTTTCCATAGCAAAAAAAAAAAATGTTTCAGAATTCTTTTCTTGCATGTCACAGTGAGAAGTTTAGTCTAGAAATTTCCACTGGGAACTTAAAGAGCACAAAATCTACTGGTGAAGTATATGCCATCTGCTCTACCACCACTTTCTGCTCATTTACCCTGTTTATAATACAGGCCAATGTGAATAGCAAAAAGCTGAAAGTAGCATCACTGTATCCGTGGGTCGGGCCAAGGGAATCTCACTTTGCTGCTGTATTGTGGCTGTTACATGGATGCCTGCTCCTCCACACCCCAACAGGAGCTGATTAGCACTCCAGTGCCCTATTTAAGCTTTCTAGCTCCAGAGAGAAGCTATTTTGAAAAGTGAAAAGATTACACTCTGATAATAGAGCCTTACACATGTGGATGGTTCACAGAGGATTAAAAGAGCAGATTCAGAATAAATGTAGCCTGCACCTGATGGAACGAGGGTGAATCACCTTGCACCGACCAGCAGGGCTGTTCAAAGAAAGTTCTCTGCTCAGATAATCATTGATGTCTTTGTGAGCCAATGCAGTGATGAGGGGTTAGGGGGCTTGTCTGACTTCTGTCTCCTCGATGAACCAACTATATAGCTGCACAGTCCTGTGATGTATCCAGGATCTATATCCTAATTGGTGACTATCTCTGTTCCAGCTGTGATCTCTTTCTATAAGTTCCCACATGGGAACATTTTCCCCAGGATCACCAATAGTCTTAAAATGGGTAGTTCATATTTGTTCTAATTTATTTTAAAGATAAAATGATGCAGATTAGAATCATTTTGTAATTCGGCTAACACTATTGGAACTTGCACCAGAAAGACATGTTGGTGAATGGGGCCTTTAGGTTACAGGTCAGATATGAAGTCAAAGCTCAAGAAAACTGACTCACTCAACAATGCTTCTACCTGTGTTTATTTACCAAGAGAAACTACATAGCTTAAGAGTTGGTGTGTGTTTTGACATGGCACCAGTTATTTTTTTGTAAGTTAATTTGAATTTTAATATTGTCTGTTTCATATCACTACCCTCTTCTGTTCAAATGACAACAACTTTTCATTCATAGAAACTCACATGGAGGATTCTTGAAGAGAGTATAGCCTGGCCATACACATGGCATGTCAGATGACCTTTGAAGATAGTTTTATTCAACTAGATGTGGCTCATACTAGCACAAAGGACAATGAAGCTGAAGAATTGTTATGACTTCCAGACCACACTGGGCTATAGAGCTAGATCCTATCTCAAAATAAAAAACAAGTAAAATTACATATATATATATATATATATATATATATATATATATATATAGCAGTGACTACTCATTTGAAGGAGGAATTTACATGTGTGGCAAATGGCAGAACGTTTTCATATTAATTACTGAAAGATGAATTATAGCAGCAATGTATCATCCTAAACTTTTCCTTTATGTACATAACACATGGTCCCAAGAGGAATAAATGGAATTAAGAATTTGAGGGAATATAGCTATGAAATTTCCCACTAGGAAATTAAATCTGAAAGTCACTTGAAAGTACTGTGAGCTAAAATATCAACTGTTTGAGCATTTCAATTTCTTGATGCTTCTAGATTGCATACTATATACTTACTGAGATTGTGACAATAATCCCTCATATTGAAATGCAATGTAAAGAGATATGTATCAAAGTAAAAAAAAACTGTTTAAATCAGTGTTATATATGACCAGGGATGGTTTATTGTTATAATAGTTGAGTTGTGTAGGAGGTCCTTTTGTCTGTTTGTTGCTCTCATTGGTTGATAAATAAAAAAAACTGCCTTGGCCTGTTGATAAGGAAGAACTTAGGTAGGCGGGAAAACAGAACTGAATGCTGGGAGAAGGAAAGAGTCAGGGAGACACCATGGATCCACCACCAGAGTAAGACATGCTGTGGAAACTTAGCCAGTAAGCCACTGCCACGTGGCTATATACAGATTAATAGAAATGGGTTAAACTAAAGATGTGATAGTTAACCAATAAAAAGTTAGAACGAATGGCCCAAGTAGTGTTTTAATGAATACAATCTCTATGTGGTTATTTTGGGGCTAAGTGGCCAGGCAGCCAGGACTAACAAGCGGTCCCCTTCCAGTAACAGTTGAGCACAGACTGGTTCTTAGAATAGATTCTGGCACCAGTTATTTCTACTCAGAGAAACAACCTAGGAAACTCATAATTAAACATCTATATTCAGAAACATTAATTAAATGTATTAGATGTATATGATGTATCAAGGCCATACTTGCTAGTGAGAATTTTATGATGGAAAGGATTAAGACCTTTGTCTAGGTTCTACAGCCAAGAAGCTCGACCCAACACCTTCTTCTGAACCCTGTGAAAGGTAGAAGAGAGGGTTAATATGTGTTATATAATATACCATTTGTTCCTAGGTCCTTTCAGGTATTTATTGAGTCTACTTCTGATTCAAGCCTATGCTATAAGTTAAAAAAAAAAGGCTGCCTTCAGCATGGAGTATCAGTTGTAATTGGTTTCAAGCTGCATTCTGAGTACTTGGTCAAAATAACAAGAATGAGGGTAGCATAGGTAACCCTCATACATTCCTGTATGGCTCCTAGCCTGTTCCTGGCCCCACTGAAACTGGGAGGCCACAACATAGCTGACAAGGACAAGATCACTGGAGCCTCCAGACTCCACAGGGATGGGATGCACTTGGAAGTGCTCAAGCATATCGAAAATGGACTGGAATAACAGATGTTGAAACTGGCAGTGACTCTCCTCTTTCAATGACAAACACAGGTGCTTAGCTCTGCCCTAGAAGTTGAAAGTGAGAACATATTCACCACATGTTGTCTCACATATCAGGAAGGCACTATGGGAGCCATGGTGTGGGAGGTACTTCTGTCTGTGTATAGCTTTTATTGGTTAATAAAGAAAGAACTGCTTTGAGCCTATGGCAGAGAAGAACAAAACTAGGCAGGGAAAGCTAGACTGTATGCTGGGAGAGAGAAGGTGGAGTCAGAGAGACTCCATGGAGCTGCTGCCAGAGTCAGACATGCTGAAACTTTGCCAGTAAGCCACAGCTTCATGGCGATGCACAGATTACTAGAACATTAAGATGTAAGAGTTAGCCAATAAGAAGTTAGAGCTAATGGGCCAAGCAGTGTTTTAATAAATACAGTTTCTGTGTGATTATTTCAGGTCTAAGCTACCTGAGCACCGGAAACCAAAAAGCAGCCCTCCTTGTAACAGATTGGCATCCATGTGGCCAACTAAAATCCACTTAAAAACCTGAGAAAACTTAAAAAGTAATTCTAGACACAAAATTACAGAGTTTAACACAGCTTCTTGCTGTTTGCTCGTGGTATGCTGTGGCTCTTTTAAGAGAGGTTTTGCTGATTCAGCTGAAGCAAAAAAAAAACATGCAGTTTTTAAATGTGACTTCCTGGGCCATGCTGCCAGCATGAACTCTGGCTAGGAAGCATTTGAATGGCATTTGTGGGCCCGAGTGTTTGTGTGTCCACTCAGGTTCTGGAGGAAAGTAGCTGAGACCATACCCATGGCTAAGCACTCCCCATCTGGGCAGGCAGCAGGATCAGGCCTACTAGGCATGCACAAGCAGGAGAGCATGGCAGATTCCTGTCGCCATACACAGAGATATTTTCAGGCCACACAGTGCACTGCAGGGTGTATTTAATTATTACTAAGATAAAAACGGGGGTTTATGTGCTTCATGCTCATTCTGAGTTAAAGTGCTGAGCATGGCTCTTACCTGGTGGCCCCAGAGCTGGCAGTAATGGTATCTCCACCATTTTAAAAGTGGAGAGAGGTGGAGCCAGCATTCAAAGCAGCTGCAACTAAACTGCTTACCATTTTAAAAGCTCTTTAAGACAGTAAAAAATTAAAGATAATGAAATAAGGACAAATTCAGACATAAAAGAACTCTAAATGGGTCACAGTGTTTGATAAATGTATGTAGTCTTGGGAGAGAGAAGAAAAAGAGTATAGAGAATTGAAAAAGAAGTAAATCATTTAAATAAAAATGTCTTTAAAGAGACAGAGTACAGATAGTCATAGATTAAAAGGAGTAAAGAAAAATTAAGCTACATAAAGATGAACTATACACAAAGAATCTGAATTATGTATATTATTGTGCTTTTTTTGAATTTTTTGAACTGTGAGGGAGCTAAGTACAGAGAGACATTTCATTGTATGGGCTGCTAAGCTAAACCAGCATGTATATTATAAAGGTATCATGACTTCAAAATTTGGGTCTAAGGATATGTTGCTTTGGAAAAAAATGATCTCCTTTTGTTTCTACAGAGGATGAGAACCTGTGGATTTATTCCAGGCTAATATGGTTTGATATATCACAAGCCCCCGAGAAGTTGCTGTGAACACCCTCAAAAAAATTACTTCACCCAATAAATAGCAGGAAGAAGCTTGGACAGAACTGTGCCCATATTCCCAAATATTGTTTGTAAATGTTTCTTTACATTTAAAGGGGAATATGCTATAGAGATTTACATGGGTATGGATCTTGGTTTATTGATGCAAATTTAAGGTCAATCTTGTTATATGTATATTTCTGTTCTTGATTAAGGTATTATGATTATGTAGTTAATTTTAAAATATAATGTATAATTAAGAAATATAGGTTAATAGTCATCTATAATAATCAAACTTGTAGTGATGTTAGTTAGATTTTTCTAGATGTATAGAGATATATTTCAGCTAGGTAGGTATTCTTCAAATCTTTCAGAGACCTTCAGAATATTGCATTTAAAATGTTTAAGAACTTAAGACTTTTCATGACAGTGAGACACATTTGCTCCTGGCAGCAACAAGCTGCCTCAAGAGGATGATGGGTTTTGAAGAGGCTCCTTATGGAGCTGGTTGACCATTTGGAAAGAAACTGCTCTTGCCTGAACTGCTTGATAAACTAAACATGCAGGACCCACAGATAAATGATGGCTAACCTTCCCTAAAGGTAAAACAATCCTTTGGGGTTCCTGCTTCATGAAAGAGTCTGCTAGACATTCTGCAGGACACACACACACAAACTGTTATAGACAAACTGCCAGTATAGGTGGAACTGTCTTTGAAATTTCCTGCTTTGTGAAAAAGTCTGCTAGATATTATGGGCCTGTAGGCTGAATATGGATGCCCCAATGGTACAGAAGAACTTTGGATGACAGTCCTGGCAGTGAGATGTCTCTGTCAATTGTAGAGTTTTCAAAGTGGCTTACAATGTACTTCCTGTTTACTTAGGTAATATTATATCCTTCTGGAGTCTTTGATGGAGTTGAAGAATAGATAGTTATAGGTATATTTTTCCTTAGTTATGATAAAAGATAAAGTAAATATAAATATTGTAACTGTAATTCTTGCTTGATAACTGTTTTGTTATATGTAATTTGCCATGTGAAAGCCTTCCTTTTTGTTTAAACAGTAAAGGGGAAATGGTGTGGGAGGTCCTTCTGTCTCTGTGTTGCTTTTATTGGGTAATAAATAAAGAATTGCTTTGTGTCTATGGCAGGGAAGAACAGAACTGGCAAGGAAAATTAGGCTGTATACTGGGAGAGAGAAGGCAGAGTCAGAGAGATGCCATGGAGCCACTGCCAGAGTCAGACATGCCGAAACTTTGCCGGTAAGCCACAGCCTCATGGCGATGCAGATTACTAGAAAAGGGTTAAATTAAGATGTAAGAGTTAGCCAATAAGACCTAATGGGCCAAGCAGTGTTTTAATTAATATAGTTTCTGTGTGTATGATTATTTCGGGTATAAGCTAGTCATGCAGCCAGGAACTAACAAGCAGCCCTCCTTGCAACAGAGCCAGTGGCTCCTTCCAGTACTAACTGGGCAGCCTTGAGTTGAGAGACCTTGCCATAAAACCAAGGATATCCTGGGAAGGGCTGATCCCCCTCAGCACCTTCTGACTCTCCCTGGAACAGGAATGACCCTGTGGCTGCTTCTGCAGTATCCAGGGGGAGTGGAGGTTGTTGAGAGGCAATGAACTATCCCTGCTCAAGGCCCTTCCTCAATATGAGTATGAGGGGACAATTTCAGAGGAAGCAGTTCCATTGAGTCAAAGTGGGAGCAGCAATGCAGGCAGAACTAGGGGAGAAGGATGATGATGGCCTTTCGGAAGGGCCCCCATAAGACCCCTGCAACAGGCGATCATTGCTCTTGCTGGGTCCCAGCAGCAGATCCTGGCTGGGCAGACTCTCTGAATCATTCAGGCAGGGCAACTCCAGGCTGTCTGTGTTACCCTTTGTGAGAAAGGTACTCCCAGGGGCCAGGAGAAGGGTCATAGAACATGGGCTGATAGCAGGGCAGAATCCAGGGCTTAGGCACTCCTGAATGTCAGACACCTGGGCCTTCATATCCAGTGTATCACTATCTCCAGAATGTACTTTGAAGGGCCTTCTACCTTCTAAGGGCCTTGTGGTAAATGTGTTCTCCCTATCAGTCATCTCTAGGTTTGTGGCTGTGCAGACATCATTGAGAATAGAAGAGGGGATGCTGAGTAGGGGCCGGGATGCCTAGGGTGGTATGAAGATCTCCAAGCAACTTCCTCCTCCTCCTTCACTTTGGAGTAGGAGGAGATACTTCTGCCACTGAGACTGCCCTCCTCCCCCTGAGGTCATCCCAGCTGCCCCTTTTCCATGACCCACTCCTGCTGAATCAGGGGCAGTTTCTTCAGCCCCCATAAAACTGAACAGCCCTTCTCTCTGTACTGTTCCTGTAATGGATTAAGTAAAAGTGCTGTGGATCCCCAAGTATCTGCAGAAGCAGAAATGCTGCAGGTCCAAGTGGTGGCAGTGGGCAGTGGGTCCCGAGAGCAGCCAGTCCCAGGCAGGGAAGGCACAGTTCCCCAAGTGGCTACAGTGAGCCACAAGGGGCAGCAAGTCCTGTGAAGAGGGACAGACAGATGGGCATGCCACAAGAACATGCAGCAGGTCTCCAAAGGAGACTGGTCTCAGGCAGGGAGCAACACAGTGGGCAAGAGATAAAGATATGGATAGGCACACCATGCAGAGTGAGGTTGGATGTTTATTTAGTGGGTTAGGGAAGGAAAGGGGAGAGGGGGTAAGCAAAGAAGGGGAAGAGGAGAGAGAGAGAGAGAGAGAGAGAGAGAGAGAGAGAGAGAGCAGGAAGAGGAGAAGTGGGGGAGAACAGAGAGAGGCAGAAGCTGTCTCTTTGGGGGAAAGACAGAAAAGAGAGGGGATTCAGGCTGGAAGCTGAAAATCAGCTTGGGAGAAAAGGGGAAGTGGGGACAAAGCAGACCATTACATTCACTGCTCTGCCTTTCAAGGTTACCCCTCCACTACGCAATCTCAGCCTCTCAAAGTGGTGAGTTCGTTTGTCCTCAGTGGATGTGCCACCACTAGCCAATCCCCTACCAACTGTCCCAGCGCCACCAGAGGAATTGGAGTTGCTGTTTCCACCTAGAACTGAAGGGCCTGGCGTGGTCTTCAGAGGCCCAGCTGGGGAGGAAGTGTCAATGGCCCCTTGCCACCGCGGGATGCCTTTTACAGAACTTCTGACTGAGCGACCCACTGAAGGGAAGGAAAAGTAAAGTTTCTTAAGGCTTTGAGGATGCCATAGAAGAGGAAGAGACTGAAGAAGGAAGGGGGCCAGCTACGTTCTCAGATGATAGAGACGGGTCCATCACAGCCAGGACCCTGTGCACCCTGCAGATGTCAAAGGACAAGTCAAGTGGTGGTTCAGTCTCCACACCAGGACTCAGTGGGGCCAAGACAGTTGGGGAGAGTGAGCCCAAGGCACAGGCCACCTCAGCTTCCAAGTGCTACAGGAATAGCTCAGCAAAATGGCCAGAAAAGGCAACTTCTTCTCCAGGCTCTGCATATTGTGGGTGGGAGGCCAGGCAGAGGTGAAAACGGCAGGCAAGATCCAGGACAGCAGCCCTCACATGGGACTCACAGAACTCTTGCGGACTTGGGGGAGAGGGTGGCGGCAGCGCTGGCAGAAAAGGGAAGGCCCCATCCTCCAGGAAAGGAGCACCATTCACGATGGGCCCCAGGAGGAGTCTGTGAGGAGGGGCAGCAAAGAATAAAGTGGCCATAATAAAGCAACAACTGCATCTTGGTCCCCATGCTCAGCTCCAGAGGCAAGCTGGTGGAAGTAGCCGCCATCTGAGGAGAATGTTCCAATCCCAGAAGGGAAAGGGGATTCAACCACAGTCAAATGGCCAAAGCCTTTCTGTGAATTAAGAGACCAGCCAGCTCCCCATGGCTCTTAACTGCAGGCCTGTAACTGGATTAGTTGGGACGAGAGACTAGGAGCCGAAGTCCAACAGTCTAACTCCAAAGAGCAGTCAGGACTCCCTGGAAAGCAAAAGAGTCTTCAGACAACCTCAGAGTGGCCCTGGGGCAAAAGTTGTCAGTTGCTCTCAGGCCACAAGGGAGTCCAGCAAGGACAAGGAATGAAGGGAAAGCACTGTTTGCGGACCCAGTGTGCTGTTTATAGTGAGGAACTTCCACGGTTTGTTAGGTCATACATTTATACAGTGTGTCCAGGTAAAAAGGACCTGTCTGAGGGTCCTTTATTGGTTCCACCTTCTGGGTGGTCAGCCCTTATGTGGAGGTACCGGGACAAACTGAGTCACAATGGAGAATTCCTAACCAGGACAACCAAACAGGAGAAAGAAAAAAATATAGGGGTAGGAAAGAAAGCTCCGATTCACCAAGGGCTTAGAAAACAAAAATAGGGGTCAGCTCACGGAAAACAGCTAAAGGGGCAAACTCAAGACACCAGCAGAGAATTGGGATGGGGACAGCAGCCGGAGCAGCAAGAAAGAAAGAAAAATTACCAAAAGAGGGTAAGGAGAACTCAAAGAGAGAGCAAAAGGAAAGGGTCAATCCAGGTCAGGTGCAAGTTGTAGTTTTTCAGACTTGTTACTGCTGCCTGTTGTGCGATCCATGTTTCCCAGGGGGAAGACACAGATGCAATGACACAGACCTTGAGGGATTCCAATGCAGAAACCCTGTCTCGGAAAAAAAAAAGGTCAGGGTTTTTTTATGGGGTTAGCAAAATTAAGCTGCCTCAGGAACATTTCTGGTTGGTCCTTCTGAAACTGGCGGTCACTGCTGGTGTGTTATGATTGGCTAGGAGCACATATCATCAGTTACCAGGCTTTTGGTCTGCTGACAGGTGTCTTGGTCAGTTTTGCTTACTCATTGTGAGCTTGTATGCTCTTGCTTGTGCTTGCACAATTGCCCTACCTCAACAAAGGAGATTAGACTCAGAAACTTACTTTGAAAAGAAAAAAAGGGGGAAATGCTGTGGGACAATGCTTTCACACACTGTAAAGATTTGTCACTCACTTTATTGGTTCACTAAAATGCTGATTGGCCAATAGCCAGGCAGGAAGTATGGGCTGGGCAACCAGATTAGAAGAATTCTGGGAAGAGGAAAGGCAAAGACACAGTCATGAGGGGTATGCAGAGGAAGCAAGATAAGAATGCTGCACTGAGAAAAGGTACCTAAGCCATGTGGCTAAACATAGACAAGAATTATGGGTTAATTTAAGTTGTAAGAGCTAGTTAAGAATAAGCCCGAGCTAAAAGGCCAAACAGTTTATAATTAATATAAGCCTCTGTGTGTTTCTTTGGGGCTGAATGGCTATGGGAATGGGTGGGACATAAACTTCTGTCTACAATAATGATAACTTTAAAAAGCTTCTCTATTGCTAAAAACTTTAAAAGAAGTTTAGTTTTAATTATACAAGTGTGTGTGTGTGTGTGTGTGTGTGTGTGTGTGTGTGTGTGTATTGGTACTATGGAGTACAGAGGCATCAGATCCCCTGGAGATGAAGCTACAGGTGTTTGTGAGTTCCCTGCTTCCCAACCACCCCCACACTGTAGGTCCTCTGCAAGAACAGTGTGTGCTCTTAGCTAGTGAGCCATCTCTCAAGCCCCTAATAAAAACTTCTGGTGTCTATCATTTGACATTGTTTTCCAATGTATGGACTTACTCTAATTTCCCTAACCATTCTACAAATACTAGACACGTGGCTTATTCTCATAAATGGTGCTTTAGTGAACAATTATGTATTTAAATCTTTGACCTCATTTAATATCATTTCTTTATAATCTATTCCAGAAGTTGAATTCATAGATCAGAGGTTACGAAGATATTTAGAGCTCTGGGAACCTGTTCCTAGAATGCTGTGCAGGGGGCATTATACTTGTAAATTTGCAAGGATTGAGCATGTTGCAGTCTTGCTAGAATAATGGGTAAAGAATAACTATTATTGTTTCCATTCAAGTTCTTGTTTTAAATATATTAATATTAGGATTACTGTGTTATTGTACTCTATCCCCTAGTTATCATTTGTCCTTCCATCTGATACCAGGTTTTGGGGTGTGTGTGCGCGTGCATGTATGTGTGAAAGAGAGACAGGGAGACACAGAGGGAGACTGTTATAGGTACATGTGTGAGTAGGTCTATGTGCATGTATATGAAAATACATACATATATGTGCACTCTAAAGCCAGGGAGGATGACGGGTGTCCTCCCCACTTCTTTTCCCTTGGGTCAGGATCTCCCCCCTTGAGTCAGAATCTCTCAATGAATCTGCAGTTAGGCCATGGGCATCAAACCCCAGTGACTTCCCATATCTGCCTCTCACAGCCCTGAAATAACAAGTATATTGTAGTAATAGGGGCAGCAGGGCTGCGTCCCCAGAACCCTGGCCGCCTGCTCAGCTAGCTTATGCCCCGAAATAATTACACGGACACTGTATTCTTTTAATCACTCCTTGGCCCATTCTCTTCTAGGCTAATTCTCACATATTAATTTAGCCCATTTCTAATCATCTGTGTATGGCACCCCAAGGTGCGCTTACCAGGAAGATTCTAGCCTATGTCCATCCTGGGTCGGAGCTTCATCCCGGGAGCGGGGCATGGCGTCTCTCTCAGGTGTCTGCTCCCGAGAGGACAGCGGTCGAGTCTCTGACCTCACTTCCTCTTCCTCCCAGCGTTCTGATCTGTTTACTCCACCTACCTATGTCCTAACCAATAAAATGGGCCAAGGCAGTTCCTTTATTAGTCAATGACCTTCCTCCATCAGTATATGTGGATATAAACTCTTGTCATGCTTATGTAGCAGTTTTATTCATCCACCGAGTCATTTTTCAAGCCCAGGATTAGTTTGTGATACACAGGAATCCTATATTTCTCTATTCTAATTAATATCTCCTTTTGAAACATCTTCTAGTAGATTTTCAGTGTCTACATTAATAACAGAAGTAGGATCAGGGATGGAGATCAGTTGGTGGGGTTCTTCCCTAGCACACACAAATCCCCGGATTTGATCTCCAGTACCATATAAAGCTAGGCATGGTGTTGCAGGTCTGTAATCCTAGCACTCAGGAGGTGAAGAAAGGAGGATTAGAACAAGTTTGGGTTTTTCTTAGAGTACATAGTCACCTTGAGTCCAGTCTGGCGTATGTGAGACCATGTCTCAAACAGACACTAGAAGTGAAAGGGAAGTACATATTCACTTGATGTAAATTAACTTTAAATCTGAGCTCGACGATGCACTGTTTCATAGTACAAGAAACAATAGCAAAGATAAGGGTGATCAGTGTCTCTTAGCTGTCCGGTCAGTGAGCACTGTCTGCCCTCCTCTCTCCCCTGCCATCTGTAGTGCTGTGAATGGCAGGACCCTGGTTTCCCAGGACTGCATATCTGTGAGGGGCTCACGCGATTCCTGCAGTGTCACAGTCACCGCTGTAATCACTTTGGATTTCTGTCTCAAACCTTTAAAAATGTCTCCTCCAGAGGCCTGCTGTGGGACTAGGGCAGCAAAACTTCCACCAACCACTCTGCCAGCCTCACACAGAGCTGTGGTGTGTGATAATGAGCTGAAGAACAAGGTCATCTGAGGACAGGAGCATGGTCCAGGAAGGACAGCCTCAGAGTGTGCATTGCCTCCATGAAACCTGCTCCGTCCTCTCCAGAGAGGATGCTCCTGTAGATGTGTCGTCTTCTGATGCCTCCTCCTCCCCTCTCCCTCCCCTCCTGTTAGCTTCCCCCCTTTCCTCCTGCAGTTCTCTCTTAAGTCATTCAGTACTCTCCCCCTGCCCTTCCTCCTCAATCAGGAAGTTTCCTTACTGCTTCACATAAGAGGCTCATCCTTAGCATCTCATCAGCTCCAGCAGTCTCATGTGCTCCTGTGTGCTTACTGCAGCTGCTCTGGGATGAGCCCATGCCAGGTTAGGAAGAATGGAATGAGAAAAGTGAAGAGAAGGTAAGATTATTAAAGCAAACCAAAAAAAAAATGACAACCTAAGATGCAAACATAGCTCACAGCGACATTACTTTTATTTTAGATAATACAGTATGACAGGAGAGAAGCGATTTGTGCCAGCTTGACTCTGGGCCCTGTCCACTATTGAGCAGTAAGCTTACCATTATTGCATTAAAAAGTATTTACTTGGCTCTCTGTGCCTGGTCTTTTCTACAGAAGGAGCCACACTGTCTATAAAAGACTTTGCAAGATGGATGTTCCCTGCAGCAATTAATTTGTGAGTTAGTTTACCTCACCTCTAAACGGTGTGCTCCCCACCTGCATCCAAGATAACTTATATTTCTAGACGATTCTCAGTCTCCATGTTTGCTTTGATTCAAACATAACCCTTGCTTTTTAAAAAATTAGTCTATACATTTAGACACACATATTTTAAATTAAAGAATATGTAGGCTTAAATTTGCTTTTCAGAAATAATGGAAAATGCGATTTTGCAGCAGCCTTCTCTATATATTCATGGAGATAACAATTGGAAGGATTCTCTTTACTGGGAATCAAATACTGAAATTATTATATTAAATATATGATCAGTAAAACCAGCCTGCCCCGGGACGAAACTTAAAAGAACATTTTCTCCTTGTGTAAACAAAAGCTATTTGTCCTCATGGCCTTGTGTTCATGTATACTGAGGTTGGGGAAGACAAATTATTTACATGAGGAGATCTGCTGGTAGGAAAATCTGCTGGAGTTCATTTTGATGCAAACTTGAGGCCCAGAACTGAAAACAACACAAAGGTTCCAGGGTGTAAAGGATACACTGTGTGAATACATGTCACTATGTTTTGTTTAATAAATAAGCTGACTTGCTAATAGCTGGGTGGGTAGTGGTTAGGTGGGACTTTCAGACATGAAGAGGAAGAAGGAAAGAGTTTTAGGGTTGTGAAGAGACACAGAGAGAAGTAAGATGAACTTGCCATGTTGAAAAAAGCAGCCATAATGTAGCAGTGTGTAGATATGAAATAAGGGTTAACTTAAAATATTGTTGTTAGCTAGTAGCAGGTCTGAGCTATCAGCCAAGCATTTGTAATTAATAAGTCTCTGTGTGATTATTTGAGAACTGAATGGTAGGACAGAAAAGTCTGCCTATAGTATAGTTCTGAGCTGTGGCGGTATAAAATACTCAGCTTCAGGATATCTTTGGGATGTACCCATGCAACAGATTTATACACCCCAAGGTTGGTAGAACTTTGAAGAAAAGCTTGGTCCATGTTGGTGAACTGAATGAGTATACTGCCATAGCAATGAGGAATCTGAATGGACTCTTGCCACAGGTGGGCACTCCCTGGCTCATGATTCCAGAGTTGGCATATTGAAGTAGACTCTGGTACAGTGGAGGCTCTGGGGCAGATATGTTTTCTGAATTTTCTTCTTCAGATACTCCAACTGAGTGAACCTCTAGTGTTCCTAAACACTTGGGCACATTCAGGGGCTTCAAGAAGAAAGTCTGGCCGGGCGATGGTGGCGCATGCCTTTAATCCCAGCACTCGGGAGGCAGAGGCAGGCGGATCTCTGTGAGTTCGAGACCAGCCTGGTCTACAGAGCTAGTTCCAGGACAGGCTCCAAAGCCACAGAGAAACCCTGTCTCGAAAAACCAAAAAAAAAAAAAAAAAAAAAAAAAAAAGAAGAAGAAGAAGAAAGTCTGGGTTTTCCAGAGTGGCTCCAGTAATATACCTGTTTTCCATTTCCATGGTCCAGCCTATCACCAATTGACTGTCAACTTGACAGGATCTAGGATCACCTGGGAGACAAGCCTACACACATACCTGTGAGGTGTTTAGATTAGGCTAGTCTATGCCTTGCTTGTGATGGGCTGTCTTTTTTATTGCTTATATAAAACTTCCAAATTTCAGCATTAAATTAACAAAGGTCACAATTTTAGAAATAATACTAAAGCAATGTTTTGATTAAAACTTGTGCAGTTCAAACAGAGGTTAAAGAGGTTGAGCGAATCATTAACATTGTTAAGTACAGTTCTCTTAGAGATGGTTGCAACAGCTTAGTGTGAGAATGAGCTTAGTTTTATCTTAGAACCATGTTTATAAATAGTGAGAGTGGGGTGTCTGTGTATGTGTCTTGTATCTGTGATGGATCATCTTGTTGAGGTTAGTCTACCCTAGTTTGCTTTCACTGTCAGCTTGACACAGTCCAGGGGTGTCCTAGGAGTCTCGATGGGGGAGTTGCCTAGATCAGAGTCACCTGTGGGTATGTCCGTAAAGATATTATCTCTATTGCCAACTGATGAAGGGGGCAGGATGACTATCCCACTGTGGGCAGTGTGATCTTTAGGGAGGTAGATTGACCTGGGCTATTAAAACTGTAGCTGAAGGCTGGGCATGGTGATGCACATCTATAATCCCAGCACTTGAGAGCCAGAAGCAGGAAGACAACTGTGAGTTCAAGGTCAGCCTGATATGTATATTCATCTTCACAGTGAGAGAAGAGACAGAGAGCTGATTGAGTGCCTGGAAATGAGCCAGGAAGCAGTGTTCTTCTGTGGTCTTTGCTTGAGTTCCTCCAGTGTAGGTGGAGACTGCTCGTTCATTCCCAGTCACCCAGACCTGAAATAATCACACAGATACTATATTAATTACGTTACTGTTTGGTAAGTAGCTTAAGCGTATCTCTAGCTAGCTATTACATCTTAAATTAACCATTTCTATTATTCTATGCATTGTCACATTACTGTGGCCTACCGGTAAGTTTCAGAGTATCTGTTTCCTTCAGCAGCTACATGGTGTCTCCCTGACTCTGCCTACTTTCTCCTCTATCTCTGCTTGGAATTTCCTCCCTTGTCTATTCTGCCCCACCAGTAGGCCAAACCAGCTCTATTCATTAACCAATGGTTCACAGAAATTAGAGGGGAATCCCACATCACTACAGGTCTTTATCACTGACTTCCTTCAGTGGCAGACAGTAACACGTAGGATGAATTAATGTCTTCCCACAAGTGGTTTCTGATTATGGTGTTTATCACAGCAAAGAAAATCAAACCAGGACAGTATCCAACCTTTCCTATAAGAATTAGCTTTATTAGGTTAACTGAGGTGGAAACCTGTACCAATTTTGGGGGCACCATTCTCTGGAGTAGGATGTGTGTGTGTGTGTGTGTGTGTGTGTGTGTGTGTGAGAGAGAGAGAGAGAGAGAGAGAGAGAGAGAGAGAGAGAAGAGAAAGGGGGCTGAATACAGTATTTATCATTCTCTACTAAATAAACTCTGGACAAAATGACCAACTACTTGAAGCCCCTACTGCCTTGGCTTTCCTGCTGTGATGGGCAGTATCTTAAACTGTGAGAGGAAAAAAAAAAAAAAAACGCTTCTTTATCTAAGGTTCTTTAGGCAGAACATTTTGTCACAGCAGTAGGAATAATAATTGAGACAACTCTAAGTGAATCCATCTGCTTTTGCAAACCTCTGCCTTGGTGGCGCTAGTTGACCATTGGTGTTTTTCTGCTTTGTTGCTTTTTCAGCTCCTGGTGCAATCCGGCTCCTACAAAATTCACTCTTGTGAGTCAGAGTTCACTTTTTAAAATGTAAGTCAAGCCTTGCTGCTCTACTGCTTTAAAATTCATTCACAATAAAATCTCCAGCTGGGCTAAGAGATCCCACGAGATTAGACCTTTCTAGTCTCTCATCCTTTCTCGCCTTTTCCATTAACTAAGATACTTTGTGCTTGTGAAACAAGGACGGTTATTCCCACCCAAGTGTCAGCACACTAGTTATTACCTATGCCTGCAGTGTATTTCTCCTGACTTCTGTTTCCTCGGGGGGTCCTCAGGTCCCCCTTCCCCACAACATAATATTTGCATTAATTATTTGAGAATTTCATAAGGCACTCACTGCTCATTCCTCCCAGGTCCACCCTCCTACCTTTGCACCTCCCCCAAAAGAAAACCAAAAAAAAAAAAAAGGCCCTACCAAGTCCAATCTGTGTTGCCCATATACCATATACTCATTGTGGCGTGTTCGTTCTAGTGGCCAGCCCCTTAAAGAAAACTGAGTCCTTCCCCATCCCCCTCTGCCAGAAGCCATCAACTGTGAAGACCTATACTCCAGCATCATTTTCACAGTTTTTAAGGACTCACCAAGTTAAGGCAGCCACTTCTGTATGATTCTTTTCTGGTCACCATTGACTAAAATAGTCACTTATTTTATGGTTTCAGTTTCAGTTATCTGTGGTAAACTGTGGTCCAAAATCTATTAGGTAAAAAGTAGGAAGAACAAAGCAATGAAATCCTAAATCATTTTAGTCTGTCTTACCCAAGATGTGAAACATCCCATGGCCCAGTGTGGCCCAGTAGTGTATCCATGGGGTATATACCTCCTGCCTGCTGATAATTCAGGAGCCATCTCAGCCACCAGATCACTTACTGCAGTATCACAGTGCTTGTGTTCAGACTGGGGATGCTGGCTCATGTATAAAGTACCTCATTTGATCCCCAAAGTCATAAAAACAGAAAGAGAACCACAAAGGAGGCGGCGTTTGTGTTCAAAATAATCCTTGTTTTTTCTTAATGAGGTCCAAGAGAGTAATCCTGACAATTTTATTATACTATATTATTGTACTTATTATATTTTAGCATTTTGTATATATTTTTATTTGCTTTAATTAATCTCAGATTACACCTAATTCAAAAATGAAAGTTTATTATTTGTTTCTATGCATGTATAAAATCTAGGATGTTCAAAGTTTCAAGCTTCAGCTTGGGTCTTGGGAACATATCCTGAGTAAATAATTGAAAATTATTGTATCATCCAATATTTTCTTAGTTATATTTATTTAACTAGCTATCTGCCTATGGCTTCTCTAGTCTAAGATAGTTTGCAGTTTACAGTCTAGCTTAAGCGTGAATGAATGGATAACTGAATGACTGTGTAGCTGTGAATTCATTCTTGTAAGTTTTTTCCCAGGACAAAGCTGCAGTTTCTATAGGGATATGGGTTTTGATGATCCTCAGCTTCT
The DNA here is from genome assembly GCF_018167655.1 of Microtus oregoni. Classification (NCBI taxonomy): domain Eukaryota; kingdom Metazoa; phylum Chordata; class Mammalia; order Rodentia; family Cricetidae; genus Microtus; species Microtus oregoni. The sequence continues at coordinate 37,877,538 of NW_024543075.1, read as the reverse complement.
AGAAGAAAACCTAGCACATAACAGTCATCTGTTGAATGCCAAATGAATGAGAATGCTGCAATGAATAACTGGGAAAGTGCAGGAGATATGCTTGCATGCATTTCTTAAGACTATGAAAGAATTCCATCTCACTTGTGATGCAGAAATGTTTTCAGTGCTTTAGTGTTCTCTGGAGGCAGCCAGTGCGCAAAGGCTTGGTCCGTGGTTCCTTTAATAAAGCAGTTTCTCAATTGTACTGCACTATTTCTATTTTATAGATGAGCAAATGAGCACAGAAAAAATTACATAAATGCTACTTAAGCAAAAAAAAAAAAAAGCAGAATCTCTGATCATTTGATAGTTGTCGTAAAGAGCTACTGTTATTCCAGACCAGTAAAGCATGCCTGTTACAATTAAATATTTCCAGCTAAGGCTCTATGCATTTTGGAAAAATCACCACTATGTTAAAATAAATGATAGAAGCCATTCTTTCTTCCTCTTTCTTATTCAGAAGAGAGTGTTAGCTTTTATTTTATTTTGTTTTGTAGAAATGGTTAACAGTAAATAATCAGATTATAAATGTTGAAACATGGGAAGAAGCATGCTAGTGTTCCAGAATATATAGAGAATGCTGTAGAACGCCTTCCAACTTGGAGAAAGGGAGAGATAGAAAGACATAGCTCTTTCTAAAGAACACGGGCCCGGCAGTGGTGGTGCCTTTAATCCCAGCATCCAGGAGGCAGAGGCAGGTGGATCTCTGTGAGTTCGAGGACAGCCTGGCCTACAAGAGCTAGTTCCAGGACAAAATCCAAAGCTACAGAGAAACCCTGTCTCAACAAAGAAAAAAAGAAAAAAAAAGAACATGGAAGAGAGAGGGTAGAAACTAATTTATAATCTCTCAGAGAGAAAAACTCAGGCATTTCCTTTGTGAACTGGGTTTTGTACATATTTCAAGTGCTTCACCAACTGAGGTTACAAAGAATTCTATTTTTCTGCTAATTAGTATTTTCATGGTGCCTACTCAGAATTGAGGGATGTTGGGACATATGACATGTATTTGTTGAGTGGGATATAAATCTGAGGCTTCATGAGACATGAGATAGAATTTCCCAGTAATTATTGTCTTTTTTTTTTTTTTGAGACAGGGTTTCTCTGTAGTTTTGCAGCCTGTCCTGGAACTAGCTCTTGTAGAGAAGGCTGGCCTCAAACTCACAGAGATCCACCTGCCTCTGCCTCCCGAGTGCTGGGATTAAAGGCGTGTGCCACCACCTCACAGCTGTAATTGTCTTTATAAATCTGGGTGTCAGGGTAAAATCTGAGTTCAAGGTGAAAGTTGGGAGTCATGACATCCTATGTAGGTACAAGTTTTTCTTAACTTCATGGAGTGTCTGACTTTCAGGAGCATCTTCTTTGGAAAGTACTTCCCATATCTCACTTTAAGAAAAGCTGGCATTTGTGTCTTTGTGGCTTCATCTCAGGCAGATGGAGATTGGTTCTAAACCGACCTGCTGGGCCTGGCTATGAGGCTTTCAGAAGTGAAATCTTGATTAAGAGTAAATGTTAATTGAAACAGTGAATTATTAAAGTGCTTTTTTCATAAATGATAAATGCTGCTGTCGGTTTCTTTACCCTGGTGACATCATAAAACTTTCCACAAAATTGCTGGGTTTGTCCAAGGGAAACAGAAAGAGATGGCTGCATTTGATGGTGTTTGTGTGTGATCTCCTTATGTTCTGTGCCCAAACCTGACTGAGGATTACACTATCTTTTCTTCTAGAATCCTGTAACACTCAGACAACCTAGAAAATCATCTTTCCCATAGATGCAGAACATTTCAGGCCATCTCATCCAGTATCCTCACTTCAGTTCGCATCAGTAGCTTTCACCTCAAACTCAGATTTTACCCTTAACCTCAGATTAATAAAGACAATTAGTTTACTGAGAAATTGTATCTGATACCATGGAGCCTCAGATTCATTCCTGTTTATGCTTGTCAAGTACCTGCCGTATGTCCCAGCATCATTCAATTCAGGTAGGCACTAAGACAATATTAGCAGGAGAATAGAATCCTTTCTGGCTGGGGATGTAAGCTGAGTTAGTTGACTGCTTGAAACATGCACGAAGCCTTGGGTTCTATACACAGCATCCCATAAAAAACTGGCCATGGTTGTGGCCATACAATCCAATTATCTGCCTATAATCCCAGAATTCAGGCAGCAAAGGCAGGAGAATCAGAAATTCAATATCATCCTCAGCCACACAATGGCGTCGATGCCACCCAGGGCTCCATCAGACACTGCCTCAAATTGAAGTTTTGAGAATGACTGAAGGAGAATGCAATGTTTAGGAGTTGATCAAAATTTTGCTGCTTTAATCATAATAACTAAGAAAAATTATAATTCTATCATGACCATCTCACTCTTACCCATGATTATACATTTAACCCATGTGAATTACTGGATTCATACCTGAAGACAAAAATAATTGTATGAGGAAATAATTATAAGATGAAATAACCAAATCCTCTAACTGAAATACTAGGCTTTTAGGCCCAACCAATGACAGCTTAAAGTATATAAGAAAACCATATTAGGCCCAGCAGATAGGAAAATATTAAAGACCTGGACTGCTCAGAAGAACTGTATAGAAGAGATATGGTAGGCACTCAATTATGAAGAACAGAGAGTTCATGAAATGCAGAGAAAACTAGATTCCACTCAAAATAGGAAGAAAGAGTGGGCATTACAAAAGAAAAGTGACGGGTCAAGCATGGAGGTGGACATGTGGCTGACCAGGGGAATTGGTTCTTTAGAGCAAGTATAAGCAGCAACTGTTTGGCAAGGGTAGTGTGGACTTTATAGTTAGTATTCTTGATGTCAGAGGGAGGGTTTGTATTCAAGTCTGTTGTATGGAAGTAGGAGATGGAAGTACACTTTTCAGAAATGCTTACTAATGACATTCAGTTGGGGAGAACCAGGAGCATGCACCAGTATTCTGCCCAGGAACAATGGTTTTCCTCTTGGATCCAGAAACTACACTCCATAAGGATAATCTGAACTTTTCTTGAGCTACTGTGATCAAATAGGATTTAGGAAAATCCCCAAATATGTAGCTATGGGGTTGGGTATAAACAAGAATAGAATGTGGTTTGTTGGCACGATTCTCACTGGAGAAAGAGCTGAATTGGGTAAATAGTTCTCACCCAGACCATAATCCTGCCTTGTAAGGTTTGTCCACATACTGCTCAGGAAGCATGGAGTGCGCCAAGCCAATAATAAGAATAATGCCCTGGAATTTCCTTTGAATTCAGCCATAACTCACATGGGAGATTATAAAGAAACTTCTCATTTTGAAAATATCTTTTGGTACTGACCATCTAAGCATTTGAGATCAGGAAAAATCAAATATTGTTGCTTTTTTTTGCTAGCCTCTAATGATAGAACACACATCAAAATACAGTCTACAAGGCACCTTAGCTAGTGATCCAGACTGTCTCACTCAGCTTCCGTTTCTGTCTTTACTAGACCCTTGCTATTTGACAAAGACGGAAAGATCTCAAACTAAGATTCCCTACACTCTTTCAGCTAGGCATTTGGATATAAATTAGGGTCTACCAATTGGATAGACTCACTTGTAATTATGAAGGACTAATTATTCTGCTTGTGACTATTTGCCATTAGCAAACATGACCCAGAGAGCAGTGGTTACTCTGCTGCTGCAGCCCCAGGCCTGTTTCCCAGTCCTCTGAGTGTAAAGAGGCCATTTCAGCAGAAGTGTGACTAACTGTTCAATTCTGATGTTTTGAATCACAGCTATGGAGTATGCTCTTGTTCTAAGTTGGTCAGTTCTATAGTATTATGAAAACTTCCCCGGGAGGCCCAGCCTAGACACCTTTCACAGTGTTAAATCTCCTTCTGTTTAAAGTATTTAAACTGGTTTTTGTTCTGTAGTGAACTTTTGCAGATGGTATGAAGGGTATATAAACAAAATAAGTGAGAACCTAGTCAAGTCTATAACTAATTCTTTGATGAGTTGGAGAAGTCTGTCTATAGGAAGTGATACTGCTTTATATCATTGTTACTGTCTTTTTGAGACATGATTTTTTGCTGTGGAATGGACTTGGGAACTGAATAGGTAGCTTAAACTAGACTCCATCCTGCAGCATTTCTCTTGCTTTGGTCTCCCAGATAAAGGGTTACAAGAATGTCTGGTAAATATAGGACATCTTAAAGAATGGGTAGTAATTATTATTCTGTAAGCTGACAGGGCAATCTAGGCATTGAAAAGAATTAACACAGAAACACAAGTGTTAGCTGGTAGTCTTCACAGAACACTGAGTTGACAACAGTAATTTTAGGCCAGTTACTAGTATCGTACTTTCATATTTCAGATATTTCTTGGTATTTTCCTATAGAATATCAATTAATTATGACTTAAGTGCTAGTGGGAGAGAGAAGAGAGAGTGTGTGCCCATGTTTGTGTCTCACATAGAATCAACCAGCAGTGCAGGGAATTATCAGGCAGAAGTGTAGTGGGGTGATGGTCTGAATGAGAATGGTCACCATAGGCTCATATATTTGAGTGCTTGGTCCCAAGTTGGAGGAACTATTTGAGAATGATTAGGAAATATGGCCTTGCTACTGGAGGAATGTCACTGGGGTGGGCTTTCGAGTTTCAAAAGTCCAAATTATTCCCAGTTAGCACTCTCTACCTTGTTTTTATAGATAGTGATGTAAGCTCTCAGTTAGTGCTCCAGCATCATATCTACCTGAGGCCATGCTCCCTGCCATTGTTGCTATGGACTCTGAAACTGTAAGCACCAAATAAACTCTCTCTGTCTCTCTGTCTCTCTTTCTGTGTGTGTGTATTGCCTGTCATGGCAATAGAAAAGACACAACTTAGTGCCAGTGAGTGGACTATTGCTCTGAGATGCCTGACAATTGTTGATCTTTGGAGGAACATAGAAGACTTTGGAACTTTGGACTAGGAAGTGGCTGTTGAATGCTATAGGGAGCTTAAGGGACCAACCTACTAGGAGCTTGGAAGATAAGGCTGCAGAGCACAGTGTGGACAATGGAGGCCCAGCTCAAGAGTTTTCGGGGGGAACAATATTAACAATCGGGCTAGAGACTATCCTGGTGATATTTTGGCAAAGAATGTGGGTGCTTTGTCCTTGTCCTAAAATCTTACCTAAAGCAAAATTGAAAAATAGTGGATTAATTTAGTTGGCAGAGGAGCTTTCAAAACAGCTTAATATTGACTATGCTGCTTGCTTATTAGTAATCACTCTTGTACGAATCTACAATGAAAAAGCCCTAGCAGGACAAAAAGATGTACAATTGAGCACCAGTAAATTTGATGTTGGAGTCAAGGCTTGCTGAAGGAGATAAGGAGAGGCATGGTTTGAAGTGGAATAAAGGGAAAAGCCAGTTACCTCAGGGCAGGACCTGACCCAGGAATTCTGCCACTTCTGAAGGTAAAAGGCCTGGGGGGTGGTTGCTGGTCCTAAAGAGCAACAGCAAATCTAAGTTTATGCAAATATAATTCAAGGAGGTAGCCAAGCACTGTAACTGGAGCTTTCTCTACCACCTGTCAGTTCTTAAATAAACACTCTGAGTCTTAATATTAATTATAAACTATTTGACCAATGGCTCAGACTTCTTACTGGCTGGCTCTACATATTTAAATTAACTAATTTCTCTTAATCTGTCTATTGCCATTGTTCCTTTTGGAGACAAGGCCGCACATGCGCAGAGAATACAGCATCCCCCTGGACAACAGATCCCAGCTCAATGGAAAGCCACACATGCGCAGGACATTCTCCCAGATGCACCTGGATTCCCCTTTAAAAATGGGGGATGCCATAAGTCGCTCCTCTTTCCCTTTCGTCTTTTCACCCCCGTCCCTCACCTGTCATCACCCCCCATCCCATTAAAGTTCACCCACGTGGGACCGCCGTGTGTCTCGTGTTTTCTCTCCAACCCCACATTCAACCCCGCAGAAAGAATAACAGCCATGTGGCCCATGACTTGCTAGCAATGCTCTGGCATCTTACTCCTCAAACAGCTGCTGTCTCCCTGATTCCATTTTCTTTTTCCCATTATCTTTGCTTAGGTTTACTGCCTGGCTCTATTCTGCCTGACTATTCACCAAATTGGCTTCTTTATTAACCAGCAGTAATAAAACATACTCACAGCATACAGAAGGGCATACTATGTCAAACTCCACACAAGCAGGCAGCTAAACGTGGCAGGTTAGGTCATAGTGGTTCTGGTTTTAGAGTCATGAAGGGTACAGGATAAAGAGGTTGTGGAATCTTCCTCTGTGGTAAGGAGAACTGCTGAGGTCAGAAAACAAAATCCTTTTTCAGAAACCCAAAGAGGCCCTTTCATGAAGCTGTGGAAATGAAGCCTAGATTATGATAGAGACTCTAAGATATTGGAGATGTGGGGTATCTGCCAAAGAGATAACTGCATACAGAAAGTGGAACCAACCCAAGAGTAGTGTGTTGTGGTCATAAAAATTGGAGGGTGGAGCCACCTATGGCATTTGACATGAGACATGGAGCTATAGGATTTAGAATTTGCCCTACTGTATTTGGATCTTACTTTGGTTCAGTATTTCTTACTATGCCCCCAATGCTTCCTTTTGTAATGGCAATGCATATTCTGTACCATTGTGTGATGGAAGTATGTAATTTGATTTTGATTTTAAGTTTACAGCGGGATACAGGTACAAGATTGCTTTGAGTCCCAGAAAAGACTTTGGACTTTGAGACAGTGTTGAGACTGTGAAAGACTAGGGGCACATATGAAGTTGGACTAAATGCATTCTGCATTATGATATGTACACAAGCCTATGAGGGTTAGGAATGTCTGGTTCCCAATTGATAAAAATATTTGAGAATGATTAGGGAGTATGTCACTGGGGGTGGGTTTTCAGATTTCAAAGTTCACACTGTTCCCAGTTACGTATCTCTGCCTTTTATTTATGGATAAGTATATAAACTCTTAGCTACTGCACTTGTACCATGCCTGTCTACCTGCTATTGCCATGCTTCCTGCCACCATGATGGTCATGGACTGACCCTAGAAAGCTTTAAGCCCCTAATAAACTCTTTTTTTCTATAAGTTGCTATGGTCATAGTGATTTCCTGTGCAACAGAAAATAACTAAGACAGGTAGCTAGGATGTGGGCTCAGGAATCAGACTGCTGATGTTGCTGAATGAGTCTGTCTCTTGGATCTCTGAAAAGCCCTTTCATATATGCATAAAGCCTGCAGTAAATATCAGTTATAGTGACTCTATTCTTAGGGTTATACTGCATTGGTCAACAAGTATGTATGCTATTCTGTATCTCCATGATTGCAATAAACTGTATAGATCTGCTTTTGTGCTCCTCTGTGATATTTCTTCCTACTATTATTAATGTGGTTTTGGGAGCTAGCTTGACTTTTTCTGCCTATGAAAAGATGTCCTAAGACAGTGGTCATACTGCTGTAAGATTACCAAGAAAAACTTGATGTTGGTCTTTACAATGCAAAGTTTATGATAATACAACACAACAGAAAGCAAATATCAGCTGAAATTGGTGGACACGCCTTGACATTTTAAAGGGAATTACATATTGTAGACCAAAACTGCTTGACAGAACCTGAGAAGAACTATTGATAGTGACAGAGAAGCTCTGCTAAAAACAACTCTGAAGCCTATTTGGTTTACCCTGCCACTCTCAAGAAAAAATATTTTCTGTATTAAAAGGGCTTTGCCTAAACCTTTTTATTTTGTGTTATATTAATTTTATGTATTTATATTATTATTTCAGCTGGAGTCTATATAGATGGGAATCAAACTGAATATGGAGCTGAAGATAATTTTGAACTTCTGATCTTCGTTTTTTTATCTCTCGAGTACTAGGATTACAGGACATACACCATCACTCTCATGTTATGTGATGTTCAGAAATGAGCCCAGGGCCTCATTACCCAAGTCCCTTTTTCATAATATATATTATTTGTATTGACAACTTTCCATTTTTGTTGTTCTCTACATTTCTTGAGGTCTTTCACAGTTTTTTGTTGTTTATTTTGCTTAGAAGACATTGGCAAACTTCAGTTCTACGCAGTGGGCCTTACTTAGAACAGCAGAATAGGCTCCTATTCAGGTACTTTGACCTCTTCATGCCCGGGATTTATGTGCTGGAACTTTGAGCTGACTGGCCCAATCACCTTTGTATCATCCACCTGCTATTGTTTTTATGCCCCATGCTTATATTTTCCACTAAACAACTATTTGAAGTTTTTACAACTTTTCCTATTCCCAAATATAACAAAGCCCTTCTATGTTGATATTAATCCAATTATGTTATCACATTCTTCTTTGAATACAAAATCTGTTGTATTTGTTATGGGCACTTGGAACTTAAAAAAGGAGGGACATTCCTTCCAAGGAACACTTTGTGTGGTAGGGAGCAGAACTGACAAGAGTGGGTGACACTAATATAAATAAACACCTAGAGATTCCTGCAGGAAAACAGATCAGGTGCACAGAAGTAGGACATCTTTCAATGGAAAAGTAGTGTGAGCTCTTGGCAGGTGCTTAGAGATGGCAGACGTATAATTTTCTTTTTACAAGTTTTGGTCAGTTATCTATTTTAAAAAGATTTATTAAAATACAATGCGCTATTTGTGGATATTAGTGAATCCATAGACATGTACATCTAATACCAAATCCAACTTCAAAGGTTTACTCATTATCCCCAAACCTCTTAAGTGGCTCTATTGCAGAAGAACCATTAATTTGTTAATTTTTTTCTCTCCCAAAGGGGGTGGCACTATTAGGAGATGTGGCCTTGTTGGAGGAAGTGTGCCACTGTGGGGTGGGCTTTGAGGTCTCTTTTCTCAAGCTTCACCTAGTGTGACAGTCAGTTGACTTCTTGTTGCCTCTGGGTCAAGATGTAGGACTCTCAGCTCTAGTACCACATCTGCCTTAATGCTGTCATGCTCCCTGACACTATGATGATGGCCTGAACCTCTGAAGGGAGCTACCGCAATGAAATGTTTTTATTTATAAGAGCAGCCATTGTCATAGTCTCTTCACAGTAATAAAATCCTCAACCTAGATATAGGAAGGAGGCTGCTTGTTCGTCCCAGCAGCCCAGAACCAAAATAACCACACAGAAACTGTATTAATTAAATCACTGCTTGGCCATTAGCTCTAGCTTTTTATTACTAACTCTTACATATTAATTTAACCCATTTTTATTATCTGTGTATCACCACGAGATCATGGCCTACCAGCAAAGTTTCACCACGTCTATCTCTAGCGGCGGCTCGTTGGCATCTCTCTGACTCCACCTTCCTCCTCCCGTGCTATAGGCCAAGCCAGTTCTTTATTCATTAACAAATAAAAGCAATACATAGACAGAAGGTTCTCACACACCACTAAGACATATACATATATGTATATTTCCATATTCTGAATATTTCATGTAAATAGTACCATATAATATATGGGATTTTGTCAGTGGCTTCTTACATTTCTGAAGTTTATCCATGCAGTCCTGTAAGTGCTTCATTTCTTGTCAATACCAAATACTTCTCTATTGTATGGATAGACAGTACTTTATTTGTACTGTCTGAGTTGTTTCTATTTGGGGCTGTAACAAATAAAGCTGCCCTAAATGTTTAAGCACAAGCTTTGATGTAGACATAAATTTTCTCTTCTTTTGGGTAAATATCTATAATTTCTAAAATTTCTAGTACTCCATGTTTAATTGCTTGAAGAACTGCTATGCTTATTCCAAAAGCAGCTACATCGTCTTATATTTGCCCAGAAGATGCTTTAGTTTGTAGTTTACTACATTAGTCTTTGTCTGACTCAACTGTGTGAAATGGAACTGGTTATAGAAGAAAGTGTTTTATTGAATTTCGTATTTCCAGTGTCTAGAGAATACCAACACAGAGAGTGCACCTTACGTTTCAGAACTGAGGAATACCACCACCATCAACAAAACCATGCAGGCAGAAGGAATAGAATTCAAAGGCTCTGACCAAAACAACATTAATTGTATTCTGTGAATCATTACAGACTTGGTAGGCTGAAGCATCATTCTATGTAATTTCAGAAAAAAAAATTAGTCAATTAATCAATAAATATTGGTGCCATCTTGTACCAGGAAATGCTTTTTACAATGGGACATAACAGTAAACAACGTGAAAATTCTTTGCCCATAAGAAGGATTGAAAATAAAAATTGCCTGTGATAGTAAAACACTCCTGCAATACCATCTCGGACAACAAATTACCATCTGGGACAGGCAAATTCTGTCTCAAAAATAACTAGAATATAAGATAGAACTATTATAAGGAAATCAAAATTTCATGAATGAAAATATTTGGAAAAAAGTAGATGGTTTTATATAATAAAGATAAATTTAGGTAAAGGTTATGGCCACATCGACACAATTAGAGGCAACAATGACACTTTGAAAGTTCTGATTGATATGTGGTAGGTAAGCATTTTACCAACTGAGCCTCATCCTAGCCCTTTTTTGACAGAGACTTGCCGTGGAGCCCAAGCTGGCCTGGAACTTGCTGTTTCCCAGGCTGGCCTCAGACTAACAGTGTGTATCTTCACACCCTACTTCATCACTAGTCAGCAGGTATAAATGAAATCTGGTCCCAAGATCCAGTTTTGTTGTATCTCAATTAAAAAATATGTGAACGCTAAATTTGTATTGTCCCCATATATACCATGTATATTGGAGAGTGACAATAAAAATTTACTATTAACATACATGCAATGTATGCTATTTTTCCTTTTTCAGTTGGGTTTCATGTAATATAAACTTAAATAATGAAACGGAAACAGCTCTAGAAGGGAAAAAAATAGGCCTGAATGGAAAAAAATAGTGCAATAAGCCAGGTATGCATTGGAGACTGAAGTAAAATGTTTCTTTAGTCCAGGGATTCAGGCCAGCCTGGGAAGCATAAGGTCTTTTCTATAGATAAAGCTCTTGGAAATACCCCTAGTAGCAAAACAAACAAACGGGAAGTACTGTGGGGCAACGGTCTTGTGCCCTGTAAAGAGCTGTTACTTGTATTTTAATAAAATACTGATTGGCCAGTGGCTAAGAAGGAAGTATAGATAGGGCAACCAGAACAGGAGAATTTTGGGAGAGGAAAGACTCAGTCTGCAGTTGTCATCCAGACACAGAGGAAACAAGATGAGAATGCCTTACTGATAAAAGGTACCAAACCACGTGGCTAACACAGGCAAGAATTATGGGTTATGTAAGTTATAAGAGTTAATAAGGAGCCCAAGCTAATATGGCAACTAGTTTATAATTAATATAGACTTCTGTGTGTTTCTTTGGGACAGAAACCTTTGTCTACGAGAACAAATATCCTGAGACAGAATAGCTGTAAGTCAATGGAAAGTCCAATTGAAAGGGGATTGTAAAAGAGAGATTTAAGCCAGTTTCATTGACACATGCCTACAACCCCAGTACTTGAGTTCTGAAGCCAACCTGGTCTACTTGCATCCATGCCAAAGGGCTTATGTGGCTATAAGGGAGTAACTTGCAGTTGGTTTGTTCTTTCTACCATGTGGAACCTGGGGATAAACTGACATCATTTACTCTATGAGTTGATTGACCCTGTGTTGCCACCTTTGCTGCTGATGCTTTTCTTCACTGGCATCAGAACCCAGACTGGGCTTCCAACACAGACTGAAGGTCAGTGGCTCTTCAGGCATCCCCAATAATAATCATTTGTCTGGGTAGAGTGTATTTTGCTTCTCCATTCTTCTTTTAAAGGACTTTTGGGTTGTTTGTATCTTTTGACTATTTTCAGTGTTGTCTGCTACAAGAATTCATATAAAGACAACATTCATGAGCTTCTGTGTGATATATGTGTGTGTAGATTGCACATGTCCAGAGGACTTTTAGTTTCCTGCTCTGTCTTAAGACAGATTCTTTCATTGAACCTAGGGTAGCAGCCAGCAAGCCCAGAGACCCTCTTTCCCCATAGCACAGGGGATATAGGTACACACTTGGTCACATCTGGTTTTGTTTGTTATTTTGTTTTTGTGGGGTTTTTTATGCATTCTAAGGTAATGGGGCTTCAAACTTAGGCTCTCCATCTTGCAGAACCATCTCTCCAGCCCCTAATAAATAAGATTTTTAATCTCTTATTTTCAGTTATTTCAGAATATATACTTAGGAATAGAATTGCTAAATTACATCATGATTTATGTTTAACTGTATAAGGAATTGTCTGTCTCTAGAGCAACTATACCAATTTACATTTCCACTGGCAGACCAGTATTTAATCTAGTTAATCTACCTCCTACCCAATGTTTATTATTTCCTGTTCCTTTTCATTACTGTAGCTGAGGGAAAAGAACATCACATGGTTTGATTGGGATTTCATGATGACTAGAGAAGATGAACATCTGTTGTGCTTATTGGTTAGTCACAGATCTTCCTTAGGTAGAAAGTATGTATGTGCATCCTTTGTCCATTTATGATTGGGCTGTATCATGTGTTTTCTTATGCATTCTGGATCCTAGACCTTTATCATCAATTCACCAATTCTTCCCCATTACATGAGTTACCTTTTTACACATAGCTTAGGTTGTACTCAAACTTGATGTGGAGCCAATGATGGTCTTGAATCCTGCTGCCATCACCTTCCAAGAGTTCTGGGGTGACAGGCATGTGCCACTATGACCTGGTGTGTGTGTGTGTGTGTGTGTGTGTGTGTGTGTGTGTGTGAGAGAGAGAGAGAGAGAGAGAGAGAGAGAGAGAGAGAGAGAATATCTTGGTATTGAACATAGATTCTTATACATGTGTGTTAAGCTGTAATATTGACCTTCAGCTCTAGCCATTCTTACCATCTTGGTGGTAGTTTTGGATACACAAAAAAACTACTTCTGTTTATTTCTTTGATTTTTTTTTTGCTCTTGGTGCCACAGCTAAGGTGCCATTGCCAAAACCAAATTTAAGAAGATTTACCCTTATATTTTCCTTGAAGAGTTTTACTATATTAACTCAAAAAGTCCATTTCAAGTTGTAAATGATATTAAGCAAAGTCAATAAAGCCAACTCCATTCTTTACTTGTGGTATCTAGCTTTCCCTGCACTGTCTTTGAAGTGACTGTTCTTTCTTCAGTGAGATATCCTTGATATATTTATGAAAAATTAGAGCTAAGTGTGGTAGTTCACATCTTAAAACCCAGCACTTGGGTTGCAGAGTCAAGCAAATTCTTATGTGTTCTAGGTCACCCTGGGATACATAGTGACTTCTAGGCCAGCCAGGGCTACATAGTTAGACACCATATTAGTTACTTTTTGTTTCAGTGATGAAAAACCATGACTAAGGCAACTTATGAAAGAAAGATTTGGGCTTATAGTTCCAGATGATCTGAGTCCATAATGATGGAGACAGAGGACAGCAAGCAACCAGTATGGAGCCTAGAATAGCAAGCTGAGAACTCACATTTTAAACTGCATACTGAAAGCAGAGAGAGAAAGAACACTAAATTTGGTATAAGGCTTTAAAACTTCAAAGCCTCCACCAGTGATGTACTTCATGTAGCAAGGTCATACCTCCTAGATCTCCCCATGCAGTGCCATCAACTGGGGTCCCAGTGTGCAAATACTTTTCCTATAGGGGTCATTCTCATTCAAAACAGCTTAGAACTTGTGTCAAAAATATTATTGGTTAGGCTGTTTGATGGCACCCACCTTCAATGCTAGTACTCAGGAAGCAGATGTAGGCAGACCCCGGTGCATTCAAGGCCAACCTGGCCAGCCTGGCCAGGCTGCATAGGGTAACCATATCTTTAACAAAAGTTAGCACATAGGCTTTTTTCTGGGGTCTTGTTTCCGTTATACTCATCCTCTTGTCAACACCATACTTGATCGGTAGTAAATTTTGAAGTTAGAAATTTGATTACACTTTGTTTATCTTTTTCAAAATTGCTTTGGCCATATTGGAAAGGCCATATGTACTGTATTATTCCAATTACATGATATTCCAAAAGGGAAAACCTGTAGAGACACTGAACAAGTAGTTATTTCCCAAAGATTCAGGGCATAGGAGTTTTGGCGAATAAAAGCATGGGAGATGTTTGGGGGGGGTGATTAAACTATTCTATATGATTCTATAACATTAGGTTATTAGACCATTTATTAGAATACTGTAATTCTAGAAAAGTAGAGAATCTTAATGTGTGCAAAATTCTAAAAATCAATTAGGAGATCAAAGATCCCAGGATAGACCAGACTACGTTGAAATAATATTATTAAGTTACAATTGGATTATATAAAACAGACTTGCTGGAGGAAGTGATGAAATGAGAAGAAAAGATGGTAGCATAGCAATTGTGGGATCGTGACAGCAAAGGTGTAAGGCACTATCCTTTGGATGACAGTTTGTTTCCTATGGGGATATGGGCTAAAACTTGGAAACTACTCCGTGTTTGGACTTGAACAATTAAGTAAATGAATGGTGTGTGGTGGGAACCAGGTTTTTCACTGTTGGAACAAAAGGTTACCGGTAAATAAAGGACAGAGCCTGGCTCGATCATTTTGTAATGAGTTAAAGAAACAGCATCAACCCATGTTTAGCTTAATAGCAATACATATTATTTCAAAGGTGCTCATATAGGCCTGTTCATCAGTATGGCTAATGATGATCAATATAGATAGATAGATAGATAGATAGATAGATAGATAGATAGATAGATAGATAGATATTGGTATGGAGATACATAGACTGGTCCTTATGCATTCGTTTCCTTACTCTGTCACCATAAGAAACCTAAAAGCCATGATCCTAGTAGCAGAAAACATACCTAGAGTCAGATCATACTTTCTATAATGCTCTCCAGTACAAAAGATCCTAGGCCCTCCCTGCTACATCTAGGCTGAGCAAGGTATACATCCAAAGAGAATAGGATACCAAAAAGCCAGTACATGCAGTAGAGATAAATCCCAGTGCCACTGCCAGTGGCCCCTCAGTCTGCCCCAGCCATGCAACTGTCAACCACATTCAGAGGGACTAGTTTGGTCCTGTGCTTGTTTTTTCCCAGTCCAGCTAGAGTTGGTGAGCTCCTATTAGCTCAGGTAACCTGCTTCAGTGGATGAACCCTTCATGGTCTTGACCTCTTTGTTCCTACTCTCATTCCTTCTACTCTTCAACTGGATTTTGGGAGCTCAATCCAGTGCTCTGATGTGGGTCTCTGCCTCTGTCTCCTTTTGTTGTTGGACAAAGGTTCTATGGTGATATTTAAAATAATCATCAGTCTGACTACAGGGCAAGGCCAGTTCTGGCACCCTCTCTTCTATTGCTTAGGGTCTTAGCTGGGGTCATCCTTATGGATTCCTGAGAATTTCTCTAGAGCCAGGTTATTTGCTAACCCCATAATGGTTCCCTTAATCAAGATATCTCTTTCCTTGCTCCCATATCTGTCCTTCCTCCATCTCGACTATCCCATTCCCTTAAGTTCTCTTCAACCCTCCCTTTCTTTTCCCCTTCTCCCCTTTCTTCTACTCCCCTTTGCCCCCATACTCCCAATTTTGTCAGGCAATCTTGTCTGTTTCCAGTTTCCAGGTGATCTATATGTTTTTCTTTGGATTCACCTTATTACTTAGCTTCTCTAAGATCATGAACTATAATTTCAATATCCTTTGTTTATAGCTAGTATCCACTTATGTGTGAGTACATACCATACTCATCTTTTGGGTCTGGGTTACCTCATGCAGGACAGTGTTTTCTAATTTCATCCATTTGTATGCAATATTCAAGATGTCATTTTTTTTTACCACTGAGTAGTACTCTAATGTGTAAATGTGCCACATTTTCTTTATCCATCAGTTGAGGGGCATCTAGGTTGTTTCCAGGTTCTGGATATTACAAATAGTGCTGCTATGAACATAGCTGAACAAATATTAAAAGCCTCTTTTTTAAAAAAAATGATGTTTTAACCTGGGCTAGAAATACACAATAGGGGCTTTGAAAATCCTGTAGTGCCAGAAGGGAAATGTGTACACACAGTCCCCTACATTCCAGACACATAATTCAAGTAAAGAGATGTCAACTGAAAGAGTTCCTTGTGGCAAGGAAACCTCTTGAGCCTCAAAGAAAATAGTGCTGGATTATAAGCCAGATACTAAAATAAATACCCATCACTCCATACTTGAGATGACTTCGCATTTCAAGAGTAGGGGTTCACTTAGTGATTAGTTACAAAGAACACATCATGAAAAAGGGAATGACAAACAACCTCACGGTGTGGAGGGGCCTGACAAAAACTGCCTCAGTGGAGTGGATCCATCATTAACCACACTGATGAACAGGCACACCTTTGAAGTAAAATTTTTTATATATTTGTATGTGTGTGTATCTCTCTCTCTCTCTCTCTCTCTCTCTCTCTCTCTCTCTCTCTCTCTGTGTGTGTGTGTGTGTGTGTGTGTGTGTGTGTGTGTGTATACATGGAGTTCAAATGGAGACTTGGTTCACTTTTTCTACTGTATGGATTTCAAGGACAAAACCTATGCATTCAGACTTCATGACAAGTTGCTTTACCCATTGAGTTATCTTTCTGGCCAGTACCTTAGGTATAACAATGCTGCCTTGAAATTGTGCTCTTCCTAATGCCCAATTTAATCATGAAATGCTTTCTAAATCTCAACTGAGGAAGAACAGCCTGCAAAATACATGACCAGTACTTAAAACTGTCAAGGGTTATCACAGACAAAAAAAAAGCCTGAAAAATTGTTGGTTAGATGTAGCACGAGTTCTTGTTCATAACAGAAAACCTGGAGTCAGATATTAGTGGGTGAAAACTGAGGGATCAGAAAAGCAGAGCAGACAGCCACAAGAGAGAACTTTTTGCTCCACCAATGCTCAGACCAAAAGGGTGAGCCTGTCCTCAGACTGCCTCCTCAGACTCCATCCTCTGTCTGACTGCTTCAGACTGTTTCAGATTGCATCCACAGACTGTTTCTGAGCTCCTGTCTCCTCCCACCTTACATCCCTCTCTCTACCCAGCCATACCCCTCCTAGTCTCCATCTTCCTAATGTTGGGATTAAAGGTGTGGGTCTCCTAAGTACTCGGATTAAAGGTGGCTTCTAGTAATTTAGCTCTGCCCTCTGATCTTTAGGCAAGGTTATTTGTTAAAACATAAACAAAAGATCACTATAGTTTGAGGAACCTAAGAATATCTGACTATTTAATATGGTATTTCATATGTGTTCCAGAAACTGAATAAAATATGTGAAACCCAGGGAAGTCTGAATTAATTTTGAACTTTAGTTAATAATCACAAATCCATCTAATTGGAGAAAAGAAAGATTAATATTAAAATACAGGGCCAATGAGATGGCTTATAATGTTGGAGAACTTGCTCGCTGCACAAGCTGACCACCTGAAGCACCAGAGCCCAGGGTGGAAAAAAAAAGATTCCTAAAAGTTGTTCTTTGACCTTCATACACTCACCATGGCATGAGCACACCCACGCTCATACATCTGTGTCACATACGCAGTGCATACACACAAACTCTAATAGTTATACAGTAAAAGTGTTAGAAATTAAAGTGAAAAGGGCCTTTACCTGTCACTGAGACACAGATGCCAACTTTATCTCTGTCTTGGAAATCTTTTACCTGTGTGCATTTAACTGTCTTCAATTGCTTTTTCAGGTTCCTTTGAAATATTTTATATTGTTTCCCAAGTCTGGTTCAGCATGGACTTCTGTTCTCACTAGGCAACCACTTCTTTTTCCTATAATTCTTCTCGGAGTTTTCAGCCCCTTAATTTGTTATTTCTTAATAAGGAAATACATTTTAAAAGAAACACTCCACAGAAATCCCTGCTGACTTCCTTAATTTTTCAGATCAGTTAATAGACCTTTGAGATGGGTTGCAGAGCACTTCTCTAAGGGAGTCCACCTCTTACTGGCAAGTGTTCCTGCTATCCATTTCCATATCATTAGCAAATTCTTCATCTGTGGTGGGAGGAGGAGGCTAGTTCCTTTAAACTCACAATAATCTATAGGAAAGGACACCTCTTCTTTACATTGGAAATATGTCATATTGCAAAGATTCTCCCATTTGTCATGTTAATCTTTTTTTAAAAATTTTTATTAAATTTTTTTAATTAAAAATTTCCACCTCCTCCCCGCCTCCCTTTTCCCTCCCCCTCTTCCCACTCCCCATGTCCCACTCCCCTCTCCCTTCCTCTCCAGTCCAAAGAGCAGTCAGGGTTCCCTGCCCTGTGGGCAGTCCAAGGTCCTCCCCGCTCCATCCAGGTCTAGGAAGGTGAGCATCCAAACTGGCTAGGCTCCCACAAAGCCAGTACATGCAGTAGGGTCAAAACTCAGTGCCATTGTCCTTGGCTTCTCAGCAGCCCTCATTGTCCACCATATTCAGTGAGTCCGGTTTTATCCCATGCATTTTCAGTCCCAGTCCAGCTGGCCTTGGTGATCTCCTAATAGATCAGCCCCACCGTCTCAGTGGGTGGGTGCCCCCCTTGCGGTCTTGACTTCCTTGCTCATGTTCTCCCTCCTTCTGTTCCTCATTTGGACCTTGGGAGCTCAGTCCGGTGCTCCAATGTGGGTCTATGTCTCTATCTCCATCCATAGCCAGATAAAGGTTGAGGATGACCTTGAGTCCAGAGATTTGCCTGTTTCTTTCTCCCAAGTGCTTGACATTAAAGGCATGTGCCATCAGTGCTCAGTGACATCAGTTGTTTCAAAGCAACATGACCCTGAATTGAGTCTCATGTTAATCTTTAGGCATGCAACTGGTACCAGTTTTCTATCATAATTGGCAAGGTGGGATGGCGTAGGTTGGGTATTGTGGAGGATGGCACACATGCATTCCAGGCAGAACAACACTTCTGGTACACTAGGGGCCTGGAATGTTCTCAATGCAGCGGGGACATAGATCATGGTGAGTAAGATACTGTAAAAAGTGAGTGGGTTTAGTTGGGAGTTTGGGGCTGTCTGGTCTTGGAGGATGTGTTGAGCACATTGGAGTTTTCTCTGAGGACCGTGGTAAATTGTCTGTTCTCTTTCACTGTTTTTCTGCTTCAGGACAAGGAAAGACAGAGTAGAACCTCTTTAGGCAAATCTATAATCAGGTCCCATTATGTCCTCTCACAAGTAGTTGTTGCTTTTGAACCTTATCTTTGCCCAATTTCTCCAAGAATCCTGCTATCCTGATCACTGTGGATCCCTGATAAAATTCCTCATCCCTTCCACTCTGTGGTGATGCATTTTGACCCTGGTCTGAGTAGCAAGATTCCTGTCCTATAGGTCATCTTCTTTCTTTAGATTTTTTTGTTATTTTTTCCTCTATTTATGCTATATCTCTTTTCCTTTGTTGTAAATGCCATTTTTGCTTGTTTTATTTGAAGTTCAGTCAATATCTCCTTCCTCAAGATACCATCAGAATAGTTATTATAGCTAATAAGATGACCCTGAATGACGTTTCCATTTATATTTTAATAATTACTATCAATGTTTTTATTTATTTGTGTGTTTGTTTTTTTTTACATCCAGAGCACAGTCTCCCCTCCTCCCAGCCCACTTCCCCAATCCATCTCTGTTTCTACCTTCCAATCTACTCCTTCTCTATTTCTGTTCGGGATAAAGCAGGTCTCCCACGGATATTAACAAAACATGGCATATCAAGTTTCAGTAAGACTAAGCACCTCCCCATGTATTAAGACTGGGCAGAGCCGGGCGGTGGTGGCGCACGTCTTTAATCCCAGCACTCGGGAGGCAGAGGCAGGCGGATCTCTGTGAGTTCGAGACCAGCCTGGTCTACAAGAGCTAGTTCCAGGATAGGCTCCAAAACCACATAGAAACCTTGTCTCGAAAAATAAAAAAAAAAAAAAAAAAAAAAAAAAAAGACTGGGCAAGGTGACCCAATATAAGGAGTAGGGCCCCAAAATCCAATAAAAGAGTTAAAGAGAGTCCCTGCTCCTTCTGTTATGAGTCCAGCAAGAAAACCAAACTACACAACTGTAATATATGTACAGAGTGCTTAGGTCAGTCCCATGTAGTCTCTCTAATTGATGGTTCATTCTTTGTGAGCCCCTATGAGCCCAGGATATTTGATTCCATTTTTTTCTTTAACAGAAAATTCCTTTTTCAAGCCCATGGCAAAATCTTCTATCTAGACTCGGAACCTCATTTTTGGTGTTCTTGTTTGTTTGTTTGTTTGTTGATTTATGAATTGCTTTTGCTGCTGTAGAATAATCATTCTGTACACTGTGAAGATGTGTTGCTCTCATTGTTAATAAAAAGCCGATTGGCTGATGGCTAAGCAGGATTTTGGGCAGAGAGAATGCTGGGGAGAAGAAGAGCATACTTAGAGGAGATGCCACGAGATGACGAGTGAGCAGGTTGAGAAGACTGTACATGGGGAAAACAAGCCTCAGAGAAGCACATACACTAATAGAAGTGGATTAAATTAAGTTATAAGACGTAGCTAAAAAATGAGTCTGTGCCCTGGCCAAGCACTTATAATTAATATTAAGTCTCTGTGCGGTTATTTGGGGCACAGCTGGTGGAGCAGCAAAGTCTGCCTACACTTTGCTATGTCATAATCATTTCATCATCATTTATGCCCTGGCAATACTTAAGCATGAATGGGCAGCCCTTCTACAGTGGTTCTCCAGTTGTGCTTATCCTGGGCAGTCCTAGAGGCTTGTGTTATTGTCATACCCAAGGTTCCACAGTCTTCCTTTATGCTGTCTATCCAGTGTTTTGGGGGCCTTCCTCTTCTCCTTATCCCAAGCAGTCCTCCAAGCAGTGCTATCTTTGGGTATCTACCATCATTCATACTCATAACATAGCCAAAGTATCTCAAGTGTTGCTGCCATATCATGTAGTTTCCTTCCTTCTGTAGATGGAAATGTCTCTTTGCAGTCTATATCTTTGTGTGACACATAGGATTATCCTGAGACCTGCCATCTCAAACATATTCAGCCAGCACTTGTTAAGTGAATCTTAATTAATTGAAATTGGAAATTTTCCTATATAATTTTCATGATGCTTATATTTTTTGCCTTAAATGATGTGGCAGGTCCTTCTGTATAGGTGTTGCTTTTATTGGTTAATAAATAAAGAAGCTTCCTTGGCCTGTGATATGGCAGAGTAAAGCTAGGCAGGGAAAACTAAACTGAATGCTGGTAGAGAGTAGGCAGCGTTAGGAAAAGCCTTGAAGACAGACACTGGAGGGAACTTTACCCCGTAAGCCACAGCTATGTGGTGATACACAGATTAATGGAAATGGGTTAACCAAAGATATAAGAGCTAGATAGCAATACGTTTAAGTGATTGACCAAGCAGTGATTTAAATAATATAGTTTCTGTTGGGTTATTTTGTGATCTGGGTAGCCAAAAACAAATAAGCAACCTCCTCCGATAACAGTTTGGTGCACCAACCTCGGACTGACTAAATCCACAGATAATCTGGAAAGGAATTCTAGACACAAAAGAAGAGAATTAAGCATAGCTTCTTGGTAGTCAACATTCTTTTTCCTGGATGGCAAGCAGGGGTGCCACTGCTCATTTAAGAGAGGTGCAGTAAAAACTGCATGGTTTCTTTGAAAACAGTGGTCGAAAAAAGAAAAAGAATATAGACAATTATAAAAAGATATAAAGGGTTCAAAAAATGTAAAATCTTTAGAGAAAGTAAGTACAGACAGTCATAGATTAAAAGGAGTAAAAAAGGCACACAAAGATGGAAAATACACAGAGAATCTGGATTATGTATATTATTGTGTTTTCTTTGAAGTTTTTGACTGTGAATGAGCTAAGTACAAAGAGGCATTTTATTGAATGGGCTGCTAAACTAAACCAACATATATCAAAGGTATCTTGAGTTCAAAATTTGGGTCTAAGGATTTGTTGCTTTGGAAAAGTAGTTCTACTTTTGTTTTTATAGAAGATGAGAACCTGTGGATTTCTTCCAAACTAATGTGGTTTAATGGACCAAGACCCCCCACACACACACACACACAAAGGTCACTGTGAACACCTCCAAAAATTACTTTGCCCAAAATTACTTTGCCCAAAAATTACTCTGCTTTTTGTGCAGGAAGCAGTTTGGAGAGAACTTCACCCAAATTCCCTAAATGATTGTTTATAAATGTTTGTTGACCTATGAGAGGGTATATGATACAGACATGCTACAGAGTTTTTCATTGGTATTGATCTTGCTTTATTGATACAAATTTAAGGTCAATTTTGTTACATATATCTACTCTTAATTAAGATTTTGTGTTTTTGCAGACACTTAAAATGTAATGTAAAGTCAAGAAATACAGGTTAATAGACAATAATCTATAATAGTCAAGTTTCTAGTCATATTAGTTAGGTTTTCTAGATAACTAGAGATATATTTAAGTTAGATAAACTTCAAACCTTTCAAAGGCCTATGTTTTATGAACTTAGGACTTTTCATAACATGAGACACATACGGTCCTAACAGCATCAATCTACTTAAAGAGGATGATGAACATCAAAGAGGCTCCTTATGGAGTTTGTTAGCCATTTGGGCAAGAAACTGCTTTTGCCTGGACTAAATGGTGCTATGGCTGTATGAACCGAACATGTAGGCTCCACAGAGAAATGACTGCTGAACTTGCCTATAGGTGAGATGGTCCTTCAGGGTGCCTGCTTCATGAAAGAGTCTGTCAGACATTCTGCGGACACAGAAGAAAGTGACTGATAAACTGCCAATATAGGTGGAACTGTCTTTGAAATTTCCTGCTTCATGAAAAAGACTGCCAGATACTATGGGCCTGTAGGCTAAAGATGGATGCTCCAACGCTGCAGAAGAACTTTGGGTGACTGTCCAGGTAGTGAGATGTCTCTGTCAATTCTGGAGTTTTGGAAGTTGCTTACAATGCACTTCCTGTTAACTTAGGTGATATTATATCCTTCTGGAGTCTTTGATGGAGTTGAAGAATTTATAGTTATAGTTTTCCTTAGTTATGATAAAAGATAAAGCAAACATAAATGTTATAACTGTAATTCTTACTTAATAACTGTTTTGTTATATGTAATTTTACTATGTTAAAATTAAAACCTTCCTTTTTATTTAAACAGAAATGGAAAAATGGAGTGGGAAGTCCTTCTGTTTATGTGTTGCTTTTATTGGTTAGTGTTTCTGCCAGTTTATTGGTTATCTGTTTCTGCCAGTGGTTTAGTGGGAAATCTAAACTGAAGACTAGGAGAAAGAAGGCAGAGTCAGGGAGATGCCTTGGAGCTGAGAGAGGGGAAAGACGTGAACTACCAGCTGGAACCTTGCTGGTAGGGCACAAGCCTCATGATAAAATACAAAATAACAGAAATGGGTTAACCAAAGATATAAGAGCTAGCTAGCAATATGCTTAAGTGATTGGCCAAGCAGTGATTTAAATAATATAGTTTCTGTGTGATTATTTTATGGTCTGGACAGCTGGGAATGAAGAAGAGGCCTCCAACTACACTTAGAGACTATGTTTTCCTTTGGTAATTATTTGCTTGTTTAACAGACATTTTTCTTTGTTCTCTTTTTATACCTGTTTCTTAAGGAAAGTCTACTACTGTTACTTTTCTTTAATCATTTTTGTCATGTTTGTGTGGTGTGTATGTGTGTTTGTTTGTATGTTTATGTTTGTAAGATAGGGACTCTCAGTCAAACCTGGAATTCCTCAATATGGCTGGTCTTGTTGGTCAGCTTGCTCTTGATTCTTCTATTGTCTTTCAAGACTGGAATTACAGGCAGCCCATTATACCTGCCCACTATTTTTATCTTGGTTCTGGATTCTGCTCCTTGTGCTTGTGTGGAAAGCACCTTAGCTACTGAGCCATCCCTTCAGCTCCACGTTCTCTTTTCTTTATTTTCCCATTCATGGTATGAGTTGTAGGCTGTGATTCACAGCATTTTCTCCTTCAAAATAACGATTGTCAACTTCATAATCCATAATCTGATGGCAGAGTGTCTTACTCACATCAACCCTTCTCACTCTGGTACTTTCTGCTGATCAGTCCTTTAGTACAGTCTCCTTGTTCAGCTTCTCAATCTACTTTTTCCTTCTCTTACCTCTGTTAGGTCATTACTAGCTTCTATTTTTCCATTTAACTATGTGTTTTATTATTAACCAGCATCCTATTTTGCTCATATATTTATATTTTAAACATCTAAATTAAGTGATCTGGGACTAGAGAGATAGTTCAGTACTTAAGAGCACTGGCCATTCTTAAAGAGGGCCTAAATTTGGTTCTTAACACCCTCTAGTTCTAGGGAATCCAGTACCATCTTCTGGCCTCCAAATGCTCTCACATTCATGTAGTATGAACTCTCTTTCTCTTACACACACATATACTCAGGTACATACATGTAAATTAACTAAACGTTAAAAATAAGTTAATTAATTCAACTAATTAATTTATTATTTAATTATTGTGTAATAACCTAACCCCGTTCTTTCATTTTGATATCTCACTGAAATTTAAATATATATTATACAAGTGTGTTTGTGTTTAGCTTATGTTTTATATTTATATATTCAAGATACCTGAAGTTCAACATATCTCTAGTTGTGTATGTTTCTAGTGTTCATAGAAAAGTTATTATTTAGCTCTGAATTCTAGTCAAAAATTTGGACATTGTCTTATTTTTTTCTGACCTCTGACAGTAAACTTTGTCTATTCCCTTTATTAATTACTTTAAAGTCTGACACCTCATCTCAAGTCTCACTATGTACAATCTTCCTGTCTTAGTTCAGGTTGTTAATTTTATTGCATTGTTTATTAAAGTATATGGCTAATTCTTACTCCCCTAAATTACAATTACATGATTGTTATAAATGTCTTGCATCACAGGCTGTGAAGATTGTTGTCTGATCTATTTACTGATATACCCATAAGAGGAAAATATTAAGTAGAGAAAATAATCATATCTATCAATCAAAAGGTAGCCAACATAGGGAAATGTCTGTCTTTCAAAGAAAGCAGGTGATACCTTGTATGCCCCTATCAAAGTGAAGCATAGTCAGGCAGAATTAAGAGTCTAAATGCAGATTTTACTCAGGAACCACTGCAGTAGAAGGATAGAGACATCAGCAAAGAACTGGGATCAATTCCAAGTATAACAAAAAGCAGTTGAAAGTTTATAACAACAAGCAGGATGAGGGAGGGATCAGTGGATGGAAACTTACAGGTAACAAGATAGACACAAGGTTGAGGGATCCTCACTAAACTCAGTTCTGGCTGACAGCAGGCCAAGGTGGTTAAGGAGATTTGATTTGACTCAGAAATCTGATTAGATATTATGGCAAATCACATATCAATGGCAAGGACCTCTCTACTGATTTATGGCGATTTTGCTAAAATTGAATTATATAGGCCCAGCAGTGGTAAGCTCTAATGTTTAGCTCTTGTGGAGAAGAAGGCTCATTCATTGCACCATAACTAAACCTTGGTCAAAGGGAGTCTTTGCCAGTATACCAATTGTCAATAATATTCATAGTTCTATTGGATAAATTACCAATCAATACAATAAAGGAACAAGAACTTCAGAAAATTGAGAATCAATTTTTCAAAAATTATTCATTTCTTTATTTGTGTAGGGTGTCATACTGTGTATGTAGGTAAGTGGCTAAATTTTGGGTGTTAGTTCTCTCCTACTGTGTGGCTTCTTGGAATTGAACCCAGGTCTTTAGGTATGGCAGCAAGCAACTTTTCCCACTGAGCCATCTTGCCAGCCAAGATCAAGAATTTAACCAACATATTTCTGACATAGATTGATTTTAAAATTCAAATTTATTATTTTGAAATGGATTTTGTTTGATTGTTTGGCTTTTTGTTTGTCTGTTTGTTTTGTTTGGGGGGGTAGAATCTCACTCTGTAGCGCGTGTTGGTCTGTAATGCCCTATAGAGATCAGAATGGCCTTCAATTCATGATGACTCCGCCCCCTCAGTGCTGGGATTACAGGCAAGGGTTTACAACTTTTGCCGCAAGAACCATTGTCATATACATTTCGCATGCCTTATAAATCAAACAAGACAGAAATAGTTGCGTTTTTCTTATTTCCTTTTTGTTATATGTGGCTTTTTCTATACCTTAGACTTCATGTAATATATTCCTCAATTTCTAGCATGCTGTTGCTAAGTTTGTAAACCCTTGAAGTATCATTTGAGACCTACCTTACCATTGTCTCTCCCCCAGAGCTTTCTCCTGCCCAAGAGTTAGGCGTAAGTGCTCTACCTTCTGTATTCCCAGAGGCCCTGACTATACATTAGTTGGAGCATCTATGATACTGATGCACTGCCTACTATACTTAAGGCAAGTCAGTTGGAGCATTTATAATGTACTGCAATTCCTAGCTTACAGGCTTGCTGTCCCCGAGACCTTGCACTACAAGTAGGAAATAGGATTGTTACAGTCACTACTGTACTCAGATTCTCCCTCCAACCTCACAGCTTCTAGTAGGTGTTCAATATATGCTGCATATTGGTTTAATGAATGGATTAATCAATGAAAGAGCCAGGACTTTGTGCAGAATTATTTGCATAACATTTCGCAGCCAGTGCAGACCACTGCTAAACCCAAATCTCCATTTTCTGTATGCAACAAGAAAGAGACACCTGCAATTGTTATTCTTGGGCAACTCTGGGAAATAGCAGATTCACAAACAAAGGGTGCATACTGCCTAGCATAATTCTAGTGAAATTCTGAAAGGTATTTTTGTGATTGAAACAAAGTCCTTCAAGATGTTTCTTTAGAAGGTAAAGTTCTTATCATTATGGATTGATTTTTATCTCACCAGCTACCTGAATCATTCTATGGCAGGATATGCAAGAATAAAATAACACAAAGAACCTGAGTGAGACTTTTCATGGAGACCAAAAATGTTTCATGAATAAAAAAATACATAATTACGGTTCCCTTGTCATCTCTCAGTAGAAGGCAGCTGACTAACAAGATAACATTTGCCATTCCTATGTGAGGTCTGTAGTTTGATCTAGGGGAAGGAGAGAAGAGAACATTTTCAGACAAATACTAAAGGTCAATAAGAGAAACAAAATGCCAGAGTCAGTGCCATATAAGTAAAGAAAAAATTAAATAAATTATTTTATGACTGAAGAAATATATGAACATTTATTCCAGAAAGTAGATAAACATCTTGGAAAACAATGTATGTGTGGTGGGATTGATAAAGAAAAAAAGACTGTAATGATAAATATTTTCTAGAAAAGTGAGTAAATAGAATTAATTAGAGAATATAAATAAATACACAGTTACTTATTTTTAAGGTAGATTGTGAAGTAAATCTAAAATAGGCACAGACAAGAGGTTAAATAACATTGCAGACAATTACATTGAAAGAACAAAACTTCGAGAAAGGGCATCAGGATTAAAAGCTTTTCTTTAAAAAAAAAAAAGTTCCTTTACTGTCATTTTAGGAAGGAGAGCTGTAAATGCCTGCTGCAGCCTCTGTTAACAAAGAGACCCCTCTTTGCTTCAGAGGAAGAAAATGATACTGTTGGAGCAGAGAATAGGACCTGAGCATTGGTGAGTGCTCATGAGCCCAACCCATCCGTAAAATGTTCCATTATTGAGAAGCATTATTTTTATCTAGGCTGCTGATAGGGAACTCTTGACTGGAGAGCGTGTCCCAGGCATTCCTACTTGTGGCCTTTAAATCTTACATTGTTGAGCCTGTGCACATGTCATCCGCAGCTCAAAGGATGCCATTCTAGTGTCTGATGCTCTGTATGAACCTCTTTTTCTTTAAGAAGGTCATGGTATATGCTCTCTGTTATCAGTTGCTGACATTTCCTAGTGATATTCCTTGCTTTGGAACTTTTTCATCTACTGTGCATTTAGTGGGTCTTCTTGCCTTTCACTTCAAGAATTGCTTTTTAATTAATTCCTTGAAAGCGTATTTCTCTCTTTCTTAGATTTACACTAATCACGTTTTCTAAATCTCTTTCTAAAACTCTAACCATGAGCACAAGAGCTTCCCATCAGAGGATCCCTATAGCATGCAAAGGGTGTAGAAAAAGTCTGGTAGGTAAGAATTGAACACAGCTAGACATAGTGGTGCACAAATGTAGTCTCAGTGTATGGCAGAGACAGGAAGATCGTGAGTTCCAGGCCACATTGAACTACATAGTAAGACTAGGTTTCGAAATTTTGGTGAGGCACAGGTATGTCTGTGAGGTATTGATTTCACCTTCAGCAGTGGAGTCCTAACCACATTTATATGGTCCTGGGTTGCATCCTGTCACTGTAGCAACTGGACACAGTGACAGTGGTACACATCTGTAATTTCAGCACTCCCAGCAATCAGACAGAGGCATGTTCAGAAATTCAAGTTCATCCTTGTCTATACAGGGAGTTTGAAGCTTGTTGGGGGAAGATGCTCTTTTGTTCCCTGCTACTCAGACCCAAAATAATCATACACAAACTATATTATTTGCAGTACTGTTTGGCCAACAGCTTAAGCGTATTTCTGGTATACTCTTATATCCTAAACTAACCCATCTCGATCAATCTGTGCATCACCACGAGGTCATGGCCTACTGACAAAGATTCAGCAGGCTACAATGCAGGCATCTATCCCCAGTAGAGGGTGCATGTCTCCCTGACTCTGGTTTCTTTCTCCTAGCATTCAATTTAGTTTTTCTGCCTAGATCTATTCTGCTAAGCCACTGGCCGAAACAGATTTATTTATTAACCAATAAAAGCAACACATAGACAGAAGGACTTTCCAAACCAGAGGCTAGTGTAAGCTACATGAAACCCTTCCTCAGAAAGAAAAGAGAGAATATGAGAGATTACTCACAGAACGGAAGAAGTATTTGAAAATCATATTCCTGACATGGCTTTAATATCTGAGTCATATACAAATGATGAGAATAAAATTGACGTTGGATTTTTATCAGATTCATCAAATGCAAGAAGATGTCATCCTTACTAGGAGATGTTGGAAGCATTTCCTTTTGACATAGAAGAAGAATACTGTGTGCTCTCAGAAGGAGGAAAATTCATTTCATATTAATGTATTCAGTGCAATTTCAATGAAAATAAACACAGAATATGTTACAAAATTTATCAAACTGTTGCTAAAACTTGTATTACAAAATTGAGCACCCAAATAGGAAGTCATTCTTTTATAAGACAACTAGGGCAAATGCATAATTTATAGCCATTGTGATATGTTGGGAGTGGGTGAAATACTCAATGAATGTGTATTGTTGACATGAGCACGGCACTCTCAGGGATCCCAGTGTCTCAGACCCATCAGAATGACAAGCCCTTCCCTGGGTCAGAGCGTGTGCAGACAATATCAACCACAGCTTCCTCCTGGATGATTGCAGCCTGAGACAGTTCCTTACAGAGACTCCCTGCTGAGCAGTCCTTACTCCCCACTGATCAATGACTGTTTCAGCAGTCTCCAATAAAGGTGTACACAGGCTGAGATTCAAGGATGCTGGTTCTTCTGCTTCAGAAGTCCTGGCCCACTAAATCCTAGCTTTTCTGTACCTGTGTACCTTATTCTCCACCCCAGTCAATTCAATCCCAAAGTTGTGTAGATCATGACAGTGAGATTAATTTATGTCAAAAATTGCTATTTCTAAAGAAAAATAAAAATTATTATTTATAATTAGCTATCCTCTAATTCATCAATTATTTATTGAAATTTGGGACTTATTTAAATATTAATAACATTCTACTGAATATTATTACACAGATGTACAAAAACTAATAAATAAAATTTATTCACTAAACAGACTAAGTTTTTGCAAACATTTTAAATGTTGATTTCAGACTTAATCAAGTAATTCTAAATATTTAATTAGAATCCCTTGAATCTAGAGGAGCTTCTTAAATGTCCTAAAATCTATCAAAGTTCACACGCAGGATGATTATTGTAAAGCTAACCAGATGCACACCAGAATGCACATATACAGGGTACACATGTGGATTATACAAGTTCTTATTCCCATATGGATTAGGTCCCTGTATACAGTGAGATGATTGTTGACTAATGGAAAGTTACACATCTATCATCTCATATATTGACTTTTATATGTGTCTTAGCAAATCTCAGGAAAGAGTGCTCTATGACCCACTCTACTGCTTGTGCTATGAAGTTGACTTCTAGATTTATTCTGACCTATGGCTTCCCAATCACTGGCCCCTCCCCTACGTCTGCTAACAAATTTTGTACTTTTTCTATGCATACTGGTTTTGGCACATGAGAATGCAGTATTTTTCCTTCTGTGTCTGTGTTATTTCACCTAATATAAACTCCAGGCATATCCACTGTTTACAAATGTAAGATTGTTTTTTCTTTTTAAAACCCCATTTTAAATAATGAAAATGTCTGTTCATTTATTTATGGATAACTGGGTTGTTCCTGTGTCTTAGTTATTGGGAATAATGCTGTAAGAAATAGGGTATAAACATAAGCTTTTCATCCTACCTGCAGCCACTTTTAAAATAACCACTCAGGGGCTTAGTAATTGTTATAACTGTTTGACCAATGGCTCAGGCTTATTACTAGCCAGCTTTTACACTTAAATTAGCCCAGTTCTATTAATCTAAGAATTGCCACATGGCAATGGTGTTATTAGTCGCTTGGCATATTGTTTCTTGTCTGGAAGCTGAATGACATCTACCAAACTTTATCCTTCTTTTCCTTTATCCCTGTTTGGATTTCCCACCTGGCTCCATCCTGCCTTGCCATAGGCCAAAGAAGCTTTATTTATCAACCAATGAGAGCAATACATATTCACAGAATATAGAAAGACACCCCACAGTATTTTCCCTTTCATGTCTAATCAAAAAGGAAAGGCTAGAGAGATGGCTCAGAGGTTAAGAGCACTGGGTACTTTTCCCAAAGATCCTAAGTTCAATTCTCAGCAACAACATAGTGGCTCACAACCTTGTGTAATAAGATCTGTGTCCTCTTCTGGCCTGCAGACATACATACAGGCCGAACACTGTATACATAACAAATAAATCTTTTTTAAAAGGAAGACTTTAAATTTAACATAGTAAAATTACACATAACAAAACAATTATCAGCTCCATCGAAGACCCCAGAAGAATATAATTTTACCTGAGTAAAGAAGAAGTGCATTGTAAGCAACTTCCCAAACTCTAGAAGTGACAGAGACATCTGGTTGCCTGGAGAGTCACCCAAAATTCTTCTATAATACTGGGGAATCCATCTTCAGCCCAGTGAAGCAGAAAAATTGCAGTGTAAAAAAAATCTCTGAACATGTAGAATAATAATCAAAACTCTCTTAAAAATCAAAGCTGACTTTGGAGTTGGACAACGGTTATCTTTCTCTGAATCCAAGCATGTTGTTAAAAGAAATTTTCAGTTTCTGTCTCATGTCAGGAGCCATCATCCATGGGACAGAAATAAGAAAAAATTTAGGAACCGTTTTACTTTTCTCCATGCCTACTTTTGTCTCTATTATAGTTTTAATTGAATGTATGTCTATATAAATAATGTTCCTTGGATATATGTCTACATAAATAATGTTTACATCTTTTACAATGAACTGATTCCTGCAGTAATCTAAGTTTCCAGTAAGAAGATGGGGCCCCACAACAATGACTCTACCTGATTGATATGACATCATAATGTTGATAGGGCTACTTTAAGACTATTTTGCTGTAAAAGCTGCTCAAGATAGTTTCAACTTGGTTAGTTGAAATGGTGCACCTTCTTACAATGTTCTGGCCAGAATTTCAAATAGGAACCTCATATAAACTGATGGGGGAAGCTCTTTTAATCAATCACCTTTAAGAAGTGGAGCCTAATTAAGGCATGGCTACCTGGAGCCCAGGAAGAAAACTGGGACAGACCAGGTGCACACTCTCTGGGTGATTCCCACCGGACACAGCCGAACTCAAACTTTCCATTCTTGTGGCGTGAGTTTCCCCTTATAACAATTAAAAATATAGTTGTTTATCTTTAAGCTGGCCTGGTTATTTCCTGAATAGAGAAAACAGGTACAATAAACCCTATCAAATACTCAGATACCAGACAGTAATCTTGAAACTTAACCATCATCTTACTTTTAAAGGATCCCATAGAAATAACATTGCCCCCTGACAGCTGTAAATAATTCTAGAAGACAACATCCCTTCTCCCAACAAAGCTTGTCTTCAGGGTTAGGGATATCAACTAGGGGTTGATTATAACTGATATAGGGTTGGGGGTTGTGGTAGAATTTATGAAGTCTCGGGGATCTTTTTGAAAAAAATGAAAAAAAGGGAAATTGGATGGGATAAAAGATAGTTTAGTGTGGTCTTATTCACACTAATAATAATAGTAACAGAGGGAATACTTGTGAGCTATTATTTATAGGCAATTTACATAGGTATAGATTCTTGCATATTGATACAAATTCAAATAATATTTGTTGTATATAGTATGCTCCTATTTTGTTTACCATATTTGTACATCTCTGCAAAGTTATTTTGTCAGATTGTATGCAAGCATGTTTCTACCTCTGCTTAAGACATTTTGCATGTTGATACAAGTTTAGCATATATTTATCATCTTGCATTATACTTTTATACCTCTGATCAAGATACTTTGTTTACATTTTGGGGTCATTGTCCTCATTTGTTGCACAGTTTTTTAAATTATTTAATATATTCTAATATGAAGTCTTTAAGCTATTTGGGTATTAAGAATTATAGGTCAATAGTCATCCATGTTTGTCATACAGTAAGACTAATCAGGTTCCTTAGATATATAGAGTTTGTATTCTGCATTGATAGTTAATCTTCAACTACTTCAAAGAACTGTAGATCACGGCATTTAAATAACTTAGGGTTCTGTTGACATGAGACATGATTGCTCCTGGCAGCACCAATCTATTCCCAAGAGAATGCTGAGCACCGAAGATACTCCACTTGGAACTTGCTTTGTTCTTGGCAAAACTGGCCTTTGGGCAAGGAACTCCTGAACACTGAACCACTGACAAAATGCATGGTGCTTGCACAGGGCAAGCAGGATACAAGAAAAAAGACTGTCAAATCTTGACAAGACAGATAAGACAGTTTTAAGAAATGTCCTGCCTCTGAAAATGGTCTGTCCATTTTGACCTTAGCCAAAGGTCTAATGTTGCAAATGAGACTTTGGGTGATTACCTAGGTAGCCAGTTGTCTCTGACATTTATTGTACATTTTGAAAGTTTCTTTTTTTTATTTTTTTTGTATTTTCCATCTTTTTTTTTATTGAGAAAAGGAGAAAAGAAAAAAAAACAAGTTTCCACCTCCTCCCAGCCTCCCATTTCCCTCCCCCTCCTCCCACCCTTCTCTCCCTCCCCCCACTCCTCTCCCCCTCCCTCTCCAGTCCAAAGAGCAGTCCAGGTTCCCTGCCCTGTGGTAAGTCCTAGGTCCTCCCCGCTCCGTCCATATCTAGGAAGGTGAACATCCAAACTGGCTAGGCTCCCACAAAGCCAGCACATTAAGTAAGATCAAAACCCCGTGCCATTGTCCTTGGCTTCTCATCAGCCCTCATTGTTTGCCATGTTCAGTGAGTCCGGTTTTATCCCATTCTTAGGTCTTCAATGGGGTTGAAGACTAAATAGTTGTTACTTTCCTCTCATGACTTGACCAAGATATTTCTAATACAAGACTTAAACTCCTTAGAATAGGATAATTATTGAAACAGTTAACGTATCTTCCTTGCTTGATATTGTTTATGCTGGTTGTAATTCTAATTTTTATATCTGATATTTGTTCTTATCATATATAGTTTTATATTAGACTTAGAACTCTTATTTAGACAAAAGGTAGCGGTGCTGTGTGAACTCCTTCAGCCAACAGCCTTTAAGATATCAGCCCAGTTGGGCATGGCCTCTTATTCTATAAATGCTCTTGTAAAGCTTGTGGGAGCTCTCTCTTCTGGCTGCTGGATTCAGTTTTTGTTCCCCATTCCGGCAGAGGACTGTGATCTGTGAGATCACTCCTAAATAAATAACCCTTTACTGCATTCAATTCTGAGCTAGTATGGGATTTTTTTTAGCATCCATCTTCATATTACAATTTTAAATGAACTGCATAAACGTAATACCTTAAACAAGAGTACAAATATACCTATATTGTAACAAAATTGACTTTAAATTTGTATCAACAAACTAAAATCCCTACCATTGTAAAATATTTTGAAATTAAACAGTTGTATTTTTGGATTAAAGTAGATTCAACAATCTACCTTTCTCCATTATTTCAATATCAATTTCTTTTAGAGATTGACTATGACTGATAACAATTTATAGCCACTGCCTCTTAATTGAAAATAAACATTGATAAACAATATTTTGGGAATTTGTATGTAGTTCTCTAGACTTCTTCCTGCTGATTGGGAGCAATGGTAATCCTATGAGGACCCTGAGAAAATCTGAGCTAATGGCCAAGTCCTGGGGAGACCCTTTATAACTTTTGTTAATAGATATTACCTGTCAAGGTTCAGGAGATCTCCCTTGATCAAATATGAACCATCTTAACCTGTAACGAATCCATAGCCTCTTGTTTCCTCTGAAAACAAAAGCAAAATTGCTTCTCCAAAGCAATGCATCTTTTCAGTTCCATTTTAAAAATATATATTTGACTTCTGTTTTTAAAGCTAAGGCATTTTTAAATATTCAGGTTGGTGTATTTCATCAGTCTCTCTAATTTATTATTCTCTCTATTTCACCCGTCTCTCTATTTTATCATTCTCTCTATTTTATCAGTCTTTCTTTCAGTCTCATGTCTCCCAGCAGCTGCCTTTTGTCCATCAGCCAGTAAAACATTCAAAATCAGCACAATACTCTACAGGATTCAATCTCCCTGTGTATTTCCTATCTTTACTTGGCTTTTTCTTTTATATTATTTTTTACTGTCTCTTTAAAGACTTTGTTTTATTTTTTTAAAACTATTTATTTCTATAACTGCCTATACCCATTTTTTTTACTTTCTTAAGCCTACACACATTGTAAAACACCACTGTAACCTATTTAGAGATTTTTCCATCTGGACCTTTTTACTGCATATCTTTTTACCTTTTTTGTCTGTATGAGCAAAAGTTAAATCTGCCATGCAGCATGCTATGTGACTTGGAGAAGCCTTTGTGTCCCATGGTGGGAATCTGCCATGCTGTGCTCAAAGCACGCATGCCACTGTATCTCTGTACCAAGGCCCACATAAGAGACACAGCTAGGAAGCTAGTTTTTGACTGTTTATGTGTTCTTGAACCCTTTTAAAGCTTTCTCAGGCACCATGGAAATTTGAGAGCCTCGTGTTTGTAAATGAAGACTTTCAGTCATGCCCAGTTCTGCAGCCACTTTAAAAATAACCACTGAGTGGTTTAAAATTAATTATAAATGTTTGGCTAATGGCTCATGCTTGTTGCTAACTCTTACATTTAAATTAACCCATTTCTTAACCTAAGTATTGCTGTGAGTGTGGTGTTACTAGTCTGCTGGCATGTTCCTTGAGCTAGTGACTAAATGGCATCTCCCAGATTCCGCCCTCCTTATCCAGTGTCTTTCCTTAGATTTCCCACCTGGCCATAGGCCAAAGCAGATTTATTTATTAACCAATGAGAGCAGTATATATTCACAGTTTACAGAAAGACATCTTACGGCAATAAGGTGCCAATATCTGCCTGAGGTATAGACTTCACTTCCTCTGAATATATACTTAGAAGAGAACTCATGTATCCTATGATGGTTAAAGTCTTGATTTTTGAAAAATATACATAGCATTTTCCATAATAATTGGGCAAATCTTCATTCCTACAAGTAATGTTCACGGGTTCTCTTTTTCCCGTATCCTCACCATTTGTCTGCATTAGCTGTCCAGGCATAGACAAGCATATAGTTCTTGAAGAGTTTTGAATTTCTAGCTTCTTTCTTGCTGTCAATTTTTGACCTGTGATGTCTTTGCCAGAGATGATGTGTATGTTTTAGATGGCCCATACTTTAGCATGGATGTGTAAAGGCAAAATTTATAATTTCTGAGAAAATATAGGAAATCATGTAATATGAAAAGAGGAAATCATTTTTAACACAACTCTGAAACAAGGATGAGAGCACATATCAGCTCAGTGATTTGAAGTTCTCCACAGACAAACACCACTAGCATATATAACTGAAGCTGAATGAGCCCTGTTCTGTGCCATAGGAGAGTAGTAGCATCATGTTTAAATTTTGATGGAGATTGCATTGAATCTGCAGATTGCTTTTGGTAATATGGCCTATTTTCCTATGTTAAACCTCCTAATCCACAGGCATGGAACATCTTTCATCTTCTGATAACTTCTCCCCTTTCCTTTTTCAAAGGCTTAAAGTTTTTGTATACATCAATAGATATAAATAAATATTGAATAGATATGGAGACAGTAGACTTGTCTTATTCCTGATGTTAGTGGAATTGTTTTGAGTCTCTCTCTACTTAATTTGTTGTCCTCAACAAATGGTAGTGGCATAACTGGACGTTGGCATATAGAAAATTGCAAATAGATCCAAATCTATCTCCCTGCATAAAGCTCAAGTCCAAGTGGATCAAAGACCTCAACTTAAATACAGTTACAGTGGAGACATGTTCCTGAATAGAAAGAACAGCAATAGCACAGGCACTGAGATTGACAGTAAAGGGGACCTGCTGAAACTGAAAAGCAAAGGACATGGTCAATAAGACAAAATGGCAGCCTACAGAATGGGAAAAGATCTTCACCAATCCCACATTTGACAGAGGTCTTATCTCCAAAAAATGTAAAGACATCAAGGAATTAGATATCAAAATACCAAATAATCCAGTTAAAAATGGGTTGTAGATCCAAACAGAAACTTTTCAGCAGAAGAGGCTGAGGGGATCCAGAGAGGTAAGTGGCCACACAGCAAGACAGCCTAAAGTGCCACTCTCTCAGACAGTCCCAGGGGACTGAATCCAGGCCCCCTCCAATTACCTAAGCTTTTGGACATCCAGCAGGCTGTGTTCCCTGCTACTGACTTTCTTTACCCCTTTTACCCTGTCCCCAAGCCCTCGTTTTTATCTGCTAGGTCCTTGGATCTTCCAATACAGCCTGCTTCAGGATGGAGGGGATCTGAGAGCCTGATCCAGTGCTGAGGGGACCTAAGGGAGGGAAGACCAAGAAAACTACCAAGTACACAGTCAACCACAGCAATGATTGGACCAAGATGCCAAGATTCTGCTGACCTCATTTGAAGGAAGAAATGGACAGGTGCCGATGCAAGAATTCCTCCAACATCCTGAAAAGCAACATGATAACACCAGAATCCAGTGAACACAAACAAGAAGACTTGAACATCCTAACCCAGTAGAAGTAGAAGAAATCGACTTTAAACATAACCTTATAAAAATGATGGAGACCCTTAAATAGGAAGTGAAAAACTCCCTTAAAGAAATGGAAGAAAAGACAAACAAAAAGAAGAAATTAATAAATCCCTCAAAGATACCCAAGAAAACCAAGAAAAAGCAATCAAACAGGTAAAGGAAACAGTTCAAGACTTGAAGACTGAAATGGAGGTAATAAAGAAAACACAAACTAAGGAATTGCTGGATGAAGAAAATCTGGGTAAACAAACAGGAACTACAGAGACAATTATAAGCAACAGAATACAAGAGATAGAAAAAAGAATCACAGTAAAGGGTTGGGAAAAGGTTTTCCAATCAAATGGACCTAAGAAACAAGAGGGTGTGGCTATCCTAATATCTAACAAAATTGATTTCAAACTAAAATCAATCAGAAGAAATGGAGAAGGACACTTTATACTCATAACAGGAACAATTAGCAGTAGAAAAATTTCAAATAGTTAAAATTCACTTAATGAACTGTTCAACTTCCTTAGCCATCAGAGAAATTCAAATAAGAAAACTATAAGATTCTATCTTATACCAGTCAGAATGGCTAAGATCAAAAATACCAATGATAGCTTATACTGGAGAGGAAGCAGAGTAAGGGGAACACTCCATCACTGCTGGTAGGAGTGCAAACTTGTACAACAACTTTGGAAATCAACATGGCAGTTTCTCAGAGAATTGGAAATCATTTTATCTCAACACCCAGCTATACTAACCTTGGGCATATACCCAAAGGAGCTCAATGATACCATAAGGACACTTGCTCAACTATGTTCATAGCAGCATTGTTCATAATAACTAGAACCTGCAAAGTATCTAGATTCACCTCAACCAAAGAATGGATAAAGAAATTAATATATATACAAAATGGAACATTACTCATCTGTCAAAAACAATGACATCAGGAAAGTTGAAGGCAAAAAATGGAATTAGAAAAAAATCATCCTGAGTGAAGTAACACAGACCCAGAAAGACAAACATAGTATGTACTCACTCATAAGTAGATACTAGCTGTTAAGTAAAGGATTGTCATGCAATAATCCACAGGCCCAGAGAGGGTAGGTAACAAGGAAGGTGCATGGTGGGACACTCAGATCTCCCTGTAAAGAGGAAATAGAAGAGATCTACTGTGTAAACTAGGTGTGGATGGGGATGGGAAAATGAGGGATCATTTGAGTTTATTTTTTTTATTTTTTTTTATTTATTTATTTATTAAGGATTTCTGCCTCGTCCCCGCAACTGCTTCCCATTTCCCTCCCCCTCCCCCGATCAAGACCCCTCCCTCATCTGCTGGAAGAGCAATCAGGGTTCCCTGACCTGTGGGAAGCCCAAGGACTGCCCACCTCTATCCAGGTCTCGAAAGTGGATGGAAGGGGGGACTAATGAAAGAGGGGTCTTAATGGGGGCATTTCAGGGTGAGGAAGAAACCTGGTAGAAGGGAAACTTTCACAAATCTGTAAGGATGATCCCAATCACGACTCCTAGCAATACTAAAGTGGATAGGTAACCTGAACTGGCCATGTCCTTTAATCAGGTTGGTGACTACCTTAACTGTCACTGGGGAACCTTCATTCATTAACTTATGAAAACAGATGCAGAGATTCCCCAATCAAGCTCTGGGGCTGAGCTCCAGGAATCCTGTTGAAGAGAGGAAGAAAAAATTGTAGAAGTCAGTGGGTCATCACAAGGAAACTCACAGAAAAAACTAACCTAGGTTTGTAGGAGCTCACAGACTCTGGACTGACAGCCAGGGAGCCTGCATGGGACTGACCTAGGCTATCTACATGTGTATGATAGTTGTTTAGCTTGGTCTACTTGTGGCACTCCTATCAGTGGGAGCAGAGCCTGTTCCTAAAGCTTTGGCTGACTTTTGGGAACCTATTCCTCATATTGAATTGCCTTAATAGGGGAGGAGTTTAGTTCTATCTCAACTTGATATATTATGATTTGTTGACACTCATGGGAAGCCTGCCCCTTTCTGAACACAGTCAGAGAAGGAGTGCATTTGGGGAGGATGCAGAAGGGAGGGGAGGAAAGAGGGAAAACTGTAGTCAAAATATAAAATAAATAATTTAACCAATCAAAAAAGAACAATTTATTATTGAAAACTTGAGTCATGGGTCCCATGTGGTAGTTCACACTGGAATCCTAGAATATTGGCAGCAGTTACAGGGGACCACAAGTGTGTGAGAGCCTGGTAACTCAATGACTTTTTGGTATCCTTAGCCACAAAGCAAGATTCAGTCCACCAAATTCAATTACACAAAGAAAGGACATATCCTAAGTAAGAATCAGCAAAAGGTAACTCTATAAAAAGCTGGGAAATGTTTTGTAATGTCAGAATTATTAACTATAATTAATAAATACCTTAAGATAGTTATGCTAAAGAAAGACTGATCTATATCTCTCAGAAATGACAGTGACAATCATAATCATCTTAGGAAGCAAAGAACAATTAGAAAAATATCTGAGGAAGAGTTAAAGATCTATGTTGGGCTAAACATAGGACTGGAATTGTTCCTGGTAGTTCTATTATGGTTATTCAAAGCTCTTACAAATGTATAATTTGTGTTGTCTTTCTCATTTGCAATAGATACTTATATTTAATAAGAACTTCCTGATTTTAATTTTATATCACTTTCCTTTTTTCTTGAGGTCTTTCATTGGACCTAATATTGTATGTATCTTTTTTCCTAAAGAGAAGTTCAAATATTAACTTGATTAAAGTATCAAATATACTCAACCTACTCTTTTGTGCAAAACTCAATGACATAATGTTATAGAAAATATTGCTACCACAGGTGAGTGACAAAAGTAGTAGGTACACAAGCTCTTCTTTATTACTAGGTGTGGTGATGATACCTGTCATCCCAGCACTGAGGAGGCCAATTCAGGGGTTTGCCATAATCCTGAGGCCAGCCTGAGCAGCAGAGCGAGACCTTGTCTCAAGAAGTCCAAACCAGAGTCAAATATTTTTGAAGTTGTAAAGAGATGAATCTTCAGAAAATTCACATTCACAAAATGGTTTATAAAAACTATTTTTTTCTTTAATTATATACCAGTAATAAAACATAGAGCAAATCCTGTTCTAGAGTATTGTAACAACTTGTTTAAGAATATTTGTTCCAAGGGACAAATAATTTATGTAGAGTGTCAAAAAGTCTAGTTTGATGTTTTTTATATAGCATAGTTGATGTACAATAGTGACAGGTTTCTTGTTGGCCTTTGGGTTGTAGATGAGGTGCCAGAAAAATAAACATATTGAAATAACACATCAGAGTAAAAAGTACTGAATGATTGATAATCAATTTGTCTAATTTGGTTCAAAACCTCGTCTTAAAAATAAAACTGGGTTAGGATCACTGAAAATGGAATCATGCAATGTCCGAATCTTGCAGCGACCAAAGAGAAAATGAGTGTTGACCCAGTGTACATGATCACCCGTTTCCACCTATCGTCTCCTGAATGGAGGCAGATGTGCCCTCCAGCAGGAGCTGAACTGTAAATGTAACTTCCTGTCCTGAGGGCTGAGATAATGCACAGATCTGCTACAACAAGTCATGGACACCATTTCCATGTTGAACCATGTAAAACCTCATCTACTCTGTTGCTAAAAAATAAATAGGAAAAGGGACAAATTTTTCTCTTTATGTTTCCTCCCATTTTCTCAAGTTTATATAAACCTCAACTCTTAAAATAAAGTTTGCTTTGATGATTTGCTATTTATTAATTAATTTATTTATTTTTATGAGGCTGAGAGTCAAATACAGGGGGTTGTGCTTTCTAAGCAAACACTCTGTCTCTGAATTACAAACATCAGTTCAAACACTAGCTGTTAGTAACATTAAATAGAATCTGAAAGTTATCAAATATAATACCAATTAATGTTTACATCCTCACCATGATATGCACCAGACAGTCTTTAATATGATCGCAGATTTGCCATGGCAGACACTGGGGCCTATGGTATATAGTGGAGGTAAAACAATAAATAAGGACAGAAATTATTTTTTAATATATCAACCATGCTTTGCTATAGTATATTTCCACATGACAATAAAGTTGATCTCTATCTCTGCCTTTTACTAAGATACACTCATACCTATACATCCAGCCATTGGAGAGTTAGAGTAGGGGAAATTCAAGTTCAAGGTTAGCTTTATGTATTCCTGGGAAGCCTGAGATAAAGCAAGATACAGTCTCAAAATCAGATCAAGATAGGTCTGGTGGACCCTCAGAGGACAAACATAGCTCTGTCCCAGGTCACTAGATGTGGGGCAGGAAGAGGTTTATCCATAAGCCCACCTGCTGCTTCTCAGCATCTGGCCCTAGGCAGTCAGGTACCATTATAATTCATGGAAGAAGTGTATTTCCCAGTACCAGTAGACAACAAGGCCCACACATGCTGCTTATCAGATGGACACTATTATGGTGAGCAAGTGTATGATTTAGTATGGGAGAGAAACACAGAACCAGAATAGTTCATGTCCTAAGGACAAAGACATATTTGAGGAGGTAAAAGCAGTGAGGAGCAGGCAGATATGGGTATTGTGATTGCCACCCAGGTCCTGGTGATGTCTGTGCCTAGGCTGCATCAGGGGCCCATGTCTAAGATCATGATCCTGATGTAACTATGATTGGTTTTGATATCCACAGCTCCTGATACCACTAAAGGCTGAGAAGAAAACACTGTAAAAATCTGGTCCTGCTCCATTTATAGTTAATAAGAAGTCTCTGTGTGGTTATTTGGGAGCTGGCTGGTGGGACAACATACTCCTTTTATTCAGAAATATTATATGGTGCCCAATGTCCAGCATGTACATTCATATAAGGCCTGAGAAAGCTTTAAAGAAAAATAGACCAAAGTCAAGTCTGGCTTCCTGGTGATTGAAGTCTCTGAGATAGGCTTAGCATACAGAAACTGCCTGCAGGCTGGAGCTAGCCACCAGTACCATTTGTTAAACTAAGATGAGTGGGTGTCAGCTTAAACTGCTGACAGCAGTTTAAGATCCATCTCATGGGATTAGAGAATACTACTGATGTTCAGTAAAGACAGAACCAAATGGGGAGGGGGGAATCCTCTAAAGTGGTTACAGCATATTTATAAATGTACTTAAGCTCAAGAGGGAAAAAAAACATGGCTTACACACTCATAGGAAAAATAGTCTAAAAATAATAAAGTTTTTAAGAGTAAAGTAATATAAAGAAAAAAATCACAAAAGATGGAAAATACATGGGTATTCTGAATCCTGTATGTTATTGTATTGACTTTAAATTTTTTGTTTGCTGATGAAGAAACAATAGCTGCTGAGAGACATTGGATTATGGAGGCTGCTGGATTAAGCAAACCTATGTATTTTAAAAGTGTCTTGACTTCAAAAATAGAAGTCAAAGGGTGTGTTGCTTTGGGAAAAAGATTGTCATTTTGTTACCACAGAAAACAAAAGACTGTGGATTTGTTCAGGGTTGAAGAAGATCGTATTTGACCAGGGGAAACCTCTTGAGTATCTTGGTTACAGACATGAGAAAGGAAGCCTAAAATGAATACATGATGGGAACAACTCTGAGATGAGATGTGTTGAGATGAGATATGATAAATCTTGCTGGCTACAGAGTCCTTATGAATTACTATTACACGCCATCCTTTCATATGGCATGAATCGAGATTTATATTACAGTTTGATTATATAATTCAAGTGGAATTATAAAGTTGACAGATGCATTTTACCTGCTCAAACATAAAACAAAAAGCATCTTTAACTGACTTATATACACCACATATTCCATATGTGTAAATGAAGATATACATATTTACCTTTAAAAGTTTATATGTTTTCAGAGCAAGTCATTGAGACATAATGAAAACAGATGGCCCAGGTGATTCAGTCTCTCAGAGTGCTTCTATTGCAGTTCCCCCAGAGTTCTGCATACACAATATCTTCAAGGCTGCTGGCTAAGATGGTCCAGCCTCACAGACTACTTCAGCCAGGATTTCAGATAAGCCTTGCATTTTTCAATTATACAGACTGGACAACAAATAATGTAGTTAACTCTCCCAAAATTTGACCATTTCCCTGATTTTCTCAGGCTCCCCCAAAGATGCCAATGCTCCCAGACAACAGGAAGCAATCTAGAGAAAACAATACCCATGGATTTTTGTCATCATTTGAGGTGGGGGGGCTTACAAGTTGTTACTGGTCATGGTCAGGAGAAAAGCTAAACAATGGAGTTAGATTCAAGGATGTATTTTTGAAAGAAAAAAGAGAAATAGAAATGATTAAATAAAGGGCTAGATTATTGAATCTACTTTAATCCAAAAAGCAACTATTAGTCTCAAAATATTTTATATTGGTGTGGATTTTGATTATTGATACAAATTTAAAGTTATTTTTGTTATACTATATGTATGTTTCTACTCTTATTTGGGGTATTTGCTTAGGAATCTCTTTTTAAAAAAGTAACTTTTAATTAAAAATACAGGCTAGTAATTAGTGGTCTATAATAATCAAATGCGTAGTCATATTAGGTATGTTTTTAAGGTTAAACAAATATATTTTGATAAATAGATGGTCTTCAAATACTTCAAAGACCTACAGAATATGCCATTTAAAATGTTTTTCTTTGTGGCAAAAGCTAGTCACTGGGCAAAGAAACTGCCCTTGCCTCAATTGCTTACAGTGTACTGTTCAAAATGGACCAACAGGAGTCAAAAGAAAGTGACTGTCAAATTTCTCAAGACAAGATAGAATAGTGATTTCAAATTCTCTGCTTCTCAGAAATGTCTGTTAGATATATTATGTTGACCAAGATTTCTATCCCACTTGATCCTGCAGTACAAATAAACATACAGAGGCCTACCTTAATTACAAACTGATTGGCCTATTAGCTCAGGCTTCTTATTAACTTTTATATCTTATTTTAGCCCATAAATCTTGTCTGTGGTAGCCATGTGGCTTGGTACCTTTTTCGGTGAGGCAGTCACATCTTGCTCTGTGACTGGCTTCCTCTGTGTCTGGGTGATGAGTACAGACTGAAACTTCCCTCTTCCCAGAATTCTTGTTGCCCCACTTATACTTCCTGACTGGATACTGGCCAATCAGCATTTTATTAAAAATAATACAAGAGACAGGATAAAAGACCATTGTCCCACA
The DNA here is from genome assembly GCF_018167655.1 of Microtus oregoni. NCBI lineage: Eukaryota > Metazoa > Chordata > Mammalia > Rodentia > Cricetidae > Microtus > Microtus oregoni. The sequence goes on along the minus strand of NW_024543075.1, from coordinate 37,832,988 downwards.
GCAATACTAGGCCAGTAGGCACAAGTTATATGCCCCAACATTACAAAGAAACTCTTGGTGATTGTCTAAGCAACCAGATGTACCTGTCATTTGATAGTATTATATCCTTCTGGAGTCTTTGATTGAGTTAAAAGACTAAAGAGTTAGAGCAATAGGTTTTCTTAGTTATGATAAAAAAGTAAATTTTATATAAAACTTTAAACTCACAAAGATAAGACAGATAATAGAGTGTCTTCTCTAAATTTTCCAAATGCAAATGGACTGGATATTGTAACTATAATTCTTACTTGATAACTCTTTTGTTGTATATAGTTTCACTATGTTAAAATTAAAGCCTTCCTGTCAATTAGATTTTTAAAAAGGCAGAAATGTTGTGGAATAATCTTCTACTGCACTCTCATTGTTTTAATAAAGAGTTATCAGTAATTAGTCAGGAATAGGTTAGGTAGGAGAGCCAGACCGTAAGAATACTGTGACAAAGAGTGAAGTCACCCAGTGAGACCTAGAGGAAGCAGGATATGTAGAAGATGAGGTAACTAGCCATGACCCACATGACAGCATGTAAATTAATATAAATGGGTTAGTTTAAGTTGTAAGAGCTGGTCAGTAATAAGCCTAAGCTATTGGCAGAGCATTTGTAATTAATAATAAGTCTCTGTGTAGGTTAATTGGGAACTGGCTGCCAAGACAAAATATTTCCTTATTTGCTACAACACTATGGAGAACTGGTCCTGCCCCTCACCAGCTGAAACACTTAGAAGAGAGGGTACTACATCTCACCTGGGCAGCACAGTAGAGATGATCCTGTTTGCAGAGGCAAGGATAAGCTTGCCCTAAGGGTAGGAAAATGGGAGAGCAGTTTATGCCTGCCATGTGGTGAGGGAAAGATGATTCCCCTTGGCCTTTACCATCTGTAGTGGGTGGGGAACATGACCCAATCTCTCACTAGCTGCAGCACTCAAAATAACAAGCCCTCTGCCTCCTGGACAACTCAGTAGAGTTGACCCTCTAGAAAGGGGCATTGATGAATCAACCCTGAGGGTGTAAGGAGGCATAGCTGGTACCACCACTCTCAGCCAGCCTTAGTATGGTGGTGGGGGGGACAAGGAAAGATGCCCACTCCCTTAACCCAATGGCTTCCAACTGGCAAGGGAAATGACCCCTTACCAGCTGTAACAATTGTGAAAACAGGCCCTGCACCTCATCTGGGAAGCACAGCAGAAATGACCCAGTTGATGAGAGCACAAGTACGCTGCCCTAGAAATGTGAGCATGGGAGACCTGGTCCCACACCTCACCTACTATATATGATGATGTGAGTGGAGAGAGATGCTTCCCCATCAACACCTGAGACAGATAGGAGAGCTGTCCCTGAGGTCATAAGAGCAGGAAAGCTTCCCCTGCCCCCTACCATCTGCAACACTCAGGAGAGCAGGCCCTGTACCTCATCTGGGAAGCACAAAAGAGCCGACCCAACTGGCAGAGGTGAACTAGCCCTGAAGTTGTGAATGTGGGAGAGTTGCCCTATGACTCATCTCTCATGTGGTGATGTGGTTGGGGGAGCGATGTCCCCCTTACCCCTCACTGCTCACCACCTCTGACAGATGAGGGAGCCAATCCTCTTCATTCCCAGTAGTAGCTCTCAGAAGAGGGCCTTGCTCCTCACCTAGGCAGCATAGTACAGTTGATGCTGTTGGCAGAGGTGTGGGTGAGAAAGCCCCGAGGGTGTGAGAGTGGGATAGTTGGCTACACCCCAGTCATCAGCTATGTAGTGACTGATGCAAGAGGAAGATGCCCTTCTCCTCTTATCATTGCCAACTGTGGTGGGTGCAGGAGCTAACACCCCTTACCAGCTGCAGCACTTGAGAAAGTAAACTCTGCAATTACTTGGGCATCACATTAGAGCTGACCCTATTGACAGGGGATCAAATAAACCCCTCCAAGAATGTGAACATGGGAAAACTGCTCCCACCTCTCATCTGCCATGTGGTAACATGGGTGGGGTAGGAATTCCCTCCCCCTCCCTGCTTATTAATGTCTGAGGCAGGTGGGAGAGCTAGCCTGAGTTCATAAGAGCAGGAAAGCTGCCCCTTCTGCCCCACCAGCTCCAACACTCGAGAGATCAGGCCCTTCACCTCACCTGGGAAGCACAATAGAGCCAATCCTGTTGACAGAAGTGTGAGAGAGCCAGCACCAAAGTTGTGAGCATGGCAAAGCTATCCCCATTACTTATCTGTCATGTGTCAGCATAGGTGGGGGAGAGATCGTCTACCTCCCACACCCACATATCAATGCCTGAGGCAGGTGAGAGAGCTGGCCTTGGGTCATAAGAGAAGGAGAACTGGTCTTTTACCACATCAACTGTAACACTGGGGAGAATGGCCCCTACACCATGTCTGTGCAATACAGTAGAGCTGACCCTGAAGGTGTAGATGTGGAAGAACCGACCCTGGAGACATGGAAGTAGGGGAACTAGTGCTGCCCCTTCCTCATCATTGCAAGGGGTGAACTAACCAGGGCAATGCAGGAGAATGCTACCCTAGTGATGAAGACAAGGAAAAGCTGGCTGGCTGACAAACCATGGAAGTACTCAGGCCCAGAACCAGAGTGAAGCATGATTAATAAAACTCAGAGACAGATATTGGGGTTCAGCCTGAAGACCAGGAAAGCAAAGCAGCCAGCCACTGGCTCTTACCTCAGCCACAGTCCGAAAACGGTGATTCTGCCTCCAGGAAACCTCCAAATGAGACTAAATGCGGTCTTCTCCCATTTTATAATCCTCTCTAATTGTGGGATTAAGGGCATGCACCACTACTGCCTGGTTTCTATGGCAAGTAAGTGTGGCTACTGGGATTAAAGGTGTGTGTCATTGTTCATTTATAAGGAAGGCTAATGTTTTACTTTTCTGATCTTCAGGCAAGCTTTATTTATTAAAAGACAAATGAAATGCCACTGCACCATCACAGTTGGCCCACCCCAACAACTTCCCCGTCTGTGATCTGCTTCAGCATGTGAAAAGACTGGTCCTGCAGACACAAAGCTGCAGGATCTCTACAACACAGGGAAACAGCAGGATAACCATGAGGAGTTTGAGTGAAAGCTAAGCATCAATGGTATAGCAGAAACCAGAGGCCTAGAACCAGACCAATGACTGCAATGAACAGTTTCAAGAAAAGACATGGGACAAGGGTCTACTGTGTAACTCACTGTGTCATACTACAACTTCCATGCTTGATTTTTTTCATCTCTCTTTTCTTCTTCTTTTTTTCTCTTAAATTTTATTTTATTTTATTGGGGGGTAGGTAGCAAAGGCAGATATGAAGCAATGGGATAGAGATGCATGATGTGAAGGACACAAAGAGTAAATGAAAAGAAAGCTAAAAAAATATCAAAATGAAAACTATGTGGAAAGTATATTCTTAGAAGAAAATCTAGAAGCATAGATTTATGATTGTAGAATGGGGAATAGTTTCTTAATACTTACACAATTTTTTAGCAAAAATTGTTAACATACAGAGAGTTCTCACTGTGGGTCCGAAACTGTTCTCTATATTTCATAGGTAATAGTTACAGATACATTGTTCAGTTTGGTAGATGTAGCTACTGTTGTGTGTGCATTATACATCCCAGTTAATCTTCATTAGAAGAACAGTAGAGCATTAATTGATGAGTCATCAATAAAAGAATAATTACTTATTCTTACAAACTAGTCTTACAAAGGTGCATATGTAACATGAGGGCAGGCTTGCTAGTTGGGGTTTCTATCCTGCCCAGTTCCCCACATCTGGCAAGCCCCAAAGAAAATCACACAGAGATCTCCATAAGTTATAAAAGTGATTGGCTCATTAGCTCAGGCTACTTATTAGCTCTTGTAGCTTATATTAACCCATTATTCTTATCTATGTTAGCCACATGGCTCGGTACCTTTCTCAGCAGGGTAGCTCACATCTTGCTTCTTCAGTGGGTGGTCTGGGCAGAACTGTGGGGGGAATTTCCTGCTTCCCAGAATACTCCTGCTCTCCTTTCCACACCTCTATTTCCTATCTGGTTGACCCACCTATACTTTCTGCCTGGCCCCAATCAGCGTTTATTTAAAACATGATTGACAGAATAGAGACAATTATTCTGCACCATGCATAGATCTAGCATCAAACCCAAATGTTCCCACTTTACAGTGGGTTCTATTAAGCCTTGCTCCATGATGTCTCAAGAGCAAAAACCTTACAAGAAAATATTGATACATTTAACTACCTAAGTGTAAGTGTATATAAAATGCAAAGTTGCAAATAAAAACAAAGATATGCATGTGCTTAGAAGAAGGTTTTGGTCAATGGTGGACTAATTCTATACATTTGCTCTGTTAATTCCATTTTTTAAAATGTTAAACTAAGATTTGTTGAAAGAATCCAACCAGCTACTCTCCTGATAGCTCTGTAAGAAGAGACTGCTCATTTGTTTCCTATCCACCCCGACCTGAATAATCACACAGAAACTATATAAATTACAAGATTGTTTGGCCAATAGCTTAGGCATATACCTAACTAGTCTTACACCTTAAATTAATCCATTCTATTAATCTGTGTATCACCATGAGGCTGTATAGTTCTGACTGCATCTTTTTCCTTTGGCTACTACATGGTATCTCCTTGACTCTGCCTACTCTCTCTATATATCTCTGCTAAGATTTCCCATGTGCCTTTATTCTGCCCTGCCATAGGCCAAAGAAACTTCTTTATTAACCAATGGTAATAAAACATATTCACAGCATAAAGAGAGGAATCCACATCATCTCCCCTTTTCTGTCTAAATAAAAAAGAAGGTTTTAACTTTAACATAGTAAAATTATATATAATAAAACAGGTATCAAGCAAGAATTACAGTTACAATATTTTTGTGAGTCTAATGTTTTATATCTAATTCATCTTTTATTGTAACTAAGTAAAACTATATCTGCCTTCAACTCTTCAAAGACCAAAATGATATAATATTACCTAAGTAAACAAGAAATGCATTGTAAGCAACTTCCAATGTTCTAGAATTAACAAAGATATCTTGCTGCCTGAACATTGTTCTGTAACATTGGGGCATCCTTCTTCAGCCTACAAAACCATAGTATTCAATATCCAGTAATTGGGGCTGCCAGAAGCAGATATGTCTCACTGCTAAGAAAAGTCTAAGTTCTTAAAGCATTTTAAATGCCAAGTTCTATAGGACTTTAAAAGGTTTGAAGAATACATATCCATCTGAAATATATCTCTGTATATATAGAAAACCTAACATGACTACAAGTTTGACTATTATAAATTGGTATCTATTAATGCATGATTTTTAATTATATATTACATTTTAAATGAGTTGTACAAACATAATACCTTAAACAAGAGTAGAAATATATAAACAATGAATTGACCTTAAATTTGTATCAATAAACCAAAGTCCATACCAAGGTAAAGTATTCATTTCTATAACATATCCCTCATTATTTTTTTAGAAATAAACTGTGAGCATTAATCATTTATAACAAACCATTTTAAAATGAAGATAAACATTTACAAACAGCCATCTTGGGAATTTGGGCATTATTTCCTCCAAACTGCTTTCTGCTGTTTGTTGGGTAATGTACGTTTAGGGTTCACAGAGTCCTTTTGGGGGTTCTTGTTCCATAAAACCACATTGCCTGAAAGAAATCCCTAAGTTCTCATCTTCTGTGAAAGCAAAAGCGGAACCTCTTTTCCAAAGCAACATATCATTAGATTCAAATCTTGAAGTCAAGCTACCTTTAAAACATATATGTTGGTTTAGCTTAACAGCTCCTAGAATCAAATGTCTCTCTGCAGTCAAAAAATTCAAACACAATAATATACATAATCTAGGCTTTTGTATATTTTCCATCTTTTTGTGGCTTATTTTTTTACTCTAATACTTTTTAATATTTATTTTATTATCTAGAACCCAGTGGGCATACAACAAAAAGACTTGATCATCCTAACACAGAATAATCAGAAGAAAACAATTTTAAACATAACTTTATGAAGATGATGGAAATATTTAAAGATGAAACGAAAAATTCCCTTAAAGAAATGGAGGAAGGGATAAAAAAAAATGGAAGAACTTAATAAATCTCAAAAAGAAACCCAAGAAAACCAAAAAAAAAAAAAACCAATCAAACATGTGAAGCAAACAGTTCGAACAGTTGAAGACATGAAGACTTAAATAGAGGCAATAAAGAAAACACAAACCGAGGAAATTCTGAAAATGAAAACTCTGAGGAAACAAACAGGAACTACAGAGGCAAGCATAATCAACAGAATAGAAGAGATGAAAGAGAGAATAGCAGGTGTTGAAAACACTACTGATGCACTCTGGGTTGCCCTTCCAGTTAATTAAGCAAGATTGTGTTTGATGTTCTGATAGAAGTTAAAACTGAAGTAATCCAGAGAATAAGAATACTTCTGGTTTTTATAGGCAAAATATTTAATTTGAAACCTTTGATAAGGCTGGGATGCAAACATGAGGATTGGAGTTTGGGCCCCCAAGATGGTGTGAGGGCCACCTGTAATCTAACACAGAGGAGTCAGAAACAAAAGATCCCTAGAGCATGTGGGCCAATAATGAGTTCTGGGTTCATATGAGAAACCTTGTATCAATATTTAAAGAAGAGAGCAGTTTAAAAAGATATTCAATGTCCACCTCTGGCCTCCACAGGCATGTGCACACACATACATATGAACATAAATAAATACATGCAATGTACTTACCTGATTCACTATCCCCCCAAAATCAACAAAACCCACCAACTGGTAGAAGAGAGAAAGATGAGAACTCAGTCTGCTGAGAGTGAATCATTTATCAAAGCACACTGGCAAAGGCAGTACTGCTGCTCTGCTGGCTTAGCAGCTGACTCCTAGAAATAGACTGATGGAACAGTCAAATAAAATAAAATAAAATAAAAATAAATTACTCTAAAGGATTTCATAAAGGAATTAGGAGGCAGAGGTGGGAAACATATGACACTAGAATGAGCAGGAGACTCTGATAAACTGTAACCCCAAAGAGGCCAGGGAGACCCTGGGAAATTGTAGTTACAAGACTGTACCTTAAGGCATAAGAGCAGAGGGCTTCTCACCTTTACTTCACGGTTCTCAATCTAATGTACTCTTTGGGGGAAAGATAGATTGGTAGATAATTAAACTGAGGTTTTGAGTGGTGGGAACCACATGAGATTGGGGAATTGTGTAATTAGCATTCATTGCTGTGTTTTTTCCAATAAAAGGTATTACCTGGTTCAGGTACTATTATGCACAATAACCAGGCAATGGACAAAATGTTCTGAAGTTCCCACACTGTAATGATAAAGTCCTTGCGGGCAGGAAAGCAGAAGAGAGACATCTGGACACAGAATTTAATTCTATGACTAGAAATTCTTTCTCTAATATGGTGAAAAAAATTCAGCATAATCCTTTTATCTTGTTGCTAGATAGCAAGAGCCTCCCAAAGGAGGTGTTGTGCACTTCAAGAATCAACACCAGCTTCATCTGTGGTTGACTTAGTAGAGATGTCATTCTTAATGAAATAAATGCGAATTATTAAACTCCTACATGGACTTTCTCCTTTGTGCTATACATTTTTCATAAAATCTTTTGTACCTTAATATTAAGATAATGACCTGTAAGCTGGGTAATGGTGGCCCACACCTTTAATTCTAGCTCTCTGGAGGTAGAGTCAGGGAGATCTCTGTGAGTTCAAGGCCAGCCTGGTCTTACAAATTGAGTTCCAGGACAGTCAAAACTAACCAGTGAAACCTTGTCTCAAACAAACAAACAAACAAACAAACAAACAAAAGATATTGATCTACACTGAAAATTAGTTGTTTGATTATTAGAAATATGTATCATTGAGATGGCAAGGTGGCTTAGCCAACAAAGGCACTTCCCACCATGTCTGACTGCCTGAGCTTGATCACCAGAACCCACACAGTGGAACAAGCAAACTGCCTCCTTCAAAGTGTCCTCTGACCACCACATGTGTGCCATGGCACATAGGCAAATGATGAATAAAAGTACATTTTTTTAAAAGAAAGATACATTCTCATTTAAACATATGGATTTTTCCAAATACCAAAATTGAAATTAAATGTCAACATTTGATTCAATGCTGTATCATTTTCATTGAAACTGGAAATAAGGCATAGAAGCCTTCTGAGTTTTGTTATCCCCAATGTACATTAGCAATCACTAAGCTGGAGGCAGTGGCTCCTGGGCCTGTTGGTCAAATACTCAAGATGCTGATTGGGGAGCATCAGTAGAGCTCAAGAGTTAGAAGTAAACTTCGATGACAACAGGATCCTGTCTCAAGAACAAGCAGACAGACAAAAGAAGTAATGTGAGCCTTACCACACGAGATAACAAAACAAAATGTATATATATATATGTGTGCTAATAAGACCTGAGAGATCTAATAAAGACTAAATGAATAACTGGTGGCAGAACTAATGTAGCTCAAATAATACGTCTTCTATATACCAGTAAGAACCAGTTAGAAGGCATCATAGAAAAAGTCTACTTTACTGTAACACCTAAAATCATGGTATGAAAAGGGAAATTTATGAAATAACCAGACTTTACCAAAACTCATTAAAAATCCAATATTGTTTTTCTCTTTCTTAAGTTAATAATTAATTATTATTATTGTGCATTTCCATGTATCATGTGGGTAGTAGGCACTCATGTGTCATGATGTGCATGTGGAGGTCACAGGACAAGTTTGTGGAGTTGGTTCTCTCCTTCAGCTTTTATGAGACTTCTGGGAATTGATCTCAAGTCATTGGGCTTTGGTAGCAACCACTTTTACCCACTGGGCTATCTCCCTGGCCCTGCATAGCGTTTTAAGATAGATTCATACAACAAAGAGACCAAAGTGGGGCAACGTAGTGCACACTTGTAACCTAGCACTTGGGATACTGAGGAGGGGTCATTACCACAAGTTCAAGATCAGCTTATGCTACAAAGAGTATCAGGTCAGCCAGGGACACATAGCAAGACCCTCTTTCAAAACAAAATCCATGTTACCCTGCATTGTTGTTTATAGCTGTAATTCTAACACTCAGGAAAGTGAGGCAGAGGAAGCGCCAAGAGTTCAAAGCTAGTCTAGGATATATAGTGAGACCTCACCTAATTGAGAAATGGGGAGGAGAGCTTAAATCCTACATCTGTTTGTACATTCAGTGTAACTCCATTAAACTCCAATCGAAAGTCTTTTCAACTTTGCAAAACAATTAGAGAAATACTCAAGTGAAAATACTAAAAAAATATTGAGAGCAAAGGTTGACTTGACTTAGCACATATTATTGTATGTATTATACAGTAAAAGTAATTTTAAAAAATACCACGAGTGGAAGCCAGACAAAACAATGGAAAGGCTTTAACTCCAGCTCATACCCAAGGTAAATGGGACTCATGTATCTTGGTCTTTAGTTGGTAGGGATTGAAAAGCCTATGTAGTTAAGACAATTAGCTATTTGAAGAAAAAAAAGATCTTGTACTATTACATACAAAAATTAACTCTTGCTGAAAGTAAAAAGCTCACTTATTGGCCCATAGTACAGTCTTGGATGAGGAAGACCTTTCTAAGTTTGTCTTAAGACTCAAAAAACATAATAAGAAAGACTGGTAAATTTGACTCCCTTCAAAAATAGTGGTGGCACACGCCTTTAATCCCAGCACTCGGGAGGCAGAGGTAGGCGGATCTCTGTGAGTTCGAGGCCAGCCTGGTCTACAAGAGCTAGTTCCAGGACAGGCTCCAAAACCACAGAGAAACCCTGTCTCGAAAAAAATAAAAATAAAAATAAAAAAATAAAAATAAATAAATAAAAGTTCTGTACAAAAATAAACATTGTAAAATGCTGAAAGATAAAAGGTGAATTGGAAAACTATTTGCAATAAAATGAAGACAAAGAATCAATATCCCAGACAAATAGAAGGCTTTTTAAAATCAATAAGGAAAATGTTAAACGTTTAAATGGAAAAATGGACAAAATACTTTAAGGTAAATCAACAAAGAAATACAAGGCATATGAAAAGGTATATGCTTCGTCTCAAAAATAATCAAAGAAATGCTGGTAAAACCGGATAGATCCCCCACCCCCACATCAAATCAGAAAACTTTAAAATTACTGAGAGACTCAAATGTGTGGTTTTGAGGGGTCAATAAGCATCTTATTTAAAACTTTTCAGGCTGTGAAGCAGCCAGATGGCCTCAGGGAATACTGTTGCAATCTGTGTTAAGATGTAAGGGAACACCTTCTGCCTCACACTTGAAGGGAATTAGCCATCAGGAGTTACATATGCATTTCTCCTCTGTTCATATCATTGAAATGTGTGAAAAATCCTAATGTCCATCAACAGTGGATGGGCAATCTAAATTTTGATGTCTAAAATTCATATTGCTCTCAAAAATAAACTTTTTATTGACCACGAAGATCTTGTGAATTGAAAAATGGGAGTTTTGGAATACAGACTGTATAAAATTAGAACATTAGGTTTTGTGTCTACTTCTGAAACAGGCAGATGTTTGAAAGCATGTCTCTCTTTTCCCCCTAAAAAAACATAAAACTAACACATGTGCCATTTTTAAAAGAAATCACATTATACAGAGGTATTAAAATAGGTTAACATGCTTTGGTTCCATTTCTAAGTCCCTACAACATGTGCTCCACTGGCAGCAACCAAATTGTCCACCGGTTGATGATTGCTAAGATCAAAACCTCAATATTTGTATCTACTGTTTCACTAGCACAGATGGATATTGAGATATATTGTATTTCAAAGTCTATATTGAGCTGGTTATGGAGGCACACAAATATAATCCTAGCTCTCCAGAGGTGGAGACAGGAAGATCAGGAGTCCAAGGTCCAGGCTCAGCTGCAGAATGAATTCTATACCAGCCTGGATTACATGACCAAATGACAAAAGCTGTTCTAATTTCACTGATTTTATATTTCATGGAGCATTGTTTGCATGTATAAAAATGCACAAACCACAATGGTATATCTCTATGACTTCATACAAACTGAACATATTTGGACAAGTAGTTCCAAAATTAAACAATAACAAAGTTATCTAGACCTTCCTGGCATCCCAGAAGACCACCTTTCTGTCCCTTCTAGTCTCTGCTCTAGTCACTGGGGCAGGACATAGCCCTACACAACTACCTACCGCAGCCTGAGAAGGTCTACTAATTCTTCAGGAATCTCACTCAGGTAAAACCAGGCCCTTGGCTTCAGTGTAGTGTTGTGCTTATTTAAATTGTTATGTTCTCAATAAAGACTTCGGGGTCAGATATTGCAGTGAATACATGATAGATCAAATAAGCAGTAGAGGAGCAACCAGCTGGCTTCTCTCCATACTTCCTAGACCAAAAAGAAAGTCCCAAAGCCCATGAATCTCCAAGTCCCTTCCTATTCCTTTCTGTACCTATTTGTATCCTTGGTCCTCTGTACACTCTGTAACTACTTCTTGTCAACTAGTTGCTGACTACATCCCCTAATTCACAATTAACTTTATTAACAGTATCAAGGTGTCATAGTGCGATCTAATATCCCACAACAATGTAGTAAAGAATTTTAGGACAAGCAAGTGTAAAATAGCATCAGAGTTTCTTAAAAACCTGTTTTTGCATATGTATGTATGTGTCTGTGGACACATGAGTATGTTCATTGTGGGGTTACTTGTGTGTGTGCTGATGCAGCTGCGTGTGTGTGGAGACTGGGGGTTGACACTGAGCATCGTCCTCAATCTCCCATTTTATATACTGAGGCAGGAGTATATAAAATTGAACATGAAACTTGATGTTTTGGCTGCCCTGACTATCCTGCTTCTCCAAAGATTCCCTGACTCCGCCTCCTAAGCAGTGCTTGAAAAGAAAGACACACCTGCAACTGAGGATAGGGAACCTGAAATGACCCTATCCTATAGCCATACTGATGAATATCTTGCATATCACCTTAGAACCTTCATCTGGAGATGGATCGAGATAGAGACAGAGACCCAAATTGGAGCACCGGACTGAGCTCCTAAGGTCCAAATGAGGAGCAGAAGGAGGGAGAACATGAGCAAGGAAGTCAGGACCACGAGGGGTGCTCACACACACTGTGACAGTGGAACTGATCTACTAGGAACTCACCAAGGCCAGCTGGACTGGGACTGAATAAGCATGGGATGAAACCAGACTTTCTGAACATGGTAAACAATAAAGGCTGCTGAGAAGCCAAGAACAATGGCACTAGGTTTCGATCCTAATGCATGAACTGGCTTTGTGGGAGCCTAGCCTGTTTGGATGCTCACCTTCCTGGACCTGGATAGAAGTGGGAGGACCTTGGACTTCCCGCAGGGCAGGAAATCTGGACTGCTCTTCAGTCTTGAGAGGGAGGGGGAATGGAGTGGGGGGGGGAGGGGGAGAGGAGTGGGGAGAGGGGAAGGGGAGTGGGGGGAGGGGGCGATGTGTGGGAGGAGGAGGAGGGAAATGGGAAACAGGGAGGAGGCAGAAATTTTTGTCAACAACTAAAAAAAATAAACAAAAAAAAAATTTAAAAAAAAAGAAAGACACACCCAAGGGTAAAGGTCTGGGCACTTCTAAGAGTGAGTTGCTCTTAAGCAGCTGAACTTTGGCAGTGTATTATTTTGATGAATCTCAAATTGCATCTCAGAGGCTGCTAAGAAATCCTTTCTCTTATCATCTCATTCCCTTCTTTTTCAGTTGATGAGATTATAAAGTGGCTTCAGACATGCCACGGATGGTGTTACAATCTAGTATGACAAACCCAGGAGCCACTAGGATCGAGCAAGGTATGGAGCATGTCTTTTTACTGTAAAGTAGACTGAGAGTCTTAGAAATTGTATGTTTACATTGAGAATTAAGTAAATGCTATCAATTGTAATGTAATTCTGGATTCTCAGCTAGACCAAAATACTAATAGATACCAAAATAGATATAATAGATACCAAAATAGATACTCTTCAGCCATATTCCTGTGTAAGGGGTCCTCACATGCCCCCATGGTCTTCCCTTACTTTCTATCCTTCCTTACTCTGACTGCAGACTTATATAAAGAATATTTTGGTCAGCTTTCTGTCTTTAAAAAAAATGGAATGACTACCACAATATTTAAGGGTGTTACTTTTGTGTCTGGATTCTTTTTTAAGGAACATATACCTCAGATAATCTATTCTGCTGCATATAGTATGCGGAATGTTGGTAATCACTTCTTGCAGAGCTATCTAGTGGGTTTTTTTTGTGTGTGTGACTACATCACAGCAAATGTATCCAGTGACTTTTGGAGGGCTTTGGAGTGGTTAATAAATTGTGCACGTTCTTGTTGTTGTTATTATAATTGTTTTGTTTGTTTCTTTGTGAGTACTAGGGATTGAACTCAGGGCCTCAGCTCTGCTAAGCAAAAACTACAGCACCAAAAGAAATTCCCCAGCCTAGAAATTATAGCTCTGGTAAATAGTGCGCCTGTGAACATTCTTGTGCATGCCTTTGTGGAATAACATGGATGCTTTTCTGTTCAACAAAGGATGGCATTGCTGGATCATAGTGCCAAAACAGCATTCAGTTTTATGTACATGTCAAAAAAATTTTCCAAAGGCAATTTATATATTGCTTGTGATGATTAATTTTACAAAGAAGCTTTGTATGACCTCATTGTCTAGGTAGTTGGACAGACAATTTTGAGAAAGTATTTAAAGATGATATTAACACACACACACAATATATATATATATATATATATATATATATATATATATATATATATCTCAAAGTCTAAACCAGTAGACTTTGAGTAAAGCTGGTTTTAGGTCACAGTGTGGGCTGCCTGGTGGTTTTGAGAGTTCTGACCACACACTGCCTTCAGACTTGAATTGCATGAGGGTTATTTGTGGTCTACTTGACGGATGCTAGAATCACCTATGAGGTAAACCTCAGAGCAGGTCTATGAGGGAGTTTCTAGACTAGGTTAACTCCCTGGATGTGGATGATATCATCATGTGGGCTGGAGTCCTAGACTGAATAAAATGGAGAAAATGCATCATCTTTGATCTATCCGTTTCCCGACTATAGATGCAATGTGATCAACTGTCACACACTCCTGCCACTATGACTTTGCCACCAAGATGGACTGCTCCTTTAAACTGTGAGCCGAAACAAATCCTTTCTTCCTTAAGTGCTTGTGTCATGTACTTTGTCACACCAAAAAGAAAAGTGATTAGTGTAAATAACAACTCCACCCTGTATCTACAGCCTACCGTATCACTCAGCAAACACCGGGCTTGCCAGTCCCCACAGCTGGAACGAGTTTCTCAAAATAAATCTCTCTCTTATGGTACCATTTCTGGAAAGTCCCTGCTTAGTAGTCTCATCAGCCAGTATCTGGGAATTACTGTTCCTCCTCCCATCTCTAAAGCCTGGATTTGCTGTCTTTCATTCTTGCAGTCTGATGGGTCCAGAGCCACTTATTTGAGCACCATCTGAGCCCTCATAAGATATTTGGCTTTAAGAAGTCTAGTGCTTTAAGAGCTACATAGTCCCCAGTTTGCGTTCATAGCATCTTTTCTTTGACTACATCCTAATAACAGAGATTTGGATCATCTCATTTTTCCATGACTATAAATAAGAATAATGAAATGGCAGGGGAATGTTTTAAAATACAGTGTGTCTTCAGACTATATGCCTGGATCTGAAATGTGGGGTCCTAAACACATATTTAAAATGATGGCCAGCATTTCCAAATTGTCTAAATATGTACCAGTGCATGTTCCCACTGTGCTAAGCAATGATGCACACTCTACCCCATTGCCAAAAAAGACGTATTTTGAAAATCTATCTGGTTTTCATTTCATTTGCATCTCTTTATCTGCCCTGTGGAACTGAAAACCTTGTACTAGTCATGTATATTTTATTTTCTGTTTGTATCTACTTTTCCTATTGAATTTATCCCTTTCTGAATCATGTGTGACTATTCCTTAGGCACTGCAGATATTATATTGAATAATTTATGATGTGACTACCCCTTTAGGCTTTCGTATGTTTGGGAGGTGATAGAGTATACTGTTTAAGCGAGTAGCTTTGGAAGCAGAGTTCAGTTGTTTTATATATATATATTTTGTTTGTCACAAGAATATCACAGGATGCATCTCACTAAGCGGCTCCATCTGACCTTCAGCTCCAGGCTTCCTGCATAGCTGAGGCTACAGGAATGAGCTGTAAATTTGGGCAACCTTGGTGAGATTGTGTAAATACTCAAAGCCAGTTTCCACAGTGGTAAGTGAAGACAACAGCAATCTTCCTCCCTGACCTGGGGAGCTGGGATGTGGATAGCTGTGAGAACTGTCATTTGTCAAACCCCACCCTCTGTCTCTCTGGTGGAGCCTGTTCTTACTCTTGCCATTTACCCTGTAGCTTTGGTTGCTTAAGCAGTTGTCTTAATCTTCTTTATGACCTTTCTGTGTGTGCCATCCTCTGGGGTGGTAAAATAATGCTCTTTAGTCCCTCCTAGCCTTAGGATAGTTGGAGATTCTTCTTTTGGACTGCCAAGCTATATAAGATTCGTATTTTGTATGCTATAGGGACTCACCTTTATCTTCTTCAAAAATAGACAAATAGTCAGAGCTACTTTATAAGTCATTTCTTCCTAGGCTTTAAATGTCACTGTTTTCATAGTAAAATGATATTTGTACTTGGACCTGTTTCAGAGTGTCCTTTCTGCTCCTATTGATTTGTCTTCTTTTTCACACCATGCATCTTATAGTTCAAAGTTGATGAATATGTTCACATCTGCTGGGTAAGGATCCTATCACTTTCACTCTTTTCAACAGGGTCTAATTATTGCAGACTTATGCCTCCAAATGAAATGTGGACTCAGCTGCCATAATCAACCTCCTGGGGCGTGACCCTTGCTTTCTTCTTGGTTTATCTTAGCTCCTTTTGATCTGTTAATCTTTCCTTGATGTTTTGATTCAAAGAATGTTTGTCCTCTAAATTCTCTGAGGATACAGGAAGGGTTTGGTTTCAAGTTTCCTTTTTCATAATTCCCATGCATATGATCCGCGTGCTCTCATTTCCAGTACTTACAGCAGAGATGTCACATGCAGCTGCCCAGTTTGTCTAGTACACAATTTTAGGGGTCACTTTTTATATAGATACAGTGCACGTGTTGCAAAACTGTTATAGAGCAGATCTAATCTGTTGTCCAGAATCTTCAATTTGCTGAAGAATAGTGTGCATTGACTCTTCTTGAAGGCAATCCAAAGTAAACTGAAAACATTGATTTTTTTCTTTTTTTTAATTTATTTATTTATTAAAGATTTCAGTCTCTTCCCCGCCACCGCCTCCCATTTCCCTCCCCCTCCTCCAATCAAGTCCCCCTCCCTCGTCAGCCCAAAGAGCAATAAGAGTTCCCTGCCCTGTGGGAAGTCCATCTCCATCCAGATCTAGTAAGGTGAGCATCCAAACTGCCTAGGCTCCCACAAAGACAATACGTGCAGTAGGATCAAAAACCCATTGCCATTGTTCTTGAGTTCTCAGTAGTCTTCATTGTCCGCTATGTTCAGTGAGTCCGGTTTTATCCCAGGCTTTTTCAGACCCAGGCCAGCTGGCCTTGGTGAGTTCCCAATAGAACATCCCCATTGTCTCAGTGTGTGGGTGCACCCCTCATGGTCCTGAGTTCCTTGCTCGTGCTCTCTTTCCTTCTGCTCCTCATTTGGACCTTGAGATTTCTGTCTGGTGCTCCAATGTGGGTCTCTGCCTCTGTCTTTGCATGCAAATGGATGGAAATAGAAAACACTATCCTGAGTGAGGTAAGCCAGACCCAAAAAGAGGAACATGGGATGTACTCACTCATATTTGGTTTCTAGCCATAAATAAAGAACATTGAGCCTATAATTAGTGATCCTAGAGAAGCTAAATAAGGAGAACCCAAAGAAAAACATATAGGCATCCTCCTGAATATTAACCTTCGTCAGGCAATGAAAGGAAAACATTGATTTGTGTCAGTTTGTAACCTATTTCTAATCATTGTAGGGAACCAGAGGCAAGAGTCAAAGCAATCAGTAAACTGAGGCGAATATCATTCAGAAAGGTTGTGTCAAAGCACTAAGGCTAAGGCTTCAAACTGTTCAACATACCCTTCTCCATGATGTTCATATCCCAAAGAAGTTAGATATGGCTGTATGACAAGGGAACGTGAGCTCAATCATATGTGTCCTTTCCCAGATAAGAAGGAAGGAATAAGAGAAGGTTCTACTTTAGAATAGTGGCAATATTTGATCTCTGGACTGAGTTACTGCACATAGCTCTGGGGAGCAGTGAGATAACTCAGGGGAGCAGAGGAATTTGCCATCAAGCCTGATAACTTCGAGTTTGATCCTCAGAACTCATATGTCTGAAGGAGAGCTAACCGCAGCAACTTCTCTCCTAAACACTACATGCACACTGTGTCCCACACACTAATACATACATTATATATGCATATATACATGTAAACACTACATGCACACTGTGCCCCCACACTAATACATACATTAATATATGTATATATACATGCAAACACCACATGCACACTGTGTCCCACACACTAATACATACATTATATATGCATATATACATGTAAACACTACATGCACACTGTGCCCAAACACTAAATACATATATTAATATATGCATATATACATATAGATACTACATGCACATTGTGCTCCCACACTAATACATACATTAATATGTGCATATATATATGTAAACAGCACATGCACCCCGTGCCCCCCCACACTAATGCATACATTAATATATGCATATATACATGTAAAATCTTGACATTATCTCACTTCAGGACCTGTCTCTTTTATAGCAATAGGGTAACCTGGATGAGAGGACGCTGCATGGATACCTCTTGGACAAGGTGCAGTTTGACCAAGCTTAGGGGTTGGAGTTGGATCCTGTCAAGGGGCCTTAGAAAGGGGACAGGAGGTAAGAGATTCTGCTGGTCTCCAGTAGCCTATCAGTTCACTACTCATGCCAGAGGCCTCCATCAACATCCCTAAGGACAGTGTTCAGGAACCCTCTACTTGGAGAGTGACGTGAAAGTCACATCCCTACTCCCCACCCTGCCCTGACCTGCACCCCTTCCTTTGTCTGTTCCTGAGTCATGAATGAGTGACAGGCAGTGAAGCCCTTTGTTCCAATGAATTGCCAAACCTGAAGGAAGCATGGACATCCCTGACTTATAGCCAGGCAGTCAGAGGTGCAGGTGACATCCCACAACTCTCACATGGAGTCTGAAGTAGGGTCAGCCATGTGGGTTGTCCTGTGGGCTCATGCTGGGGCCTTGGAAAAGACACCACATCTACCCATTATCCACCTCAGGATGAATGTTAAAGACTACCGCCCAGAAGAAGGTGAAAAAGCACTAAGGGCCTGTGACACAAATTATTGGTAGATAACAGTTAACTTACCAGGAATGCTTGCCTTGGATTATAATGTGAGGAAAAAATGACTTTTTATTGAGCTAAGTCACATTCAGCATGAGGATTTGTGTACTGTAGAATATGTTTTGAAATAAAATATAAAATTAATCAAACCAATGTGAGGCATTGCTAGGCAGCTAGTCAAACGTTAGCAAGCTTTCAGGTTATTGAGGATGGGTTCCCCATCATAGTAAGCCTTGGGTTCCACCACCTGTATCATTGAAAACACATTAATTTTTTAAAACAGGAAGTATCACAATTGCCCCTTAGTATTTGAAATGCCACATGAAAGGAGAGAGATAGCACCACAACTTGCCTTCTTAAGGTTTAAAATACTATAAGGAGCTACCTCCTCCAGAGCAGGTACTAGGGAGAGACCTCTAAGGGAGCAGGCCTGAACAGCGACCTCTGTGGGACCAGGTTCAAGCCAAAGACCTCCAAAGGAGCAGACCCAAGCCAGCAACCTCCCCCAGAGCAGACCTGAGCCAGCGATCTCTGCAGGAGCAGGCCCAAGGTATCTGCCTCCACAGGAGCAGGCCCAGGTCAGTGACCTTCATGGGAGCAGGCCCGAGTCAGGGACATCCACAGGACCAGGCCCTAGTTAGTGACCTCTGCCAGAGCAGGCCTGAACCAGAGACCTCCTCTGCAGCAAGTACAAGGGAACAACCTTCAAGGGAACAGGCCTGAACCAGCAACCTCTGCGGGACCAGACCCAAGCCAGTGACCTCAGCGGAAGCAACCCTGAGCCAGGGACATCTGTGGGACCAAGCCTGAGCCAGCAACCTCTGCTAGGCCCAAGCCAGTGACCTCCATGGGATCAGGCCTAGGCCAACAACCACCACAGGAATAGGCCTTAGACAGGCACACCCACAGAGGCAGGCTCAAGCCAGCGACCTCTGCTAGAGCAGGCCCTAGCCAGTGATATCCACTGAAGCAGGCTCAAGCCTGTAACCTCTGCAGAAACAGGCCCAAAGAAGCCACCTCCACGGAAGCAGCCCTGAGCCACTGACCTCCCCAGGTCCAGACCTAGACCAACAACCTCCATGGAGCAAGCCTGAGCAAGGGACATTTGTGGGACCAGGATTGAACCAGCGACCTCCACTGGAGCAGGAGCAGGTACGAGGGAGCAACCTCTGAGGAAGTAGGCTTGAACCAGCAACTTCTGTGGAACTGGGCCACAGCCAGTGACCTCCAAAGGAGCAGGCCCAAGTGAATGACCTCTGTGGGAGCAGGCCAAGCCAGTGACGTCTGTACAAGTATGTCTGAGCCAGGGACATCCATGGGACTAGGTCTGCACCAATGACCTCCACCGGAGCAGGTACCAGGGAGCAACCTCCAAGGGAGAAGGACTGAGCTAGTGACCTCTGTGGGGCAGGGCCTGAGCCAGCAACCTTCCTGGAAGCAGGCCCAAGCAAGTAACCTCTGCAGGACCAGGCCCAAGCCAGCAACCTCCTCTGGAGTAGGCCCGAGCCAGTGACACTCTTCAGATAAGGCCCAAGCCAACCACATCTGCCAGACCAGGCCCACGGCAGTAACCTCTATAGGGGCAGGCCCAAGCAACCAACCTTCATGGGAGCAGGCCCAACTAACCTCCAGGATTCCAGAGCAACCTCTAGGAGTGCCAAGCAACCACCAGGAATGTCAAGTGACTTTTGACTTGACTGGAACCATAGCCCTAACTCCACCACGAGGAACAAGCATCTAAGCCATGGATCCACCTGAACCTGGAAGAGTGATCACTAGAGACATGACCCCAACTATACCAATTAGAGGAAACAATGGGTAGACAATGTAAGAACATTCTCAACAGCACAAAGAGCAACATGACACCAACAAAAACTAGTGACTCTAAAACAGCAAGACCTGAACACACTAATACAGATGAAACAGAAGAAAGTGAACTAAAAATTAACTTTAGGAGAATGTTTGAGGTGTTAAAGAGGAAATGAAAGTTCTCTCCAAAAAAATGGAGGAAAAGACAAACTAAAAATTGGTAGAAATCAACAAATTCCTTAAAGAAAACCAAGAAAAATCAAGGTGAAAAAAACAAACTTACTCACAACAGGGAATAATCAAATTGAGAGCTGAAATCAACAAAATAGAAACAAAGAAAATAATATAGAGAATCAATGAGAACAAGAGTAGGTTTTTCAAGAAAGTCAATAAAATGAACAAACCTTTTTCCAAAGTAACCAAAAAGCAGAGAGAGAATAACCAAATTAACAAAATCAGAAACAAAAAGGGGGATATAACAGCAGACACAGAGGAAATCCAGAGAATCATTAGGTCATATTTCGAAAACCTGTACTACACAAAATTGGGAAACTTAAAGGAAGTGGACAGTTTTCTGGATAAATATCACTTACCAAAATTAACTCAAGACAGGATAAGCAAATTAAATAGACCTATAACTGTTAAAGAAATAGAAACAGTCATCAAAAGTCTCCTAACCAAAAAACCCACAGACCAAATGGTTTCAATGCAGAATAAGATTATCAAAGAAGAATTAATACTAATACTCCTAAAATTGTTCCACACAATAGAAACAGAAGGAACAAACTCTCTTTATGAGGCTACAATTATCCTGATACCCAAACCACACAAAGTCTTTACTAAGGAAGAGAATTATAGACCAGTCTTACTCATGAACATTGATACAAAAGTACTCAATAAAATACTGGCAAACAGAATCCAAGAACACATCAGAAAAATCATCCACTGTGACCAAGTAGGCTTCATTTCAGAGATAAAAGGATTATTTAGCATATGAAAATCTGTCAATGTAATCCACCATATAAACAAACTGAAAAATAAAACCACATAATCATCTCATTAGATGCTGTAAAAGCTTTCAACAAAATACAACATCCCTTCATGAAAAAGGTCTTGGAGAGAGTAGAGATACAAGGAACATGCCTAAACATAATAAAGGTAATATCAAACTAAATGGAGAAAAACTCAAAGAAATTCCACTGAAATCAGGAAGAAGACAAGGTTGTGCATTCTCTCCATATCTATTCAATATAGTTCTTGAAATTCTTGCTAGAGCAATAAGACAATAAAAGGAGATCAAGGGGATACATATCAGAAAAGAAGTCAAACTCTCAGTATTTGCTGATGATATGATAGTTTACATTAGTGACCCTAAAAATTCTACCAAGGAACTTCTACAACTCATAAACACCTTCAGTAATGTAGCAGGATATAAGATTAACTTGAAAAAAATTAGTAGCCCTCCTTTACATAGATGATAAATGAACTGAAAAAGAAATCAGAATAACATCACCCTTCACAATAGCCACAAATAAAATATCTTGGAGTAACTCTAACCAAGCAAGTGGAAGACCTGTATGATAAGAACTTTAAGTTCCTGATGAAATAAATTAAAGAAGGCCATAGAAAATGGAAAAAAAATCTCCTATGCTCTTGCGTATATGGAATTAACATAGTAAAAATGGCAATTTTACCCAAACCAATCTACAGATTCAATGTAATGCCCATCAGAATCCTAGCAAAATTTTTCACAGACCTCAAAAGAACAATACTCAACCTCATATGGAAAAGCAAAAAAACCAGGATAGTCAAAACAATCCTTTGTAATAAAGGAACTTATAGAGGCAAAACAGCCCTTGACTTCAAACTCTACTACAGAATTATAGTACTGAAAACAGCCTGGTATTAGCATAAAAACAGACAGGAAGACCAATGAGACTGAGTTGAAGACCCAGTTATCAAATCTCACAGCTACAAACACCTGATTTTTTACAAAGAAGCAAAAAATATAAAATGGAAAAAAGAAAGCTGGTGTGGGAGAATTGTCTGTATTCTGTCAATCATGTTTTAAATCTAATCAACACAGGAAGCAGAAAAAAACAAGATCTCCTAAGAAAATTGGGAGCATAAGGATCATGGGAGAGGGCAGAAGGGGACGTAGGAGGAAAGGAAGGGAACAGAGAAAAATATATAGGTTAATAAAAACAATAAAAAATTCTAAATAAATAAATTAGATACATATTATAAGAAAGGGAGGAAAGTAGAGGTAACAGGCTTCCATGAGACCCATTAAATGAAGAATATTTTGTCCTGTTAACACATGACCGTTTTATCTTGGTATAGCAATCCATACATGTAGTCCCAGCACTCAGGTGGCAGAGGCAGGAAGATAGTTGCAATTTTTGGGTCAGTCTAGTATTGGAAATTCTGTTAGCCTTTCTTTTTTTAATTCTTTTCTATCTGTACTTTATCATAATGTTTAGTTTAAAAAAATGAGATCTGAGTTATACCCAGTTTTGGGAAGAGACAGGACAGTCTAAGCCATTCAGAAATTGCAAGGACACAAAGACATACTATATCCACTTCCCTTAAGAGTTAATCTAAAGGACCTACTCATTACCTGGATGGGGTATTCTTTTTAAAATGTTAGAACTTCAAGAAACATGATCCACATGAAGACATATCAAGAACATGGGAAGAATAACTAATGCCTTGTTGAGTCATGTACTTGTAGACTCCAGCAGACCCCCACTGCTATGCCTTCCCTGTTTCTGAATTCTAAATAAGAAAGCATAGCTTTGTGTTCTCTGTCTCTCTACCTACCCTTTTCAGACATGGGCCTAATCTTAAACCTGCTTGCCTTGATACTCTGGACATGCTCTCTCACCCTCTAAAGTGTCCCCTCCTCTTTTGTCACAATATGCAGGGGCTCACAGACACCCATTGCTAAATGACTTAATTTCACTGACCTCTGACTCAGAAAGCACGAATTTCTCTCTCTTCCTCCTCCAGTGATCTCTAACCCTCCAGCTCTGTGCCTTTTTCCACTTCTAAAAAAGTTATCCTAAAGTTTCCATCTGAGCTAATTTCCCATATTTTTTTTTGTCTGCAAGACTAAGAACACAGAAAAGGACTCCAAACCTTCCAGTAGAAGCATGACCGTTGCTCCTGTTGTCTCTTGAGAACAACCTTGAAGAATTCCTTCAAGGGTCATCATAATCCCCTGGCAGGGCACTCTCAGAGCCCCACCCAGCAAGCCCACCTGTTAAAGGTTCCACACCATCTCTCTGCACTGCCACACTGAAGGTCAGCCAAACTCACAGCACACAAACCTCAGAAAGACACATTTAACCCATTTTTCAAAGCATACAAGATGGTGTTTGTGCTGTCTTAATCAATAACAAAGCTCCTGTTAAATATCACGAACTGCTGACCTGAGTCATGATATCCCTTAGCATTTATAATGAATATGGCATATTTTCCAAGTCTTGTCACTCAAGTTTGGTCATGACAAGACACCAGATGAACCAAAGTGGACAGAATATTGCAGAATAACCAGTCTGTCATCTTTGAAATGTTTGAATTCTGAGGCTGGTGGGGCTTTTCCAATATAAAAGAGAAAAAAAGAAGTGTTATCTTTATGTTATATTCTTGTAATTCTACGTTTTTGTTGTAAGGGACATTATTGGGTGGCAGTAGGGAAACTGTCAGGGGATACACTCAGAAAACAAAGAGTAACTATGCTAAAATTCCTAGAAGAAGGTTAGTTTAGATATCAGATTCATTGACAGTTAACTGAAGTTGTCTGAGCAGAGCATTAAAAACAAAAGAAACTACTAAGGAAAGATCTGGGAGAGAACATTCTTTAATTGTGAGACTAAGAGCTTCATATGGAGCCATGGAGGATCTCCATGCTTAAAGGGAGGAATACTGGTATTTGTGGATATGCCATGGACAACTTGTGAGAGTTGGTTCTCTTGTCACACCTTGTAGATTTGGGGGATTGAATTCAGGTCTTCAGGCTTGGTAGCAAGCACCTTTATCCACTGAGTCACCTCACCAGTCTTATTTCTTCATTTGGGACATGTTTATTCAGATCATTTACTTGATTTTAAATTAAGTTGTTTGTTCTTTCACTTTTAAGATGTTTAAATTCCATTGATACTTTGTTATCACCTGCTCCCAATCTGTGTTTTGTCTCTGCTATGGTGGTTCTTTCCTTGGCTGGACAGAAGCACTTTCATTTGATGTAATCTTGCTTGTCTATTTTGAGGTTTGATGCCCTTGCTCTTTTGGGTCTTATCCAGGAAATCCCATTTCAATGTCCTGAAGCATCCTCAGTATGTTTGTTTGTCTTGTTTCATGGTTTCAGGTCTTACATTCATTTGAGTCTTTGATCCATTTTGGATTGATTTTTGTGACTGAGAGATTGGTGTCCATTTCCTTGTTCTGTATAAGTATATCTAGCATTCCCAGCTGTGCTTATTTTTAAAACTCAGACTTTAGCCACTGAGATAGAGGTGGGAGCACACTAGGTATAACTCAGCACATCTGGTGTTCATGCTGACAGAAGTGTGAAGTCAGGTTGTCAGAGCCCTGGCAGATGTGGTAGAATTTGTATTATCTGCTTCATAGTATTACATTGGAGCTTCGTAAACATTTCTGTCATACAGATCAAAGATATTATATTATTTCATGTTATTCATAAATGCTTATCCTGTGCATAGTACATATTTTATTAATTTAATTTGACAATTAAAACTATTAAATATTGACAATCACTTAAAAATATTGCAAATCTATTTAGTCATGAGAGGTGAAAGATAAATATTGCAATGTATGGTTGTAAACTCTGTGAGTAGGAAACAGAATTATCTGTTAAGGAAACAAATATGTTTCTTGCCATCTGTGTAGATAAATAAAAGAATTATAAAGTGAAATAACTGAAACAGAAATGAAAACCAAAGATCCTTGTAGGTACTGGGGAGAGAAATATGATTTTTCAGCTTCCTTTAAAATGGAAATATTTTTTAAGTATGCACCTCACAATTCTGCTAAAAGTAATAGTAGCAATTTCATGTTGTTTATAATATAGCTAGAGGCATGCATTACCAGGACACAAAATAAGAAACTTGTTTAGCAACTTGTTAGTTGCCTGCATGCTATAGCACATAAACACCACAACTTCCATCCAGTTGTGTTAGCATGTTCATGCTATGACAACTCATTTAATACTAAGGTATTGTTTACATGTACCATGGTGACACACAGACATGCACACACACGTGCACAAACACATACACTCCTAGCAGCCCAAGGTACATCAGTGAATGTGTACCACTGCACTGCATTGTCACTGGAATGCCCCCATAGATCAGTCTACATGCAGTGCGATGTGACCACCATTACACTGATTGCTGTTCAGCACCACGCAGGACCAGAAAGCATCAGCCTCACATACCTGACAGAAGACATCTATAATGACAACCATGTGTGCTAGCCCAGGATCTAGGAGCCTGGATGCTCTCTGACAACCATTTTCATGCACTGTAACTGCTCAGTCTCTGCTAAGACAGCTTTATGTGAAACAAAGCAGATAGGTTACTATGAACAGAGAGACATTTCATATTACCACCCAATATCCAAGTAGAAACTAAACCTCTTAGAAGACCAGAATGCAAAGTAAAGGCCCAGCGTGTGTCAGTTTGCTTGTATGTTAACAGTCTAGAACCCTTATACTCCTTTTCAGCCACTGAAAAGTCATTCTAAGCCATTCTGTGAGCACAATGACAACTTTGAACAGTGACTGTCCAGAATGTGGAAGCTTGCTTGTAACAAAGCCCTCAGTGTGTACATCTTACCTGTATCAAGCCTTTTCTTCTAGGGATGCAATGCGGTGCGGTGGTGTGTGTGTGTGTGTGTGTGTGTGTGTGTGTGTGTGTGATGTGTGTCCCCCTCACCTTGGTCTCAGAGGCACTTACGTCAGTGCACTGACCCATGTTTTGGTTGCTTGTTTTCTGCTCCCACTTCCTTCAAGCAGTTTTGTCTTATCACCATCCCCTTCCTCACTGAGGAAGACTGCAAAACAGCCTACTGGCCAGCTTAACTGCTCAGACTACAAACAGTTGCCAGCACCAACCAGAAACTCCCGAAGATGAAATATGAATAAATAAATAAGCAGTCGCTTTAGGAAGAAATGGATTTTACAATTTAACATCTTTTCCTCTTTTCTGACTGGGCAATCATTGCATACACACAGACAGACAGATAGACACACATGTGCACATGCATGTACACACACACACAAAGAAAGGAAGGAAGGGAGAGAGGAAGGGAAAGAGGGAAGGAGGGAGACAGAGTCAGAGAAACAAAGAGAAACAGAGAGAGAGAAAAGTAAGCCAAACCTCCTAGTAGAGAAACAGCTGGGGCTCACTGTCCTCCGCTCCCATAATGCTCTCAGTTTTACTTCCCAGATCATTTAAATGTTACACCTTTCTGTTAACCAGAAATAAAGCCCTGAAATCTTTGTTCCCTGTTCTTTAAGGATAAGAGTCCTCATGGTTTCCGTTCATTCTCATCTTCATTGCCTCTTATGTCTGGACATCTGACAGTCAGAAAAATGGCATTTCAGGAAAAAAAAGATACCATGTTAAATACACGGTCACATGTGAGCTGTTTTAAGCGTATGTTAGTCTAGCATAATTCTTTATAATTTTGGAGAAGTGTTGCAGTAAGGTCTCTTGTAACCTGGACTGGCCTCAAACATGGTATGTTGCAAAGGATGGCCTTGAACTACTGGTCCTCCTGCCTGGGCAACACAGTATCTTCTGAAAGTGAAACATATCTCAGCTCCCAGGTTCAAAGGGGAAAAATTCTTTGCCCAAACCAAGCAATAGTCTAAGGATATACATGGTTTTCAGGAATTCTCACTGAACTCAGTCCTCAGCCTCCACTTCTGAGCGCTAAGATGGCAGATATGCGTCATCCATGCGGCTACTGTTTATATTATATTATTTCCCATCAGCGCTGGGAACTGAATCAACCCCTGTGCTTGCCAGCACTGATTGCGCTCAATACCTCCCTAGATGCTTTTGTTTTGTTTGGTTTTTCAATTTATTTTGAGACCCGGTCTCACTAAATTGTCCAGGTTAGTCTTAAAGTCACTCTATGGCTCAGGCAGGCCTGTAATTTGCCATCTTTCTTAAGCTTCCCAAGAAATCATAATTACAGGCATGGTGCCACCATGTCCAGCTTTTATTCAATTTTAATAAGAGGAAACTGAGTAGTCATGCCTACTCCAAACCTTTCGAATCAGTTTTTTTTTTCTTTTCCTAACCTTTCTACCCTTTGGAAGACATTATTATTCACAAACATTTTTATAGCCATCATTTTCTTAAATGTAATGAAAGAAAACTCAGCATATTTTAATCAAAGTTTCATATTTTAATGAGTTTCAGACACTATGAGAACTTTCGACTTTATGAATTTGCATCATGTTAGCCACTTGAATGGGGGTCATAAACTACTGTGGAGCCAAGAATCATTTTGAATTTCTGGTCTACCACCTCCACCACCTGATACTGTTGTAATTACAGGCATGTGCCACTAGGTCAAATCTGAGAATTCCTGAATATCAGGCATGCCAGTAACTGTGCTGGGGATGTGCCAATGAGCGGGGGAGGGGGGGGAGAGAACCAAGAGAGAGAGGAGAGACAAAGAGACAGAGAGAGAGAGATTCCTACTATCAAGAAACTGGTGATTTTAGCCAATAGCAGCTATTCCAGCACAGTGTAATGGATGGGGGCCAAGTTAAGAGAGACTGAAATCTGGGATGAGTGTGCAGGAACTGTTCTCTGAAAAAAATTAAATTTCAGCAATCAGAAAGCTGACCAAGGTGAATCAGACAACATCTGTAGAAGGCACAGCTAGCACAATAATACTGAAGGAACCTTTCAGTTTGTTCAAGGAATGACAAGGAGGTCAGTGTGTGTGACTGTGGCTGAATGAGTAGGAAGGCCAAAGATACAATCAGAGAGTGGCTGAGCCCCAGGGCATCTGGGACTACATTAGTAATGGAAAAATCATAGCTTTCCTTGCAGCTGGATGAAACAGCACAAACGTAGTTTAGAGCAGAAGAGAGCATGGTCTTATTTCAACTTCAGAAGACTTGTTGTCTTGGCTAGAATTACAAACGAGTAGTAGAGAGGGGCAGGACAGGTAGCAGGGAGATCATTTGGAAAACATAAAGGTAGGCAATAACAAGCTTGTCCCAGAGACTATCTCACGTGATTGATGGCCATGTTTACCTTCTCATTCAGTCAGATTACACTGTCTCCAGCTGTATCAGTGTTCAGGTGGACAATTATAACACTACCTCTTACAAAGAAGGAAGATAAACTTTTGTGCCTGGGCAGTCTTTAGACTCATCAGTTCACTTATTTATCTAGCTAGAAAATAGTTTAATAACATTTTAAGTACCTATCATGTAAAATAAATAAAATACACATCTAGAAAGACATGACAATCAAAATATTTAGTGAGCATTGTAAAGGATCAGTAATTAATTCTAGTTATAAAGGATCAAAGATTAATCCTAGTGAATGGAGTATGTTTATGTACCTTCAATTTTAAAATGTTTGGGCTTTTATTTGGTTGAGGAAGTCTTGCTGTGTAGCCTAAGCTGGCCTGAAACTTGTGATTCTCCTGCCTCAGCCTCCCAAGTCTGTAATGATGGCTACAAACTGTCACATTCTTCTGTAAGTCATCATTTTAGAGAAATATGTGCTCACTGGGGTAAATACAAAAACAAATCAATAGTCGAAGAATTTTAGAAGAACTAAATCTATACTATATATACACACATGGTTATGGATTTTAAGCCAAGAACGAGCATCACTTATTAACATGACCCCACCCCATAGTTTACTGAAAACCTAGCTCTTTCCAGCTTAAAACTAGGAACCATGTAAGAACTCTAGAAGACAGAATAAAACTTCCTAAAAACTGGTTTCTAATTTTTATCTCATTGACTTGTCTCTAGCCTTAGAAAATACTATGACTCCTTTTGGTTTTGGTGAATTTGTTTGTTTGGTTGGTTGGTTGGTTTTATCATAACTATTTGGTTCTTTTTTTTTACTTTCTTTTTCTTCATTTAAATAACCTTTTTCTTTTATTTTACATTCCCCATCCGCCTCTCTTACAGTCCTCTCCCCTTTCCCATCTACACCACTCCCCATCCAGTCCTCTTCCTTCTCCATTCAGAAGGGGACAGGCCTCCCATGGGCTTGCACAAAGCAGGGCACAAGCTAGCTCCTCACCTTCAAGTTGGTGCCAGGTAATCCAGCATGGGGAACAGGTTACCAAAAGACAGCTAAGTACCAGGGAGAGGTCCTGCTCTCACGTTAGAAGCCTTACTAAGAAAGCAAGCTACATGATTGTCACACACATGCAGAGGTCCCAGGTCGGTCTAATACAGGTTCCCTGACTGTTTATCCAGAGTCCATGAGCTCCTGTGAGTTCAGGTCAGCTGTCTCTGTGAGTTTCCCTAACATGACCACCCTTGCCGGTACAATCCCTCCTCCCTTTCATCTGCAAGATGCTCAGAGCTCAGTGATCTTTGGATTGCTGACTCTGCTTCCATCTTGGATAGAGTATCTCTGATGGAAATTAGGGAAGTCATCAATCTGCTTAATGCAGATGATCAGTTCAGGCACCCTCTCCAATCATAGTTGGAATCACCCTTATAGATTTTTGGGGATTTCCCTGGCACCAGGTTTTTCCCTAACCCTGAAATACCTCCCATCAAGATATATATATTAGATAGAGCAACAAGACAATAAAAGGAGATAAAGGGAAAACAAATTGGAAAGATAGAAGTCAAACTTCTTTTGCTATTTGCAGATGATATGATAGTATATATAAGTGACCCCAAAATTTCTACCTGGGAACTCCTACAGCTGATAAACACCTTCAGTAATGTGGCAGGATACAAGATTAATTTAAAAAAAATCAATAGGCCTCATATATACAAATGATAAATGAACTGAGAAAGAAATCAGAAAAAAACACCCTTTATAATAGTCATGAATAAAATAAAATATCTTGGGTTATCTTTAATCAAACAAGTGAAAGACCTGTATGATAAGAATTTTAAGTCTCTAAAGAAAGAATTTGAAGAAGATACCAGAAACTGGCCTTGTAAGAGGAGGTGTGTCATTAGGGGTGGGCCATTCCCTTGCTTAGCCCTCTTACTCTCTACCTGGTGCTTGTGGATCAGATGCAAGCTCTTAGCTACTGCTCCAGTGCCTGCCTGCCTGTTGCCATGTTCCCTGGTATGATGATCATGGATGGACTTTCCCTCTGAAACTCTAAGCCCCCAATAAACTCTTTTTTTCTGTAAGTTTTCTTGGTCATGGTGTTTGTTATAGCAATGGAAAAGTAACTAAGATAGTTATTAAGTCTCTGTTCTGAACTTGTAATTCCTTTACCTTTCCATTGAGATGTGTTTAGATGATTTTCTTTATTGAAATCCGACAACTGTGCTGAGGAGATGACTGTTGGTAAAATGCATGCCACACTCACAACTAAGAGCTAGCACCCACACAGGAAGCTGAGCACAGCCGTGCACATCTATAACCACAGTGCTGTGGTGGGGAAAAGAGACAATGAGATCCCTGAATTGTGTTGGTCAACCAGCCTAGCAGAATCACAAGCCCCAGATTTAATGAGAGACCCTGCTTCAATGAAAGGTGAAGAGTCATCAAGGAAGATACAGACTTGACCGCTGGCCTCTTCATGGCACCTGCATGTATACATGTATGTACATGTACATACCACATGAACACATTCGTTCACAAGAGAGCAAGAATTCAACAACTGTGTCTTTGCTATTAACATACAACAATGTTGAATAGAAATAAGAGTGCATATACAAAGGTGTTACAGATAACAGTGAAAGTAGAACTGATATATTTTTACTAATAAGGAGATGGCTATCTTTATGCTAGCATACCCATTCAGTGGAATATGCTAGAGCCCAATACGAACTTTCCAGGAAATCAGAACAGTCTGTCTTTAAGGACTGCATCTTAGTACTTACACAAATTTATATTCTCATTTTTTGGCAAGCTGAACAGACTTTCTCCAATTTAATTACGCCAAGAAAATGATATGCTCATGGATGCCACACACAATTCTAGTAGATTTTAGAAGCTCTGTAAACATTATCTCACTCAATTAAATTGTGCACAGTCTCACAAACCTCAATTCCAACCCTTTCTTGACTGTTGCTCCTTCATTTTTGTGAGTTTTGTCATCTGCAGTTATCTCCAGTTCTCCTCTAACTGGATTTCAGCAACTGCGAGCCAGTCCCCCCGAACCTCTGCAGACCTGGCGTTCCCACCTGTGCTTTGTACTCGCCTGCCTTCGCTATGGGTGCTCCTTGATCTACATGTCTAAAGATGCCCATGCTTCTGTGCCCAGTCCTACTGTGCAGCAGGATAACTGCAGGAATCATACATGGAATGCTGACGTCACCGGCTTCCAGCGTGCATTCACAAGAACGGAGGAGAAACAGTCACTGTGCCCTTCCTGCAGAAGGGGATGCTGGGAAGTCATGTCAAAATGTGCAGCTTCACAGACAGAATAATAATGTCCCTTCACAAGGTTGACAGCCCAGCAGTCTGGCTGTGCTGGAGTAGCAACAGGGACTGCAAGCAAGGAAGAGATGAAAGGCTGCTCTTTTTTTTATTATTCTTTAAAATGTTTATTAAGGCTGCTTAAGAAACTGTAATGTCAAAATTATAATGACTTGGCTGTGTACACCAGACTTCTTTTTAATTTATTAAAAATTTTATTAAAAATTTCCACCTCCTCCCCTCCTTCCATTTCCCTCCCCTTTCCCTCCCCCTCCCCCTCCCTCTCCCTCTCCAGGCCAAAGAGAAGTCAGGGTTCCCTGCCCTGTGGGAAGTCCAAGGTCCTCCCCCCTCCATCCAGGTCTAGGAAGGTGAGCACCCAAACAGACTAGGCTCCCACAAAGCCAGTACATACAGTAGGATCAAAACCCAGTGCCATTGTCCTTGACTTCTCAGTCAGCCCTCATTGATCACCAAGTTCAGAGAGTCTGGTTTGATCACATGCTCCATCAGACCCAGTCCAGCTGGTCTTGGTGAGCTTCCATTAGATCAGCCCCACCATCTCAGTGGATGGGCGCACCCCTCGTGGTCCTGACTTCCATGCTCATGTTCTCCCTCCTTCTGCTTCTCATTTGGACCTTGGGAGCTCAGTTCAGTGCTCCAATGTGGGTCTCTGTCTCTATCTCCATCCATCGCCAAATGAAGGTTCTATGGTGATATGCAAGATATTCATCAGTTTGGTTATAGGATAAAGCCATTTCAGGCTCCCTCTCCTCAGCTATCCAAGGAACTAGCTGGGGACATCTCCTTGGACACCTGGGAGCCCCTCTAGAGTCAAGTCTCTTGCCAACCTTAAAATGGCTCTCTTAATTAAGATATATACTTCCCTGCTCCCATATCCACTCTTCCGCCATCCCAACCATCCCATTCCCCCAAATTCTCAGGAACTACTCAGACTTCCTAAATAAGCCAACCAGAGAGTCTGTAGGGAGCTTCCAGATCCTTCTTGATATGAGTTTATCTTAGGGGAATGAATGGGAAGTGGGTGAGTGGTATTCCTAGTGAGAGGGAGCCCCTTTCACCTGGACAGTTAGGACTCTAGAATATAAATTACAATGTAGTTGGCAGTTCTGTGTCTGGGTAATAGTGAATACTGATAAAAATAAAAGTTTATCTCTGGCAAATGAAAGAAAGAAGAAGATGCCTTATATCTCAATGTCCTTTGATTTAATGTCTGGGGAGACTTGCCCCTCTTACAGGCTGAGGACAGATTTCATTCATTGTGGTTACAGACCTTATGTTGGCGGCTTTCCTAATCTCTGACAGAGCAACTTAAGGGACAGGAGATTTACTATGGTTCACAGTTATCGTTTGTCATGGCAGGGGAGCTATGGAGTTCATGCCACCAGGAGCATGAAGTGACAGCTGCTCTGTGGATCATGAAGCAGAGAGCTCTGATCAGAAGCAGGACTGGGCTATACCCTTCAAACACTTGGCCATGGTGACCCACCTGCAAAAGTCATGCCTCTAGCCCCAAAGGTTCACAACCTCCCAAAACAGCACCCTCCTGCTCAAGAACCAGCTGTTCTCACAGAGGTCTTCAGGTGGGACACAGCTTAGCTGGTAGAGAACTTGTCTAGCATGCACAAAGCCCCTGGGTTCTGTCCTCAGCTCTGCATCAGCCAGGCACCGGAGTGCACACCAGAAACCCCAACACTTGGGAGGTGAAGGCAAGAGTATCTGAAGTTCAAGGCCTTCCTGGGCTACATAAGACTTTGGGTCAAAAAGAACAAGAAAAAAAGTAAAATTATTAAAAAATATATTAAACACATTCCTTAATATTTCATGTGGATAGCATGGATATATTCCATTCATCCATGTACCTCAGAGTCTAGCAGAGCTTCTGGCACACAGGTGTTTAATATACATTTATTGAATAGGCACAATAATGACCATTTCTTTGCCTATGGCCCATGTCCTAGTTTCTTAGTGCTATTTTGTCTGTGACTGTGTTTACTTCTACACAGTATGCATCCTTTTCTAAGTAGAACACTGTCCAAGCAGGGTGGTCCAATTTACTCATCTGATTCTCCAAACATCCAGGGTGTCAGACTCCTCCTGTGTGCTGTGATAAGGCTTGTTCCCACCCATCTCCTCATGGCCACAGCAAATCGTTTAATCAGACCTCCCAGCCACACATTATCCGTCTTCCTTCTCAAAATGCTCCCATACAAATTTAATTTCCTAAAATATGTATCTCTAGCCTAGACCTCCCTAAACTGAGTCCCACAGATAACAATTTGTCTAAGAAGCACCTCAGGTTCAAAAGGTTCAAAACTGAGTTTCTAGCCCTCATCCAAATAGACCCCTTGTGTTCTCCTTGTCATCTTGGTTCATTAACTAGATTCGTTGAATTATCTTTATTCTCTTTTTCTTTCATTGATTTCAAAGTTCTATACACTATTTTAAGTTTTCTACTGGTTTACTCAATTTAAATGAGTATTTGAACCTTTTTTATCCCTTAGCAATAAGAATTAAATAGCAATTATGTTTCTGTCCTCTGAATGATATGAAAATAATAAGAAGAATAGCCTTAATGATGATAATAACAGATGATAGATCCTGCCTATTAAGTTCTTATTGCCCACTAAACACTCTTCTAAATCCATATATACTCTGATTTATGTATTTCTCAAAACAGTCTTATGAAGCCTGTGCTGTTATCAATCTCATTATTATTGAGGAGGAAACCAAGGCACAAGAGGCCAAATAATTTGCCTTTCATTAGACTAGCTAGGCCATGACATAAACAGCACTTCAGCCTGGGAAACTGCACTCCAACTTACTCCCACATTGGATATTAACTTTTTTCTTATGTTCTTAACAATTCCCATAAATTTCCAGACCATAGTAACAACTATTATTTAAATTTAATTTTCACTAATGTCATTGATTGCCACTCTTTCTCGTATGTCAATTTTTTTCTGTTTTGAGATCTTTATGCTAATACAGTTTTTATTCAACTAGGTTGCTTTTAATAGATTTCTATTTTTTAGGAAGACAATATGGGTGTGATATTTTCTGAGTACTCTTA
Organism: Microtus oregoni; assembly: GCF_018167655.1. Taxonomy (NCBI): domain Eukaryota; kingdom Metazoa; phylum Chordata; class Mammalia; order Rodentia; family Cricetidae; genus Microtus; species Microtus oregoni. The sequence continues at coordinate 37,797,971 of NW_024543075.1, read as the reverse complement.
CATTTAAAAAGTATGAATCTATTGTTGTCATGAGTGAACAAAATTTGGTTGGACATGGTAATATGAAATTACCACTTATTTCCCTCTATAAACCCACTAATATCACTCCACTGAGAGGGCATTTACAATACTATAAATGAAGACATTGGTGCCAGTCTTATTACTTTTTAAAGTAATGCATAAACATTTGGATTTCATCTTTTATTTCTGAAATGTCACCAGGATATGCTTGTGTGTACACATTTTTCAATAATCTTGCCTAATATTTGCTTTTTTAGTTCAGAGAAAATTTCTTCTAATTCAATTTTTCTTGCCATTTTTCCTTCATAGCTTTGTTTTGTTTACTCCATGAGCCTTCCCCTTTGAAGTGTCAGACTCTCCACTCCAGTGACCCTACTATAGACAAAGCTTCTGCAAAAGCTAATGTAATCCTGGCATCTTATAAATCTATAAAAATGGCAGCTTCTTTTTATTTTTCCCTAAAAGGTCATAGGTCATCAGAGACTGTGGATCAGTTCGTTGACTGCTTACCTAATGTGCACAAAACCTCGGATTCGATCCATAACACAGCATAAGGGCAGTGGTTCTCAACCTTCCTAATGCTATGACCCTTTAATACAGTTCCTCAAATTGTGGTGACCCCAGTCATAAAATTACTTCCATCGCTACTTTATAACTATAATTTTGCTATTGTTAGGAATCATAGCCAGGAGGTGGTAGCAAACACTTAGGAGGCAGAGACAGGTGGATCTCGGAGTTTGAGGCCAGCCTAGTCTACAGAGTGAGTCCAGGAACAGCCAAGGTTACACAGAAAAACCCTGTCTCAAAATAATAATAATAATAATAATAATAATAATAATAATAATAATAATAGCTGGGCAGTGGTGATGCATGCCTTTAATCCCAGCACTTGGGAGGCAGAGTCAGGATTATCTCTGTGAGTTCGAGGCCAGCCTGGTCTACAAGAACAGCTAGGGCTATTACACAGAGAAACCCTGTCTCAAAAAACAAACAAACAAGAACAGCAACAACAACAACAAAATAATAATAATAGTAATAATACAGAGTGTAAATATTTTTGGAGATAGTGGTTTGCCAAAGGGTCAAGACCTGCATGTTGTGAAGCTCTGGCATAAGGTGTGTTAGCACACTCCTATAATCCTGGGAAAGTAGAGGTAGGAAGATCAGGGGTTCTTCAGCTAGGAAGGTCAGCCTTGGCTATGTAGGAGATATGACACCAGCCTGGGCTACACAAGACTCTGCCTCAAAGTAAATAAAAGATCCTAGGTGAGAACGGGGCAAGCTGTCCCATGCATGGCCATAGCTTCAACAAGGGTAATTCTCTAGCCTCACAGAGGATAGAGTTGTCTGCAAAGCTGCAGTTGATGAACAAGTTAACCCCTTACCAGGCTATAAATAAGAGATGGTCAGAAGTGTGCCTGCAGAGTAGGCCCCTCATAGAGGCAGGCAACTGTATACATAGATTTGACTTTCAGCTTTGGCTAGTTCTGGGAAAACAGAGTAACTAAAGGCAGGTGGCACAGACCTGAGTTAGAAACCAAGAGATGCCAGCTGACCACCTCTGCCTGTGAGCAGTGAGTGCTGGCAGACAGTAGGCATGAGGATCCTTTAGCACCTCTCCTTTTGTGAGCTGGTGAAGTTGCAGGTATTCCAGTTTGACCCCTGTTTCCCAAAGATAATAACTGAGCTTTGATTTTCTTTCAGTCTTTGTTGGACTATTGCAGTAGTAAACAGAACTTATGTTTCTTCCTTTTCAGAAATGTACATAATTTAAACTTAATTTTTCCAAGCCTTAAATTTATAGTAAAAACATTAATTCATTTTTAAGAACAGATGTGGGGACTGGAAAGATGGCTCAGTGTTTAACAGTGCTTAGCAATCTTGCAGAAGATCTGAGTTCAGTTTCTACTATCTACAAGGTGGCTCTTGATCCAGGTGTTCCTATGACTTTTGGCTTCCTTGGGCACCAGGCACACAGGTAGTTACATACATACATTCTGGCAAATACTCATACAAATAAAATAAAATAAACAAACCCTTAAAAAATAATTAGTTAAACCCTGTCTCGAAAAAGGATGAACAAGTAAATAAATAATTAGTTGTGGTCTTAATTAACCCTACAACCCACATTTCATGGGCCACAGAATGTTCATGAGATCCTAACCAACTCCTTACCTCTAGAGTTCTTTTCCTTAAACAATACGTCAGGTTAGAAGTGCTATGAAGAAAGAAAAAATAAGCAAAAAAGCAACATTCTCTTCTGAGTTGTATAGGAAAGGTGTGCAAACCAGATCAGCGGGAGTAAGGAACAGTGGTACAAGACACATGATAGAATCTGGAACGTTTTGAATTTATGAAGTGTCTGATGTGTCTGCAAGAGCCGGAGCTCTGAGAGCTGGGGAGCAGCCAGACCATGAGGCGTTTTAATGCCATGATAAAGAATTTGAACACTATCCAGAAGGCAATCGGAACTTGCAGGCTTTTAAGGAAGGAGCAATAAGATTTAGACATGTGTTTTAAGCAAATCTTTCTAAGCAGCAGTGTGGGAAATGAGGGGGGAGGGGAAGGGAGTGAGGGAACCCATTAGGAAGCCATTAAAGAAGTTTGGGTGAGAATTTATGAGACAGGACTAGAGTCTGTAGCAACTCGGGGAGGAGTGGAAAGACTTGAAAGCGTCTCATCAAGGAAGATAAACAAAGCTGCTCTTTGAGTTGAGGCTGAGGTGAAGCCGGAACATAGAATGACTGGATGATGCTGTGACCTGAGACAGGGAATAGAGAGCAAGCAGACTAAGAAAGGAAGAAGACACAGGGTCTAATTTGCAGGAGATGTGTGAGTACATATGCCCAAGCAAGCATCACATATACATGCCAAAATGGCTGAGTAAGGACATATTGAATCATGTCATATATAGGGACATCAAAAGCATATGTTTAGGTCACAAGAAAACAATTTTTAAGCCAAATACAATCTGGTGCTCTTTTTGAGTTATTTTTGTTTATGTGTGTCAGGCTCCCTGAGTTTGTGTGTACCACATGTGTGGATATGCCTGAGGAGACCACAGAGCATCAGATTCCCTGGAACTGGAGTTACAGACAGTTTTGACCTGCCTGATGTGGATTCTAGAAACCCTGGTCCTTGGCAAGAGCAGTGTAATCTTTTAATCACAGGACCATCTCTCTGGTGCCCCAAATTTGGGCTTCTTAATGTATTAGAGACAGACGACAGAAATCTAGAATCTCATGACTAAGAGTCAAAATTAAATAGAAGTATAAAGGAAACATGAAGTAAAAATAAAAGGTGAGGAAGGAGGAGAAATGATTTAAAGCATAAAAGAGCATTCTAGTAATGTCAAAGAAGTTGGAGATTACTTGTGTTCATCAGTTAAGAGCACTGGCTGCTCTTGCAGAGAACCAGGATTCCCTTTCTGGCACCCACATGGAGGTTCACGGCTACATGGAACTCTAGCCCCAGGGAATATGATGCTCTCTTGTGTCCTCTGCAGACATGAGGCATGAATGTGCATGCACACACACACACACACACACACAGAGAGAGAGAGAGAGAGAGAGAGAGAGAGAGAGAGAGAGAGAGGAAGGGAGAGAGGGAGAGAGAGGAAGGGAGAGAGGGAGAGAGAGAGAGATTCATGAACAAAAAATAAAAAGAAATAGAAGTTTTATTAAAAGACAAGGTAGCCTCAGGATGTGGAAAAGTTCAAATTTCTTCCCTTAGAATTAAATTTGGTATTGGTTAGTTGCTCTTTGATCTGGTGTTAGAGGAAGTACTCAAGATTGGAAAGAAGACCCTGAGAAGAAAAAGCGTTGATTGGTTATTGCTGGAAGTGAATAGCACCAAATTCTTATAATGTGAGGAAATACTGAGCCAAGCCTGTCCCCACAGAGTGGGTGGAGGCAAATGAAGGAAAGTACCTCAGTGTTGCAGGGAGCCCACCAGACCTCTGCAAAAGTGTAGGTGGAAACCTAGCATGATAACACACTCCGTGGTCCCAGCACTATGGCGGTAGGGGTGAAAAGATCGGGCGTGTAAAGCCAGACTCACTTGCATATTTTGAGACCAATGTGGACTAGAGGAGACACTGCCTTTAAACAAACACCAAAAACAGATGGGAAACTCTAAGGCAACTGAACAGGCTTGAGAAGGGTGGATATTGGGAGAGAAAGATGGTGTTAGATGCTGAGGTATTCTCAAGTCCACTTGTAGGAATAAGGTACACAGTTTTCTAACTCCAGAAAGGTTAAATACAAGCTGCTCATGACTAAGTGCCTCCCCAGAAATTGTGCCCAGAAAAAATTATGTTTCTTCCCCACAGCAACCTGAAGTTAGTCACCAGTCAGTGTAGGACAACCAGGGTCTAGTCTCCTTGTCTCAGTTTAGGACATGTTCTAAGGGCCTTTTCAACTTCAGCTCTCATAAACTGTCTGGAGTCTCAGCATGATTTGTGCCTCACTCAACCTTTTCGTGACAGATTCTGGTGTCCTGCAGGCTTCCTGAGTGTTATTCCCAACATAGATAAGGAATTCAAGGCCAGACATGGAACCATCTTTAATAAACCTCCTGCATCATATCTAATGTACAGAATTTCTGAGGCTCTCAGCCTAAGCAACTGGTTCTTTGTTTTAGTTTGGTTTTTTGTCAGCTTGACACAGGTAGGTTCATCTGGGAAGAAGAAGTTTCAACTGAGAAAAACAGATTTGCCTGTAGGCAAGTTTGTAGGAGCATTTTTTTTTTACTTACAATTAACATGGGAGGGCTCATCCCATTGTGGGTGGTACTGCCCTGAGCAGGTAACCCTTGGATGTATTAAAAAAAGAAAAACAGGCTGAGTAACTGCCTGCGAACAGCAAGCTAGTCAACAGTGTTCCTCCGCGGCTTCTGCTTCAGTTCTGGCTCCTGCTTCAGTTCTGGCTCCCGGTTCTTACTTGAGAACCTGCTCTGACTTCCCTGTATGATGTACTGTGATATGAACATATAAGCCAAATAAACCCTTTCCTCTTCTAGTTTCTTTTGATTATGGTCTTTATCGCAACAAGTAAAAGGCAAACTAGTAAAGGGGTGAATTCGTAGGATAACATTTTACACATTCTCTTGGGCAGAAAGCCTTGAAATCATCGTTATAGCATCAGATTTAGATCTACCTACCAAAACTTGATTACGTCATTTTCAGACTGACCAAAAGGCTCCAGAAGTTAATTTGAGGCAGATAGAGATGGTTTCTCCATACCTACATTTTCAGCCCCATAGGTTAGTGAGATTTGATGGGGTTCTGGTACTTTAACCCATTTCCGGATGCCTGATTGCCAGGATCTCAACCCTTGGTGACCATGAGGACAGCAAGTCTCAGCGTATTTGGAGTTCTATTCATGATTCTCTGCTTCTCACCTCTAGCTATCTAGACGGTCTGGGTAGTTCTTCAGCAGCTACCCTTCTTTTTGAATCAAAATCCAAAGGTTAATAAATGCTCCCATCTCTAACAGCTAAGATAAGGCTTCACTGAAATTAGAAATCTCTCCAGGATGCTGACACCTCTATCTGAGTTTCAGTCGAAGAATAAATTGGATGAGAAGAAAGCATAGGGCCAGCCGGGGAACGGGGAAAATTCCCAGAGGTCTGACAAACTCTAGTTTGAACGCCCTCCCCAATACTGCTTTGGGAAGTAAATCACATTGCTCTGGCAGGAAGTGATTGCTTGGGGGCTATTAGCAAGATATGACCTGAGATGCAATGTTTCCCACGGTTGTAAGGATGACTATATGTGGGAGCTGATCATTAGAAAAATGATGAAGGCTATTATTAACGCATTACTCAATTACTTATTAATTACTTTAAAATGTGGCTAGAAATGAGGCAATTAGGAGTTCACAGTAGTAATTGGTATTTGGACTCACAGAGGGTGAATTGATGAGCACCAGCTGCTCTGACATTTTGCCTGGTGATCAACTACTGAGGAAGCAGGCAGCAGAGCAAGCCTGTGATCTCTCTATTCACAGCATGACTGCACTCAGGGAGGGCAGATGTTTCTCCTGGGAGAATAAAAGAGCATTCATGCTTCCGTTTGACTGAGAGCTGTGAAGTCGGAAGAAAGTAGAAGGGGAGTTGTGTCTCAGACATTCCCATAATGGACAGTGGGTCAAATCTGCACTAGAGAAATGTATTAGAACAACCATTGTTGCAGCTTAGACTGATGGGTATTAACCATAAAGATTCATCTAGTGTGCATGTAAGTCATGCAGCCTCAGAGACCTCGTGCCTCTTAGGACAGGGCCTAAAGCATTGAAGATACCTGCATTCGGGTTCTCGGATGGCACTTCTGTGTCTTGGGATCCTGCACAGCTATTCTGGTAAGAAGTCAAGAAGCCTTAAGAAATAGCCCTCAGACAAGCTTCCCAGGGACTCCACTCTCCAAGGAGATACCTTTCAGTTGTAATTCCTGTCTGGAATGTCCCCTAAAGGCTCATGGGTTAAGCACTTTTAGCTGATGACAATGTGTTGGGAGATTCTGACTATGTTAGAAGATGGGATCTAGTTGGGAAAAGTAGTTCATTGGTAGTGGGTCCTGTGCTACCTTGTCCTTGGCCCCTTCCTCTCTCTGCTTTCTGTCTGTTATAAAGAGAAGCTTTTCTTCCATAAAGCCCTGCTAACTATGATGTTCTGCACAAGAGAAAAAGAGTGCTCTGAAACCATTGGCCAAAGCAAATTTTGTTTCAGAAGGAAGAGCTAAAATTCGAATTGGGTGTTATGACCAACAATGTAATCAGTCAGTGTCAGCCTTCATAAAATCCAGAAGGGTGGGGTTCAAGGCTTCTGGATGGTGGAACATATGAAGGTTCCTACAAAGAGGATATATAGGTGGGAGGAACACAAATATGATCAAAACGCATTGTGTGTGTGTATGAAATTCTCAAGAACAAATAAAAATAGTTTGTTAAAAGAAGTAACTAATATATTTTATACTTGTACAAGCTACCATACTAGATTCTCTCTAATACTGTTATGCTTGTGTTTTTGTCTCCCCTCTCCCGTGCCTTTACTCATTTGCTTTGAAACAGAACAGTTTTCATTAACTCTTATCTATGAAGTCTTCTTATATTCACTCTTATAAGCAAAATAATGAAATTCTTTCCCCACAAAACTCAGAGTTCGTTATTTTCCAAACATGACTTTTTCTTATAGGAAGATGGAAAGAGGTATGCCATAAAGTGGGGAAGTGCGCATCGGAGGTAGAGAAGAATGAGAAAGGAATAGAGGCAGGGCATAGTAGCATATGACTCTAATCTCAGCATTTGGAAAGTTGAGGTAGGAGCATGCCATGAGTTCAAGGTTAGCTAGGGCCACATAGTGAGTACAGAAAGCCAGGGATATACAGCAAAGTCCTGTCTTAGAGAAACAAAGTAAGAAGATGAGAGGGCAGCAGGTTCCTGACATACCTTGGTGAAATATCCCAACCATATAAAAGTAGGAGCATCTCTGATCACATCCCAAAGCTTTCACTTTCTGTATATTTTGGGAAAGGAATAGTTGGTATGACATTCATTTCTAGGACAGTTCATGTTTGAAGACATCTCTGTCATCGTCTAGTCCCCACCTATTATAACCTGTGCCTCAGGTGTCTGTGTGCCATTGTCTGGATCTCTATAACTGCCATCTTCCATGTCAGCCTCCATTGTCGACAGGAATTTCTGTCCCGCCCGGTCCCTCAGCCGTTCAGTCCCAAAGAAACACACAGAGGTCTACATAAATTGTAAATTGGTTGGCCTATTAGCTCAGGCTTCTTTTTTTAAAAATATTTATTTATTTATTATGTATACAATTTTCTGTCTGTGTGTATGCCTGAAGGCCAGAAGAGGGCGCCAGACCTCTTTACAGATGGTTGTGAGCCACCATGTGGTTGCTGGGAATCAAACTCGGGTCCTTTGGAAGAGCAGGCAATGCTCTTAACCACTGAGCCATCTCTCCAGTCCCCTAGCTCAGGCTTCTTATTAACTAATTCTTACATCTTAAATTAGCCCATTATTCCTGTCTATGTTAGCCACATGGTGTAGTACCTTTCATCGGTGAGGCATTTTCATCTTGCTTCCTCTCTGTCTGGGTGATGACTGTAGACTGACCTTTTCTCTCTCCAGAATTCTCCTGTTCTAATTGCCCCATCTCTACTTCCTACCTGGCCATCCTGCCTGTGCTTCCTTCCTGGCTACTGACCAATCAGCATTTTATTAAAATACAAGTGACAGAATAAAAGACCATTGTCCCATAGCACTCCATGAAAGACAATTCAGAGAATGCTATTATTCTTTAGAGTTTCATATTAATTTTCCAGAGACCCATGAATAAGAGAAAATTATATATAAATAAAGTTTAGGGATAACTAGTGAATAATTAAAGTGAATATTCTTGTGTAGAATATTTTTAATGCATTGTACAAATGACTTTTTGCTATAAAAAATATTTTCACTTTTATTGCCAACATTTTCTCTTCATTGTCTGGTAGTAGCTCCCCTCTTCCATTTAAGAAACCACCGTTTCCATTCTATTGGCCCATTATGCTGCCATCATGATACCCATTCCTCCTGACAGTCTTAATTTTTCCAACAGATGGACACAAGACAGAAACAAGGAAATCAAAGGCCTTCCTTGGAGCTGAAAGACACTGAGAAAAAAATGGCCATCCTTTTGGTGTAGTTATGCAGCTTGAAGATTTGAACTGGAGTTGTTGCTATAACCATAAAGACAAAGCTCATCAGCACAACTAGAGACTGGGACCAGCACAGTGCCACACGCTTGTATTTGGTATACACCACTGGAAATTTGGAAGAGTCGGCATATAGTGTGAGCACAAGGAAGCGTTCTGCTGCTTCTGGCCTCTACTGACAACATGCAATATAAAGTAAAGCAAGGCAAACTTTGCTTCCAGACAACTGATCTGAAAGCAGTAAAACAGCACCAGCGAATTAACAGCTGCCTCTATAAGGAGACGTTCCTTAGCTCTGGATACAACAGTCAGTAGAACAGGGCTGGGAAAATAATCCTAAAGCTTTTGAAAACAGAGAAGTTTCATTCTTTGCCTCTGAAAAGACCAAAAGGTGGTGAAAAGTGGGCAATACAATTAGGACCTGAGACATTGGGGGGGGAGGGGGGGTTAAGGAATTTATACTTCCTCCAGATAGGAGGAGCCACCTCTTCCTTTTACTTTTCTCTAAAAAAAAAAATAAACATATGTAAAAGTAAAGGATAATTCCTTGGAAAGGTGAGAATTGATCTACCTCAAGATCTAGCTATACCACTCATGGGCATATACACAAAGGAAACTTGATCCTGCCACAGAGACAGTTGCTCAACCATGTTCACTGCTGCTCCATCCATAATAGACAGAAATTGGAAATAACCAAGATGTCACCTAACAGAGGAATGGATAAAGAAAATGTGGTATATTTACACAATAGAGTATTAATTATCTATCCAAAAAAATGAAGTCATGAAATTGGCACATAAATGGATAGAAATAGAAAAAAATCATTCTGGTTGCGGTATCCCAGACCCTAAAGGACAAATATGGCATGTATTCACTTTATGTGAATAGTAGATGTTAAGCATATAATAACCGACCTACCTAACAGAGGTTAGATAGGGAGTAAGGGGTTAGGAATGACAGCTCTTGTTAGGGAAGAGAAATAGAGTAGATACTTATGGATCAATCTGGGGCTGGAATGGGAGGATCAAGTGAGGATGGGCAGAGCTGAGGGGGATGAAGAAGGGAATATGGGAGAGACAGCTAAAATTAAGGACCATTTGAAGAGTAGAATGGAAATCTACCAGAGTAAAAAACTTCCTAAATTATATACATATATGAAGGTGATCTCAATAAAATCACCAAATAATGGGGGAGACAAAGCCCCAATTTGACATCTTTCAGACCAGGAATGAGTTACATCTAATTGTGTTGTTGTTCAAAGGGGCCCCATGGAAGTCCCCAAACAACCTTTGCCAAGACTGTAGGTTGCCCCTCACAAACTGATGGCAAAACCCTATTGCCAAAGAGAACACCTACTACACAACTCACTGAACATGAAGAAGTCCAGCTGATGTCTTCTTAGAGTCTTCAACATTACATTCCAGTGCCTTTGGTAGAGGAGTATATTCTGCATGTTACCAAAAAAGAAACATAAACACCAACCCAGTCACAACCTTTTGATCAAAGATGGCATCCTGCCTGCAGGATACGCGAGTGAAATGGTGGCACAAAGCTTGCGGAAGTAACTAACTCATATCTAATTTGAGGTAAGGCCTAGTCCATGAGATGGGACCCATAGCCAACACTGCATGGGGCGACAAAGAACCTGAGACACCCAGGATAAAACCTAGTACTGCTTGTCTTAGTTAGGGTTTCTATTGCTGTGACCACAGCAACTCTTATAAAGGAAAACACCTCATTTAAGTGACTTATAGTTCAGAGGTTAAGTCCATTGTCATCATGGTGGGACACAGTGGTATGCAGGCAGACATGGTGTGCTGGAGGAGGAGCTAAGAATTCTACACCTTGATACAAAGGCAACAGGAAATGGTGTGAGACATTAGGCATCACTTGAACATATATGAGACCTCAAAACTGAACTCCACAGAGACTTCTTCCAATAAGGTCATACCTATTCCAACAAAGCCATACCTCCTAATAGTGTCACTCTCTATGAACTTAAGGGGACAATTACATTTAAACTACCACACTACTGTTAAAAGAGCAAGCAAACAAAAATGGCAGCAATAACATGACTTTTAATGGTGTTCTGCTATTCTCATAAATGCATGCTTTGTTCATCATTATCAGAGAAGCTTCTTCCTGCAGCATATGGAGACAAGTGCAGAGAAATCATGCAGAGTGAGAGACCTTGGAACACTCAGCCTTAAACAGATTGTCTCCATCAAATCCTTCCCCTCAAGGATCAGGGAACCCCTCATCAAAAGAGACAGAAAGAGTCTAAGAACCAGAAGGGGTGGGGGACACCAGAAGAACAAAACCCTTTGAATCACCTGAACAAAGCTCATATGAACTCACAGAGACTAAAGCAGCAAGAAGAGACCTGGTCTGCATTAGGTCCTTTACTTACATAACATGGCTTCCAGTTTAGTGTTTTCAGACATTCTTGAATGTACAAATGAGTGGGTCTCTGGCACATCAATGTGGGCCCTGAATTTCCAAATAGAGCCTGAGCAAGCTGAAAACAAACAAACAAACAATATATGGCTCCTTTAAAAGCTCTGCTGTACAGTGAGAGCTTTAATAGCCAGCACATTAAGTAGAAACAACCATCAAAGTAAAAATCCTGCCACAGTGAGGGCACCAAATTTCTAGAGGTGGAGCAGTTGAATGCAGCTCCCATTTAGAGAGTTAGATGGTTAGAAGCAGTTCTCAGTTGAATGCAGCTCTCAGCCAGGCCTGTGGCAGAAGGCTGGGTCTCACAGACTGAAGAAGGGATGGAGGCAGTTACTAGAACCATGACAAAGGGTCAAGCTACTGCTTAGCACTTTAAGGTTTGGCTCATGAAGTCAAAAAAGGTTACAAATACACAACAAAGACTGGGCCAGATTGGGAGAGAAAAGAATACTCTTAACAGGTTAGTGTGTTTTAAAATGTGTTAACGTACTTAAGAAAGTAAAGAAAATGGGTATAGATAGTCATAGGAAAAAATAGTTTAAAAATGATAAAGTCTTTGAAGAGAGAGTAAAGTAATATAAAGAGAAAAGTCACATAAAGATTGGAAATACACAGGGAGTGTAAATCCTATATTATGTTGTGTTGACATTGAATTTTTGAATGCCAATGAGAAAACAACCATTGCTGAGAGATATTGGATTGTAAATGGGACTGTTGAATGAACCAGCCTAGAAACTTTAGGGATGTCTTAACTTTAAAATGAAATTCAGAAAATGTATTGCACTGGGGGAGGGGTTATGGATATATGGTAAAGGCTGTGAATTCCTTTAAGTTTAATAGAGATCGGATCTGATTGAAGAAGACCTCCTAAAAACGTTGGCCTCAGCATAAAGAGGTAAACCAAGAAAAACTGTAAGACAGGCAATATATACACTGATCCCTCTGCATGGGACAGTTCTGAGACTGACAGCAAAGACAGGTGACATAAACACTGATTTCTCTGCATGGGACAGTTCTGAGACTGACAACAAATGTTAGAATTAGCTGTTCTAGGACTTGACCATTGTCTCAATTTTTTTCAGGGTCCCTAGAAGATGCTGTCACCCCCAAACAACAGGAAACAGTCTAAAGAACACAACACCCATATTTCCAAGAAGTGGAAAAGGTAGGTGGTATGGGAGGTCCTTCTGTCTATGTGTTGCTTTTACTGGTTAATGAATAAAGAACTGCTTTGAGCCTATGGCAGGGAAGAACAGACCTTGGCAGGGAAAGCTAGGCTGTATTCTGGGAGAAAGAAGGGCAGAGTCAGAGAGAAACCATGGAGCCCCTGGAGATAGACGTTGAAAACTTTACCCAGTAAGCCACAGTGATGTGGCCATATACAGATTAATAGAAATGGGTTAAATTGATATGTAAGAATTAGCCAATAAGAAGCTACAGCTAATGGGTCAAGCAATAATTTAATTAATATGGTTTCTGTGTGATTATTTCAGTTCTGAGTAGTCAGGAACAAACTAGCAGCCTCCTCCAACAGGTGGTTTTTGTCATTTGGTGAGTTATAGGTGTTTGTCATCATTTAACAGGGAAATAAGAATATAGGATAAAAAGACAAATATTAATCTCAAATATTTTATATTGGTATGTACTTTGGTATATTGATACAAATTTAAAATTATTTTTGTTATTCTGTATGTATGTTTCCACTCTTGTTTCAGGTATTATACATATGTAGCTCATTTAAAAATGTAATGCATAATTAAGAAATGCAGGTTAGTAGTTAGTCATCAATAATAATCAAACTTGAGGTCATATTGGATGTATTTTCAAGATTAAACACATACATTTTAGATAAATAGATGATCTTCAAATGCTTCAGAGAACTATAGAATGTGGCATTTAAGATGGTTAGTAACCTATTGCTTTTCATGACAGTGAGACATGTCTGCTTCTGACAGCACCAGTCTACTTCATAAAAGAATGATGGGTAGTGTAGAACCTCCATATGGAGTTTGTTTCATTCTGGCAGTCTAGTCATTTGGGCAAGAAACTGTCCTTGCCTCAACTGCTGACATAGCAGGACACAAAGAAAAAAGACTGCCAAACTTTGCCATGGCAAGGTAAGACAGTCTTTCAAAATTCCTTCTTCATAGAAAAGTCTGCCAGATATTCTATGTCTCTAGACTTAATATGGGTGCCCAAATGTTGCAGAAGAACCTTGGGTGACTGCTCAGGCAGCCAGATGTCTCTATCATTTCTATAGTTTGAAAGTGGCTTGCACTCCATTTGTTGTTTACTCAGGTAGGATTATATCTTTCTAGTGCCTTTGATGGAGTGGAAGACTAGATAGTTACAGTTACAGTTTTCCATAGTTATTATAGAAGATAAATTAGATACAAAACTTTGGACTCACCAAGGTAGGATAGATAGTGGAGTGTTTTTTTCTGAATTTGACAAATTCAAATGAACTGGATATTCTAAATATAGTTCTTACTTAATAATAATTATTATTGCATATACTTTTACTATGTTAAAGTCAAAACCTTTCCTTTCTATTTAGATTAAAAGGGGGAAATGTTGTGGAATAGAAAAAATTAATTATACAGTGTTACATTTCTTTATGCTGCATTTGTTTAACTATGTTACAAATGTTTCACACCTGATTGGTCTAATAAAAAGCTAAATGACCAATAGCCAAGCAGTAAAAGGATTGGTGAGGTTAGCAGGCAGAGGGAATAAATAAGAGGAGGAATCTAGGTTCAAGAGAGGAGAACAAGGGAGAAATAGAGGGAGATGCCTGGGACAGGCAGCTGCCAGTCAGCCAGACTTAGTTTCCGTTAGGAAACTAGGACATACAGAATGAAATAAAGGAAAAAGTTCCAAGGCAAAAATGTAGATGAAGAGATACAGGTTAATATAAGTTACAAGAGTTAGTGAGACAAGCCTAAACTAATGCAGAGAATTTATAATTAATAACAAGTCTCCATGTCATGATTTGGGAGTTGGTTGGTGGCCCAGAGAAATCCTACCACAGGTCTCTGAGTCTTTTGCCTTTTCTTGGACTCTTTTTCTGTTTATTTTGTGCAATTCTGATGTAGTTTTGCTTTATGTTAGTATTATATTTTATTCTTATACATTATATTATTTCTTAGAAGGCTGTCTGTTTTCTAATGAGATAGGAAGGGAGTGTATCTAGATAGGAGACGAAGTGGGGAGAACCTAGGAGAAGTAGATAAATGGGAAACAGTAATCAGGATATATTATATAGGGGGGAGTTAGTTTTATTAAAAGAAAAAAAAGAATAACACGACAAATATGCATTCACCTAAAACCTGGACTTCGTGGTGTTAATTTGTAGATGTTTAAATTAATTCACAGCTCAATTAAGCATCCAATATTTGACTACACAATTCTATTTAAAGCTTATTTCTTTTACCTACTCACTCTGTAATGGATATTTTTCTATTTGACTCTGCTGTATTGCAAATGAAAGATTAATTGCTTTTGCTAGTCATGTTTTATTGCATATGCATGTGAGAATTTCTCCTAATTTCTACAGAAATAGAAGCTAGATTATAAAGTTTACATAGCTGTAATTTTACCAGTTCCAAGAGTTTCGTTCTGAAATTGTCATTTATAACATATAAGAATTTTTGTTTTCCTAAAGTCCTTGCAAACAATTGGTACTTGCAGACTTTAAGTATTTGTTTAGCTGTTAACAAAAACGATACTATGCTGCTATTGAAGTCTGCCTATCACAGAATTGGAAGGAAGTGCAGTTTACTGCCCTGTGATCCTTGGGACACTGTTTTTGTTTTTGTTTCTTGGTGGGAGTTCTTTGTATTCATTCTCATACGGATACTTTGCTTAGGTAGTGCTTGTCCTATCTGGACTTTGGCTCACTCTCCTCAGCCAGTAGTTGTCACTGGATTCCGACTCTATCGTCCTATGATTGAATGCTGACTTAACCAGAAAGTTGCCTTCCCTGTGCTTCATGGAAACTCTAAACTAGAGATGATAATAGTTCATCCTTTGTAGTGTTATCATGAGGCTATTTTGCTTTAGGGGTTTTTAAAAAGGTTGATAGCGTGCTTAATAATTTGAGGAATATAGCAGAGGGGGAAACACAATAAGAAAAAAAATCACATTCTGATATTATTTGCTGCTGCTGCTCCCTCCTCCTCCTCCTCCTCCTCCTCCTCCTCCTCCTCCTCCTTCTCCTTTTTTGCAGAAGAAATGAGACAACCAGCACAGGTCAAAACAAGTTCCTAAGCCACACACTTCAGTATCCTTGCAGCATTACTTACTTTGCTTTTCACATGCAGTAGCTTTGCCTGTCTTTATTTTGCATGCCACTCTTTGCAAAGTTCACATAAATGGTACTTCTTGAAAGAAGTCATCTGATGATATTTGGCTTCCAGAAATCTCTTACACACAGTTCTGATATACTCCACACCTCTGCTCACCCTCAGGTATTCGAGGTCATCACCGTCTCTTAGAGATTGATTAAGTGTCAGAGGGCTAGGTGATGCAGGACAAAGATAATGCTTTAAAGTTCTTTTTCATTAAATCAATAAAGAAGCAAGCAGGAGTATATGGAAGATTCATTTTGTAATCACGTGTCAAGTGTGTTTTTTATGAATTGTGACATTTTACTTGGGAAGTTCAGTATACATAATACGTGCATACTGTATACTGCACATCATGCGTGGGCACATATGAACACTACATTATAAAAATGGCAGCACTGCCTGGGGAGGAGAGGAAAGTAGCTGACTAGTTCTTCCTGTAGCTTTTAACAGAGTAATAAATAGTGCTTTTCTGGGCCTTAGTACAAATTTCTGCTAAACTGAACTCCTGGACAGCAACACATCAAAGAGGAAAGAAGGTGTCATTTGGCAATTTGGCAGCTGCTGCTGATACAATTGTTTCTCATGAAACAAGTTAGCTCCAGGGGAGGTCTGCCTATGAGAATAGGGTAAGAATAGTAAGTTACCAGAATCGGTACTATGTTGCCTATGCAGGAAAGCAAGCTATTTTTTTCTGATTATGAGAAAAATGCAACCTATTTATTCTGACTGTGATAATAGTAGAAAAGGTACAGTTGAAAACCAGAAATAAAAATTCCAAGGGATAGACCTGGAGATGGCTTAGCATAAAGAGCACTTGCTGCTCTTACAGAAAACCCAGGTTTGGTTTCTAGGACCTACTAATGACTCACAACCACCTATAACTCAGTTCCAGAGAATCTGACACATTCTTCATGTACATAGAACACAAACATATACTCAGGCACTCACATATACACTTAAGATGAATAAATAAATCCTTTAAAAATAAACACACACACACAGAATGACTGAAGTGGAACCTAGTGAGACAACTCTCTGACTTTTCTTTTTGTACTTCCAAAGGACTAGTAACATAAAACAAAGATAGTCACATGGAAATATTGGCAAAAGTCCCAGCAGATCCTCAGCAAAGCTACTGTATATTGACCATATACTTTGGAAGATACTAAAGTGTCAAGGGCTAGTTCCCTATCACAGCAGCAGAAAGGCCAACATCTGTGGAACGCTCATGTTCAAATCACATATATTATGTATACTCTCTGTGTTTTTAAGGCGTTCGGTTCCCAGGACTCGACACAGCAGAATCAGAGAGAGATAGATTGAGCCTTGTATCCAAATATCAAATGGTTAGCAGGCATGAAAAGAAAACACAGAAAAATTCTACACTTTATTATACCTCTGAGCTAGGCAACAAATTCAGTGGTTTCCAACGTATTCCCCTTCTTATAATCCTTACAATCAATTAATATGCAAAATGTAATTGCCAAAGGTTTGTTCTATTTTAGGCTGTGATTTTCTTGTAATATTGATATTGAAAGTTATTTTGAGAGGGTGCTTGCAGCAGTAGATTAGCCAATTACAAGTGTGGTAACCCAGTTAATAAAGTTGTCTGGGCAGACTGCCTGGGTTAGAACCTAGCTCTTCTGCTTGCTGTTTGTGTCACCTTGGATAAGTGATGCACGGTCTTCCAGGCCCTGGAGTCCTTGCCTGAGATGTGAGATAGAGGAAATACATCAGGCAAAGTTAAAAATTATGTTGAAGAATCAGTAAGTTAATTCTTGCAAAGTGCTTAGAACAGCAACAGCTCCTCAAATGGACTCTGCCTGTGTTAACACTCAGTTCTGCAATGAGACAGTCAAGGAGCGGGGGCGGGGACGAACAGTGGACAAGAAAAGAAACCTAAAGCTTCTGGAGTGCAGAGAAATTCTTTTTGCCTCGGGAATCATCTTGACCCAGAAACAGTGTTAGTGGTATGACACTAGGCTATTTTGTGTTCCATGAAAATTTCATGTTAATATTGATGCCCAAGAGGTAGTCCCTGGAGGCCTGCTTATACTTTAGCTCTGGTGAGTCTTGACTCATACAGATTTACTCAGACAAGTATGACCTAAACTTGACAAAAAAAAAATTGCTTATTGAGCCTCTGTTTTTCATTTCATGATTCTGTTTACTTATGTAAAACAAATGATTGACTCCTTTGTCTCTCTGGGAGCAGAGAAAGACATAAACTTAAAACACCTGCATGCAAAAGAACTTTCCAGACAGCAGTCCCGGTGGTTGGGACATCATCTATTCAGGACAGAAAGGCCAGTGTTGGAAGGAAGCTGCTGAGACCTGTGGCTTTTCCGGTGTCCACCTAAAGCTTTTCAGTAAATTGGGTGGGGCACTAGCTCTGTTAGCAGAGTGCTGAACTAGCATGCATGAAGCCCTGGGTTCCACCCTTAGCCCTGCATAAACTGGATATGACAGCTCATGGTCTGGAGTTTAGGGTTATCCTTGGATGTCTAAGGAGCTGGAGGAAAGCCCGGGAGACATAAGACTCTGTCTCTAATAATAATAACACAGTAATAGTAAAAGATTTACACTGAATGGAATCCTTACAGGAACAGGAAACAGCAGCCTGGTTACAGACCAACAGGAGGCATGAGGCTCACTCATGTTTGTTCTTTGTGATAAGATTCATACCAGACAGGAAAAGGCTTTGAAATTAGAGATTAGTCTGGGAATTCTTCAGGGCTTAGGGATCTCTTATCCTCCTCACTGTATTAATCAATATATATATAAGCATATGCTCGGAGCATTTTTCTGAGTCATCTTGCATGTGTGTGCACACATACAAACACATCTTCAAGTTACATACACACACTCAAGTGTGTGATAGTCATGGGTCCACGAAGATAATGAGAGGCTCATAGAAGAGGGAGTGTTTTGCTCCCATCACAGAAGGAAACTTTCTGAGACATGATCAATTTGAAACTTCGACACACAGTCCTTCACAAATCTTTTGGTGGGATGCATTGACAATAAAGTGCCAGGCAAGCAACAACTAACTCTCTGATCACATCTCAAATTATCTTAGATTATTATAATTAAAATTAAATTATCTTTAACTTCTTGTAAAATTCTGTCATCTTCGAGTGTTGAATTCTATACTACCATGAGATATTAGAACAAAAGAATAAGACAAACTTTAACTAGCCAATCAACAAACACTTAGCGGATGCCTACCATGGATCTGGCAGTGTCCTGGGCTTAGGGACTGAAATGGAGACACTATTCCTGTCCCATGGGAAGCTATCAGAGGAGATGAGACTCTTGTACACATGGAACTGACTGAATCCCAGATAATTTTAGATTATCAGTACCTCAAAGGACTTTATCAAACACATTTGCTTTTGCCAGTGAGACACCTATATCAGAGATATTTAGTGATATTCTGTTGATGTTCCAAAAGAGCATACATTTAAAGAGCAGTTGTAAGTAAGTCAACTCATGATGGCTGTCATTCCTAGCTTGGGTCTGTGCTCATCAGAGTGAGTAAAGGATGGCAATGGAAGGAAGCTTAACTTGATCTGCATGGGTGCTTCTCCTACCTTTGTGCTGGGTCTGCAGAGTTCTAGTCTCTTTCCTGAGTTTGTTCACATCCAGAATACTCTTGGAATCTGTCACCGGACTCAAATGATTCTCTAACATTAGACATTGGCTCTTACCAATTCATTGTTCTCTCGAGTACCCTGACCCATCTGGATCTGAGTGTGGTCCTTTGTTGTCTATTTTTTTCATTTAATAATTATTCACTAGACATGTCAGTCATAATCTTGGATGCCAGGTCCTCAGGACAGCCATGAGGGACAAGCTCTAGCCTTAATTTAGCAAACATGTAGGTTGGCAAAAAAAATGGGCTGTATGGACTAAAATGAGCAAATAGGCAGATGTTATGGTACACTTCCGTAATTTCAGCATTTGAGAGGTGAAAGTTTGAGGATTAAGAGTTCAAGGCTAAGCTCAGTTACATAGTAAATTCAAGACCAGCCACATAAGAACTGGTCTCAATAGCAACAAAAAATTAAACAAAGCAAACCCCTAGAGTAATAAATATTCAATACCCAAAGCAGTTTCTGTCGCATAAAGATATTCAATAGATATAAAAATTAGCTTGGAAAGATGTAGAAGGTAGTGTCTGATAGTGACTAAGGATACCAAGGGAAAGAACTGTTGTGAAATGGAGCATCAAGGTATGACCACCATAGAAGGCTGTTGGACAAGGCATTTTCAGTCTGACATATGAAGAAATCTCAGGGGTCAGCTACAGCACATGCCCAAGAAAACAGAAGAGCAAAGGAAGCATCAGTGAGTTAGTAGCAGGCTAGGGACAGACAAGAACAATGGAACTGAGTCATCCTGAGTGAGGGGAGGTCAGTGCAAGCTGGTGTGAGAAAAGGTAGGGGAGAATATCACTATCAAACAGGCTGTTTCCAGGACAAGTGGAAGCCATCTCTGCATTAAGGAGTAAAAGGATGTCATTGCTGGGATGGATTTGTATCTCTAACGTATGAAGTCTGGGATTAAAACCTCTACCCCATAAAAACCAGGCATGGTGGTACAATTCTGTATTCCTAACACTCTGGAAATACAGGCAGAAGGATCAAAAGTTCAGTAGACTACAAATCCTAGTTTGAGACCATTCCCAACCACATAAGGTTGTGACTCACACACATAAAAGGCTAATTTAAAGAGAAAGCACTGTAGGAGGTAGGATGTGAGTGAGAACAAAAAGGAAAGGGATGTGGAAGTATGATGTCACCCAGTGCCAGTGTAACTAACAAAAGACTAGGTTGATGAAATCTGTAGAGTTGCTCCGGTCTTGGTGAGACTCACTGCTAACCTGACCATGCTAACCAGGCAGTATCCTTCCTGTCCTTGCCTGCTACCAGGTAGGAAAGTACTGCTTGCCTCAATAGTTTTCTTGCATTCTGACCATCTTTTTTTCTAACAACATATTCCTTCCATAGTTGAAGAATTTTCCACTGTGGTTAACTATGGTCCTTGTAGTTGGCATCCACAAACTCTGTTATTCTCCATCGTATCAGAACTTCCTCTGGGAAGCCAGTACAACAGAAGTAGTGGTGTCGCCTTGTTTCAGAAACTTTAGAGGGAAAGTCAGGGTTTGTGCCGTCCCAACAGGCTAGGATTAGCCACACAACCCCATAAATTAATTAAAGGGACACATCATGCTGAAATCCAGAAATGATTTAATCAATGTGACCACATTCAGAAAAACAGATAAAGGATCCAGTAGCCCCAGTCCATATTCAGGATTTGTGAGATTTATCTTAGGGAAAGGACTTGGGGAAAAGGTCTGAATTATTAAATAGCCAGCTGTAGTGCCAGGAATTGAATCAGGGCTCCACACAGGTGAGGCAAGCACCCTTTGAACAGAACTAGATCCCTAAGCTACCTGAAACTTCTTCTTTCAGAAATGGTCAGTGAGCTTTGATATGCAATGTCATTTCCCCAGATCTGTACTTGGTTAGAAACTGGTTCTATCAACAATCTCTGCCCTCTGTGTTTTAGGGGAAAGTAATAGAGTCGTTCTTGAAATTTTAGTCAGTTGAGTCAGATTGCCAAAACTCCAGGTCATTTTGCCTTGGTCGAACTATTAATGGCGATTAGTAAAGAAAGGCCCTGGCTTGTGCTTGCAGGACACAAAGGAAGGTGCATCTGCTAGCATGACATCAAGGAGCAGCTTAGAACAACCAGCAGGACTGTCCACAATCTCCAGGCCTCTGTTCAAGAGCATCTAATGGGGCTGCAGTCACTTTCCTTTAACTGAGGCTTCTTTCAAGGGCTTTGTTTTTTTCTGGTTGGCTGTTGTCCCAGCCTCAGTTCCTCAGCAGGCCAGGCTTTCTACAGAGACAGATGAGTCTCAAGAAATGGTACCCCAGAATGAGCTTTCCAGGGGGAGACAAGAGCTGAGGATATAAGCCTCTGCCTTTTATCATAAAATCTCCAACATCTTATAGCAGGTACTTTAGAAAATGCTTTTGCTAAAAAACTCTGGATCCTGTATTGGTCCTACACAGTAACTAAAAGCCAGACTAAAGCTTCCATTAGAGAGAGCCTGCCTTGCTCTGACTACTGCTCAACTCTGCGCAGGCAAGGTGATCCCTCCAGGTGTGTTTATTAGTGTAACCTATGGATATAATGATGACAGCATTCAGTGGGCACCTCCAGAGAAGCTGCAGGATCTTGTGTCCCAGAGAGAAGGAATTGAACACCACATGGATAGCTGCAGAAGCAGGAAGAGTTCATTCAGAGAGAAAAACAACAAACCAAAAGGCAAATTTTAGACAAAAAAAAAAAAAAAAAAAAAAAAAAAAGACAGGGCCAAGCAGTTCCTCTTCACTTCCTCAACCCAACTGCTCCTCATCCTGCCCACCGACTCCACTCTGTGGGACTGTTTGAAGGTAATGGCCCTTTTCATTTCAACTTGTATCTGATGTCACAGATGGATTTACCTCCAAGTGAGTTTCACTTCCTGTTGAGCCTGATAACCACCAGAGACTGAAGAAAAACAGAAGCATAGTTGAGACAAGGAATGCCTTAGAAAATCCATCTTTTTCTTTCTTGAATAATATTTGCAAGAAAATTTCTTCATAAATGTAATAGCAAAGGCTAAAAACGGAAAGCCTATGAAATAAGCCTTGAATCTCTCTTTACCAGGAAAAAGAATAGGCTTTTATGGAGACTTGTCGGGGGAAAGACAAGACATTAGTAGGAGACAGAGGGCAACGGAGGTGAATGGGATCAAAATGTGTTACATGAATACATATAAACATTACAATGAGACTCATTAACATGTAAAACATGTACTAATAAATACTTTTTAAAAAAAGAAAAAAAAAACAAACCCCAAACATCTCATTACCAAACCTTGAATGAGACTACCCCTTACTAATTTATTCAGGTGACACAGCCGAACAACTCAGATGGAACCACTGCCCTAGTAGCGCTAGTTCAAATGCAAATGGACACCTCCTGGTCAGTGAAAGTCATCTGCTTAAAACTCTCATCTGAACTTTGCAAACTTCCTTTCCTTTCAACAGACCAAACTCTCAGAGGAAGTCTGAATAAAAGATTTTTCGGGAAATGGAAAATCAGCTGTCTCCTTGGTTCACTGGGGTATTCTCTGAGTCTCAAGGACTCTGACTCTACCTGGAAATCAATGTTCCTTCTTAGGGAATGAAGTGGTACATGCATGTTTGCAGGGACAGTGTCTTCCTTTACAATAGAGAGGAAGAGAGAGAAAGATAGAAACGCAGACAAGGACAGAGAGAGAAAATATTCTGAGCCAAGCCCAGAAGAGATTTCCCCAACTAGATGACAGAGAAAAGAGAGAGAGAGAGAGAGAGAGAGAGAGAGAGAAGAACCTCTGTAAAGTCTTTCAGATAGGAGCAGAGAACACTTGTTTGTGTGATAGTGTGAGCTGACTTTCAGAAGAAAGTCTGTGTTAAAGATTTCAAGATTCTACAAGGCTGATTGGCGAATTAGAACTTCATGGTTAGAAAGTTGTAATGCTTCTTGTCTAGAGCCAAAGGAATCTTGGATATCTTTTGCTGTAGGATAATCTTTCTGAACACAATAAAAATGTATTCCTCTCATTGGTTAATAATAAAAACTCTTTAACCAATAGCCAGACAGGATAAGATTAGGTGGAACAATCAAACTGAGAACTCAGATGAGGAGGGGGCAGAGTCAAGGGAGATGCAAGCCAGCCACCCAAGAAATAAGATGCCAGCAGACCAGCTGGCAATACATAGATTAATAGAAATGGGTTAATTTAAATTTAAGAGCTGGTTTGCAATAAGCCTGAACTATAGGCCGAGCAGTTTGTAATTAATATTAAGGCTCTAGTGATTATGTAGAAGCAGCTACAGGACAGAGCAGGACAGAGAAGCCTCTGTTTACAGTCTTTATTTCCCTTCAAACCCTTTCATGATGCTCCTCTGTAATCAGACCTTTGACTACCAGGTAAAACTGTCACAATGTCTTCTTAGCTGATCACTAGCTTCCACCCAGCCAAAAGCTAAGAAAGGCATCAGAGAACTTCTAAATCCTATTGCTGAGATTTCCCCATTTTGCTATAACCCACTTACCTGGTATCTCCATAATGCATTTGTCACATGTGTAGATATTGACATTCTTTTGTCTTGTGACTGTAAAAAGTCATGTGACCATGTCCATCCAAGTCAACCTGAATCTGGGTTCCCAGGCCATCCTCACTCAGGTTTGACTACATCTTACTGCCTCTGGAGTGAGCCCTGTGCTTTGTGTTGGCAACAGAGAACAAAACTTACTCCCGTTTATTAAACGGGAAGAAAACATAGGTGCTGATACCGGGGATGTACCGCACAAAGTCTGCAATCCGACAGCTGCAGATAGGGAAATTAGCATCTCTCTGTTGGCAGAAGATAACACAACACACATGGGCGTGAGGCAGAATTGTAGCAGTGGGAGAGGAAGTACAGCGGGAGACAGCCTGGAGGCAGTGCTGCTGCTGAGGAGGTGAGACCAGCTGAGCAGAATATAGGAGCAGCGTGCTGCTTGTAGTCTGTGTGATCTCCAGAGCTGTCATCAATTCTTTAGGAAGTCACATAGAACTCATTTTCAAGTTGTGTGATTTGATTTTCCTAGGCATCATAAATATTCACTTTAGAAAATGTATTTGACTGCCCAAGGTGATCATAAAAGTCTCCAGAAATTGATATAAAAATGAGAAGGACTCCTGCAGGTTAATTCTGACAGAAGAGTCATGGGGAGGCACATTGTAGCTGTTGAATTTATGTCTCTGGAAACCCCTATCTTGGATTTGAATCTCTGCTCCATAGCATGCTAATGACCTTGGGCAGGTGACCAGAGCTTTAGAATTCTGATTTTTTTTTTTTATAAAATCAGGATGATAATAATATTAAGGATTTTAACTAGTAGTAGTAATAACTAAAAGCACATTGATTGAAGACTGGATTCACAGCAGTTAAAAGTACTGACTACCTTTGTAGAGAAGCTGAGTTCAATTTCTAGTACCCATACTGAGGCTCCCAACCATCTGTAATTTCAGTCCCAGGGAACCTAATGAGCTCTTCTAAAGCTTCCTGGGGTTCTGAACACATATAGTCTACAGGCATGCATACAGAAAAAAGACCCATGCACATAAAATAAAAACAACACCACATTAAGCATAGCATACCCCCATGGGATACCCAACAGCTTTACCCATAAATGGATGCCCAGGACAGTTTGCAAAGCCCACACAGGTCACAAATGCACATTGTCAAGCCCTCCCATCTTCACGTGTAGAAAACAAAATCAAGGTCTAACTTCATTCTGCATGACCGGAGAAAGCATCAAGTCAAAACTTTTCTTTATGGCCATCTGGACCACTTTAAAACCGGGGTTCCCATCTGGGCAACCTATAGTGGAAAAGGGACCAACAGCCAGGCTTTAATTCACACGGGCCATCTCCGCTACCAACTAGTTGTGTGAACTTGGACAGGCTACATAAATGTCTTCCTCTTCCTCTTGGTTCTGTTTCATTGTTGTTCTAGACAGTGTCTCATGAGGCCCAGCCTGACCTCAGACTTACTATTTAGCCTTGGCTGGCCCTGAGCTCCTGATTCATTTGCCTCCACCTCCACTGCATGCTGGGATTACAGGCATACAAACCACAGCTTATGTATATTCCCAAACTTAGTTTCCTTAGGGAAAGACTAACATCTTTCCCAGTGAATTGTTATGAAGATTACATGAGCTAATTTATAGCATTTTAAAAAGTTTTTTTGGCACATGGCATGAGCTAAAACCGACAGTAAA
Organism: Microtus oregoni; assembly: GCF_018167655.1. Classification (NCBI taxonomy): domain Eukaryota; kingdom Metazoa; phylum Chordata; class Mammalia; order Rodentia; family Cricetidae; genus Microtus; species Microtus oregoni. The sequence continues at coordinate 37,772,567 of NW_024543075.1, read as the reverse complement.
AATAATTAAAATATCAAAAATAAGCCTCTAGGATTCTAAATTCTACTTTGCTTCTTGATATGCTTTGCAGAATACATTTCTGGAGATAAAATAAGAAAGAACTGAAGAGGGGGTAGCAAGAAAGTTTTTAATAGAGATAAAGAATTGTGCCAAGAGGATAAGATTTTATATATATGTTCAGAAAAATATTTTTGAGGTAAGATAGAAGTAACTTTGCATAATTAATTCATGTGAGATATAGGAAAGCTTATTAATCGGGGAATTCAAAGTCCAACACAGAAGTTAAATTAAAACAACACAAAACTTTTGTATTTAGTGGGCACTCGCTGGACATTGGCTGAATTGGCTGATTAACTGTAATAAAGAGGACTCCACTCCCCAAGGCTGAACTCTGGTCATGCAGTTCCTGTACCATACTTTCCCGAGAAGTATAGCTCTCACCATCATCAAAGAAGTTTTTTTCTACAGTACACAGAGAACATTACAGAATTCCACCAGAGGTCAAAGTGCAAAAAACAACAGGCTGTGAGGTACCAAACCCCAGTTGATACATTGCAAACTCTACACCCAAGACTTGGAACACATAGCAGAGAGGGGGAGAAAAGATTCTAGGAACCAGCGGTTCAGGATGTCTGCTGTATGATTAACCTGAACCCATGAAATCTCAACAATGTGGTTGCTTAAAAAGATTTGCATAACAATGTCAGTTGATAGGCCAATTTTGATGGGGGAAACTGCAAGGGGCCCCACCTCTAGATGAAGAACGACAGTCAATTAAGGACTGCAGAGACAATCCCCCTGATTGCTTAGATCTAATCCCATGTAGTCACTACCAAATAGATAAATACAAGCAACACTAAGTGGACTCAACTAGTTGCATAAATACCTTCATATGATTGCATGCATTGCAAACACATTTTGTTACATATATCTAGGTAACAATAATACTTAAAGAACAAAAGGCCTTGGAGTTGTGGAGTGGGAACATAGGAGAAGTTGGAGGAGAGGGCAAGAAGGAGTAAAAAATAAGGTAAATATAAATTTCTCAAAAATATTTAAGGGTTATTTTTGGTCTCAAAAATAAAAGAAATAATTATAAATTTTAAAATAAACACTGGTGTTGAGAAAAAATAAGTAAATGTGATAGGAAAAGCTAGACATGGTAGACCATCTTTGTAACCCCAGAAATTGGGAGATAGAGGCAGGAGATGGAGGCATCCTGGGATATGGCTGCATAGCAAATTTAGGGCCAGCTTGGGCTACATGTGCACTGTTTTAAAAGGCACACATACATAAGTACACACACACACACACACACACACACATGTTTTTAGAAAAGTCTTTTTAAAATAAAAATATTATCTGGGACCTGGAAGTAGGGTGTGATAGAGCTCTTGCCTAGCATGCAGGATGTCCTGTGTTAGTTACCAGCACAGAATAAATCAGACTCTAATTATGAAACTGTAATCCCAGCTGTAGAAGGCAGGCCAATCAGAAATTCGAGGTAACTTCTGTTGCATAATGAATTTGAGGTCAACTTGGACTGCATGAAATCCTATATCAAAAATAATTTTTATCCAATGGTGGAGGGAGATGAGGTCCAGAAATTTGACTTCTGTTTTCTGCTCTGACCTCATTATGAACAAAGACAAACCTGTGACAGAGAAGACGCAGTAAAGGAGTGCCAGGGCTGTGGCCCATCACTTTGCCTTCAGGCCTTTTGTGGCTGTCTCTACAGTGGTGTGGCTTCTAAATGATAGAGCTGATACAACTCTGCTTTCTTTAACATGAAAGAAATGGTAGTTACGATGTTGTAGCCATCAACCATTGCGAGGCTTCCTGAGCCTTCTTATTCCCCAGGGAAAGGTGAGTGCGCTATCTGCTGATTCGGTAGCCCCATGATGCAGGACAATCAGATGCAGGACAATCAGATGCGATAGGGAGTCAAGTCAAAGCAGGAACTCAGTTTATTACTGTGAGTGGCTGCTTATAAAGGTTAAGTGACATCCTGTGATGTGAGGGTACCTCCAGCCAATGAGAGGCGGCCAAACCCTCCCCCGGCTGGAGGGGCGGCTACCTAATTTTTGCTGACTCATCCTCACTCAAACTCGGGTCAGGCTTTTCTCTGTCCTATAGGCCTCAAGGTACAGACCCCGAGATAATTTTGGCCCAACAACCATAAAACTAAGAAGAAATTCACACAGTTCAGGCAGGAGGAATAAGTATCTTGAACATAGTAGGACAGTCTGCTCCTTGGAATAATAGTTAAGAGAACACTCAGATGGACAAAGAGATTTCTAACAAGTTCTCAAAAGCTTTGATTTAATCTCAAGAAAAACTCACCCAAACAGGAAAGGATGAAGGTAACACCCTACAAAGGAAACTAATGACCTATGAGAAAGCAGGTGTCATAGAACATGAGCTCCAAGTCATTGCAAATCTCTTGGTCAAGGTGAACTGTATGTCAGGGTCAGAGGCTACTGTGATAATGAATGAGGACTTCAGGCCAGGGATAACTGTTAGAAGATAGCTCTATGTCTCATTTCCTTTTGTGTAAAGCAACGATTTGGACAAGAACTGAATCAGCAGAAATTATGATTGATGAAACTCTGTCATTAGGCACCCACAGCTGCTCCTCCAGAATGGGAGTTGGGTCTAGAGAGCTCATTCATGGCATCGCCTCTTTGCCTTTACACGGGGTCTGCACCATGGGTAGCAGGGTGTGATCAACGAGCAGCATGAAAGTTGCACGGCACACACAAGGCTTCTACTGCTGTATCCTAGGTACTGCCATCCATGAAGCAAAGTAGAAACTTGAGGCCCAAAGGAAGCAGGAGGCACAGCACCATATGCTGGGTGACACCAGAAAGGCTGCCTGACAACGACTTGCTGGGTTCAGCTTAGACACCTCATTTCAGCAAGAATTTCCAGCAACTGAAGTCATGTAGCAGAGAAAGGACAAATTGATAAAAGACTTTCAAAATCTCAGCCAAAGAGTAAAGACACTGGGTACTTTCACCCTAGATATAAAAGTACCTCCAGGTAAAAAAGTTTTGCATGCAATGGTGTGGCATATAAAACAGATTCTATCTGAGTGTGGTAGCTCACTCTTGTGATACCAGCATTCAAGAAGGAAGGGAAGAAGAATCAAAAGGTTGAGGCTAGCCTCGGCTAAACAAGACTCTTTTACATAAGAACAAAAATAACACCACAGAAAGAAAACATGGGCTCTGGGGCCAGACATACCCTGAGTCTTGGCTGTCAGGACTAAGAACTTGGAAATGCTACTCCATCTTTCTGTGCTTATTTCCTGATATGTAGAGCAAAGGAGTAACATGGGTGAAATGCAGTAATGTATGCAAAGTACACGGTATGGAATAAATGCTTAAGAACTATCAGGTAGGAGGACATCACCCAGAGGATGCCATAGCTGCTATCCAACCGTCTTTTTCCAAAGTTGCTTTTCCTCAGCATACAAACTAATAGTTCTTAAGCTTCATTTTCAGAAGCATTGCAGCATCAATACCTCTTGTCTAACCTGTGTGATGCTTCTGTGACAGTAGAGCTGAGACAGAAAGTCTATTGTCTTACTTGTTGACTTACTGTGTAATCTCAAATAGTCCAAGACAGGCTCAGCCTTCCTGGGCAGATTACAGGCATGAGCCATCACTCCTAAATACCAGCAATTCCCACCATTCTGGAGGTTGGGAGTCCAAGTGAAAGGTAAGGGCTTCCATGCTGTCATGACACAGAAAAAGGTGAAAAGACAAAGAAAGAAAAGAGGACAACTTGTCCCTTGATAATGATGTCAGTTCCACCCTCAGCCCTTAAACCTTATCACTGCTCTGTGTTCCTATTCTAATAGTGGTACAGTGGAACAATATTTCAAGGTAAGTTTGGGATACTTAGAAGAAATAATTTAGTAGGCCAGGGTGAAGCTGAGGAATCAGAGTTCTTTTCTTTTAAAAAATACATTTATTTATTCTCCTACAATTTCATACCTATATGTATACTGATTGTGTCGTCACTGTTATCTAGCCTTTTATATCTTTCTTTTCTCCTATTGATCCACTTGTTCTTCCCAACAACTTTCTCTGCTGTTTTATGATTGTCTGTGTGTGTGCATGCATGTGTGTGCACTTGTGTGTGATAGTGCATTTAATTAGGGTTGCTTGCATGAGTGTGGGTGTGTATGACTGGTTTACTTGAGGAAGGGCCACTTATTAGTGACTGTACCCCTAAGGAATATGACTCCTCACTCCCCCTAGCAGCCATATGAACTTTCTAAAGTTCCTTAGGGAAGGATGGGATCTCATGAGCCCCTTTCCCATATATGATGGAATGTTGATGATTCTAGTCTTGTATAAATATTGTTTGTTAGCTACAGTTGCTATGTGTTTATAGGTACACTACCAGGTCATGTCCAGAAGCTATCACTTCAAAGCACTCTTTTCCATCCTCTTTTAGATTTTAGATTCTTTCCTCCTCCTCCTCCTCCTCCTCCTCCTCCTCCTCCTCCTCCTCCTCCTCCTCCTCTTCCTTTTCCTCCTCCTCCATGATATCAGGTGAACTTTGGATGGGGTGATGCAGATGTTCCACTTAGGGCTGAGCACTCATAGTCACTCCTTCTCAGAGCTTTGCCAAGTTATAAGTTTCTGCATTAACCATTGCCCATCATAAACAGAAGCTTCTCTGACCAAAGCTAAGCAGCACTGATCTATGGCTATAAACACAATTACATAGAAGGCAGCTTGATACCATGTCTACTCAACACAGGACAAGTTTTATGTCCTTCTCTAGGTCCTGTGATTTTTCCAAGACATGAACTTTACAGTACCAGGCAGGAATTCCTCCTGTGGAGTGTGAATATCAACTCTAATCAGAAAGTGCTTGGTTACTCCCATAATAGTTATGTTACTATTGCACCAGTGGGCACATCTTGCCTGGCATATTGATAGTCAAGGTTGACATCTGGGTAAGAACACTGATGGCTTTTCTTCCCCAGAAAAATATTATATAATTTTTAGTAAATTTTCTTTTTGAGTCAGGTTGGCATGGAACTGACTATGAAGCTCAAAGACATACACAACTAGATTTTAGCCCAAACACACATGTCATTCCATTGTACGATATTTAGAAGAGTAAAGGATATGGAGTTTTCATTTTATCCTAACAATACATTCTTCTGAAATATCTCCTGAAAGACCTGACTCGAGGTTATGTGACAGATAACTTTTTTTTTTGACTGGGGGTTCCAGACAGGGTTTCTCTGTAGCTTTGGAGCCTATCCTGGAACTAGCTCTTGTAGACCAAGCTGGTCTCAGACTCACAGAGATCCACCTGCCTCTACCTCCTGAGTACTGTGATTAAAGGTGTGTGCCACCACTGCCTGGCTCCAGATAACTGTTTTAATAAGTAAAAATATTTAAACCCTAAATGATATAGAATATAGTATACACATAAATTAGAAACAGCCATTTTTAAACATGGTATTATGTACTATACATAATTGTGCACCCTCTACTTTTATGTAACTAGCAATATATGTAGGTTTGTTTATGCCAACATTGCCAAAATGAGCAATGCAGTGGGCTGCAACATTTTTATAGCTAAGATATCACTTGAGTGATAAGAATTTTTCTGTTATGATATAGTCTATTCTTGAATGAAAATGTTATGTAGCTCATGACATCTCCCAGTTTGGGATGCTATGAATAACAGATTAAGAAATGTGTTTTGTACCAAGTACATTATAGTAGACATAAAACAGCAACAAGAAAAATGCATGAGACTGGGCCTGGTGGAACACATCAGCAAGCTCAGTAATCTAGAGGTAGATGCAGGAATATCATAAGTTCAGGGTCATTGGCTACATAGAGAGTTCAAGGTTGTCCTGAGCTGTCTGAGACTACCTGTCAGACAAATTCTACCTACTTCTATTTATCTATCTACCTATCTATCTGTCTGTCTGTCTGTCTGTCTGTCTGTGTATCTATCTATGTATAAATATACACACAAACACAGATACACACACATACTCTATCATAGTCAATAGCACAGTTCAAAATGCATTACTTATACATTAATAGATTTAAATGTATTGCTTTAGGTAATATCAATAACAATTCAATTGTGCACATATTAGTATTATCTGATAAACTCCATGTACAAACATTTTAACTTGCAAGATGCTGGTTGCTTAGTAACTATTTTACTTCTTGAATGTCATAGAATCTGTTGTATCCTAAGGGTACTTGTTTGTTTGTTTGTTTGTTTTTAATTGTGGTTTGTTTTGTTTTGTGCAGGGTTTGCCATCAGAATGTGAGTGTTATGGAAAATCACTGCTATCTTGAAACCAAAATGAGAAAGATGAGACATCAACATTGCTGTTAATGCACATAGATTCGTCCAGATCCACCACTACTGGCTGCCTACTCTACAAATGTGGTGGGCTTGATAGGAAACACTGATAATCTTGAAAAGGGGGTTCCGAGATGGGAAAAGGCTCTTTCAAGGATGCCCAGGTCTTGAACAAACAGAAAGCTGTGCACGAGGTTGGTATCACTATTGACATCTCCCTGTGGATATCTGAGAGCAGCAAACATTATGTGAATTGGGCTCCGAAGCACAGTGAGTTTATTAAAAAAGCAAAGCAAAATATATAGCTCAACAAAAATAAGAAATTAAATAAAAAAATTTAAAAAACATAACTAGAGATTGTTGTGCTGACATTAGTGAATTTTTTTACTGGTTTTTCCAAGAATGGGCAAGCCTGTGAGCATGCCGCCCTTCTAGCTTACACACTGTGAAACAGCCAACTGTTCATGTCAATGAAATGGATCCCATGGAGCCACATTAAAACCAGAAGTCAGCACGTACATTAAGAAAACTGGAGCCGGGCGGTGGTGGCGCACGCCTTTAATCCCAGCACTCGGGAGGCAGAGGCAGGCGGATCTCTGTGAGTTCAAGACCAGCCTGGTCTACAAGAGCTAGTTCCAGGACAGGCTCCAAAACCACAGAGAAACCCTGTCTCAAAAAAAAAAAGAAAGAAAGAAAGAAAGAAAAAAAGAAAACTGGCCACAACCCTGAAACAGTAACATTTGTGCCAATTTCTAGTTGGAATGGTGAAAACACGCTGGAGTCAAATGCCAATAGACCTCGGTTCAAAGGACGGAGAGTCACCCATCAAGATAGTGGTGTAGATAGAACGATAGTGCAGGGAGCTTTGGATTATATCCTGCACCAACTCATCACCTAACACCAACTCATCACCTAACTGCCCTTCCAGGGTTACTATACCAGGGGGCCTGGTAGAAACTGGTGTTCTCAGACATGACAACCGCTGTTGAAACAAACTTTGAGGCTTTGAGAGAAGCTCTTCCTAGACACAATGTGGGACAATGTAAACAACATGCAAATCAAAGATGTCAGTCGTGACAACATTGCTGCTAACAGCAATAATGATGCAACAATTAAAGCAGGTGGCTTCATTGCTCATCCAAATTTGCACTGCTGTGCCTTGTACGGGACTGTCACACAGATCACATAGCATGCAAGTCTGCTGAGATTAGAGAGAAGATTGGGGACATTCGGTAGAGAGCTGGAAAATAATCTTCCATTATTGGTATTTGGTCAATGCAGCCATTCAACAATGGTCTCGGGCAAGCCCACGTGTGCCTAGAGTTTCTCTGACTATCCTCCCTTCACTCATTTTGATGTTTTTGACATGAGGCAGGCTGTTGGTGTGGAAGACAAAGTACCTGGAGCTGGCAAAGTCACCAAATCTCCCAGAAAGTTCAGAAGGCTAAATGAATGGCATCCCCAACTGTTGACAGAGGTTTCTGTCCTGCCCGATCCTGCAGCCATTCATTCCCAAAGAAACACACAGAGGTCTACATTAATCATAAACTGATTTGCCTATTAGCTCAGGCTTCCTATTAACTCTTATATTAGCCCATAATTCTTGTCTGTGTTAGCCACGTGGCTTAGTACCTTTTTCGGTGAGGTATTCTCATCTTGCTTCCTCTGTGTGTCTGGATGACAACTGCAGACTGAGCTTTCCTCTTCCCAGAATTCTTCTGTTCTCATTGCCCAACCTCTACTTCCTGCCTGGTCACCCCCCCCATACTCCTGCCTGGCAACTGGCCAACCAGCATTTTATTTTTTTTAAATAAAATAAGTGTATTTTTAATTTTCAGGATCAATCACTTTCATATCTGAAAGTACACAGCAGAACCAGGAGATTCAGAGCCTGTGAGCACTTATCCTGATTATTCTGCTCTCATTCACTCATTTTGATTTCAAGTAGTCCTTCGTCCCTCCCAGAGATGGGCATGGTTAGTGTAGTGTCTCACAGCTGGCTTTACTAGATGTGTTCGGTCGTTATGGTATTACTCAATGCTTCATTTTGGGATGTACTCACTCATATTTGGTTTCTAGCCATAAATAAAGGACATTGAGCCTATAATTCGTGATCCTAGAAAAGCTAAATAAGAAGGTGAACCCAAAGAAAAACATATAGGCATCCTCCTGAATATAAACCTTCATCAGGCGATGAAAGGAGACAGAGACAGAGACCCACATTGGAGCACCGGACTGAAGTCTCAAGGTCCAAATCAGGAGCAGAAGGAGAGAGAGCACGAGCAAGGAACTCAGGACCGCGATGGGTGCACCCACACACTTAGAGAACCAGCATTTTATTAAACAAGTACAAGAAACAAATCTTTACAGGGTAAAACCATTGTCCCCCAGTACCTAACACTGGCTGCTCCAGTATTCATCAAATGTGGAGGAATGGTCTCAGAAAGATTTGCCTAAATCAGTCATTAAAGTAATAGTCAAAGGCAAGTTACTGGTTATTGTACATTGTAAAACCTTCAGAAGGAAAGGAGAATATTTTGTGGACCATTTGTTCATTTGTGTGACAGTTTTATGTAATTAGTTTTTAAAATCAGTATTTTTGTTTGTTTTTGAGTTTATAATTTCAGTACATTTTTCCCTTCCTTTTCCTTCCTCCAAGTGCTTACATATACCCCTTCCAGTCTCCTTCAACTTCATGACCTCTTCTCACTAATTGTTATTGTGTGCATATATGTACTTGTATACATGCTCATACACGATCATAACCTGTTGAGTCCATATAATATTACTTGTATGTATGTTTTTGGTGCTGACTGTTTGACAGTGGATAACTAGTTGTGCTTTGCCCTGGAGAAGACAACCTCTCCTACTCTCAGCTTTACTCATTTGCTTGCAGTTCTTTGTGTAGGGCTGAGAACTAGTGGGCTTTTCTCTATCCAGTTTGGCTTGTCCATTGGTGCCATCCTTGTTCAGTTCACATTGGGGAGGTCATATTGCTGAGACTTTGTCAACGCAGCTTCTGATGTTACTAGGAGACACAATCTCACAACAAACTCCCTGATCCTTTGGCTCTTACAATCTTTGTGACCCTCTTCTGCAGTGTTCCCTGAGCCAGAGATGTGGGAGTGTTTTAAAGATGTATAAATTGGTAGTGAGCTCCACAGTTCTGCATTTTGATTGGCTATGGTAGTCTGTAGTGTGGTTTTTTTTTTTTTTTTTTTTTGTCTGTTGCAAAGAGAAGTTTCTTTAATGAGAGAGGTGAAGACTATACTTACCTGTGGGTTTAAGGCCAAATGTATATAGGTTGTTGTTAGGGATTATGCTGGCTTAGTATATTAGTGGTTGAGATTCTCCTCCACTAAGCATGATTTCACTAGCACTGAGCAGTTAGCTAGGTTCCAGCACTAGGTAGGCATGGTACCACTCTTGTTGAGTGGGTGTTATGTCCAAATGGAGAGCTGTCCCTTAATGTCAAGATAAACAACCTAACTGAAAATCTGTCAGAGAATTCTGAGATTCATTAAAACAAGTTCAATGAGAAAACATTGTTTTGTGGTGTACTGTTTTGTTTTTCAGACAGTAGCCCAGGCTGGTCTCAAACTCCTGATTCTCCTACCACTGCCCCCCATGGGTAGTGATTATGCCTATGCACCAGGATGCCTAGTTTTAAGGACACATCTGAGCTCTTCCTGTACTGTCAAACTCTAAAATTGACAGTTGTCAATTACTTCTATCAAATATTCTTTCTTGTACTTTTGTAAATTTTCTAATTGCTCCTTTTCAGTTGAGTCACATTTCAAAGGCCAGAGTTACGTCCTATCCAGCTTTTTCTGGGAGTAACCTTCAATGTGGCAACTCTCTTTTTCTGTCATTCAACTCTAGGCTCCCAATGTTGGTGCCATTCGAGACTCATATGTCCCAGGTATGCTCTCCAAACTGTGGGAGACTGGAAGGATTATGTTTTGGTTTGGTTTCTTGTTTTAGAGTGTAAATTGTTTTATTTTGTTTGTTTTGTGTTTGAGTCTCATGGTGTAGTTCTGGGTAGCTTGAATCTTGCTATGTAGATTTGGCTGGCTTCGAACTTGAAGGAATCCTTCTGCTTCCACCTTTCTGAGGACTGGGCCTACAAATTTGGGCTACAGAGCCCAGCTCTACTCTTAAAATTTCAGTGTCCTTGTTTTTTACAGCTTCTACTGGTTACAGTCTTGATATTTGAAATGGCCTTCAAATTTGAATGTTTCTGGCATCAGCCATTACCTCCTGTTTGGTCAAGGCTGTAACCAGATCTTGATCTCATTACCTAACTGGATTTAAAGCTTTTAGGTATTTTCTGACATCATGGCATAAGTTATATTCCTAGGGTGTCTGGGTTCCCGGCTGGTGGGCCCAACTCTCTAGACCCTAGCCCCCAGAGGCACTTTTCTTTTTTTTTTTAATATTTATTTATTTATTTATTTATTTATTTATTATGTATACAATATTCTTTCTGCGTGTATGCCTGAAGGCCAGAAGAGGGCACCAGACCTCTATACAGATGGTTGTGAGCCACCACGTGGTTACTGGGAATTGAACTCAGGACCTTTGGTAGAGCAGGCAATGCTCTTAACTGCTGAGCCATCTCTCCAGCCCCCAAGAGGCACTTTTCATACTGCTCCCCAGCAAAGCCCCAGAGATCTAGTAGCAATCTCCCCACACCTGCAACTATCCTCCACAGCAACTGGGCATCTGTGACCACCAGAGCCTTGACCCTGACTACCCCTGGAAAGGTGAGTGTCTGGGTTCCCAGATAAAAGGCCCTGCTCTCAAGGCCCTAGGCCACAGAGGAATATCCCATGCCCTACCTCCAACCACCAAACTCCAAAGACCCTGGAGCAGCCTCCTCACACCTGCAACTGCCCCCCACTGCACCTATGACAATCAGAGGCTTGGCCCTGACTGCACCTGGAGAGGAGCCCCCAGAACCATATCAGTGACTACCCTGCCTGCACCAGGAGGAATGGTGACCACCTAAGCCAAAGGCTCCACCTGTACCAACTGGAGAAAGAGATGGGTAGGCACCAATGCAAGAACACATTCAACAATCTCCAGAGCAACATGGCAACACCTGAACCTAGTGGTCCTACAACAGGAAGACCTGAATATCCTAACCCAGAAGAAGCAGAAGAAAACAACCTTAAGTATAACCTTATGAAGATAATAGAGACCCTTAAAGAGGAAATGAAAAATTCCCTTAAACAAATGGAGGAAAAGACAAACAAAACATTGGAAGAAATCAATAAATTTCTTAAAGAAAGCAAGAAAACTAGAAAAAACAATCAAACAGGTGAAGCAAACAGTTTAAGACTTGAAAATTGAAATGGAGACAATAAAGAAAACACAAACCAAGGGAATTCTGGAAATGGAAAATCTGGGTAAATTGACAGGAACATAACCAACAGATTACAAGAGATGGAAGAAAGAATCTCAGGAGTTGAAGATATGATAGAGAAATTAGATTCATCAGTCAAATAAAATAAAATTGGTTAAATCCAACAAATCTTTAACACAAATATCCATGAAATCTGGAACACCATGAAAAGACTAAATATGTAAAAGGGATAGAAGAAGAAGAACTCCAGATCAAAGGCACAGAAAATATATTCAACAAAATTATAAATGAAAATTTTCCCAACCTAAAGGATATGTCTATAAGGGTACAAGAAGCTTACAGAACATAAATACATTGTACCAAAAAAGTCTTTTTGCCATATAATAATCAAAACACTAAACATAAAGAATAAAGAAAATATTAAGAGCCACAAGAAAAAAAACCCATGTAACACATAAAGGCAGACCTATCAGAATTACATCAACTTCTCAATGGAAATTCTGAAAGCCAGGCAGTCCTGGACAGATGTGCCAGAGGCATGAAGAGACCACAGATGCAAGTCCAGACTACCCAACAGAGCTTTCAATCACCATAGACAGAGAAAACAAGATATTCCATGACAAAACCAAATTTAAGTAATACCCATCCACAAATCCAGCTTCATAGAAAGGAATAGAAAGAAAACTGCAACCCAAGGAAGTTAGCTGCACCCACAAAAACACAGACAACAGATGACCTCACACCTCATACCAGCAAGCCCTTAGGAGAGAAACACACAAACACTACCATCGAAAAATTACAGGAAGTAACAATCATTGGTTATTAATATCTCTTAATATCAATGGATTCAATTAACCTATAAAAAGACACAGGTTAACAGAATGAATATGAAAACAGGATCCATGCATCTGCTGCATTCAAGAAACACGCCTCAACCTCAAAGACAGAAATTATCTCAGAATAAAGGACTGGGAAAAGATTTTCCAATTAAATGGACCTAAGTAATAAGCAATTGTACCTATCCTAATATTTAACAAAATAGACTTCAAACAACAATCAAAAGAGATAGAGGACACTTTATACTCATCACAGGAACAAACCATCAAGATGAAGTCTTAATTCTGAACATCTATGCTCCAAATACAAGAGCACCTACATATATAAAAGAAACATTACTAAAACTTAAATAGCACATTAAACCTCACACACTAACTGTGGGAAATTTCAGCTCTTCACGCTCACCAACAGACAGGTCTGTTAGATAGAAACTTCACAGACAAATATGAGAAATAATAGATGTCATGATTTAAAGAGACTCATTAGAAAACTTCACCCAAACACAGAACCACATGGAGCATTCTCTAAATTCAACCACATCCTGGTAAGAAAGCAAACCTCAACAGACACACAATAAAAATGGGAGCAACTGTTAAGGACTGGCCTAGATGAAATCACCTCTTACCAGGGTAGGGGTGTAGGAATTTTAGAAATATAAATAAAGAATATGAAGACACATAAAAAATAACAGAACAGATACCACAGAAAGTATCAGGAGGGCATTCCAGTGACTGAAAACCTAAAATTAAATCACCCACAGTTATTTTTCCACAGCTTTTATACCCAACATAAAAGGGGGTGGGGGAGAAGGTAACAAAGGCTTTATTAACATGATACAAAGGATAACTCACACACTCAATTGCTTTATCACTCTGAGACACCAAATCATTAGCATTTTGTTGTCTAGGTAGCCAAGGTGCACTAGATCCTTAAGACTACCCCTCCCCAGGTGACCTCATAGTTACAAAAGAAGAAGCAGAAGTACATTAGCATATCCTGACCATCTGTTATTTACTAGAATAAGCTATTTTAATGTGTTTAAAAAAAAACAAGCATTCATGTTCTCAGTTGGGATGTGCATCTATGCTTGTTGGTCATTTGAGCAATCTCCAAACTCTCTGACCTTTAGACAAGGTGGAAATGAGCCCATATATCATAGACAAGTAATCTTCTGTACCTTATCAGATCACTATGTCTTAAAGCTGGAATTCAACAATAGTACTAATTGGAGAAAGTCTACAAACTGATGGAAATTGAACAATGCTCAACTAAATCACTCCCAGATCAAGGAAGAAATAAAGAAAGAAAATCTTCCTAGTATTCAACGAAAATGAATACATAAAATATCCAAACCAATGGGACACTATGAAAGCAGTGCTAAGTGGAAGGCTCATAGAACGAAGTGCCTACATAAAGAAAATGGAGAAATCTCATACGAGTGACTTAACAGCACACTTGAAAACTCAAGAAAAAAAAGCAGACTCACTCGGGAGGAGTAGACAACAGGAAATAATCAAATTGAGGGCTGAAATCAATAAAATAGAAACAAAGAAAACAATACAAAGAATCAATGAAACGAAAAACTGGTTCTTCAAGAAAATCAACATGATAGACAAACCCTTACACAAACTAATCAAAAGGCAGAGAGAGAATATATAAATTAACAAATCAAAAATGAAAAAGGGGACATAACAACAGACACCGAGGAAAACCAAACAATCATTAGGTCATATTCGAACACCTGTACTCCACAACATTGGAAAACCTAAAAGAAATGGACGGTTTTATGGATAGGTATTACATACCAAAACTAAATCAATACCAGATAAACAATTTAAATAGACCTATAACCCCTAAGGAAATAGAAATCATCAAAAGTTACCCCCCTCCCCAAAAAAAAAGCCTGAGTCGGATTGTTTCAGCATAGAATTCTACCAGAACTTCAAAGAAGAGATAATTCCTATACTCCTCAAATTGTTCCACACAATAGAAAGAGAAGGCACATTGTCAAACTCTTTTTATGAGATTATAGCCACCATGATATCCAAACCACACAAAGACTCATCTAAGAAAGAAAATTACAGACCAATTTCCCTCATGAACATTGAAGCAAAAAATCAATAAAATATTGGCAAACTGAGTCCAAGAACACATCAAAAAAATCATCTACCATGATCAAGTTGGCTTCATCCTAGAGATGCAGGGATGGTGCAACATATGAAAGTCTGTCAATGTTATCTATCTATCTATCTATCTATCTATCTATATTTTATATCTATATGGATAAACTGAAAGAAAAACCATATGGTCATCTCATTAGAAGCTGAAAAGTTTTTGACAAAGTCCAGTACCCCTTTATGATAAAGGTGTTGGAGAGCTCAGGATACAAGGAACACATCTAAACATAATAAAAGCAATAAACAGCAAGTCAAAAGCCATCATCAAATTAAATGGAAAGAAACTCAAGGAGATTCCACTAAAATCAGTAACAAGACAAGGCTATCCACTCTCTATAAAAGTTCTAACTAGAACAAAAAGACAGCAAAAGGAGATCAAGGGGATACAAATCAGAAAGGAAGAAGTCAAACTTTCACTATTCGCAGATGATATGAGAGTATATATAAGTGACCCAAAAAATTCTGCTAGGAAACTCCCACAGCTGAAAAACACCTTAAGTAATGTGGCAGGATACAAGATAAACTCAAGAAAATCATTAGCCCTACTATATACAAATGATAAAAGGGCTGAAAATGAAATGAAACATCAACCTTTACAATAGCCTCAAATAACATAAAATATCGGGGTGTAATACTAATCAAAGAAGTGAAAGACTTGTACAATAAGACTTTCACCATAATAAAAATGGCAATCTTATCAAAAGCAATGTACAGATTCAATGCAATGCCCATCAAAATCCCAGCATAAGTTTTCACAGACCTTAAAAGAACAACACTCAACTTCATATGAAAAAATCAAAAACGCAGGATAGTCAAAACAATCTTGTACAATAAAGGAACATCTGGAGGCATCACCATCCCTGACATCAAGCTCTATTAAAAGCTACAGTAATGAAAACAACTTGGTATTGGCATAAAAACAGACAAGTTGACCAATGGGATTGAACTGAAAATCCTGTTATTAATCCACATACTTATGAACACCTGATTTTTGACAAAGAAGCTAAAATTATACAATGGAAAAAAGAAAGCATCTTCAACAAATAGTCCTGGCATGACTTGATGTCAACATGTAGAAGAAGGCAAATAGATCCATATCTATCCCCATGCACAAAACTCAAGCCCAAATGTATTAAAGACCTCAATATCAATCTGACCACATTGAACCTTATAGAAGAGAAAGTGGGAAGTAGCTTTTAATGAATTGGCACAGGACACCACTTTTTAAATATAACCCCAGTAGCACAGACACTGAGAGCAACAATTAATAAAGGGGACCTCCTGAAACGGAGAGTTTCTTTAAGGCAAAGGACACAGTCAGTAAGACAAAATGGCAGCCTACAGATTGAGAAAAGCTCTTCACCAACCCCACGTTGGACAGAGGACTGATCTCCAAAATACATTAAGAACTCAAGCAACTAGACATCAAAATACCAAATAATCCAATTAAAATATGGGGTAAAGATCTAAATAGAGGATTCTCAATAGAAAAATCTCAAAGTGGCTGAAAGGCACTCAAAGAATTGCTCAACATCCTTAGCCACCAGGGAAATGCAAATCAAAACGACTCTGAGATCTCATCTGAAACCAGTAAGAATGGCTAAGATAAAAAACCACCAATGATAGCTTATGATGGAGAGGATGCAGAATAAGGGTGGCACTCCTCCATTGCGGGAAATCAGTATGGCGGTTTCTCAGAAAATTGGGAATCAATCTACCTCAAACCCAGCAATACCACTCTTAGGCATATACCCAAAGTATGCACACTCATATCACAAGAATATTTGCTCAACCGTGTTCATAGAAGCATCATTCATAATAGCCAGAAACTTGAAATAACTTAGATGTCCCTCAACCGGATAAAGAAATGAATAAAGAAAATTTGGTATATTTACACAGTGGAATACTACTCAGCAGTACTGCTCTATGTAAAAAAAAAAAAAGACATATTGAAATTTGCATGAAAATGGACAGAACTAGAAAAAAAAACCCATCCTAGGTAAGGTATCCCACATCCAGAAAGATAAACATAGTATGTATTTACTCATAAGTAGATATTAGATGTAAAGCAAAGAATAACCAGCCTGTAGTCCACAGCCCCAGAGAAGCTAGGTAACAAGGAGAACCCTAAGAGAGACATACATGGAACTCCCTGGGACGGGGACATAGACAAGATCTTCTGAAAAATTTGGGAGCAAGCCAGGGCAGTGGGGTGGGCAGAAGGGGAAAGAGGACGGAGAAGGGGAAGGAAGAGAAGAACATGAGTAAACTGAACGGTCAGGATGTGGGAATTACAGAGAAGAAGAGCCATGAAAGAGATATCTTGATTGTGGGAGCCAATATGGGGGCTACCTTAAATTCCCAGCAATTCACAAGAATGACCCCAGCTAAGAACCTAAACAATAATGGAGAAGGTGCCTGAACTGGCCTTCCCCTGTAATCAGATTGATAACTACCTTAATTGTCATCATAGAACCTTCATCTAGAAACTGATGGAAGCTAAGCGCTGGGACAAGCTCCCAGAGGCCAGTGGAAGAGAGGAGGAGTGATAATATGAGCAAAGGGGTCATGACTATGATGGAGGTACTCACCCAAACTAATGGGAGCTCACTGACTCCAGCCGGACAGCAGAAAACCAGCATAGGACCAAACTCGTCCCCCTGAATGTGGGTGACAGTTATGTGGTTTGGGCAATCTGTGGGGCCACTGGCAGTGGGACCAGGATTTACCCCTAAAGCTTTTTGGAACCCATTCTTTTTGGAGAGATACCTTGCTCAGTCTCAATATAGAGAAGAGAGCCTTCATCCTGCCTCAAAGTGATGTATTAGACTTTGTTGACGCCCCATGGGAAACTTTTCCCTCTTTGAGGAGTGGATGGGGAGTGGAGTGAGGTGAAAGTGGAGGGAGCAGGAGGAGGGGAAGGAGTGGGAACTGGGAGAGGTATGTAAACTGAGAAAAGATCGTTTTAAAAAAAATAAATTAAAATAAAAGAGTTGCATTGCTACTGTCTTTAACACACACCTCACCTGTTTACACACAATCCTCCAGTCTGTCACCTCCACTATCTCATCTCCCCCACCCTCTGCCTCCCATCCCAAGTGTTCCTTTCTTTGGAAGAGGAGCACCTGCTCAGTCTTTCCCAGGGCTTCTGTCTCAGTTGGTTTTCTTTCTCACGATGTGGTTTTGTCCTAGGTGTTGTTTCTTTGAGACATGTGTAGCCCAGGCTACTTCAAAATCATTTTGCAGTCAAGGAAGACCTTGAACTTCTGATCTTCCTCTTCCGTCTGAGTGCTGGGATTATAGGCATGTGCCACTATGCTGGGTGTATTTGGTACTGGGGATTTGAGCATGGTAGGCAAGCAAGCACTCTACCAATTGGTCTGCATCCCAGCCCTATCCCTTATTTTTAACCAAAAAGTTTTAAAAGTGGAAAAAATAAAATACAAAATAAGAAAAATAGAAGAGTCTACCTGCCTCTTCACTGCTCTTTGGAGTTACATTTATATATCCACAACTGTC
Source organism: Microtus oregoni (assembly GCF_018167655.1). Taxonomy (NCBI): domain Eukaryota; kingdom Metazoa; phylum Chordata; class Mammalia; order Rodentia; family Cricetidae; genus Microtus; species Microtus oregoni. The sequence goes on along the minus strand of NW_024543075.1, from coordinate 37,754,306 downwards.
TGTTCTCTATTACTCCAATATAAACTCCACAAAGCCTAGCAACACTCACCACAAAACTTCAGATTTTGTGTACTGAGTAAATATTCTTAGGGACCCTATATTACCTCTGGGGCAAAAGATTTTCTATGAGACATTCTTAGAGACAGCACAACCTTATGGATAAGAGTGCTAGTTAACTGTTCTAGAATGAAGTTTGACATCAGGGTTATCTAACTATGAAAGAGGGGTGTGTGGGGAGAAAGAGGAAAACAGAAGGGGAGAGGGGGAGGACAGTCAAGGAGAGAGGGAGAGAGTCTAGTCCCTTATTAGGAACTTGGGCAAGTAGCACCTTTCTGAGTTTGCTTTTTCAGTGGCAACGTGGGTAATACACACACACACACACACACACACACACACACACGTTCAAGGCTATCTAGAGAATTAAATAAAATTATACAAAAGGCTGTGGCACAGTTCCTTGTGCGCACAAACAAGCTCAATAATTCGTGGTTATTTCTGGGCTTAGTGCCTAAAAAACTGAAGAGATGGGTAGATGAAAGGTGATCGAGGTCTTCGCAAACATCCACAAATTCTGGATCCACTGTCTCCTGTGCTAAGGAAACGCTGGCAACCTTTGCCTTTCCAATCAGCTGCTTAGAAAACCAATCAGGACCTGTGAAGCTCCAGGTAAGCCTCAGCGTCTTTCCCTGGGGTAAAGCATCTGCTGCTCTCAGTTCTGATCAGCGCCTCCACCTTCTCCAAATAACCACCGTGCTGTACATCCATTCTTTGTTGGCAAATCTTGGCTCCAAACCTCGCACTTGGGCACGTGATGTCCTTAGGCCCGCGGTTTATGCTTAGACCGCGCTTTCCAAGTTCGAAGAAGGTACTGATATACTGGCGGGTATGGTCCACCTCCCAGCCTTAGCTTCATTCACCAGAAAATGTGCCTCGGTCCCACGCGGGGCTCCAGAGGTGCGGGGTTGGGGGTGGGATCGCGGGATGTTAGGTTTGCATCTGGGCGGAGGAATGGGGTGCCAGGAGGTGCTGGTACGCGAACCAGCTTGCCATCCCTGAATCTGGGCACCGCCATTCGGAACCTGGAGTCCCAAGCGAGTCAGGCGATCCTCCGGCAACAAACAAGCGCCTACGTCTCCGTCCACCGCTCCCCCCGCCCCCGGTGCGTCTGCTTGGAGGCCGCAGCGAGCCCCGCCCGCAGCTCGCACCCCTGACCCGGCCCCGCCCCCGGCGGCTGCGAGTAGCGGGCGGAGCGCGGGAGAGGCGCGCTGGGCTTTGGATGCGCCGCCTCCCTTCAGCTCCGGGGGAGGGACGAGGGGCCGCGCGGGAGACGGAGAAAGCCCGAGCGAGCGACTAGCGGACCTCTGCATGCAACCGGTGGGAGGCCGGCCGGGCTGGCGCTGCGGCTCGGGCTGGAAGCGCGGACCGGCCGGCGGCGGCGGCGGCGGCGGCGGCGGCGGAGGCTCTGAGCTGGCAGGCGGAGGGCTTTCTCCCGCGCCCGCCTGCCCGGCGCGGTCCGAGGATGCGGGGGGGCGATGCCCGGGGCCAGGGACGCGCTCTGTCACCAGGCGCTGCAGCTGCTGGCCGAGCTCTGTGCCCGAGGGGCCCTGGAGCACGACAGCTGCCAAGATTTCATCTACCACCTGCGGGACCGTGCTAGACCCCGGCTCCGAGACCCAGGTAAGCGGCGCCGCCGGGCGCGACCCGAGGGCCCTGGGATGAGGACTTGGGGCCGCGCCAGGGCCTGAGCCAGGAGAGCCACACAGACTGGAGGAGAGCAGGGGGTGATCCTTGAGCCCAAGGAGCTCTCCAAAAGCAGCGCACCGTGGCCTGACGCTAGAACTGGACGGAGGCTGCTGAGCGGAAGCCGAGCCGGGTGGGCTGGGGCATGCTTGTAGGAACCACGCCCGCCACCTGCGCTTGGCTCCTGGGGGCAGCTCCTTAGCTTAGAGCTGTGCCTACCACATTACCAGCTGGCTCCAGGAGATAAGGGAGGCCGCGGAGGCCTCGGAGCTGGGAAAGGAATCGAAGAACCCAGGTAACTCTCGGAAGTTGGGAGCCAGGCTGCAACTGATTCCCACCCAGAGCTGCATAGCCTGAGTGCCCAGTTCCTCTCCTGCTCTGGGGTGAGAAGGGAAAGACCAAACTGTGCTTGGGGCAGGGCCCTGAAGCCACACGTCTAAGGTAGCTGGGCCTGAACCCTATTGCTGCATGTCACAAGGTGTGCAGGCACAGAGAGGCCTTAGTTTCCAATTTGTCCCGCTGCAGGCATACTAGACTGGTGGGCTTGCTGGTGGTGTCCTATGCAGTTGGCAGTTGTCCTAGTTAGAGTTGGCAGGATCCTAACTTTGAAAAGTTCATTTACTTTGGCATTTGACCAATTACGATTAGAATAAGGCGTTTTATTTGAGCAGTTTGCTTTTCCCCACTGCCCTGGGTCCCACTGTCTTCTCATTCATCACCGGTCTCCAGAAGATGCGTTCTTTTACAATGCTGCCTGAGCACCTTCTCAGCTGGAGGACTCAAATTCTCATATGTGTTTTTTCCCCAGTGTAAGTGTTTTAAATTTTAAAAGGCATATTGTGGTTGGGTTGTTCAAAATGGGATGAGAGTGATCTGTGCCTTGATGGTCACGTATGGAAACACTGCGATTCACTATTGCTGTGCAAACTATTAGGTGCAAGTATTTCTCAGTTTACACCAGTTCGTTATATAAAATACATTTACCCAAAGGATACAGAAGTACTTGACTCTCAAAGCAGTTGACTTAAATAGCCTACCTTTAATAAGATATTCTAAATGTGTGTGGTGAAGGCAGGTGTTAAAAGGTTGTCACATTTTTCTGTATTTCTGTACTTTATTTCTCCTGCCCGTGGTTACATTAATAAGTTTCTCAAATGATCGCTAACGTTTTACTCCAAAGGGGAGAATGAAGTGGAGAAATACCGATTCCAGTGACTTCCTGGGAGGCTTGGCTGTCCGGTCTGTGTGTGGCTCCTCAGGGGCTGAGACTGTGCCTCTCAGTCCACAGACATGACTGGAAGTGCCTCACCTCACTAACAGGAGGGTGGGGTGTTGTGTGTGCATCAGGACCAAGCCCATTATTAACACACTTTTCCCAAAGCACATGTGAGTGCTGAAATCTGTGTTCCTGCCCTTGTGTGGTAGGTTTCCTTGTTATCTCAGACAAGCTGTCATCTTTGGCTGTACAAGAGAAGGGGAATGAAGCCCATATCTGAATTGGGGTATAAATGCCTCATCTTTTTTGGCCAATTCTCTGCCTCTTTCCTTTACTGCAGGGGCTGCTTCCCATGTGTTCAGGTTCCCCCAGTTCCCACACTGGGTGGGCCTGGAGGAACAGTCCCAAGGAATACTCCTCACAAGAGGAATTCTGGCTCCTTGGCTGGGAAATTGCTTTTCTGAAAGACTGCCTTGCTGCTCACTGACTTCCTGAAAGCAGTGTTCTGCTTAAACTGGGGCACATGGCTTAGAGACAGCTCCTGCCCCTCTGGCTCCTTCCATCATGTCCGGAAGTAGCCTGAGCACGGGACAGGAGAGGAGCCCTGCGAGTGAAAGGTCGGAGGAAATACAGCTGAAGATGGCACTCTCTCCTTCAAGGCACTTCTGCTCAGTCCAGATCTCCCTGTCTCCCTCCCTTCCTCACCTTGCTCACAGTAATTCCTACATACAGCACATGGATTTATGTCCATTCATCTGAAGCTGTTTGTCCAAGCCAAGAGTGCCCTTAATCTCTGAGCCGTATAAGCTGAGTGACTGGAGAGGCCACACTGCACGATGCTAAATGAACATTCCCCTGCTATTGGATAATGTGACCCAGAACATCCATGTACAGCTGCCCTGATGGTCCCCAGAGAGTCCTTTGTGTAACTGGGTGACTTCCTGTTCTGTGAAGGAATCCACCTGAATGCCATGTTCCTGCCTTGTCTGCCTATACCTATCCATGCTTCCCCATGGAAGCTGTTTTCTTAAGCTCCATCCAAGATTTCAGTTATAAAAGGAGAAAACAAGTAATTTTGTATCTAGGGTGTTTTTTCCCTTTTACTGAGAAGGGGTAAGGCTGGGTCCTTACTTGAGTTAACAGGAAGAGGCTATGGAAAGGTTCTGAGGCAGGAGCATTGTGGCTATGATTCAGAGAACACTGACTTCAAGGGTGGCAGGAGGTGAAGCGTGGTCAAGGATTGGATGGGTCAGATCATGTAGGGTCTTGTAAGCTCTTAGAAGGACCTTGCTTTTTACTCTGAATGAGATATGAACATTAGAAGTTGTTAGAGAAAGTGGCAGCCAGACTGCCATGCAGGGTGAAGACGCAAGGATGTGTCAGTGGTCTGTTTCAGAAATGCAGGAAGAGGTGCAAGCTCAGCATGGTCTTAATGGAGCCACTGAGATGTAACGGTTATGGACCACTTTGAAGGAACCACCACTAATATTTGTTGACGGGGGAATCAGGAGGATGAAAAGAGCTGAGGAGGAGTTGCAGGCCTTCTGCCAGAGCAGCAGGTTTCAGGAAGAGGCTTGGAGTAGGGAGGGAAAGCAGGGAGGTTCTCTTTGTGCGGAACTGACAATGCCGTGCATCTTTAGTTAGCCGAGCTGTCCTGCAGCTGATGGTTTTCCTTTGAAGGGAATTGAAAACTCTTCTGAGCTTCTCCTCATTCGGCTGTTGTTGTCACACTGGGGAATCGAACCCAGAGCGTCTTCTGCACCGCTGAGCTACACCCCCAGCCTTCACTGATCTTGAATGTCTCATTCTTATTCTCCATTCTCCATTTCTGACTGTTAGGAGGGAAGACATCGGAACTCTGTGCCCATTGTTTCTACAGCTAGAAAAGACAGGGTGCTGGGATGCACTTCCTAGTTTCAAACGTTATGATTCTCCTGTCTCTGCTCGGTAGGACCCTGATGGGACTTCAAGGATGCCTCGTGTAGGTCAGTTCCCCAGGTCCTCCTAACAGTCTTCTGAGATGCTGCTGCTCAAAGCAGCTGTCTTGTGCCAGGAGCGTCTGGGTCCTTGTAAGACACCCCAGATCCCAGGCCTTCTCCACACCTGCTCAAGCTGCACCTTTGCTTTTGCAGGATCCCCAATTCGAGTTCAAGAAGGATGGTCAGGATGATTGGCCTGTATAGGGAAAGTGAAAGCAGAAACTTACACTAGCCCATGGCCATGCTCTTCACCTACAGAAAGAGTTAGGCTTAAGTCAAAGTAGCATGTTAATCAGTCATGTCACATTTACAGTTGTCCCTCAGTATCTGAAGAACATTGGTCCAGGGTTCCCATAGGGCTAAAATCTGAGGACGTTCAGCTGTCGTACAAAATGATGTATGCTCACTCTCCCATGAACTCTGAGTAACCTGTGGGTTTTGGTACCTAAGAAAGTAAATGGCATGTCAGTTGTTACTGTATTGTTTACAAACTAATGGAAAGAAAAAAGTCTGTCCGTGGTCAATACGGGTACACCCCTCCCCTGAACATTTTTGATATACAGTCGTTTAAATCCATGGATGTGGAGACCTTTAACACAGAGAGCTGACCGAACTCCGAACTCAGAAGTGATTGTCAGTGGCGATTTCTTAACTACTTTTCTGACAGCCATCCTTAGACCTGCTTTCTCTATTCTGAAAGTGTATAGTGGATTAAATCCCCCAGTGTAGGTTAAATTGTGTGGATTAGAGACACTTTACTATTTTGGTTATGAATTCTTTATCCAATATCAGTTTTCCATTCCTGTTCCACTGTCATGTTCTGGAGGATTTCCTGCATATTTCCATCATCTGTACCAAAGAAAGACCTAGAAAATGTTTTTGTACTAGCTCAGGTATGAAGCAGAGCTTCTATGTCATATTATCAGTGACCATTGGTAGCTAGAGAAGTGAGATCAAGAGTTCAAGGCCAGCCTCAGCTTTGTTATCAATTTGAGGCCAGGCTGGGCTACGTGAGATCCTGTCTCTGGGCCAGAGAATGTAGCACTTTCACTGATAAAATCTGATATTGAATTATAGTGAAATCTCTTATCAGAAGATACGTGTGGAAAATAATAATTAAATATAGTTTTAAGGGAAAATCTTTGTAACCGTTGTGAATAAAAATTACCCTTAATTCAAACCTTCCAAACTAGTAAAAACAATCATTCTTAAAATACTGGTTTATTTTTTTGGGGGGGGGATAGTTTTTGGTGTGATTATGCGCAGTGGGATTAATTTTTAAAGGTTAATGTTAATTGTAATGGGGCAATAACCTTCCAAGGAGTGAGTGGCATTGGATGTACAGTATGTGAAGGTCTCATTTGCATTTACTTCAGTGACATTTTAGGGTTTCGTCATAAATATTTTATTTAAACAAGTGTGTTTTCATCTCTGTGGGATTCCTCTACATGGACCAGTGAGTGGTTTAGTCACGAGGTAATTATCAAGAGAGAAAAACAAAAGCAAAGCCTGCTGCAGGCACCACAGGCAGGCCCCTGACCAGGTGCCCCTTTCAGAATAAACAATCAAAGGCACAGACTTTTTGATGTGGGCCAGGGTGTGGCAGAAGAATGAAAGAATGAAGCTCATCATGGAGAACGTCCCCTAAATTTCCCTCCTCCCTCACTCCTTCTCTCTCTCTCTCTCTCTCTCTCTCTCTCTCTCTCTCTCTCTGTGTGTGTGTGTGTGTGTGTGTGTGAGTGTGTGCATATGTCTGTGTAACACAGGTGATATCACTGGAAGGCATGCTGGCATTTCTGTATGGGCGTGCTGGGTTCCCATGTGGTTGGCTTAGAAGAAATATACTCTCATTTTTTCATCAAGCGACCAAGTTCAGAACTCAGGCTGCATTAAAGGGCCTAAGTCAGGAGGGCAATCACACTGCAAGAGGTTAAGTGTGGCGTGTGGATTGCTGCATTCTAAATGAAGTCACAACTTGTGCAGAAGTTTTCCCCACGGGGTTGATCTTTCTGGGATCACTCACTGTGTATCATGATGTTTTTCTTATATTTCATTTATTTATTCGTTTTGAGGGGGATCTTAATGTGTAACTGATCAGGACTGACTTTGAAGTGATGCTCCTGCACTGCCTCCTAGGTGATAAGATTATAAGCAAGCACCATTGTCAATGTTTCTACATTTGTCTTTGTGTATTTCCTTAGTTGACTCTAGGAATATGGCTTCACAACCATGCAAGAACAGAGAACCAGACTTTGAAGGTGTCTTTAAAAGCCTTTATGCAACCCAGTTCATAGATTTTTATCACAATTTGTTGTGCATGGTATTGGAGATGGAATCAGGTCCTTATGCCTTGCAGACAAACTATTGGTAAACAGGGCTGTATCTCTATACAAAAGGAGATTTATTTATTTGTTTGTTTATCTGTATATATTCCAAGACTGTTGTAGGTATCTCGATTAGTGTTTCTCATGCTTGGATGTCTGTGTGAGGGTGCCAGATTCCCTGGAACTGCAGTTACAGAGAGTTGTGAGATGCCAATTGTAGGTGCTAGGAATTGAGCCTATTCAGGTCTTCTAGAAGAGCAACCAGTGTTCCTAAGCACTGAGGCATCTCTACAGTCTCCCCTTCCCCTTTTTGAGAGAGGGTCTCACTGTGTAGTTTTGGCCAGGTAGCTCTGAGGCTGACTTCAGACCTAGGATGATCCTCCTGCCTTAGCTTCCAAAGTGCTGATATTAAAGTATGTGTCACTATGCTTGCCTTACATCAAGTGTTGTGTATCAACATTAGTAGGACGGTACCTAAGGAACAACTTTTAAGAAAACATTTCTATGTTTATTATTCTCTCTCTCTCTCTCTCTCTCTCTCTCTCTCTCTCTCTCTCTCTCTCTGTGTGTGTGTGTGTGTGTGTGTGTGTGCATACATGAGTTTATGTACAATGCACACATACAAGGACCCTTGGATGCTAGAAGAGAGTGTTGGACCCTCTGGAACTGGGGATACAGAGAGAGATGAGTCACCATGTAGGTGCTGGGTCTTTTGCAAGAGCAATAAGCATTAAATGCCAAGCCAGAATAAAGAAGAAAACAAAACAAACAAAAAGCCAACACCCAAGGAAAATGGTGTGCTAAAATGGACCGAACAAGAGCTTTAGAGTCAGAAACTTTTCCTGTACCTGGTAGTTTTAGTAACCTTGGACAAAATATTTCAACTTCTTATTCATTGCTGAAATGGAATGGTCTGTTAAGACAACTCCATGCTCAGAATAAATGCTCAGGCTGTGGTTTCCCTGCCTGGTTCTCTTTCAGTGGTGGTCCAGGGACAGGCCTGATTTGTTTTTTTCTATTTGAACTCTCTTGCAGGCAGTGTTTCTGTTCTACTCTTTTGTAAGCATAGCATCTTCTCACTTTCTTTCTTTCTTTTCTTTTGTTTTTTTTTTTTTTTTTTTTTTTTAGCTATAGGCCTCTGAGAAAGTTTCTTCACCTCTATATCCTTGTTTTCTCATTGATAAAATGGATTGCTAATGTTTTGGCTCTCATTAAAGGAGCCAAGTAAAGTTGTGAATGCCATTTCAATTTAAATTTGAGATAAACATGTAATATTGTATGGGGCATACTTAACAAAGTAGTTAGCTGTTGCTTTTTCGAAATTCAATTTGAATTTGTCGTCCTATATTTTCATTTGATTAGGTTGGCAAGCAAACTCAGTATATCGTAATTTATATCAAATACTTATATAATAAATGCAGAGGAACCCTTAGCCATTGTTTCTATGATTATTGTCCAGTTATAATTATCATTGTTGTTGTGATTGCTGTATATATATTCCAAAGAATGAATATAATTCTTTTGGACATCTTAGCTTCTAATTTTACTGTCCCTCTTTTCCTTCTTCCTTTCTGTCTTCTTGTTGTGTTGTTGTTAGTCTTTGTCTTTTGAGACAGAGTCTCACTGTGTAACCCAGGCTAACCTCAAATTCACTCTATCTCAGGCTAGCCTTTAACTCCTGGTAACCCTCCTGTCTCCCCTCCAGAATGCTGGGATTAGCGATATGTGTCAGCATGCCCAGTGGTGCTTCTGTATTCTTTTCTAGTATGATAATAACTTCTATCTATACTCTTTTGAGGAGTTCTTGAAATAATAATGAGCTTAAATTGATTTCTACTGGTCCTGTGTCATTTAGTCCTGTTACATATCAGCCATAGATTCATTCTGAATGGGAGACACATGAGCAGAAGCATGCTGATTCAGTAGGCTTGAAGTGGCTACCTGGTGATTTTAATCTGTAGTTTGTTCTTGGTAGAACTGAGTGTTTGGACTATGTTAGACCTGGCTAAGCATGTTCTCCCAGATGAATTTTCTGTTTATTCTTGACAATGTGCATTTGAGTGTTGTTGGCTTTTGTTTTGTTAGAGAATCTTAATGCTTTTCTTACAAATTTGCGTTTATTAACATGTAAAGTTCAATCAAATTAGCTCATAGAGGGAGCACTGTATATTGACTTAATTAATTCAGATTGTCTGACTATAATCAATCCATTGTACTGTGCATCCATTTTTATCTTTGTATGTGTGTAGGCACATGCAAGTATGATATATGTGTGCATGTTTATGTATTTGAGATCAGGCACACACGTGAAAGTCAGGATAACCTTGGTGTCTGTTCTTGCCTTCTACTTCGCTTGAGACAGGGTCTCTTTTTGTTCAGTACTTTACATTTTACAGACACATACTACCACAGGAGGTTTTACATAGACTCTGGGGATTCGAACTCAGGTACTCATATGGCAAGTACTTTATCCACTAAACTATCTCCTTAGCTACTTTTTAATTTCTTTTGGGACAGGATATCCTGCAAGCCCAGCTGGCCTTGAGCTTACTCTATTACTGAGAATGACCTTATGCTCCCTGCCCTCTTGCCACCATTATAACGCTCTTCCAGTGCTAAGTAGTGCTTTCACTTATATGATTATGAAAGGATTATGTAATTCATCTGTGACTTCACCCCATTTCACCCTTATGTCATGTGACCTTTATGTTAGCCACACTGATATGATCACTCTTTCCTGATGAAAATTATGTTCAGAAACATTCATTGAGTACCTCCTAAGTGCCATGTACCAGGTTAGCCATGAGTAATTAAAAGGCACATTAGACAAGTTTACTGCCCCTATGGAACTGAGATAGAATAATAACTGCAATTAATAAAATCAAGGCAGGAAGGGAGCCATGCACTGAATACAGTGCAGGGAAAGGGAAGTAATGAGCTGGCATGAGTGGGTCTTTAAAGACTTCCTAGAGCAGTCTATGTATGGTGGGGGATTTCTAGGAAATTTCAAACTCATAACACAGGAGAGAATAGATCCTTTGTAATAGTAAGTGCAGTGCATGTTGGGAAGGCTGAGAGGTGAGACTGTTGTCCTTAGTCCTGGTCTACCATGGAAGTCCTTGTGGGCCATTGTCAGAATCCAAAGAGGCCAGAGCTAGGGGGGCTTGGGCACTGAGAGGCAACCTGAAAATACTTGGACCTGCTCTGAGTCCAGAGGATCTATTCTCAGCAGAGTGAGGCGGGAAGTTTTCAGGCAGGGGGAATTCTGTAGCGTAGCTTTTTAAGTCCTCTCTGTCCTCTTGGGAGACATGTTCTGGTTGTCAGTTTCTTCTTCTCCAAGGTAAGGTTCTGACAGATAGGAAATCTTCTGCTAAATGATTCCAATTTTAGATTCCCAGTCATGTCCCTCTGAAATGCAAGTATAATTACCTCATATAGTTGTAAAACCTGCCTTTAGCAGGCTTTGACATCTGGTTCCAACATCTGGATTCCAGATATAATTTCCAGCGATGCCAACAGTGGCATCTTGCTACCTTGCCTAGTTATTCAACAATGAAAAGGCTGCAAGTTCAGATGCACTACAGTCACCCGGGCCATGGATGAGCATGGATGAGCACAGTCTGTTTTCTCTGTGTCAGCGGCACCCAGGAGGGGGTGAGCATGGAGGCCTGGCCAGGACCCACAAATCCATGCTGTGGAGATGATTATTCTCCTCTACATGGGAACTCTAGGAAGAGGCGCTTTTGAAACAGTAGAATCGAATACCTACAGGTAACAGCTATCTCCTTTTCCTCTCTGTACTTTGCCTCCACAAAAACTTTGCTTTCAACACTTAAAGGACATGCCTAGTTGCAGAACACATTTCAGGCTGCATACATCATAGCAGTCAGACCCACCGAGGGGCTTTCACCTAAAGACTGGCATGAAAAGATGTACTTCTGTTTTTGTTGTTTCGGGTTCACCTTGAGATAGGCTCTTGCAGTGTATGCCATGTTGGCCTTGAACTCATTTCTATCTTCTTGCCTCATCCACCTGAATGCAGGGATCACAGGAATGTGCTGCCATGCCCAGTTCAGATTCACCACGTAATTAGATTATTCTGGAATCAGGATGAAGGTTCAGTATAGAGGTTATTAAGGGTTTTGTTCATCTGTTCATCCCATTTATTGAGTTTCTTCTGTGTGTCAGGTGCTGTTGCAGGTGCAGTCACCTGTCAGTGATGGGGAAATGGTTTGAAAAGTGCAGAGTTAGGCAGTTTCATTGTTTTGTAAACACAGAGTAGATTCATATAAGTCTAATGGTATAGACTAGTCTGTTACCATGATCTCAGTGCAGTCAAGAGACAAGAGTTTTTCTCTTCATTTTAACAATATGATACTATCATATATGTAGTCTGTTATTGACCAAAATGTCATGCATCCTTATGACCACATACAATGGAGAGATGTTTAGATATTGTACACAGATGCATGTAGTTATATATACAGTAAAAGCATGCAAACACAAAACAGTTTTCCCTCATGGGACATGCGTTATTTGTGGGAATTATTACATATAAATCAATTACAGGGTATGTTAGGTATTACTCTGTGCTAAGGAGAAATAAAAAAAATGGAAAGAGTATAATTTGCTTATGAGTCAGGATCACAGGGAGTGTGGGAATAAGATACATGCATCAAGCGAAAGAGCATTCAGGCAGGGGAATGACAGGTACAAAGGTTCTGCTGCAGGAGCATGCCTAGCATGTCCAGGTGTCAGCCAGGAGTCAGTGGGGTCATAGTGACAGGCAAGGAGGAGGGCAGCAGTGAGTGAGGGCAGAAAGATCATGACAGTTAGAGTATAGGCTCTAGGAACCATTAGGGCTTAGTATGTAGCTCGGTTAATAGGCAGCTCACAGAGCTCTGGGGATTAATAAACTACATAAAGTAGTGCATGCCTATGATCCTAGCACTGAGGTGGTAGAAGCAGAAGGATTTGAAGGTCAAGGTCATCCTCAGCTATATAGCAAATTCAAGGCCTGCATGGGCTACATGAGACCCTTTCTGAAAAGAAGAACAGACATTGGAGAACTAGCTGCCGGAGAGAGACCTGAGAGACAGATGTATGTGTGTTAGACTGGAGAGCTCACAGCTCTTAGGTGATAGGGATAATCTGGTGTAGGAAGTAACAGTTCCTTATGGCAGACAAAGATGAAGGACTGCTGGGCTGACATCTTATGTTGACATATGGATGTACTTCCCAGGAGTCCCAGAAAAGGTCTAGATAGCAGAAACATATTTAGATGCCTAAGCAACAAGGGCAAATTTACAGCCAAGTGATTAGATGGGAGTACTGTATTAGTCTGTTAATCCCTTCAAACAAAATTGCTCTGGGTGGGGAGGAAGACTGCAAACACCAAACATCTATGTTTTGTAGTTTTGGAGACTACGAAATCCAATTCAGTCTTAGGTGTTAGTACCACCTGAGGCCCTGCTCCTCATAGATAGCTCCTCTTTGTGTACTCACATGGTAGAGGGACCATACATTCTCTTAGGCCTCAATCCATCAATTGATTGATTGAGACAGATTCTTATGTGTCTTAGGCTAACCTCAGCCTTGCTATGTAGGTAAAGATGACTTTGACTCTCAATTGTCCTGCCTCTTCTTCCTGAGTGTGGGAATTATGGGCATGTGTCACCATGCCCAGTTGGTCATGGCATTCTTCACAAGCGGCTCTACTCCTATCTGTGTGTGCTCTACCTTGGTTTTTATCTTTGGCAGTAGTGGGAAGAATTAAACCGTGGCCTTGTAATACTAGGCAAGTACTCATCCACTGCACTACACCGCCAGCCTTCCATCCTTATTTTCTGATCTTCTCCTAAAAGTCTCCACTTCTTATTTTATTATTATTCATTCATTTATTTCATTTTTGAGACAGGTTTTTTTTTTCTTCTATGTAACAGTCATGGCTGTCCTGGAACTCACTTTGTAGACCAGGCTGGCTTTGAATTCACAGAGAATCACCTGCCTCTGCCTTCTGCTTCCTGGGATTAAAGGTGGGCTCCATCACCACCTGCCAAGTCCTCTTTGCTTAATGTTGTCACTTGGTGATTAGGTTTCAATGTGTAAATTTTGGGTCAGGGCATGAATGAACATTCAGACCACAGCATTGACAAAGAGCAAATGAAGATAGGCCTCACACAACTCGTCAGAGATGAGGACCTGCCAACAAGAAACTGGGAAGGACCAGCAAGTGGGAGAGGAAGCAAGAAATGTGAGTGTGTGCCTAAACATGAAGAGAGACTTCTTGAGGCACGGATGTGATGCTCTGCATGAAATACAGCTAGTAGGCCAAGCAAGGTAGCGACCAGGCTGACCGTCACACTGAGTGATGGGGAGGCCCATTGGTAACCTGGAACTAAGTTATTCTGAAAAAAAAAAAAAAAGCTGTAGAATGTCTAAGTAGCGACTTGAAAAAAAAAGAGAAACATTAAACAAGAAACAAAGTTGTAACAGGAAAGAAGCAAAGATGGAAAAGATGACTTTTACTAGAAATAGAACCATTTGTATGATGGGGGAAGGAAGAACAGGCAGAAAGGAGTGACATGCTGGGTACAGGGTGTGCTTCTCGGCAGTTCACCCTTTGTCAGCGAGCTACGGCAGAGTCCCTGGGCACAGTGGGTAGATGTGGGGAAGGGTTGCCGTCGTCATTGGTCTTGTGATTATCTTCCCATTTCAGTGAATGAGGAGCAAGGCTTCTGAGACGGATTGACAGTCAAAGTGGTGGGGGGACCGGAAGCAGGAGTGTGGTAATAATTACCTAGCAGGATGGGCGACTGAATGGATGCCATGACTGCTGACCAGTACTGAGGTCCTGCCTCAGGCTGATGATCGTGAGTTTCATCAAATGTGTCTGTATGTGTGTATGGTACTCTCCTACCGTATTCAACTCTGTTTGTATAGACAAGGAAAAGATTTGTGTTCACTTTTCTTGCATCTTTATTATGTGTGAGTGTATGTGTGAACATTACATGTATGCCACAATATTTATGTGAGGTCAGAGGACAACTTTAATGAATTGGTTCTCACCCTCTACCATTTTGGGTCCTGGGGCTCAAACTTATAGGTCATTAGACTTGGCAGTAGGCTCCCTTACCCTAAGCCATCTGCCGCCCTGATATTTGTGCTTAAACAGGAATTATGAGTATGCATCAAAAATGAAAGAGTAGCAGAAATGTTGAGAATGCATAGCATGCAGTGATTTGACTGAAATTTATTTTAATAAGGAGAGAAAAATGCACATAGAAGAGGTATAAGGGTGGGCTGGGATGGGGCTGGAGAGATGGCTCAGATGTTAAGAGCATTGCCTGCTCTTCCAAAGGTCCTGAGTTCAATTCCCAGCAACCACATGGTAGCTCACAACCATCTGTAGAGGGGTCTGGTGCCCTCGTCTGGCCTGCAGGCATACACACAGACAGAATATTGTATACATAATAGATAAATAAATATCTTTTAAAAAGAGAAACCTTAAAAAAAAAGGGTGGGCTGGGAATGTAGCTCAATCAGTAGAATCCCTGCTTAGCATGTGTGAAGCCTTGGGTTTGATCTTCAGCTCTGTGTAAGACCAGGCCTAGGGCACAAAGCCCATAATCTCAGTATCTCAGCAGAGACACAAGGATCAATTAAACGTTATTCCCAGCTGTATAGTGAGACGCTGGGAAATGCTATGTTAGAACAATTAAAAGAGGGGAATTAAGGATGAGGAAGATTAAACAGTCCAAGGCTCTGTCAGGGGATGGCTATCGGGAATTCATTGAAGAGGGGGAGAGGGTGCAGTTTTTCAGGGTGATGGAAATGCTGGTCTGTTGGTGAGACCAGGATCCAAGGCATTTTCACCACATAAGGTTCTGAAATAGGGCGGAGGACAAGATACTGAAAGAGAAAAGCTGAAAGAACTGTATCTAAGGCTTTGGAATTGTTATGACTATACAGATAAAGAATGAACCCCAGGAATTGCGATGACAGTGGTTTTAGGGGGAGTGACAGTAAGTCAGCAAGTGAATTGTGCCAGGAATAGGGGAGCAGCCAAAACAACTGTAAGCCATGGGGAGAAGGATGGGCATTTGGGGAGCAGTGGTGTGGTTAGTCATACAGTGGGAGAGCTAAAGCCGGAGGATTTTAGAGGAAACACCAGCAAGTTATTTATCAGGCAGAAATGTTGATGGGATATTTTAAGGCGGTAGACAGATAACTTAGAAAGTATTTAAGAGGCAGAATTGACCTGCATGACATCAAATAGAGGTTTCTGATTTCTGAGTGTTTGGTGGCTGTACCTAGGAAGGTGATCACATGATGTATAGGGCTTACTATAGGAAGTTGGGACTATTCTGTGTGAAAGAAAAATGAGAATAGTTTTAAATACATCAAGTTCAAGAATGTGTATGGTGCCTGCTGCAGGTGCCCAGGGTTATGGGGAGAAGTTAGAAGAGCATCAGAGTCTAAAGTCCTTTACCGTACAGAAATTCTATGGAGTTCTCTGTGGGGCTGGGGCATCAGAATCAACCCAGGAATCTTCAAAGATACAAATTTCCTGCCCTGGTTGACTGAGTCACAGTCCTCAGGTTGACCCCAAATTATCTGTGCTCCTGAGACTGATGAACTGTCAAGGCTAGAAAGGTTATTGGCCTTCACGGGTTGAAATGACTTTTGCGACCCAATTATAAAATAAAAATATGCTCAAATCACCTGTGTAAAACTTTTATAAAAAGTAGACAAAGAAATGCAGATATCCCAATGCATTTATTATATAAAATTGGTAATTTGTAAAACTACGCTGGGTATTAATACACTTAGATTATGCAGTACAGCCCCACTGGCAACATAAATGGTAAATTTTGAAGAAAATTTGGCTTTAGGATGGAGCTGTAATATCCCAGCAATTAGGAAAATGTTGGCCTTCTTTATTACTAAGCATGTAACATGATTAACATCTGTGCATAACTTAGTATAACCATACAGAAGATATGGTTGCAAAAACTCTGGGCTAAAGGAGAAAATGGTTCCTTGAATCTCATCAGCTAGAAATCATCTTGGAATACTGTAGCTACAAATATTCTCAGTCCTGCTGGTTCCCCTGGACTGGTTTTCTCTACCTAACTGTTCCCAAAGCCACTTACAAAATAACCACTCTGAGGCTTAATATTAATTGCATACTCTTTGGCCTATTAGCTAAGGCTTTTTTTTAAAAAAAAAAAACTAACTCTTACATCTTAAATTAACCTGTTTCTATTATTTTATATTCTACCACGAGGCTTATGGCTTGTTACCTCACTTCTTGCTACTTAGTTGGCTGCATGATATCTGCCTGACTCCGTCTCCTTTCTCCCTGCATTCAGTTTAGTTTTCCCACCTAGCTATATTCTGCCCTGCCATAGGCCAAAGCAGCTTCTTTATTAACCAATGGTAATAAAACAAATTCACAGCATAGAGAGGGGAATCTCACATCAGAATACCTTTTCTCCTTGCCAGAAATATTCCTGGAACAGAGAACAGATTTGACTGGATTGAGAAAGCCATTTTTAATATTTTATTCAAGAGATAAAGTGATTCAGGGAATCCCAGGCTAAACGTACTTTCAATTTTATTGTTTTCAAATACTACGGATGTCAGATGCCAGCATAGCTGAACTCACTCTGCAGGCTCCCCCGATATTTCCCAGGGAGTGAGGAAAACAAGCTGCCAGCCCTTCTTCAGTCTCCTCCTCTTGAACCATTGCTTTGGATCTTGTGTTACTGTAATATCTGGGATTTATATGTCATTTTTTAGTCTAGGGATTTAAGTCTTTTTTGTGTATTGATTGAATTTTGAGGTAGCTAAGATTCATCACACCATTATCTGTTTCAGTGAGTCTACAAAGAGAACCAGAATATCCCTCAAAGTGTTTCTTTCCATGTGTTCTTGGTAAAAAACACCCATTGATTCTAACTGGCACTGCTTTGCAGACATTTATATGTGGATTATTAGAGCCTTCTCTTGGGGGGAATCCCATTCCCACAGGTTTAGTTTGAGAGGATCCACTCTGAAATCTGATGACAATTAAAGTCACAATTCTCTTCCATTTTATTGGATTTTAAAATATCTTTTAATTTTTATAGATTTGTGCTTCAGTAACCCAATCATAGCTGTCTGCCCAGTGGTTCAGTCTATGGGAAGTTAAACTGGGAACACCATAGTGCAGAGACAGTGATGTTCAGCAGACTGGATCCAAAGAGGTTCCAGGAAGGGAATGGCAAGCGCTGACCATCATAATGCCAGTGAAAGCATGGGGAGTTGTCACTGAGAACTTGTGTCTGACTTGTGTTCAGAAGTTTCACTAAATATGTTGAATTAATAAGTGAAAAATACTTATCCATGCATTTTCTATTGTCTTTATCTTTTCTTTTGACAAAGCTTCATGCTAATTGCATTATCACTCCTATAAAAAAAAAACTGTGTGCAAAGTAAATCATCACATAGAACCTATTTATATTCATAATATGAAAAACAATGAAAACTTAGGAACCATAAACTTTTAATTAGTGGAGAAACAATTAAATGTGTAAAACTGAGTTTACTGAGACTTTACAACCTAGGAAAATCAGAATTGGGGACCTACTGCAGTAACATGTCAAATAGACAAATAATAGAGAGTAGAATTAACAGTTAAAAACCTGATGCACTCCCAAAAAGAGGAACATGGGATGTACTCACTCATATTTGGTTTCTAGCCATAAATAAAGGACATTGAGCTTATAATTCATGTTCCTAGAGAAGCTAAATAAGAAGGTGAATCCAAAGACAAACACATAGGCATCCTCATGAATATTAACCTTCATCAGGCGATGAAAGGAGACAGAGATAGAGACCCACATGGGAGAACCGGACAGAAATCTCAAGGTCCAAATCAGGAGCAGAAGGAGAGGGAGCACGAGCAAGGAAATCAGGACCACGAGGGGTGCACCCACACACTGAGACAATGGGGATGTTCTATTGGGAACTCACCAAGGCCAGCTGGCCTGGGTCTGAAAAAGCATGGGATAAATCCGGACTAGCTGAACATAGCGGACAATGAGGAATACTGAGAATTCAAGAACAATCGCAGTGGGTTTTTGATCCTACTGCACGTACTGGCTTTGTGGGAGCCTAGGCAGTTTGGATGCTCACCTTACGAGACCTGGATGGAGGTGGGCAGTCCTTGGGCTTCCCACAGGTCAGGGAACCCTGATTGCTCTTTGAGCAGATGAGGGAGGGGGACTTGATCGGGGGAGGGGGAGGGAAATGGGAAGCGGTTGCGGGGACGAGGCAGAAATCCTTAATAAATAAATAAATTAAAAAAATAAAAAATTTAAAAAAAAAAACCTGATGCACTTTTGGAAGTGTCTACCCACTAAGAGAAAAGTAATGTTCAGGATCATTTTAGAAACTAATAAGTTCATGTCTAAATCTTATAAAGGAAACACAATCTTCAGCGGGGTAAATGTGTATGCACAGCTGAGCATGCTGGCCCATACCTGAAATCCCAGTAGTTGGAAGGCTATGTCAAAAGGACCGTGATGAGTTCAAAGCCAGCCTGGGCTACACAGGAAAACTGTGCCTCACCAAAATCATTCACTAGGGCATATGTTTCACACCACGCACTTCATCCTTTCTAAGTACGCAGTTGAGTTCTTTCCTATAAATCACAGCTGTTCTGTTCGAGCATCACCAAAAATCAGTTCTAGAAGGTCCCCATCACTCCAGAAAGGTTCCTCATGTATGTGTTCTGCTAATTCCCACCTCAGGAGGTCACTAGGCAACCTATCATCTGTAAACTTATTTCTTCTGGATGTGATAGATAAATGCTGTCTTGTTACACATGATCTTGCTGCAGCAGGGTTCTTTGAGCATAATTTTGAAGTCCAACCATATTCTCAGTATCATTAGT
The DNA here is from genome assembly GCF_018167655.1 of Microtus oregoni. NCBI lineage: Eukaryota > Metazoa > Chordata > Mammalia > Rodentia > Cricetidae > Microtus > Microtus oregoni. The sequence goes on along the minus strand of NW_024543075.1, from coordinate 37,735,106 downwards.
TCTTTTTACTGCTGGTAGTATTTCATTATATAACTGGACTGTGTTTTATTTATCTGTTTACCACTTTGGGGCATTTTTCCATTTTGGTGGTATTATTGATAATGGTATTTAGAAAATTCAAGTGCTAGGGAATTTTAGTAAATTAATTTATTCTTTACAAGTTTTCCAAACAATGTGTGTATGTTTATTTGTGTGTGTGTGTGTGTGTGTGTGTGTGTGTGTAAGCATGCATTGGGGTATGTGCCCACATGTGCAGGCCAGAGACCAATATTAGATATATTCATCAATTGTTCTCCACTCTGTCTTTTAAGACAAGGTCTCACTAAATCTATAGCTTGTGATTCAGCTAGACTGACTAGCCAGCAAGTCCCAAGTATCCTCCTTGTCTTAGTTACTTTCTATTGTCATGACCATCAGGACAGAGAGTGTGAGGCAGACATGGTGCTAGGGCAGCAGCTGGGAGCTTATATGTGGTCCACAAACATGAGACTGGAGAGCTAACTGGAAATGGTGATGGATTTTGAAGCCTTAAAGACCAGTGACATACCTCCTCCAACAAGGCCACACCTCCTACTCCCTCCCAAGCTGTTCTAACCCCTGGGGACCAAATATTCAAACATGAGTCTATGAAGCCCGTTCTCATTCAAACTACCACACCCTTTTCCCTCTTTCCTCACATTGTTAATAGGTGTGTGCCATTATTTAAGCCTGGCTTTTCCCACGGTATTCGGAATATACTTGGTTCATCATGTTTGTGTGGACAGCAACTTAACAACTGAAACTTCTTCCTGCTTCCCTAGGTACAAGTTTTTATATAGATATAGTTTTTTTTTTCATTTCTCTTAGCTGTGTGCCTAGAAATAGGATTTCTGGGTTGTACTGTAAATCTGCATTTAACATCTTGATGAACTGCCAAACTGTTCTCCATGATGACGGCAGTATTTTATATTCCAACCAATAGTGTACAAGGATTCTCATTTCAAAAAAGCCTTGTCAACATTTGTCATTATCTGTCTTTTTTATTACAGTCATTGCAGTAGGTGTGAAAAGCTATTTTACGATAGCTAAGATTTGGAGAAACAAATACTGTCTTCTCAGGAGGTAAGAAGAAAGAAGTGCTACTCCTGATAAAACCTTCGGAAGCAGAGGCAGCGCCTCATGTGAGAGGGATGCTGCTGAGGGCAGCAGTCATGACAATAGCATTGATGCATTCTAGGACTGCTTTATGACAATAGCAACGATGTGTTCTAGGACTGCGTTATGACAATAGCAACGATGTGTTCTAGGACTGTGTTATAACAATAGCAACGATGTGTTCTAGGACTGCTTTATGACAATAGCAACGATGTGTTCTAGGACTGTGTTATAACAATAGCAACGATGTGTTCTAGGACTGCTTTATGACAATAGCAACGATGTGTTCTAGGACTGTGTTATAACAATAGCAACGATGTGTTCTAGGACTGTGTTATAACAATAGCAACGATGTGTTCTAGGACTGCGTTATGACAATAGCAACGATGTGTTCTAGGACTGCGTTATGACAATAGCAACGATGTGTTCTAGGACTGCGTTATGACAATAGCAACGATGTGTTCTAGGACTGCTTTATGACAATAGCAACGATGTGTTCTAGGACTGCGTTATAACAATAGCAACGATGCGTTCTAGGACTGCGTTATGACAATAGCAACGATATGTTCTAGGACTGCGTTATAACAATAGCAACGATGCGTTCTAGGACTGCGTTATGACAATAGCAACAATGCGTTCTAGAACTGCGTTATGACAATAGCAACGATGTGTTCTAGGACGGTGTTAACCCTTTTACACAATCATTGATGCAGCAGCCTTGAGGTGGGGTCTGCTGATAAGCATGGTTATGAACTACCATGTTGATGCTAGGAACTGAACTGGTGTCCTCTGTGGAGCAACAAACGCTGTTAACTGCTGAGCCCATAGCCTGTTCTTTTGGAAAAATCTTTCTGAATGTCCCACTCAACCCCCTGCTTTCATGCCATTGATCAGATTCAGTCATGTGGTCCTGCCAACCTACGGAAAAATGAAGAAATGAAGTCTTTTGGCTTGAGAGGTATCATTTCACATACAATATTTGTTCTTCTAGAAAGCTGGAGAAATAGACTAGGTGGCAACTTCCCGTTTCTGTCATATTTAAGGCGTATAATACCTTTGCATGACCTCAGAACTAACAACTGCAAAACACAAAGTTGAAAGATTCAGACAACTATAGCAATAGAAACATTTTTACAGAAGATGCTACAAACAAAATGAAGTACCAGGTAGGGCATGTTAATGGCAATAAATGATAGGGAATTCACATCCTTAAGTGTACAGAAATACACTTACTAATAAGAAACATGACTGTGTCTTTTGGAAAGAAAACACTGCAATTTTGATTCCTCTTTACAGGACACTGAATAGAGAACTCTTGGTCTTATGTGTGCTTTTTTTGGTTATGAGTGTTTTAATTATAATTCTCTGCCCTCAAGGGCACATTCTAGCCTCATCTGTTAAATGCTTGCCTGTATTACTAAACACACATATAGGGGCTGTTTGATTTACGACAGACTCAGCAAGATTACTGGAATGATCTATTAACTGCCATGGGGAGAATCGTCTGCTTTGAGATAGATAAGATGATCAAATCAGTGGTCATTCTTGGTCCAATGCTTTATCAGGAGTGAATGAAAGGGTAGCCATTAGTGGTCATTTCCCACATACTAATTACTCAACTTCAAATCCTAGAAAAATGTTTGCACATTCTTGGTAATTATTATAGATTGGAATTTTTTAATAGAGTTCGAGAGTTGGGAACATTGGGAGGGCACTATTTCAGGCCAGGTTATTTAGACAATAATAATTCCCCACAGTTTTCTGATAACATCTTCTGATTTAACAAGCAATGTGGAGCCAAGTGATTCTGGCTATTTGGTATCCTTGGCAACCACTGTTAGATGGTAAATTGAATCAGTTAAAATTAATTTCTTATGAAAAATGTGCCTTCACCAAAAGGATACTAACTTTGGTGCTTACATGCACAAGAAGTACATATGCATACACACGTATGTGTGGTGCCATCGGATATGATAGCATAGATGAACTTTTCAAAGCCTCAGAACAAAGGCCTAGCACAGAGTGGGGAGATCGAGGGAAGGTTACAAAGGGCTCTGCCTCTAAGTATTTTTGCTTCTGTTTGGAGTGGGAAGACTTACATAAATACAGGAACCTGAGGCATGATAGCCACTGTGTGAGTGTTAACCGTCATGACAAAGCTATTTTAATGTTACAAAAGTTTGCAAAGGACCAGAGAACACATTTTTCCCAAATGTATGACAAAAAAAAAAAAAAAGGAAGAAACAAAGCAGCCTTTAAGTGTTAGGAAGTATCTGGCAAACTGTTTGAAGGAACCTGAGTAAGTTTAAGGTCAGCAGAGACAGACTGAGAAGTTAGACTATGTCAGCTTTGTGCTGATAGACAAAACTCAAAAAGCTATGTAAGGGTCTTGGGGACCATGTTAGAATTACTTACTTTAAGGTAATAATAGTTTATTTTCTAATCAAATCCATAGGGCATGGGCTGAAATAGGAGAAAGGTATAAAGATAGTCTGGGGCTTATTACTTAGTCAGGCTACTGGATTGTTTACAATGCAGGGCCAGGACTGGGCTGAGGGAGTCACAGAGATTGTATTGAGTTTCTGAAATACAGATTGGAAGGGTGTAGGACTTATAGAGTTGAGTCTAAAATGAAAGAACTCTTTCAAGTATTATTTTGAAATTATAATAATAATTGCATTCCTTTGTCGCTGGCAGCGTTTTCCTTTAAACACATGATTCTGTTGCTTCTACACTCCCTCGTGTTTCTATGTGTATAGCGGTCATGGCTCCATTACATCCTCCAGGAGAGGTCACAGTACAAGAACAGAGGCGAGGTGGGAGAGGGAGCCCAGTGTGCATGTTCTGTGAAGGGGTTAGAGCAAGACAGGGTGTGTTTAGCCTACAGTGCCCAGGAGTGGCTTACAGGAACTCAGAGGCTGGCGTCTTTCCAAGAAACAGAAGTGCCATTCTAAGTGAATCTCAGAGCTGATGGCGGTGTAGGGAGTGTGAGTGAGAATGGGGTTCTGGAGGGAAGAGTCAAGTCTTATCCGGAGTAGACTCGATTGCTGAGATTACAGGGCCTTTCACACCACCTAATTTCAGAAATAGCCATGATTTTTCCCTCTTGTTGAATCTATCTAAAATCTCTTGGAGTCTATTTTTATTGCTGCCTTTTTAGATAAAGTCCTCTGATATGTTTATTGCCTGCTGTGCTATGTAAAACTGCTTTGATTCGCCCAAGCTTTATTTCTCTTTTGCTTGCCGTGAAGCGCTTCATTCCGATATTTCAGGATGCGTTGTTCAGACTGTATGGATAAGAAACAGCTTTTTCCTCAAAGGAGATAAGAGGTGGTTTATTCTGGAGCCAAATATGAGCGACCGCGGCCCAAGAACACAGAATCAGGTTATCCCAGATTCCATTTTCTGACATGGAGAAAGTTTCATGAAGTTTTATAGAAACAGAACAAAAGAGTCATAGGTCAAGGCACTTTTATATTGGTGGGAACATCAGGTAGGTGCTTATTTCAAAGTGGGGGAGTCTCTGCTATGGGCCTCAGATATTATCTGACAACAGTCTTTGCCTTTGGGCTTGTGATAGCTGGGGATCTGTTCCTGCATTTTAAGATCAACCCAGTAGTCACAAAGATGTTAGGTCACATATACATAAGTAGGCAGCACCTGACTATTAAGGTGTTGAAGATGACACAGGATAATTTGTCTCTGAACTTACAACATCCAAACATGTCTACATCATTGATGTTCTAATCTGTCAATTAACTTTTGTAACCATAGAGTCTCTCTAGAAATTTTCATTCACAAAACCATGTTTCAGTTGTTCACCCCTGCCATGATTACTTAGTTTTTGCTCAGATCTCTGTTAGTTCATCTTTTTATATTATCAGTGTGCTTGGTTATTTTCTCTCTGTTTACTGTGCCCTTTCTCTCCATTACTTGTTATGTTTTCTCTTCCTTTATCCCGCTGATGCATGAAACTAAACATGACCTTGGATTTCTGGGGCTCATGCTTTCTGAATGGATGGTGGAATGAGTTTTCCCTTGCAGGATGCAGCACCCCAGGAGAGCCACCTGCATAAGAGACTTAGCCATAGGTTCCCAGCCCCCTTTCCATGGAGAAGCTCATCACAATCATGCCATACCGTGACTACAGCATCTCCTCTTACACGGGATCCCACATACACATCTGGGCATAGTTTGCTGAAAATTCTTACAAATCTGTCTGAGGAAGAAATTTGCCACTCTGGCTTGCTTTAGTGGCGTCATTGGTTGGAACAGGTTTCCAGGAGCCAGTGCTGTTCATGATAAGCAGGCACAGTGAGCATGCCCTCTGCCCTAGTTATATGCACTTTGTGGGAAAGTGGGGCTTATGTTCGCCCTCCCTGACTAGCCAGCTCTGGTATTCATGTGGATATTCTCCCTGCTTTAACAGCGATCATAAGGTACCTTTCTCTGACTGAGCATCCCCCCCCCGCCATGATGTCACACCACTATAGTACAGTTCCCACCCCCACAGCTCCTGAAGCTGCACCAGCTACAGCTACCAGTGACCTGCTAATTGCTCACCCCGGAAAGCACATTTCAGTTATCAGGACTCGGCTACATTTAAAATGGTGAACACTGCCTTCTGGCCTCAAAAACTATGTAATGGTGAAACCTGTGCTTCCTTTCTTCTCTCATAGGTGTCTTGTCTTCCACTTGCTCCGTAAATGTTTGCATTTTGCCCCTTGTAAGCTTGACCCACTGTCTCCTCATGTTGCTATAGCTACCAAGTTCTCATCTCCCATCTCAAGACTTGGGAGAGTCTCATATGGTGGTAATTCCAAATCAGCATTCCAGCCTGGTTTGTACTGAGCTTCAAATCTCCACTAGGACAGAGTGACTTGCAATTCAACATGATCTCATTCCTCACAGGTCCCATATTTTTCATTAGCCTCGTTGCTCAGTGAGTAACTTCCTAGGAAAATCTTATGGGCCTTTTCCTTTCCAGGCTTTCTTTTTTTCAAAGAACTTTATCAGAATTTTACCTAACAGTCTTTGCTTGTTTAGTGTGTGAATTCCCCCACTAGTATATAAACCGCATTTGTCCCCTTCAAAGTCCTCAGAACACCTAGACCAACTTGTGATACTCGAATACTAGGAAAATGGCTAAGGCGTTCCTCCAGTTCTGCTTTTTTCTCATCTCAGTGAGTGACCCCCAGTCACTCACATCGTAAAGAGGGAGTCATTTCAGAGACATTGGTGCCACTGCCACCACAACCATCCATCCGTCACCACCTACGTCCAGTGGCTTAACCTTGTAATTCTTCTTTATATCTGTCTTCCATCTCCACTGTTATAACTGTCACCCAATTTCACACCATCAGACCATCCCCTAGCTAAGGAACCTCCTACCTGCTTCCTGTCTCTGTTTTTTACTGTCAAAATCTATCTCCATGGAGGCAAGAGTAGACTGTCTGAACAGCAGATATGACTCACTGCTTTCCTTTAGAAAACTCTTCAGTGGCTCTGGTCAACAGCTGGACCAAGACCTAGGTGCTCTGTGTGATGCACGTTAGGCTAACTGGCTTGCGTTATGTGTCACCTGTCATTTTATGCTGCTTTGGCTGCTGGTTTTTTAACCCTTAAACTGCCCCTAAGCCCAGGCTGATTCTCCTGGCCCACCTTCTTTTCTTTCTCATTCATTTTTCTCCATCACTCCTTAGTCCTCAGCTTCAGAGTCCCAGGAATTCTCTGTTCACCTGTTCTTCCCCTATCCTCAGATCAGCTCTTCTCTCTGGGCGTGTATCTGCTTCCTTCTTTAGCCTGGGGATTTGCTGAAGGAATGTGATGTATATTTTCATCTTTTTACTCCCTCATTTATTCAGTGCTCAAAGCATCACAGATGCTTGTTAAATATTAAAATAGATGGACGAGGATTGGATGGTCTGAGTACATATTTGGTTTTGGCTGAATTCTGGTCATTGTTGCCATGTTATATCACAAATTACATTTTCTAAACCTGAAAGGTGTGAGAGACTTGCAAAATGAGACTTTCTTACATGTTGTATGGTAAATAATATTGTGTTTACATTTCTCAGAACGTGTCCCTGCCTTACCTTCCTCATCAGAAGTCAATGATAACTACAGGAATAATGAGTGAGGGCAGGATAAGGCGAGACCATTGAAAGATTGCCCCTGTCATATTAATCTGAAGGCTTTTCTCAAAGGGAATTTTTGGTACTAAAGTAGCTTTGCTGTTATAAGTCTGTGTACTGTATTGGGCTCTGGGAAGTACAGTTTATCAGACAGCTCCTTAAGCATCCTTTATGTTTAGTTGAAAGTTGATGCCTCTTCTCCCAGACTGCATGCTAGATTTGAGTTTTCAATGTTGAAAACCATGTGTTTGTTGCAAAACTTTATTACAGACTCACTGGAAATCATGGTTAGAGTATTTTCAGTTGAACAATTCTGTCATGGTGGTGTGTAAACACACTATGTAAGGCAGTGTGCCACGGACGCTGTAGGTGTGTTTAAATCCAGGAATGTGGCACAGTACTTAGAGTGTGGCAAAGGCGAGCAGGTTCTAAACTGAAGTAAGGGCTGAGCTTTTGCATCTGCGCAGTGGTTTTAAAACTCTTGTTTCACTCAGTCCTGGGTTTCTGCAAGATTGTTTTGGGGACACCTAAGTGCATAAAGAACAGAGGCTGAGCTTTCCCCTGCTGTCCCCACAGCAACACCAGTATGCATGCGATTCATAGATGGTGGGTGTTTTTGTTTTCCCTTTTGGAGACAGGGTTTGTGAGCCCCTCTGCATCCCAGAAAGGAATGTGATATATAGATGACAGTAACCATCCATCTCCCAAGCACTGAGATCACAAGCATGGTTTATGAAGTGCCGGGGATCGAACCTGGGGCTTTGTGTATGGTAAGCAACCACTGTACCAACTGAACTATATACCTCCAACTCCTAGAAAGGGACTCTTTATCATATTTCAATATTTGTTTTCCTGATTTGGCTGGATGGATGTAGCTCAGTTTATGCCCTGTAATATAGATGACTTAAATGAAGGTATAGGTTTCTTATTTAAAATTTTTTGACAGTTACCAAGTAAATAAAAGCTACTCTTTGTGTAATTAGATTCCAAATAACTTAAAGAATGAAAATAATTTTTAAGATTATAATATTCTTCAATTCTTTTCTTTTAAGTGGGTTTGGAGAGACCTCACTATCTTGGCTACTCTTATCTACCAGTAAGCACAGCTTAAAATCCTTTAAGGCACACAAACGAAAGGGCCTGCCTAACATACATCTAGAAACTTTCAGAAAGCATATGGTGTGGAGATACCTTCAGGAATTCCAGTTACTAGAATGAAATGGATTTTGGAAACATCCAGAGAATATTCAGAAATGTTGTTATTTTACTTTATGTTTAAACTGAAGAAGAAGATATCTCCTTCCCTGGGGAGAGAGAATAATGGTGACAGATGCTAGAAGACGTCCAATAGAGGCGGCTCCCCCAGCAGATAGAGTTGGGCACAAAGCCCAGTCCTCACAGGGGAGGATACTTGGAATCTAGAAATGGAAGGTTGTCAGCTCAGTGTCCATCCCTGGCAAAGTCTTCAGCCAACTTAGCAGATGGTTTGTGAGCATTTGGAAAAGATGTTCGAGATCCAAGCCGAGTCATAGGGAACCTCCCGGGCTCCTTTTCTGGTTCTGCCCCCTTTGCTAGGTAGATTTTTCATAAGGCTATTAGTGATAGCCAACATACATATTTTTTTTTTTAAAGTTGGGAATAAAGAAACTTGGTTAGGGAATGGATGGGTGAGGGGAGATTCATGCCAGTTAAAGAAAAAAGCTAGAGAGACAGGAGGTTATCTCCTATGGCTAGATTGATGGAACCAGAGTTTGCTTAGGAGGCAGTGGGGAGCTTTGGTAACAACCATGTTTATGTTGCGTGTGTTATAACACTGCCTTTCTCACTGTGAGTATCAGGCCACCCGCTGCCTTCAGGATACTGGGGGCTGTTTATTTAGAATGTAGATTCCTAAGCCTCATTAAGTATCAGTTCTCTGGAGGCTTAGCTCAGGAATCTACTTTGAGCAAACTTTTGAGGCAAGCATCAAACACACATAGATTTTGTAACTTTTCCTTCAAAAAATGACATTTTTTGCCATGAAGAAAGTTACCCAGAAAGAGAAGTGTGCGGATTCCTTAGTCATCTCATGAACAAATCAGGGTGTTTTTATTTATTGTTTTTGCATATGATTGTGATCTTCCTCTACGTCTAACTAACTGCCCGGGGTCATCCCCAGTCCTGCCTCCATCTGGTGACAGCCACTGATGCTGCTGCACAAGCCAGGCCACTGAGGCAAGTCTTGTGAGTTCTGAAATGGACTTTTCATTAGACTTAAAGAACAGCAGATACATGGGAAGAAGCATGGTTTCATATGATTCTGCAGGAAAGTCAGACTCTCCACTTACTGGATTGGGAAGGGTGACATACTAGTACTATGTAGCAACTAGCTCTCCAGAATAAAATATGTCCATATAAACACACCCCTAAGGTCATAGTAAGCATCTCCCATATAAAGAATTTGCAAGACAGGTTATAATAAAACACATTCCATTTTATCAATTATTATTACAACTGATTCACAAGAAGGCTTCCTTCCTTTCTTTTTTCTCTTTCTTTCTTTCTTTCTTTCTTTCTTTCTTTCTTTCTTTCTTTTTGGTTTTTCAAGACAAGATTTCTCTGTGTAACAGCCTTAACTGTCCTGAAACTAGCTTTGTAGACAAGGCTGGCCCTGAACTCACAAAGATCAGCCTGCCTCTGCCTCCTGAGTGCTGGGGTTAAAGGCGTGTGCCTCCTGGCTGCTTTCTTTTATTTTTAATTATACTCCTGTTTCAATAGCAACGTTTGATAGCAACTTACAAAGGATCCAGCATATATACTGATTGATAGCTTCATTTATGTTAAGACCAAAGTGAAACACCGGCACCACATGTCAAAACCTCTCTTGTTGGCCATTAATGTAAGCAACTTGTTTGTTGAAACAGAGAATTGTTTTTAATCCTAGAAGACAATATCCTCAATTTTCTGTGCAATTCCCAGTGTGATGTCTACAAGTGTGGCACAGTTTTTATCTGTGACACTGGAATCCCTCTCAGTTTCATGGGTTATCAACAGAACAATAAATCAAACCTTGCTTTTTGGTGTTGGCAATTTCATTGGAATCGATGCTTCTATCATGGCCCATTTCAAGCTACTAGAACGGTATCACTGGAGGTGGAGTTGGGAAGGCATGCCTGATTACATCTCAGTATCTAGTATTTCCACAACACAGACAGCATAGACACTTTGAATAGGTGATAGAAATATGTAGTAAGAATTACTAGGAAATGATCATTCTGGGGTATTTATTGACTTTCTTTCCAATATCATTTATTTAATTAGAAGCTTATGTAATTTCATCTTTACCAATACCTGTGTTTAATAACCAACTTTTAAAATTACTGAATATTTGATAATTGACTCTTAAGAGTTTCCATGAGCTGGCTATAGCACATCAACTGAATAGAAGTACATTTTCTGAGCACACACATATGTGGCAGAGTTATGTCCTTGCTATTGTGCAGGAAGAGAAATAAGTACTCCAGTACATTTTCATATCTACACAAGAAGGCAGCTGTTCAGTAACTAAAACATGTGCCCCTCTCTTGGGCACCAGAGTCAGGAGGGATTCCTAAACAGATTAAGTCAGATTCAATAGAGAATCCTCTGCCTTGTCCGGGAAAGTAGGATTTAAACAATTGCTCAGCTCTGTGTTTTGTGTCAGTGGATATGTTGACGTGGACAGGTGCCACACTGGTGGGGCTTCCTACAGACTTCAGCCAGCTGGTTTCTGACGCCTTTCCACTCTCCACAAGCTCTTCTGAATACAACAGTGCTGTGATATTGTTGGTTTTTACTTCCCCTTCTATACCTGTCCTGTGAAAGGACATTCAGCTTCCAGTTAAAATTTGATGGCATTGTGGGTGCTGTGACCACAAATTCAGCCTTCTGGAACTCTTTGTGAAATCTCTATACAGAAGTAACGTAATTTTCAGGAGTTAAAATTTGAAGCTCTCTGCCACAGGCAAAAATAGTAGGCTATAAGCCGCAGTCTTTCTGAAAACTCTTGTTTAATACAGTGCTACATAAACTTTATTTGGGGAGGGGGAAAGTTTGAATAGCCACAGAATAAGCAGTACACCACTAATGCACTAGACTCATCGTGTTTTCTTACTGCTTTGCTTGCATGCAAACTGTTAAATAACTTCATTATGTTTCCTGGAACATTTCCTGAAGTATGTTTGAATATCCCACTCTAGGTATCTGGCCTCTACCAATACTTTCTGAAATGATCCCTGTAATTATGGCGTGGGGGCCTATTTACACAGAACTTTGCTTGCTGAATGACTGTAAACACAAAATTGCTTCAAGTTGCTAATTGTTTTTTCCTGCTGTGGACATTGGCTATGACCCAGCAGCTTGGCTCTAGTTCAACTATATAAGCGCTCCTGTTGCAGGCCCTTGAATTACCTCAAGGAAGAAATGCTCTGAGGTCCACTGGTTCTTAATTGCAGTGAAAGACATTCTCTTTTAATACTTTCATAAATATTTGCACTGAGAAGTGAGCAAAGGAACTTTTTAATATCTTAGAAAGCAAATCCAACGTTGGGGCTAGAGAAGATGAGGAAGCCATTGTGAGCATTTCTGGTGCCATTTTCCTTCTTTTTCTCCAAACCACACTGGCCCCGCATGGACAATGTGTGTTTGGTGGAGCTGATTCCATGTTTCTGCATCAGGGGAAAATTGAGACCACAACTGAGGACTTCCATTCAACATCCTGTGGCCAGGTAGAAAAGAAGTGTGCATTCGCAGAAGCACCCAGGCACCCAGGTGGCAGGCTGTGCACATAGGCTCTGGGGTGCCCTTGGTTAGGCATGCTTTATCACAGTTCCTCAGTGGCGCACACCTCCAAGGACACTGCACTCTCTTGGACTCAGGGACCCTTCCCAGGCCATCTGGGTGCTCCACCCTGTAGTAGCCTTTGACCCGCTGGGCAGAATCTTCCAAGAGCTTTCTTATACTTTCTGGCTGCAGTTTCCCAAGATGGAGCCCTCCTGAACACTTTGTGGTCCTTATTGGTCAGAAATTGTGATGGTTCAGCTTCCCGTTTTAAAGTGTGTTGTCTATATATTAATTTAACCTCTGTCCATTTTTTTTACAAGTTTAAGTATAATAATACAAGTAATATATATGTACAGTGTTTGTGAAAAATGGAGAGGGACAGACTTCAGTTCACTCCTGTGAGTCTACTCACAAAACAACCATATTTGTTTACCCTTGCCTAATTTTAGCTTTATGCTAATTCACTCCTTACTGCAAACAATACTTTAGATTGTGTTTACTGGCACTAGACTCTCTACATATACACACACACACGGTGAGGAATCTTCCCATTTCTATTGTGTGTGCGTGTACATGTACAAGTGGTGGGGCAGCACAGGACAGCCTCCAGTACCATCTTCAGGAATACCATTATTTGCCATCTGAGCTCATGTAGCTGTCACAGTATTGAAATTTTGAATAAAGGTATTCATTACCAAACTATGAAATATGTTGTGACCTCAGAAATGGAAACAGTTTTGAAGAATGCAGTCACTTATATCCAAAGCCTTCAGTTATATGCTTTCGAGAAATGAACGTAACATGATTACATCGTCTCTGTCTTTGGCTTTTGCTTTCTTTTATGGCATCTTGTGGCTCTTAAATTGATGTATAATATGTTCTATCCCTATACTTTGCAAACAAGCAAACATGCATTCCCTTATTTCTAATGTAGCTCACTCCCAGTGGATACTTCTATAAAAAACACTCCCATACTTACACTAAGGAAACATTATTAAGAGCCAGAAGATTGGGGAATTTGCTGTAAGACTATCTCCTAGAAATGTGAGAATCTATATCCATAAAGTCTCACCAGTGTGACTGCCCAAATGTAAGCTGAACGAGGGCGACACCAAAGAACGTGCTGGACTGCACAGGGATAAGCCCATGAGGCCTCAGCCCTACACAGAGAACTATGGGCAACTGAGGAAAACTGGGAGCAGTAGTAAGGAAGAGCACACCAAGTGGTTGTGAGTGCCAAGTGGCCAGCCCTGAAAACATACAAATAAGTAGCTTTATATGGAACCAGCAGATTATATTTAGGGTATATATGCATGAAATAATTGGTTAAAAAAGAGGCCATGAATTTGAAAAAGATTGGAGAAGGTTATATGGGAGGACTTAAAGGAAGGAAAGAAAAGGGAGAAATGTTATAATTATATACTCTTAAGAATAATTTTTACAAGTAAATAGTAAATAAAATTATATAAATTTAAAGGTTGAAGGACACTGGGTTTCATGGCAAGAGTTAGAGGGAAGAGTTCTTTACAGTTAATTTTTCAGTGTTGGCTAAGGGGCTTCTGACAGGTTCTTTGAGTCACAGCAGTATAAAATAAGTAGGTGTTTGTCAAGGAATTAGGAACTGGGATGTCTGAGATCTCAGCAATTAGGTGAGATGGTATTGCCTTAGATAGTACTCTGGTTGGGGGCTTAAGAGGGACTTTGTATATAGATTTTATATATAGTCTATGTAAATAGTTTACTGCTATTTAGTAAACCTAAGGACATGTTTTTTATGAAAGATATCTGTTCATCAGCTGTGCACTGCTAGGTGATTCTTACATTTTATGACAATGTCTCATCTTTTCCAACTTTTCAATATGTCTTATTTTTCATTAATTATTGTGTAATTATTATGGGCCTAGGACACAAATGAATCTCCTGGATCAGTAACTAGTCTTTAGCTGACCAGATTAGGAAGGACCCCTGGCCTGTCATGCATTGTACTTTCCTGATTCTGCAATTGGACCTGTGCGGGACAATAATATATTACATAAAAGAGATATTTCTGTGGCTTTGTTGTGTTGTGACTAAGACTATAGCTTTCCTAATACTCCCTCATTTATGCTCTCATTGAGCTTTCTTCTCACTGATGTTTCTTCTGCTTTTCTTGGGTTGGCTTCTTGCTTAGGCTTGTTCTTTCTAAAGTCTACCTTCTGGCCTGCCGCCAGCAATATGGCCTCGGTTTTTCCGAGTCCTGTAGCTATAAGAACCTTGCTCTCTTCTCATGCTGTAGGGAGTCCTCATTACTCCTGTCTGCAGTGCTCACATTCCTGGGATGTAGGGAGCACCTCAAACAGCCTTTAGATGGCATCTCATGGCCATAACTGCTTGGGCCTCTCTTGATACTCATGACTACCCACAAGGGTGTGAGCTCTGTGTAACCCCACAGGAGAGCACATTTACATTCAGGGTCAGAGGATTGGGACACTATTAGTCATCTGTGGATATATCACATACCCATGTCATTTGGGTTGTGCCCCCAGCGTCCCTCTTCACTTGGTATTTGTGCAGCATCTGCCATCCAGGTGGTGCCTCCTTCCTAGGCATCCTGCCGTCCTGCCTGTACCCCTATCTATAGGGCACCCTCTCATCTTTCCTACGCTCTGTGGCTCCAGTTCTTTCCTGTGACCCTTTTCAAACTTAAGCTCTTGGCTTGTGACTAGCTGTCATTCCAATGATTCGAAACACTTGGTTCACCATAGACATAAAGTAGGCAGTGCTTACAGGAGCTTAGGGGTGTGGGAAAAGCGGACTGAAGAGGTAATGAGTACTGAGTTCCAGTGTAGGACGATGAAATAGTTCTGCAAATAGGAGCAGTGAATGTTTGTAATGCCAGTAAGCTGTGTATTTTAATGTGCGTGGTTGCTACATTGTATGCTATGTATATTTTACCATACTTTTTTAAAATGTAGAAAATACTGCCAGGTATAAAAGGAGACGAGATTGTGGAAATGTTGTAAGTGAAACTGTCATTGCCTGCTTCAGCTAAAGTTCTGCCCACTGCCTGTTACTGAAGGACAGGCCTCGTGAGAGCATTGTGAGGACAGCTTGTACCTTCCTGTGAGTGTCAAGAATAGCACTGAAGTCTTAACCACTTCTTCTTTTCCTGGTTGGTGCTCCATAGAACGATTGCTGTATTTCTTCATCTTCTCTCGGCCATTCACTTAATTATACTGTT
This sequence comes from Microtus oregoni, assembly GCF_018167655.1. NCBI lineage: Eukaryota > Metazoa > Chordata > Mammalia > Rodentia > Cricetidae > Microtus > Microtus oregoni. Next base: position 37,719,818 of record NW_024543075.1, on the reverse strand, counting down.
AGTAGAAATGAGTGATTGAAAAGATTCTGCCTTCATTTTAATACCATTAAATATTACTAAAAGGAAATTGATTTTAAATCATATAATTTGTGGAGGAAAGGTGGTGATTAAATACATAGCTTTTAACAGTTACCAGCAGTCTAAGACTGACTTTGGCATAGGCAGATCAATAGTTTAGGAGTACATTTGGAGGTCGGGTATGGAGGGGCACATTGGTGAGGGTTGTAGGTTAGACTGTATCTCACTGTTAACCATGCACTAGGGTTAAAAACCAAATGGAGAATGTGGACAGAGTGTGAAGGGAATCTCCTATGCTTACACTCTGGGAAATCTTTGAGAGTAAGTTCTTCGAAGGTTAGTCTTGACCATAGAAGCAAGGTTATTTGATGATATCTACTGTTTCTAACAGCCTATTTTGAAAATGTCATTCCTCTAGCATCTTCTGAAGAGGTCACGGTACCTCTGGTAACGTAGTGTCTTTCTGAGACGTACTTCAGTATAGTGTGCTGTGAAGTTAGTTTAAGAAATTATATCTGTCCCCATGGCCCATGCTCTTCCTGTTATATGCTATTTGAAGTATTAAACATTCAGAAAAGAGCGAAATATTGTCTCATTTTAAATAATGAGAATAATTAAATTTTTTATTGCTTTAGAGAGTCTCATACAGCCCAGGCTTGCCATGAACTTGCTACAGAGTCTTGTCTGCCCTCAGACTCTGGATCTTATTCTCTCTGCCTCCTGACTTTGGGGTTGCAGGCCCATATCACCATGTCCAACATCAATAAGTGACCTTATTGATGATTCTCTCTTAAATACTCAAACTTGTACAAAGTTCTTAGACGTTTCTTTTCCTTAAACACATTTTTAGTGGAGTAAGAATAGACAAAATAGAAATGATATATAGCTTATGATTTTATCACTTATCAAACAAGAGTGTGTCTTGTGAATTGATGCAAGCTGGGATGAGGAGATTTAGAAATGGAAATTTTCACTCTATTTGAGAAGACGAAATCTGGAAGGCTCTTCCATCTCAATGTGTTTTTGTTTTACATATTTGGAGTCTCCAGATAATTTTTCTTTTTTTTGGGGGGGGGGGGCTTTATTTGCTTTATTTATATATTCACCGGTTTCTAAAAGTACACTTTCATATGTTTCACGGTGTCTGGAGTGCAGTAAATGCTGTCACTCAGCATGCATGTTTAATCCGGCATCTGTTTTCTCTGCACTCTATCTTTCTCTCCCACCTTCAGTATCAAACACAAATTAGAAGCGCTCACGAAGCTGTGGCGTCACAGGCAAGGGAATAGGATGTGTTTTGGTTCCTCACCTCTGGCCCCTAGAGGTACCTTTTGTGCTAATAAGCAGAGTGAGGAAAAGTCGTCTATTTAAAAATGGCCCATTGAGGGTTGAGCATGTGTGAAAAACTCTAGAATCATCTATGTGGAAGACATGACCAGAGTGCTTCCACTGCTGATTCCTGTTCTTCCCTAAGTCTCATCCAAATAATCCCCCTGTGTTCATCTCTGTCTTTGTCAGATAATTTTTCTTGATGTTATCCAGGCATCCAGAGCTAGGGCCAGGCTGGGGATAGAAAATCACCAGTTCTACAGTGAATTAGTCTGGGTCCTAGTGGAAGCAGGCAGCATGATCAATTAAAAACCAGGATTCTCTTCAGTATTAAGGTCAGCGTTCAAGGAAACCATTGAGAGACAATGCATACGCTAGGGCCAGTAACAGAAGGGAGCTGTCATCAACCTGTGGATTGAGAAGGACCTAGAAGAAGAGCTATGGCTTGAGCATAAGGACACACATGACATGCTGGCAACAAGAAGACAGCCGAGGGATCAAATGCCTTAGCGGGCCTGTCCCCCACCATCTAGTTTTCCATTGGAACTTCCTATTGGCTAAAATCGATTGAAGCAAAAGGCATGGGAAGCCTCGGATATAATTCGTAAGGGTCAGGCTAGAGTAACTGAAAGCAGTGCAGAGAATGGAGACCAGTGCATTCGGGAAGGCGGGATTTCGAGTGTCCCCCATTGAAAGAGGTGAGGACAGGGTTTCATAAGCAAGTGTTAAAAGAGGGCCTTTGACAATAAAGAATGTCATGTGCAAATGAGGAATTATGTGACCATAGGATATTTTTTAAGTTCCTAATTTAAAAGGATACAATATTTTGAAACCAGAACTGTGAGGTGGCTAGAGCCTAAATAACCTTCAGATAGTTACACATAAAATCCATGGCTCATTGTCTCTAAAGTTTCCTGGGACTCACCAGGAACTGTGCTCTCGAAAGGATTAGGAGCAGCATGTGCTTAAGTCAAGTCAGCGGAAGACAAGTCTGCACTCAGTCTCTAGGTTGTTTCCTCATAACTTCCCTCCCTACAGCACTCCATTCATATGAATAGAAGCTTCTGAGACCTCCAGCCACACCAGCATAGGCCCTGGCAACTGAAAGCCAAGGCATAGTCTGCTTTCAGCCAGGCCGGATGCCTCAAGGGCAAGTCTCTGTTTTGATGGGGGTTCAGCCACGTCTGATGAAGGACTCAAAGAGAAAGTCTGCTTAGTGCTGGGATCTAAAGCCCAAACCAACTTCCCAGTGTTGCACCTTGTCCTGTGCATGTGGGCAGATGCCAGATAGGAGTGGGAGACAGGATGAGTGTGGGGTTCGTGATCAGGCACTCCGCTTAGTTGCTGAATGGTGAAGGGCTAGGAGAAGTAATCATGTTCACGGAGGGAAGCCGTGCTTCTCCTGCAGAGTCTAGTGGGAAGAAGAATTCCCAGACGCTGGTCTATGAGATGTCCGAATACTAGTTCAGAACAGTGCTTGTCAGCAACCTTTTGGTCTTCTTTCCCAGTGTAGATGAGAAATTTGAGCAAAAATTGGATCAAAGTGAGAGAAGATCTGGCCTAGCAAAGGGTTTTGACTTAAAAAGCTTGGAAAAGGGTCCAGTGGGAGGTGTGGATCATTGGGAAACAGAATGGAAGCATCTGTGCAGATGCAGGTGTGCAGCCAGGTGAAGAGGAATGTCCCCCATGGCAGAGGTGACACTGTAGGCTGTCAGCAGTCTCTGAGTCTCTAGGTAACTACCGCAGGGTTCTGGTGTGTGTGTGTGTGGGGGGGGGGGGGCTGTACCTTCTGTCTGTGAACACACCAAGGAGGGTTGTTGACTCCTTCAGTCTAACTTTGTCACTGCCTGTTATCTTTCAACAAGTTCCCTGCCAGACCTCAGGCAGATAGTTCTACTCTGTCCCAGATCATCTGCATATCAATCTTCAATGACTTTTTTTTTATTTTTATTTTCTAGACATGGTTTCTCCATAGCTTTTTGGTTCCTGTCCTGGAACTAGCTCTTCTAGACCAGGCTGGCCTTGAACTCACAGAGATCCACCTGTCTCTGCCTCCTGAGTGCTGGGATTAAAGGCATGCTCCACCACCGCCCAGCTTCTTCAATGACTTTTTTCAATAATTCTAGCACATCTGAATGTTTCTGTTTATTCTACATATGCCAGAATCCCAATATGCATAAAACATGGGAACTGGACATGGTGGTACAAATCTGTAATCCCAGCAAAGGTAGGAGAATGGATTGCAAATTCAAAAATAGCCTGGACACCCCTCCTCCCCTACCACACCCATCAATGCCTGAAGCAGATGGGAGAATTGTCCCTGCTCACCCCTACCCCCCCTTCACCAGCTGCAACACTCAGGAGAACAGGCCCTGCACCTCACCTAGGCAGCACAATAGAGCCAACCATGTTGGTGGAGATGTGGGTGAGCCACCTCTAAGGTTGTGAGCATGGAGAGAGAGCTGTCCCTATTACTCATCTGCCATGTGGCAGTATGCCTGGGGAAGAGATACCCAGCATTAACGCTTGAGGCAGGTGGGAGTGTTACGATGTAGCGAGAGGGGACTTTGTATCAGGTGACAGAATATCCCATACAGACAGAGCTTAAGTGTAGCTTTCATTGAAAGGGGAGGGAGAGGAGGAGAGTGAGAGAGAATAACAGAAGATAGAAAAGAGTATGTAGGGCTTGCCTCTTAAAGGGACAGGGCACTGTCTACTATACAGGCAGGTATGAGCAGGCACAGGACATGATGCACTGTGCCAGGGTGTGCCTGAATACTGTCAGGGAGATCTGTCCCTGAGGTCATAGGAGAAGGAAAGCTGCCCCTGCGCCTTATCAGCTGCAGGCCCCTACACCTCAGCTGGGCAGTGGTGCAGTAAAGCTGGCCCTGAAGGTATAGGTGTGGGAGAACTGCCCCTGCCTCCTGCTCATCACCGCAAAGGGAGAATCATCAAAGTCAGTCCTTGAGAGCCCACCCTGGTGGAGAAGACAGAGGAGAACTGGTGGGCTGAACAACCCTGCAACTACCCAGGCCCAGAACCAACATCCATCTCATCTGAGATCTGCTGGGCATGAGGTGGGGTGGGGCGGTGTCAGCCCTGTGGACCCAGGGCTGCAGGATCTCCATGACAGGGCAGCAAAGGGCTGTCTAGGAAGGGTCTCAGTGAGGGCCCAGCATTGATGGTGCAGCAGAGACCAGGGGCCTTGAACCAGAACAAAGATTCTTTTCAATAAATGCCTGCACTTAGAATATGCGAGTAAAGGGGTTTCCTTTGTAACTCACTGTCGTGCTGCAGCTTCCATTTCGAGTTGTTCCCCTTCATTTTTCCTTCCTTCCTTCCTTCCTTCCTTTCTTCTTCCTTCCTTCCTTCCTTTCTCCTTCCTTCCTTCCTTTCTTCTTCCTTCCTTCCTTCCTTCCTTTCTTTCCTCCTTCCTTCCTTCCTTCCTTCCTTTCTTTCCTCCTTCCTTCCTTCCTTCCTTCCTTTCTTTCCTCCTTCCTTCCTTCCTTCCTTCCTTTCTTTCCTCCTTCCTTCCTTCCTTCCTTTCTTTCCTCCTTCCTTCCTTCCTTTCTTTCCTCCTTCCTTCCTTCCTTCCTTCCTTTCTTTCCTCCTTCCTTCCTTCCTTCCTTTCTTTCCTCCTTCCTTCCTTCCTTCCTTCCTTTCTTTCCTCCTTCCTTCCTTTCTTCTTCCTTCCTTCCTCCCTTCCTTCCTTCCTTCCTTTCTTTTTTTCTCCTTTCTCTTAAATTTTATTTGGGGTAGGGGGGGGATGGGTGGGATTGGGAAGCATGATGTGAGAGATCCAAAGAGTAATAATTAAAAAAAAAATCTGGATTACATAGTTCCATGCCAGCCAGAGCTACACATCTTGTGTATGTTTCAAAAACTCAAAAGCAAAAACAAAAGAAAGTGCAGATTCTACATGCATTTTGTTCCAACTAGGTAAGTGGTAAGATATAAGTAGATTTTCCCCTCAATCAAATAATTTCTAGAGAGAATAGAAACACAATAGCCAAACATCCCATGGTGACTGAGTCTCCCTGTCATGCAGACAGTGAAAGCTTGGGTACAGCAAGCTTTGAGAGGAGCATCAGAAACACAGGTGCTGCAGCCCAGCTGTGAGTGCTTGCACCTGCAGCCCCTGTGTAGCCTCATTTGGCTGAGGCGGAGGTGACAGTGGTAGTGTGAAGAAGAGCTGGTCACACCCATGAAACAGCACTTTGCAAATTAAGGTGCAAAAGAATATGTCTCCCCGTGCTAATTTTAGGCCAGCTGCTTAGTTACACAGGCAGAATCATTTGGGCAGCCTTCTAAGGAAGGAATCTGTGGACACGGTCTGGTTACAGAGAGACCATGCTCTGCATTCGTGACAGGAAAAGAAAAACTGCAGTTGATGCTATTTGCTAGGCTCCGTGTTCTAATTCATTTTACTCAAGTTTCTTCTTAGAGTTAAGGCAGCTGCGTGTTCTGTTTACCTGGCTCAGCACCTTAATAATGGGCCTCTGCAGGCCTGAGTTAATGCTCCTTAATCCTTGCAATTTTCACCATGAGCTAGTGCTAAGAGAATTTCATGTCTGCTGCAGGAATAAAAAGCAGGAATGGCCATAAATTGTAGCCTCCAGTTGGATAGCACTCTGATGGTTATAATGGGAGCTATTAGGATGACTTTAGTCCTAGACAGAGGCAGTCTTGTGAGCCCAAAGACAGTTGCCAGGCTTCACAAGAGCCACCGAATATGTAAAAAGTGTCATGTCTGGGTCAGAAGACTGTAGTGAGGCAAAGACTTAGCCATGGTCACAGTGATAAATGGTGCAAAGTCAGGTCTAGGTCCCTTAGAATGTGAAAGCTCCTTCCTAATCACTGTATATGTATATGTATGATGGTTTGAATGAGAATGGCCCCTATAGGCTCATGTATTTGAATGTTCGATTCCCAGTTAGTGATGTTTAGGAAGGATTATGATGTGTGTCACTAGGGTGAAGGCCTAGTTTCAAGCTTGCTGCCTCCCTGCTTGAGGTTTAGATGTCAAACTGTCAGCCGCTGCTCCAGCACCATGCCTGCCTGCTTCCACAGTCCCTGTCATGATGGTCATGAATTCATCCTCTGAAACTGTAAGCAAGCACCAATTAAATGCTTTTTTTCTTTAAGCGGCCTTGTTTGTGCTTTCTCTTCACAACAATAAAACAGTAATTAAAGCATACAGCCTATAGTAGGAATCCCTGACCATTATTTTCTCCTGATATTCTGTTGAAAACATAATCAGATGCTGTGAATTTGGTCTTATATGTGAAGTGTGTACATGTAGAACTAGGCTTATTAGTCTTAGCCCAGGAACATTATGGTCTTATCTCATTGAGCGTAACTCTGATAACTTTCCATCATTCCTTCCCATGTCTTCCTTCTGTGTTAGGCTGTCACCTCTTCAGCGGAAGTCACTGCTCAAGTCTGGTTCACACCTCTATTAATTCCTTACTCACAACTCACTTAGCCACAGCCATTATGCTCTCAACATGCTTTTTTATTTTCTACAAGACTAAGAATTTTTCAAATCTAAGCTTCATCCCTGTTGGCTGTCATTTACAGTGCTGGAAGGTGCTTTGCACACTACCAGAGAAGTTATTGCCCTTCTCACCCAGCTGTGAAACCTATGATCTGTGTGCTAGTCTCTGTGTGCAATGGTGACATAGATGTTAAGGGAACAACGGATCGTTGTTTGATTTGATTTAAGACCCTCCCTCTCCACAAGATGAATCTATGCCTGATGCTGTGAATGAGGCTGTGGAACCGTGGCTAAATAGGTCATTGATCCTAGAAGAAAAACCTGCCACTGATGGAGGAAGGTCATTGGTTAAAAAAATAAAGAAACTGCCTTGGCCCATTTTATTGGTTAGAACATAGGTGGGTGGAGTAAACAGAACACAATACTGGGAGGAAGAGGAAGTGAGCTCAGAGACTCCATAGCTCAGCTCTTGGGGGCACACGCGATGAAGCTCCGACTCAGGATGGACATAGGCTAAAATCTTCCCGGTAAGCACACCTAGTGGTGCTATGCAGATTATTAGAAATGGGTTAGGCAAAATATGAGAATTAGCCCGTAAGAGGCTAGAGCTAGTGGGCCAACCAGTGTTTAAAAGAATGCAGTTTCTGTGTAATTATTCGGGGCATAAGCTAGCCGGGTGGTGGGACGCAGCCCAGCCCCTCTGCTCCTATTACAACATGCCACTATTATTCACTAAGTGGACATAAAGTGACCCCCTAATGACTTACATTTTTCAATTCTCATCAAAGAAATTTCTTCCCACAGTAAGTGGCAATTAACACAGATGCCTACAACTAATCAGTATTCAGAGAATAGGAGAAATTGTAATGTTCATTTTGAAATAAGATGTTCATACTACTCTCCTCAAGTCTCAGGGATCTATGCAAAAGAGGGGTGAAAAGGTTATTAAGAGCCATAGGCCATAGATGACTTAAAGAAACAGTGTTTCCTAGACATAACAGGATGGTACAGTGCACATGTGAACTCACAGTGATTGGGAGAGCTGTCGCAAGGCCCAGGCAAGCTCAAGACAGATAAAATCCCAGCGTGGAGGATGGTAGGTAGACTGAAGTCCAGCCCCTAACTGGGGAGCTAGTAATAATTGATTGATGATAGTAGATGGCTTTCTTCAGTGGAGTGACACACAGTATAGCAACCACACTCCAAAGCAGACTCTACTCCTAAGGGAAGTTGGTCAGCAGAAACTGGACTTGATAGGTTTGCAAAAGCAAAGTTATAAGAGAATGAAAAAGGTGGAGTTGGGTAGGCAAGGAGGTGGAAGAGGAGTTGGGGGCAAGCTATGAATATAATCAAAATACATTGCATAGAATTCTCAAAAAATAAATAAAAGCATTATTTTAAACAAGAATATTCCAAATACTTAAGTTTTATCTTTTTTTGCTTAATAAATTTGTCTTCAATTGATTTCTATCATCTTTGAAATGTTGACAGGTTTTTGTCCTGCCCAGTCCCACAGCCGTTCAGTTCCGAAGAAACACACAGAGGTCTATATTAATTGCAAACTGATTGGCCTATTAGCTCAGGCTTCCTATTAATTCTTTTTTTTTCCTATTAACTCTTATAACTTATATTAGCCCATAATTCTTGTTTGTGTTAGCCATGTGGCTTGGTACCTTTTTTGATGAGACAGTCACATCTTGCTTGCTCTGTGTCTGGTTTCTTCTGTGTCTGGGTGACAAATTCTGACTCTTTCTCTTCCCAGAATTCTCCTTTTCTCATTGCCCTGCCTCTACTTCCTGCCTGGCTACTGGCCAATCAGCATTTATTTAAAATACAAGTGACAGGGTACAGACCATTGTCCCACAGCACTGAAGTTTCTCACAGCACTGAAGTTTCTCACAGCACTGAAGTTTCTCACAGCACTGAAGTTTCTCTTAGTTTTTACCCAAGAGGCGCCAACTTTCAATGCATTACTTAGAAATAACTGGAACTAAATTTTGTTGTTTGCACATTCTGTCTTCCACAAAAACATTGTACATGAGCACAGCTTATCCAGTTCTTCACACCATGCAGCAAAGACCACCTAAGTTCTAAAAACTCAGTTTTCGTTACCGTCAGAGACACCAAGAGAAGAGTCTTTACCTCCATGTGCCTGTCAACAATCCATCCATGACAACTTGGGGATTCAGTAAGAGGGACTTTGAGCAGCTCTCTCCATTCTCAGATATCGTCAGAATCACCCCAACAGTCCATTCCTAGATCTCTCCAAGCACCCATGTCAAAACTCAGCAGCGTCTGCCTGTTGCACAGTTCGAGAGCTGCTCCATAGCATTCCTGCTTCCAGATCCCATCTTCAGCCTTAGGATTTGGGGAGTCATCTGAATCCCAGATTTGGTTCCATGCCCCAGTTTCCAGCATCCAGGAGTACCCTGAATTGGGAATAGTAGTACAAGAATCCTCCTGGCTAGTACTTTCTTAAGGACATGGACTAATCTTATTTTAAGCTTCCAGTTTAGTGTTTAGTATATGTCAGTTGTAAGGGAAGTACCTACTCTTATCCTCAGAAATTAAATGCACTAGGCACTGATCGGGCTCTTAGCGTGTGTTGGTAGCTGGACCACCTCATAAAGTCCAACTGCAGGGATCACTTCATTGTGACAGTAATAGATATGACCACGGAGCACCCTGATCCTAGACACATCATTTTAAAAAACAAAATAATTTATACTTATTTAGCATCCATAAGTTTACTTATAAAAAAGAGTTTCGGTGTGTGTTGTGTGCTGTGTTTCTATATGATGTATTCATGTGAGTGTGTGGGTGTGTGTTGTATGCTGTGTTTCTGTATGATGTATTCATGTGAGTGTGTGGGTGTGTGTTGTGTGCTGTGTTTCTGTATGATGTATTCATGTGAGTGTGTGGGTGTGTGTTGTGTGCTGTGTTTCTGTATGATGTATTCATGTGAGTGTGTGGGTGTGTGTTGTGTGCTGTGTTTCTGTATGATGTATTCATGTGAGTGTGTGGGTGTGTGTTGTGTGCTGTGTTTCTGTATGATGTATTCATGTGAGTGTGTGGGTGTGTGTTGTGTGCTGTGTTTCTGTATGATGTATTCATGTGAGTGTGTGGGTGTGTGTTGTGTGCTGTGTTTCTGTATGATGTATTCATGTGAGTGTGTGGGTGTGTGTTGTGTGCTGTGTTTCTGTATGATGTATTCATGTGAGTGCATAGGTGTGTGTACACATAGAATCCAGAGCAGGGTGTCTTTCTTTTGTCATCCTCTGCTTTGTTCCTTTAAGACAGGGTCCCTCACTGAACCTGAATTCCCGGGATCCACCTTTCTTTGTTTCATGATACTGGGGTTCTTCCCATGTGTAGCCATACCCTACATTTTTTACATGGATATTGGGGATTTCAATTCAGGCCCCATTGCTTACACAGCAAGTGCTCTTATCCACTGATCTATTACCCCATCCTGAGCACCAGGAACTTTCATTACAGACAACTCCAAGATGTACAATATTGCTATGACAAATAAAGATATAGAGAAATTGTCCTAAGATTACACAGTGTTGAGAGAAAAATCATTTTTGCTGTTCTTGCTTTGAGTCAGGGTCTTGTGTATCCTAGACTGACTAAGTAGTGGAGGGTGGTCTTGAACTTCTAATCCCCAGTTTCTGCTTTCCAAGCACTGAGATTACAGGGTGTGTCTCCACACCCACTGCAGAGACACACAGCATCACTGTGACCCGCAGCTCTACTCATCACTGCCTGCTGGGTGCCTACAATTTAATTACACAGCAATATCTTTGCATAATTGCATTTTCCAGGCAAGTTCAAACATTTTAACATCAAAGCATTTAATTTTAACCTGTTATCTATGACACGTGTCATTTTCAACATGCTATTCAGAAGATGCCCTGGAGCCTCCTGCAGTATGGAGCTGAGTTCCTCTGCACTGGGATTTCCAGAGGGCTGGGATGTTTGAATGCACATTTGCCCTCCTTCTCCCCTTCTTCTTTTCCTCCTCTTTACTTGTGTTTGAGAAGGGTTTTAGATTCACAGTAATATTATCTCTTTAAACTGTAACAGTTAGAAAAGAGTCCATTGTATTAACTTACATATATAATGAAATGTTAAATGTAGCAACAGGAAAGAGATGTGATAGAGGAATTCTCACATAAAATTTTCTGGGTGATTCTAGAGATTCATTTTCATATAGAATGTCCTGGTTGGCTCTGATCTCTGAGAGCTGTCTGGTGTTGCCCATTTCCTCTATCTCATTACATTACCACTTTCCCTGCAAGGCCCCATGTGATGGCTTCAAGTTCTCCATGGCCCAATTTCCTAACAGAATTTCCTGGTGTTATCTGTATAGGTCCCAAAGACATGACTGGTTTAGGGTAAGAAAAACATCTTGTGTTCTGAAAATGAGCCCAGGCAGGCACACACACACGGTTTAATTTGTACAGATTAAGATTCATTTGTAGGTATTAATCACTAATTGTGATCCATAAGCCACATGTATCAGATTCAACTGAGATTTGAGATCCTTCTTAAAATTGGAGATTCTGAGCTGGACAGTGGTGGTGCACACCTTTAATCCCAGCACTCAGGAAGCATAGGCAGAAGCAGGCAGATCTCGAAATCCTAGGCCAGCCAGGTCTGCAGAGTGAGTTCCAGGATAGCGGTTCTCAAGCAGGTAAAGTTCCAAGGCAGTTCTAAAAATGTTTCTTGCAATCCTACACACTTAATCAATAGCATATTGGGGTAAGAAATTTTAAATTGAATGTAGGTTTTTGTTTGTTTGTTTTTCAGAAACTTGCATGCATTTCCTTGTTGTATATAGTTTCTGGTAAGTCAGATTATCATTCCAGTTTCTTAATGTTTTAGTGTGTGTGTTTGTGTGTGTGTGTGTGTGTACAATAGGATGATTTTTGTTTGTCTTTCACTGTCACCCTCTGCCTTATGTTTTGAGTCTCTTCTGACCCCAAGCTCACAGATTCCATTAGATTCCCTGGCCAGTGAGCCCTGGGAATTCTATCCTCACATTCTCCTCTGTCGCCTCAGTGTTAGGGATACGGACGTGCATGCTCACAACCAGCTTTTACATGTATGCTGGGAACCTGAACTCAGGTCCTTGTGTTTGCAGAGCTGCAGGGAGTTTACTCACAGACATCATGATTTTAGCCCTGTGTCTTTGTTGTTTTTATCTCAACCTTATGGCTTTCTCTAATCTTTACTTATTACATTTCATAATAAAAATATCTAAGATCATAGTGTCATGTTCTAGATGCTTGGTGGTGGATCTCTTCCCATTTGTCCTTCAGTTTTAGGGAACTTAAACCTCTTCCATCTTTGATTTCTGCCTTCATTTTCTATGTCTTAGTCTTTCAGTAATTTTTAATATTAGATCTTTGAGGGGGAAACACCCTCTGTCATTGCTTGCGTTTCTGAGATGGGAGGTTTGTTCTTGCTGGTTTAAGTTTATTTCTAATCAAGTTCCTTGGCTGTAGTGTTGCTACATTGTCTTCTCTTTGAGGAATTGTCTTATGCTGTTCCCAGGTCAGATGGGTCCTCTTTGTTGGTTAATGCTGCATCCATGCTTTTTAATCTGCACTGCTATTTCATAAATCTCAGTACAGAAATAATTTGTTTTTGGCTCTAATTCAGTTCACATCATGGGCCATTTGTTCTAAGGCCTCAGCTTGGCTGGTGTCCTTTGAGTTGTTGATCTTCCTGTTTGGTTTCATTCATTGTTCTTTCTGGCCTGTGGTGATTGGAATGAGAATAGCCCCATAGGCTCAAATGTTTGAATACTTGCTTACCCATTGGTGGAACTCTTTGAGAAGGATAAGAAGGCGTGGCCTTATTGGAGGAGGTGTGTAATGAGGTGCAGGCTTTTGGCTTCAAATGACTTTGCCATTTCCAGTGTCTCTCTTAGTCTCCTGCTTGAGGATCAAGATGTAAGCTCTCAGCTGCTCCCTAGAATCATGGGCTAAATCCTAAATCCTGCAAAACCATAAGCCAAATTAAATGTTTTCTTTTACAAATTGCCTTATCCCAGAAACAGAAAAGTAACTAAGACAAGGGCTGATATTCTTTGGTTCATACATAACCAGTGGATGAACAAGTTCTTTTTTTCATTGGTCAGGAGTACTTGCCACTTATTAAATTTTGCAGCCATCCTTTAGGATTATAATTGTCTAGCTGGGATGCGTGCTGCAATATTGTGTCTGGTGTGCAGTGGCCACCGTTATAGTACACCAAGGGCCATGGTGAAGACCTATTGCAGGGCATTGTTCTTTATATCTCCACCCTCGAGAAACTGCCACATAGCTCATGCTATGCTTTAATAAACAGCCCCCTGCCTGTTTCACTGCCAGCTTCAGGGAACGGTAGCATTTGCCCAAGCCCCAATCACCATCTAATTACTTTTTGTCCCATGGACAAAAGAAATGATTACACTGTTCTTATTCTTTAAGAAATATATGTCAGTATGTTTTATCATTACTCTTTTCTATCTTTAAAATATGCCATAAATGCTACTGAGTATGTGTATTGAATATATATGGAATTTGAAGGTTATAAAGCAAATGATCACATACCTACCAGCTACCTTTAAGAAATAAATTATCTCTTTAAAAATATTCAGGGATTCTAGACTGACTTCTCAACCCTACACCCCTTTGCCCAGGTCAAGTTATTAAGAAATGGGAGTGGAGTTAGTGTTTTGTTCTTCTTTTTGGCAGGAGAGAACACCACAAACACGGCATCTTGAGGACACATGAGCTGTAGGTAACAGACACTCAAATGCTAGACTGGAGGCTGGTGGGGTCGCATAGGCTACCAGTGCTTTCTGGGATTCTGGCAGGTGTTCTGAAGCACTGCTCACTCACCTGGTGTTTTGTGTAAACATGAAATTTTTACTCTTATTGGTTGCAATAACTATGTACACACACACACACACACACACACACACCTATCAGATTGTGAATCCATAAGATTCTAGCCACCTCAAGAAAACACAGATAAGCAAGGATCCAGATTCCCCTTCTAAATGTACCAGAAGGAAGGCAGGGTATTCTGAAGAAAAGAGCCTTTCTTATTTAAAAATCTAATCAGATGGTTTTGCATTTCTTTAGGGGAAGTAATTTCTTTTACTGAGTCTTCTGTTTACTCTGCCATTCACATTTACTTTTTATGTTTACTGTTCCAAATACAGTCTGTATTAAAGAATTTTAAAATGCTAAAACAAAATAACAAAAGATTCTAACCACCTGAGTTCACAGACTGCAGCCCTATCCTTTCATAATTCAAGGTCGGCACGGAAAATGCAGCTCTCCTAAGATGGACTCTATCATTACCTCCGTACTCAGGCCAGGAATTCTTCGAAATGCTTGGCATCCAGTGTTGAGGTAGGAAAGCTCTCTGCTTTCATGATCCTTGCCCCAATGACTGGAATTAAGAGCAAGTTTGTTTTTGGAAAAGGAAAGCCTAGATGTCATTTAGCAAACTGGGATTGTTATGAACTGGGTGATGATTACTAGTAACCGTGGGTCAGGCTCCATGCTGCTCCACAGGTTGTGTGTGCCCAGTGGAGTCCTAGTAACCATGGGTCAGGCTCCGTGCTCTTCCACAGGTTGTGTGTGCCCAGTGGAGTCCTGAGAGGAAGTGTACTAAGGCAAGTGAGCTCACGTGGGATTTATTATTTATTTTTTTATTTTTAGATAATAACTCACTATGTAGCCCTGGTTGCCCTGAAACCTGCCATGTAGACCAGGGTGATGTGTAACTATGATGTTTCTCTTGCTTCTGCTTCCTGAGTGCAGAAAGTAGATGTATTAATCACTATACCTGGCCTGTCATGTTCAGTTCAGTCTTTAATCTTTATCTCTGTGTGTATGATTGTATGCATTTATATGCATACCTGTTCATGTGGACAGAGACCATAAGGTGTCATGTCTTCTCCCCTTTTACCCTCTATCTATTCCTTTGTGGCAGTGTCTCCGCAAACCTGGGTATCGTGTTTCCTCAGCAAGCCAGGAAGCCCCAGTGAGTCTCCCATTTCTCCCCACTCAAAGCTGGATCAGAGCTGTGCATAGAATGCCTGGATTTAACATTTGTGATGAGATCCAAAATCTTGTCCTCACGATTGCAGAGCAAGCATTCTTAATTGTTGAGCCATTTCTCCAGCACCACATTAAATTCCTAAGTCCAGATAACCGTATGTCTTAGTAACAATCCGGGGTTAACGATCTTAACCCCATTTAGTTATTATGAGAAAACATTTTGTTTTTCTTCAAAGCATCCCAGCTCCTGCCGGTAATTTATATGGTCGTATACATTAGCCAGCTCTTTTGCCCCGACAGCAAACCCTTTTAAAATCACAGAGACTCTAAACGCCAACTCTGTAGGTTTCGCTCATGCATCTGTGCCTCACTTGTAACTGTGTCACAGGTTGTGAGTCTGAGTTAAATTTATTCCTCCTTCTAGACTTGGTGCTTGTTCCATAAATCATTTTTTTAGGGTGCAAAGGCTTGAAGATCAGCCTTGACATGAGGGCTCGCTCTTACTGTCAAAAGAACCTCCAGTCTGAGGTTGGTAATTGTATTGACTCATCTTCCATTGGCAACAATGGAACAAGTCAGTGTCCCAGACCAACAGAGAATTGTGATTTTAACCAGCTCCGTTGAGGAGAGTGTTATGACATGGGAGAGTGATCAGTAAATAACACACAGTGACCACCTCACAGTCCTAACCCCACTGTCTCCTACCGTCCCCCTCCCCCAGCCTTTGCAGCTGCTCTCCTGGCGGTGTTTGTCAAAACAAAGCTGCAGTTGTTAATGAAGGAGTTCTGGCTGCATATGGAGTATAGACTGTCAAGGGAATCCCACTGTATGTGTAGCCTGGTTTGTGTTCAGATTCTCCTACGGGGGCTGGGGTTTGATGTTTGCTATGCCTGTAAGTGTGACCCCAGCCAGCTGTTGTAGACGTCTGCACCAACAGAGACTTCACTTCACTATGTGAAATGTCATAGCCAAGTGGAGCCTGAGGTCACACCTTTTCTTCAGCACCCCAACCATGTTGGGGATCTATGAAACAAGGTAACTTTTTTTTGCCTCTATCAACTGTGCAACCTACTCTCCCCACTTCTTACCTGGGAACTTTTGTGTGTGATAGAGAGAATGTTTGCAGCAACCCAAACCATTCTTGAAGTCACTGTTATACCAGGGATGACATTGAAATCCTGGTACTGCTGACTCTACCTCCCAGTTGTGGGATTACAGGCATGTGCCACTATGTTTGATCCATGCAGTGCTGGGAATCCAGTGCTGGACCACCTGCATGCTGGGCACGCATTCTGCCATCTAAGCTACTTCCCTAGCCCTGTGCCTGGGATTTTTCATTTTTGGTTTGATTAGTGTCCCTTCACCGGTTGGTTTGAAGTGTTCACTACTGATTGGCTTTTCTGCAGCAACTCAAGAAATTCCTTCATGTTACTCAGTGGTGATGCTATTCCTCGTAGAAAATTGTGTATCTTGTTTCAGTGAGATTTTGAGCCCAGTTGATGAACAGAAACAGGAATCCCAGTGTTATAAGCAGAAATGTAATATTGTTTGACCACAACAAAGATTGATGGGAGGCATAGGGGTATCCATTTGATCCATCAGCAGTCTGGCAGCTTGCTCCTTTCAAGAGCAATTTTCATGACAAAATGATTATTATTTCATAAGAACAATCAAAGTCATGAGGAAATCATGGCTGGTGGTTGGTCGGCTTTATTCAGTGGGTAAGTGGTGTAGATCCTACATGGTTTAGCAGGGATATGACTGTCACAAATCATTGAACACTTATGGGTATTAATTTTTTAAAATTTCTCCAGAATACCTATGAAGGTATGAAGACTATTATCTTACTGTGTCTCCAAAATGTAGCTTACTGTCTGTGACATAATAGGCGTTCAGAATACTGTAAGGGAGCAGCACAGTTTTAAAAAAATGCCTGGTAGAGACAAAACCTGGGGAGAGTCCTGCGGGGTGGGGCAACACAATGAACATGTGGGAGCATCCTTTAAAGTGTGGTGTCGGATGACATCAGGTTCCTGATGCAGTCTCTCTGACCTGACCTTGAGATAGGAAACTGGGAGAGACTACGTTTTGCCATTAAAGGTGTGAGCATGGCTGTAGAATACTGTGAGGCCATGGGACCTGTGGTCCACATACAGTTGCCATCATTCTCGGCTGTGTCCCCTTGCCCTTGTCCCTTTGTGGCATGCCTGCAGACCTCTACTGTGGTTTCAGCTTTGGGTTCAGTGTGGGATTTTCTTCTGGCCATTGAAGCCCCTTCTTCTTCCTAGGCTGTATGCTGAAGTGCTGGTATGGAATGTTCTTTAGAACTTTCCTGAAGTTAGTGACTAACAGGAGTGGTGGAGAAGCTCAGGATCTTCAGCAGCTTAGCCTGTAACTACCGCTCTGATAACTGGATTGAAGTTGCACAGCATACTAGGTCCCCAACTTGGTCTGTCTGTGGTTTGTTTTTTTTCCTTCTAAGAAAAGTTCCTGGTTTTTTTTTAAAATGTTTATTTATTTATTATGTATACAACATTCTGCCTCAATATATGCCTGCATGCCAGAAGAGGGCGCCAGATCTCATTACAGATGGTTGTGAGCCACCATGTGGTTGCTGGGAATTGAACTCAGGACCTCTGGAAGAGCAGCCAGTGCTCTTAACCTCTGAGCCATCTCTCCAGCCCAAGTTCCTGCTCTTGAATAGATGTCCCAGGCTTTACTTCTGGGGACACTCAAAACTGTGACATTCTAAGTTCTGAAGACCTAAGTGGTAGGTGTTTTTGTTGCTACAAAACACACTAACCATGGCCCTTAGAAACTTAATAGAAAAATACGTGTGGTTTAATTCCTAAATTGTATGGATCATTGAGATGACAGGGTAAATCTAAAAGACAGTTAATAGTTCCACACTCAGAAAACCTTAGTGATAGTTGTTTCCTGGAAGATAGTCTTATGCAACCTGCAGGGCCACTCGGTCTCCTTAAACACGTGTTGTTTCTAAACTCAATTTGCATGCACAGTGTTATCTTCTTTCTCCTTTTGACCTTGGATCCTCTGGTTTGTATCTACATCCTCATTGTCAGGTAACACTGCAGCGTCTCCCAGCCTGGCCTTCAGAGTTGGATCCTTTAGAATGAGTGGACGAGATGGTCCTTCTGCCTGGACTGCACAGTGTGCAGCCCTGAGAGCCATCATTGCACTGACTGACTTTTTCCATTTCTTCTTTGCAGATATCTCTGTGAGCCTGCTAACCCTTGTGGTTACCGCCTGTGGTCTTGCCCTCTTTGGTGTCTCTCTCTTCGTGTCTTGGAAACTGTGCTGGGTTCCATGGCGAGAGCGAGGCCTGTTCTCTGGTGGCAAAGACAACAACCAAGAGCCTCTTAACTACACAGACACAGAGACCAATGAGCAGGAGAACAGCGAGGACTTCCTAGACCCAGCCACACCCTGCCCTGACTCCTCCATGAAGATCAGCCACACTTCCCCCGACATTCCCCTTTCCACCCAGCCGGGTGACCAGGAGAACTGTGCCCATGCCATCCGTGTTCAGCGACAAGTCACAGAGCCAACGCCATCAGCTCGGTCAGTAATGCCCCTTCCTTTATGAATGCAAGGCAAGGACCACCCCACCTCCCCATGTTTTGCCTGACTAGCTGAGGGTCCAGTAATCATCGAGATGTCCACTCAGTCTCAGAAACATGAAAACAGTGCAACTCTGTGGCTCCTGCTGAGCTAGAGCTCTACTTCGTTTCCATGGAATCCATAAAAGTAATGCTTGACATTACTCCCATGTCGTATACTTATTATTTTTATAAACAGTTCTAACATGGGTACTGTTATTTTAATTTTTCAGTAAGGGAAATTTAGAATTAAGGAGGATGTATATTATCATGTACCCAGATCAGAATTTGGGCACTAGAGTCTGAGCTGTTGGGTATTTTTCATATGGTGTCCTCCTAAAGCCATAAAATTGACTCACTGTGACTTCTGACCTATGCTAGTATTCACAATAGGCTGACTTTAGATGCCACAGTTAAGTCTTGTCCACCCCCAGGCTTTCTAACAGTTGCAGACTGCTGGGAATGGGGATCCTATTGTCTGCATGCTGTGCATTCCTCAGCAGTGGATAGCAAGAGTATACTGATTAAAACCCTGTGGACTCTGGCATGTAAAGAGCTGCTTTATTTACATTTGTTGTGGTATTGAACGAATTGTGTAGCCTTCGTGTGTGTCCATTTCGGCTTCTGTAATAGAAGGATAGTAGAAATACCGACATAGGAGTGGTTTTGATACGAAAGGGTGGCACACACTTGCACAGATGTGCACTGGTAGCACCGTCACTTAGCCTTCCATGTCGCTGTTTTCACACAACTCTGCCGAGATGCTGAGGTTGAGGCGTTCCTCTTCCAAATGCCAAAGTTGTGCAAAGGTAACCAGTTCTAGTGACTACATAGGAAACCTCATTTTTAATAAGGGATTTTAGGAAAGAAGACATGGGAATCAGCCTTTTTTTTAAAAAAAAACAAAACAGTAAAATATTTGCTCGAGTGATAGCCAGGGGAATAACATGTGCAGTTATTTTTTGAAAATATGAATATAGTTTGGAATGTTTTTTAAAAGTTCTTTCTGTTCTCTAGAAATATGAATGATAATGAAGTTTATCCTAGAGACTGTACTCACTCACATTAAGTGTGGTAGAATATGACAGTTTATAGTCTGATTTTTCCCCCAGGAACTTATTCTAGCATTATTTCCAGTTTTGTATCAAAAACCAAAACTTAAAATAGTCCTCTTTAAAGAAGCTGCTGTGTTTTCCTCTTGATTTCAGGAAAATCTCAGACTTCCTCACAAGGATTTCTCTTCAGACAGATAGAGTTGATATCACCATGGAGTTCATACAGTGGGACAGACTTATAATAAGATCTTTTTAGTGTCCCTGAGACCTGGAGCTGGTCATGTGGGTCACTACTCATGCAATTGCTCCTGCCTGGTTTCCCTGAGACACAGAGTGATAAAAATGTTCCTAATGGATTTGATCTGTACATAGTGCCCTATAACTAACAAGCTGTTATCAGTGATATCCCTGGAATTATCACAGTGTTTATCCTAAAAATAATTAGATAGACTGGATAAAGAGGTGTATTTAAAAGAGGAAACCCATTGTTAGCATCACCATAGATCTGTGGAAACTCAGTAGAAGAAATTAAAAAAGAAGAACAAAAGATTAATCCCTATAAAATGCATTTTATATTCAGATTATTTTAGATTTGAAGATAAGCAATTAAATTATCCTTCAAACAGTGAAAACTGGGTTCAATAACAGCTGAGCTGCCATCAGCAATCTAAACGCTTTTCGGCTACATTTGACCCAGTATTAAGAATTTGCATTGTTATGCATTTAAAACATTCATACCTAAATTACGACTGATCTAGTTCCTTGCGTTCTTCCTGGAAATGTGCCTTTGTCTAGCAGTGATCCTCAAATTTATTAGCAATTGTTTTTAAGAATGTGCACATCTGAGCTCCAGGAAGCACAAGGACTCTGAATCAACAGCTAGGGAGCCTGTGTGGGACCAACCTAGGCCCCCTGCAGTTTGTGACAGTCGTGTAGCTTGGTCTGTTTGTGAGGCTCCTAGCAGTGAGATCAGGACCTGTCCGTGGCACTTTGCTGTCTTATGAGAACATGTTTCCCATGCTGGATTAGCTTGTACAGCCTTTACAGAGGGGGAGGGGCTCAGTCCTACATCGACTTGATGTGTCATGCTTTGTTCAAGCCCATGGGAGGCCTGCTCCTTTCTGAATGGAGACGGAGGAGGACTGGGAGGATAGGGAGGGGGTAGATGAGAAGGAGGGGGGATGGGAGGAGAGGAGGGAGGGGAAACTTGTCAGTATATAAAATAAAGGAAAAAATGTTAATAATTTTTATTTTAAAAAAGAAAGTGGTACACACACACAGAGAGAGAGAGAGAGAGAGAGAGAGAGAGAGAGAGAGAGAGAGAGGGAGAGAGAGAAAACACAAACTTTACTTGTGGAGAACCAAGGTATCATTCTGTCAGTGTCTAACTTGAGGAACCAATGAGTTTACTTATAGGAGCATGAGTGACCCCAAAGCAGCCACACCAGCAGAAAATCTCACTTTAGCATGGACAGTAACTTCCCATAACTACATAGAGGGGTTATAGTTCCATTGCTTCAGTTAACCTGCCACAGGCTAAATTCTCTAATACTTCCTAGGACCTTGAGGCCATGTGGAATTAGGTTAGAATTGCATACAGATGGCCAGAAGATGCAGAGGGAGAAGCAGGAACCTCTTAGGGTTCAAAGACCCTCTGTATCTTCTCCTGTGATGGAGCCCCAGTAGTTAACAAGCTGGATTTTAGGGGTCCTTATCTACTAGTCATATCTACTCTGCTGAAGATGATGTCTGTATGTGCTTAAAGGAAGTACTCTACAACACACACACACACACACACACACACACACACACTTTTTACTGACAAAATGGAAAATGAATGAAATTTCCTTCCTTCATTCAAAAGATTGGTGTTTTTTTACGGCTCTGCGGACCACAGGAGCTTGGAAATGCTAGGGTTGTCTTCTCACTGAGCTGCTTATGAAACCTTCTAAACCATTTGTAACATTCTGTGAAGTACCATGTTGTAGGGATAGGGGTAGGTTCTGCTAGGATGGCTCAGAATCTTCTTCTTTTCCTGTTTTTGACCCCCTTTGCCTTCTCCCATGGTTTCCAGGACAGCTCCAAGGCCCAGTACACACAGTGTTCATGGTACCCTCCATGTTGCCATGGTTGCCATAGCTTCTGCTGTAGCATTTACATAGGAAATCGCCACTTTACCTGGCCTCTTCTCCCTGGGAATGTTGGACTCACCTCGTTGTCTAAAGATGAACTATGCTTTTATCTTCTAAGAGTGTCAGCCAGGCAGTGTTGGCATACCCCTTTAATCCCAGCACTTGGGAGGCAGAGGCAGGTGGTTCTCTATGAGTTCCAGGCCAGCCTGGTCTACAGTGAGATCCAGGACAGCCAAGGCCAAACTTGTTAAAATGCTGTGTCTGGTTAATTCAGTTACTGCTGCAACAACCAAAATTCTGTTAATTTTTTCCATCTGCGTGATGCCTTCCTTGAAGTATTGACCTAATAATATTTTGGGAATGTGGACATCTTACTTTTCTCAGAATTGTTAGATCAAAGCTTTCTAGGAAAGCTTGAATATATGAAACTTCCTGGATCCCCAAAGTAGAGGAAACCCAAATGCGATCTGCTCACTTTCCTTGCTTGACTAACACTTCGCCTTTAGAACAGAACTGGTCACACCACAACTCCTCATCAGATCTGTGAAGGTCCTGCTTCCTCCTGCCAGGGCCACCGTGAAGCACAACGCTGGAGGTTACTGTTCACTAGGGCCCAGTAGAAAGCTCAGTGCTGTCAGCTACACATGCCTCCCCAGTTCCCTGTGGTATCTGAGCCTGTTCTTGCCTAGAGTCCCTGGCACACGCTGTTCCCTCAGCCACTGGTGCTTTTCCTCTTATCCTTACCGTCCATGCCAGTGTTAGTGTCCCAGCTTAACCATCCCTGTTCAGGAGGCTCAGGCACCCACCTGAAGGATATATTCTCTCTGCTGCCTCCCACTCCAGCTTCACATGTTTTGTTTTTGCTCCTTCATGACATTCAACTCTATTTCCAAGTTGTCATTTGTTTCTTTATCACCCATCTTTCCTCTGTGAGCACAAACCATATCTGTTTTGTTTCTTTTTCTATGTCTAGTCCCTGGTACAGCTCTAGGAATAGCAGACCTTCTTCTAAGAATGGCTGACAGAATACACAGGCCAGCAACCACCCACATTTCTCTGACAAGGATGACAAAGGTCAGAAGCAGAGATTACGTAGGGCCTTTCGTGGTGTGAGCTGGTCATTCACCTCAGGCTTCTGCTTATTAGAAGCCTTCCATGTCGACCTTTGAATTTATGTCTGAAGTAAGCAATCCATAGAGCCTTAGAAATGCCCTGCGGGGATTAAAGATGAAGATAACCCTGAACCTTCACAGTTGGACCCCTTTATTGGCGACAACCCCAGAAAAGAGTACTGAGACTGACGCTGTCATGACTCTATGTAACGTTCTTATTTTCATGGCTGGAATCGAACCGAGAGTCTCACACATGCTAGGCAAATGCTCTACCACGGCATTGTATCCCCAGCTCTAAGTGGCATGCTTCTAGTGAGTCCTGTTCTGGTACTGAGAACAAAAGATTTTGCATTATTCTTATAGTTATTTCTATGGATTTTAATAAATGGATGATTTTGAGAATGGAAGTTGCCTAGACCTCACTGAATTCCCATGAAACCCCAAAACTATATTTAAATGCATATTTCCCTGCTAGTAATTATGAGAAACTGTTTTATTCATGGCAATAATGCATTTACTGTACATAAATATGCACATTAAGCATCTGTTATGAGGAAAATTCTATAGTGGATACCAATATCTTTTCTAACAGGCAAAGAAAACTCTCTCCTCATAGGCCCCAAAGAAGGCCACAAGTCCCACAGGTTGGAATGCTCAAAACCTTAGAGGTTAATCTAGTAGGAATGCCAAGTCTGTGGGGTCTGTGGAGCCTAGGCCTGCAGTGGTGAAGGCATGTCTAACTTGGGGATGGAATGAGATAGTTGATAAGAGCTATGTAAGAAAGAAAATGTATTTGAAAGTGACATCAAGGTTCAAGCTTGGGTCACTTGGGAATGGGTGGGAGGGAGAAAGCCACACTTTCTGCTGGTTCCAAGCAGATCCCTTCATCTTTACAATCTCATTCTTGAGAGAAGCCTGAAAACCTCAGATTGCCACACCTCCTTCCCTTGCAATGTGTGGATGGATCCCCCTGTCTAGGGTACCTCTTGTCTGTACGGTTAAGAACAAGCAACTCTTCCCTCCATTAAACCGAGTTTCAAGGGAGACTGGGGCCTTTTCTCACTATTTCTTTACTTTGTTGCCCACAAAGGTAGTTCTGAAGTTCAGTTTGCATCGCCTTTTCTCCCTTTGGTCCCTGAAGCTTGTGGGGAAAGTCGATCAGGTTTCATCTCTGAGATGAGGTCACCAAGATGAAGGAATCTAGAAGAGTGTATCCATGGTTGCTCAGGAAATAAAAAATGGGTCCTAAGCACTGGATGCTAAGCACAGTAGGCTTAGCAAGGGGCTTTGGAGAAAACTGCTGGGACCACAGAGCTGAACATCCTTCCGGGAGAGCTGGGACCATGTTGAAAATTCAGTTGTTTTCCTTTGATGTCTCCAGTATCATTGAGAATACAGCTGGGGCAAAGCCAGCTCAACTTTTCTCTCTTCCTAGTTTCCTGAGCCAGAGCTTCCTTATCCTCTCTCTGTTCCTGGACTCTAACCTGTAGTCCGTACTTATCCCCACCTGTTATACTTCAGCGCTCTTGTAGAACTGTCTTCACCTCCCAGGCCAGTTGTCGCCTTCTGGACTGTTTGTTTCTCTGCACCTTTTCATCCACTATCTGTCTGTTCACATTCTTGTCTGTTAAATTACAGTAAAGTCCTCTCTCCTGTCTAATGAAAATGGTTGGCATTGGGGGGTGATACTTCGGGGACTGATCTTAGGGCTGGAACTGGTTAGTTTACGTTAAAGGAAAGGGGAGGAAGAAAAGCCCCTTTGCCCTGAGAGTTCTTTCCCTGCTTGCCTTATGGCTTGGGCTCAGTCCAAGGCTCAAATTCCTTCAGACATGGAAATATGGTTGCTAGTATATTACAGAAAAACTGTTCTACAAACTGTTCTAAATATCTTTGAATGCAGATATCTTCGACGCTCAGCTAAGGTCTGGGATAGCCAAGGGCAGTCTTCAAGTTATTTTCCCTGCCTCCTCCATGAAGAGAAACAGCATCTTCTGGCCCTGAAAGAATCAGACCTGGAGAAAGCTGAGATCTGCAACCCTGGCAGCCAGCTTCTCAGGGTCAGCAAGGCTTGTTTACAAAGGAGGCTGTCTCTCAATTCCTGGACCCATCATTCTTGGAACTTACCTTTTCCTCCCCAAGTTTGTGTGTGAGTGCATGCGTGCGCTCATGTATGTGTGTGTTTCACTGTTTAAGATTATTTTATGTGTTTGAGTGTTTGCCTCCCTGTATATATGTTCACTACCCATGTCTTTGGTACCCACAGTCACCAGAAGAGGATGCTGGATCCCCTAGAACTGGAGTTACAGATGGTTGTGAGTCACAGCAGGGGATCGAGGAACTGTACTCTTCAAGTGCAGCAAGTGCTTTTAACCTTTGAGCCATCTCTTCATTCACTGTGTGCATTAAGCCCTGAGTACAGCACTCCTCAGACCTACTCAGAAGACTGTATTTTAGACAAATTCCTCCTTACCACAGCCACTAAATGTAACAGTGTTGTGCAGAGACACTACAATTCTAGACTCTCTCTAGGGAACCTCTCATTTACTGTACTGGATGTTATTCAGAACCAGGGCACCCGGTGAGGGTCGTGTGGGTTAGAACACTGTCCTCTGTTTTTCCTATTTGTTTTAGACTTGCCTCTTCTCCTGCTTCCATCTGAGTACCCCATGAGAGCTATGGGATATTGATTTTCCATTTCCTTTACCTCATCTTCTCCTCTGTGTCCCTAGGGCAGCCTTCCTGCTCTGATTTCTCAGCGCACAGAGTGCTATCCGTTATGCAGGGAAGCTGTGAGTTATACCGCTTCTCTGGCTCCTTGGGCCTCTCTATTCTATGTGTATGCCACTCAGACACAGAGACACATACATCCAGAGACACATACATACACACAGACGTACACACAAACACGTATGCACACACAGAGACACACAGATATAGGCACACATGATCTCATAGAAACAGAGATATATATGATGTATTTGCAATATACACACACAGAGAGATTTAATCTACTACTCTACAGTGAGATTCAACTATTTTCCTACTATTAATCTGGGAGAGAAATTTTAGCAGGCATGAATTAACATGTATTTGTTGTGCAATAATATTCATTTTTGTGACTGATTTTTTAGAAGAATATTTAGAGAGTGTATGTGTGATTTTTCAGGATATTTAGAGAGAGTGTATGTGCATGCATCCAGGCTTCTATGTGTGTGTGTGTGTGTGTGTGTGTGTATACCATGTACATGTGTGGTACCTGAAGAGGTCAGAAAAAGGTATTAGAGCCCCTGAAACTGGAGTTACAGAAGATTATTGGCTGCAACATGCTGGGAATCGAACCCAGGTATTCTGCAAGAACAGCCAATGCTCTTAACCACTGAGCCACAGCTCCATCCCCTTAACTCAGATTTTTGTATGTTCAAAGCAAGCCCTTTACTGATGCAATTTGTTTTGGAATTTGGAATAAGGAACTTCCTGCACCTTCTTAGGGAATGAGATTTTGCTTCTGCCTCTGAAGCAGAAATGTCTCCATAATGCCCTCTCCAGTCCATTCCCTTTGCCATCTGGCAATCCCTTGTGGTTAGGAAGAGCCAAATGTGTAATACTAATCTCTTCAGATTTCATGACTAAGAAAACAGGTATGTTGAGCAGAATGTGCTTCACTGCTAAGAAGGCAATTCTGTTTATCTTAAATTTAAATTAAAATGTGCTCCATATGATAGTTCCACAGACATGGGTGCAGACAACTTTTTTCTGTGATGACTCTCCATCCAGAACTATAAAAGCATGAAGGTAACCTGCTATGCACGGAGTCTTCTTAGCAGAAACCCAGCAAGAGTCTAGCACGGTGCTGCTCAATCAAACTCAAGTCCTGAGTAGAAGCCCTCAGTGGCTGTCTCCAAGAAGGGGGTCTCACTTGCCATGTAGTCAAGCATGATCTTGAATTTGTGAGCTTCCTAACCTCTACCTCCTGCGTTAGGATGATAGGCATGCCCTACTGTACCCAACTTTAAGTTGTGCTGAAGATTGAACCTGGTGCTTGGCATGTGATAGGCAAGTACTCTATCCACTGAACCATATCCCAAGGCCATATACACTGTCTGTTAAGAGAGTGGTTTTATTTCATAAACAGTACCACTAACTATTATCACCTATTAGTCCCATGAACTAGTCCTTAGCCAGAATGGAATAAAGTAGCTTTTACTGCAATATGGACTTCTGAATCTAACTTGGAAAGAAGGATGAAAAGCAGATAGACATGGGACTGATACTCTCATCTCTTCTGGTTTCTG
The DNA here is from genome assembly GCF_018167655.1 of Microtus oregoni. NCBI lineage: Eukaryota > Metazoa > Chordata > Mammalia > Rodentia > Cricetidae > Microtus > Microtus oregoni. The sequence continues at coordinate 37,692,694 of NW_024543075.1, read as the reverse complement.
TCTAGGGCAGGATGATTGTTTACTCTGTGCCTGTCCCTCTTGCACACAAAGGCCAGCAGGGCAAGCTTAAAGCCTTTTCTTGCTCCACAGTGGCTCCACTTCTGGATAAGGGAGTGACCTGGCTACACTAATGGACAGCCAGGTTGACCACTTAAAAGCATCTTCTGCCTTTCTGACCTCCTCTAAATCACCTTTCGCACTGTGGATGTCTCTAGGAGAAATCATAATCTGCAGCAGTGCCTTCAGACTGTACAGTCTTGTATGCTTGGGAAATTTTGAACCTGGGATATGTCTGCTCGCTGTGCGCTGCACTGAGTGACAGGTACAAGCTGGCAGTTCTGTGACAGCAATCTTGGGCTGCTATGTGGGTGATCAGTGATCAGGGTGCTATGTTAGGATGCATCAGGATGCCTGCGTGACAACATCTGAGCTATAAAAAGGAGAATGGTTTAAAACATGTTTTGGGTCTATAGATCCCATTTTCACATGGTTATTTCATGAGGGAGTTGGGAAGGGAAGGGAAGGCAAGGCAAGGCAAGGGAAGGGAGGGGAAGGGAATGGAAGGGAAGGGATTTAAAGGAAACATTAGGGAAACTTCTGTCTCATGTTTAGAGGTGAAGACTGACTCCATTAGCAAAGTCTAATTTGCTAATATCAGTATCTAACCTTCCTTAATTTATCTCTAATTTATGGTAGCTCATCTTTAATTTTTTTCTCAATGGTGTTTATTTCAGAAGTGAAGCCTCTAGGGCATAGAGAAATGTGTCAGCAGTTAGAGTACTTGCTGCTCTTTCAGAGGACTAGAATTTGGGGCAAGCAGCCATACTAGGTAGATGACAACAACCGACAATTCTAGCTCAGAGGATGTGACACCCTCTTCTTCTGGCTTTTCTGGACACTCTTAGACATGTGTACACACATACAAATAATAAATTTATAGAAAGAAACCTCTCACTTGTTGATAACCCATGTGGAACAACAGACAGTGTCTTCTCTATCCTGACAGAGGCCCCAGTCACAAGCACAATCTCTTGCAAGCATGCATACCCTGTGCTGTTAATCTTTACAATAGTAAAAACTTCTGTTTTCACAATGAAATAATTTTTCTGAACCAGTAAGAATTTGTGTCCTTATAAAGCTATAAACCAGTAGTAGACATTTCATGTAATATAGAGAAAGATATCTTTAGTTTGGTTGGTTTTTGCAGCGTAGGCTGGCTCTGAACTCAGTGGTAACATTGCATCTCTGCCTCCCAAGTGCTAGAATTACAGGCATCAGCCACCACCACACCTAGCTTGAGAAATATCCATTCTTTCTAACACGACACATAGCCAATTATTTTGGTGATATTATCTAAAGGTGAGTAATTTTCTTCTTCGAGAAGCTTGTTCATGCAAATCTTCACATCCTACCAGCCAGATAGGCTCTGATGCACATTAGACCATTTAGAAAGTACATGAAAACCTTTAACACTCTTGGGTCATGGGCTCTTAAGTTCGTTTCCTGATACTAAGCTTCAAATTTTAGCCTAAAATTGTAGGGAGCAGCTTTGGTCACATCAGTCCCATGATGAGCATTTTGAGTTTAGGACAAAAAGACAAAGAAAGACCAATAGAGATAAGACACTTCTCCGATATAACAGCACACTGACATTCCAGGAACATGTTTCTGAAAGACAGACAGCAAATGAAGTTATAACTCTGCTGTGTCTGCTCTTCATTTAAGGCACAACTCAATCCGAAGACAACTCAACCTGTCGAACCCGGACTTCAATATCCAGCAGCTTCAGAGGCAAGAGCAGTTGACTGGGATTGGTAGAATTAAACCAGAATTATATAAGCAGAGGTCACTGGACAATGACGACGGGAGGAGGAGTCACAGCAAAGCTTGTGGGAAACTGAACTTCATTTTAAAATATGACTGCGACTTGGAACAGCTTATCGTGAAGATACACAAAGCCGTCAATCTGCCTGCCAAGGACTTCTCTGGGACTTCAGATCCTTATGTCAAGATCTACTTGCTTCCTGATCGGAAAACAAAACACCAGACTAAAGTTCACAGAAAGACCCTGAACCCTGTATTTGATGAGGTGTTTTTATTTCCTGTTCCCTACAATGACCTTGAAGCACGGAAGCTTCACTTCTCTGTGTATGACTTTGACAGGTTCTCTCGCCATGACTTGATTGGTCAAGTGGTGGTGGACCACTTCTTCGACTTGGCTGATTTTCCCAGGGAGTGCATCCTTTGGAAGGATATCGAGTATGTCACTAACGTGAGTCTAGCATTGCTTCGTTTGGGGTGGAGGGATTGCTTCTTAGTTTTCAGGGAAACAGACTCCTTACATATTTCTCTAGATGCTCTTTGTGTGTCTGGAGCCATAGGTTTTTAAACAACATTGATTTTGATATATACAAGAATAATTTGCAAAAACCCGTGAAGGAATCACTTTTCCTGCTCTCTGTCAGTCCTCACAACATTTTCTTGAGAGCTCTCTCGGGGTATACTAACTGGGTCCTGGCATCTTGTACACTGTATTGTACAGCTGACAGTCCATCACCTGATTGGCAGCACCAAGTCCATGCCTTGGTTCTCCTACTGGTTCGGCAGTGCTTCCAAGATCAGATCCGCAATTTTAATCCTGAGCCTGGGAGTGCTTGAGAAGACTGAGCATTGTCATTTCAAACATAAAACTCATTAATTAAAATGATAAGAAAGCCAGTCTGAAAAGATGGCTAAACTGTTGCACAGATGGTCAGGTTTCATGTCAGACTTAGGAGAGGAGGCAGAGATTCTATGTAGCCATATTTACATTTCAATGGCGCCCCATGGGATGCTTTTACTCCATTTGCATCTTTGTCACTCCCTGCTGAGCCTTCCTGAAGCTCCAGGCTGAGCAAAACTGGACTTTCTCAGGGAACTGATGCTTTCAAGATACCTGATCAGTTTCCCTGAGGCAACTCTTGGTGCCTTTTCTTGAGACCAGAGTTGCCCTCCTCACCTTTGCATCACTATCTGGTTCAGGCACTGATTCAACTTGGATTGAGCCTTGGGGGAATGAAAGACTTACTCTGCTAAAGAAGAGGACCCCGAGGTCTTTACCCCAGGACCAAATACCCGCACTGTACTCTTCAGGTCTCAGATATATTTATGATCTGGGGCCTTCCTCAGACCTTAAAAGTCCCCTCCACATGCCCTAAAGTACCTGTGCCAACTTTGCCATGCTATCTATGTAAGGAAAGTGTGGCCAAGGTCATGATGGCTCCATCTTCCCGTCTGGAAAGAGGAGAAGGTGTAGAGAATAATTTGGGATATCATGAAACGAACAGACCTCTTCACCTTGAGAAAGTATACCATTTGTAAACTCAAAATTGCGTGCTGGGGAGAGCAAGGATTATCTTCAAATCCCAGCTGACAATATCAGAAGGCAACTGAGGAGGCTTAAACAAATGAAATAGAAATGGTGTTCATCATAGGGAAGATTTATTGTTTCCCGAATAGCACCTTCTGGGCCATTTAACAAATCTCTATGGGTAGAGAAGCCAACCATGATGATGAGCCCTGATGAAGCCTTGGTCTCAGGTTTGATAGGGAGGCCTTGTTCACGCCATCCACACAGACACTTTGTAAGGTTCTGGCATAGTCATCAACTAGCCAGAGGAGTTCTGGGATACTCAGTGGGATCTGGATGTTCCCATCTAGATGTTTTGCAAAGAGAGCATCAGCCTGTGCAGAGGCTGATCACAGTAGGTGAGGCAGGTCCCTGGTGGAAACATCTCCTCACTCCTGTGGGACAGGAGTAGGGTATCAGGCTGCGGAGATCTTCTAACTATGAGATTAGTACTATTGTAGCCCTCTTCCAGAACTAAAAGTTTCTAGATCATTGTTGGAAAATTATGGATGGCAAAAGAGTTAAGAAGAATGCATGTCTCATCATGAAACATTTACCCATGCTTTAGGATGTCCATGGGAGAGGGGAGGTGCTTTGAGTGGAATTACAGACTCTTTCATAATCTGCCTCATATTGTTTAATGTGACTGTGTCCAGAAACTGAGAACAGAGATTCTTTTTTTAATTTTTTATTGATTTTATTGAGCTAGTTACTTTTCTCTGTTTCCCTCCTTTCCTTTTCCCTCCCCTCCCTTTAGCCCTCTCCCATTGTCCTCATGCTCCCAATTTATTCAGGAGATCTTGCCTTTTTCTACTTCCCATGTAGATTAGATCCATGTATGTCTCTTTTAGGGTCCTCATTATTGTCTAGGTTCTCTGGGATTGTGAGTTTGTAGGCTGGTTTTCTTTGCTTTATGTCTAAAAACCACTTATGAGTGAGTACATATGGTATTTGTCTTTCTGGGTGTGGGTTACCTCACTCATTATGATGTTTTCTAGATCCATCCATTTGCATGCAAATTTCAAGATGTTATTATTTTTTCTGCTGTGTAGTACTCCATTGTGTAAATGTACCACATTTTGCTTATCCATTTTTTAGTCAAGGAGCATTTAGGTTGTTTCCAAGCTCTGGCTATGACAAACAATGCTGCTATGAACACACTTGAACACATGTCCTTGTGGCATGATTGAGCATCTTTTGGGTGTATACCCAAAAATGGTATTGCTGGGTCTTCAGGAAGGTTAGTTTCCTAATTTTCTGAGAAATCACCATACTGATATCCAAAGGGGCTATACCCATTTTCACTCCCATCAGCAATACAGGTTCACTAAGATTTGCTTTAGTAATGCAGAAGCATGAAATGCCATGTGTATAGTATGTGCCAGCAGAACAATGAGAAAATGGTTAAACAAGCAGGCATGAAACCACCAGCATGAAGAAGAGCCCATACTGTACTTTTACCCTTGGTGTTCTGTTCCCATAGTGCCTTCCACTACCCTGAATTTTACTTACATTGTGACGTGTGTGTGTGTTGAAATTTTGTTCCTACTTTTCATAGCTCTTCTTTGACTTACCATTTTTTACACTCAACATTAATCATAACATTTAACAACAGAGAAGTATGCAGTGGATGTGGTTTCATAGTATACAGCATTTAGTTATTCTAACTTATGACAAATATTCTTTTTGGAAGGATTTTATCGATTGATTTTTATTTTATGGGTAACTATTTTGGTTGCACGTAATTCTGTGCCTGGTACCTATGAAGGCCAGAAGGGTATCAGAACTGAAGGTACAGGCAGTTGAGTGTCACTATGTGGGTCCTGGAAACTGAGTCTGGGGCTTCTGCAAGAGCAGTAAGTGTCCTTAACTATGGAGACATGGTTCCAGCCCCTTAACATTCTTACATTGATGACATTCAGGTTATTAATTGCTTGTGATTCAGAATAGAATAACAGAATGGTTTTATGTTTGTCTAACGGTTCACATGTACGACAGTTTTTTAGGGTGTATTCCCTGTTGAAGTTAAGATACAGGTGTTCAACATTTCCAAGTACTTACAAGGCCATTTCCATGGAGGCTCCTCAAATGAATGCCCCTCCTGGTGAGATGTCACCATTCCCAGTACTCCACTTTCCTACCAACTCTTGCTCTCCTCCTGCTGGTTAGGGTGTATGTGTGTCCATGTGAAGTGGCGTATGACTACTTTCTTCTTGGCTGCAAGGTTGACCATATTTTTATGTGTTTGTCTTCCTTGTGAGATGCTTATTTTGCACACTCTTCTGCTGTTTTCTCTTCCATGGCAATCTAAGTTCTTTGTATAGTCTGGATGCAAGCCTATGTTAGCTATATGTTCTGTACCCCCTGTCAGTTTATGGGAGTATGTATACTTACTGTGGCGACTTATTGCGATTTTTATTTGTGTGTGGAGGGTTGAATAAGTATTTCCATTTGCCAACTGTGGAGGTCAAAGGACAACTTTGAGGAGCTGGTTCTTGCTTTGTATCTACCAGGAAAAGCAAGGTCTCTTTGGCTTTGTGCCTGAGCTTCATACTCGACATCTCTAGGTTTGCCTGCCTTTGAGCCTGTCTCCCATCTCACTGTAGAAGTGTTGAGACTGCATACGCCTTCAAACTGCACGTGTTGCCAATTACTCTTATTCCATAATGCACCTTCTTTTAGTTCAGTTTCCACTGATACTTGATTTTTTGCATAATATTTAGAGCCGTATTGTCAGCCAAAAAAAAAAAATCTTTTTTTTAGTATCTAAAACCATCAGTATAAGAACCAGATCAAAAGAAAATATAGTTTTGTTTTTAAAGTTAGATTTTCTCTCTTTCATTTTCAGCTTGTTTTGGCCATATGCTGATAAAGTTCTGTAGTCTTCCCAGGGACTCTGGATCCTCAATTAAGCTGAAAGTATTTCTACAAAGCATTTGTTCAGCCCTGTCATGGCATTGCCTGTTATGTTCTAGAGGCGTTGGGTAAAGCATTTGCCTAGTATGAGCAAAGGTTTGTTCTCATCTAATTTCAGAGTATGTGAAATCCATGGGGCAGTTTACTGATGTGGATGTCTTTTTGTATATGTGTTGCTTTTATTGGTTGATGAATAAAGCTCTTTTAGCCGATGGCATTGCAGAGTAAAGCCAGGCAGGAAGGAGAGAGGGAGGGAGAGAGAGAGAGAGAGAGAGAGAGAGAGAGAGAGAGAATAGGTGAAATCAGGAGATACCATGTAGCTCTCGAAGGAGAAAGAAGCTGAATCCTTACCCATAAGCCACAGCCTCATACTGCTACATAGATTAATAAAAAATGGATTAATTCAAGATGTAAGAGCTAGCTAAAAATATGCCTGAGTAATTGGCCAAACAGTATTTTAATTAATACAGTTTCTGTGTGATTATTCAGGTCTGAGCAGTTGGGAAACAAAAGAACAGTCTCTGCCTACAGTTTACGGAAGTACACATCTCTGTATTGACAGTGTTCTTTCCATTTATGTCATCTTTAGTTGAAGCCTACCCTCAGGCTTTGTGGTTTTCCTACATAAAGTTCTGGCTAGACTCTTGTTGGATTTGTAGTTAGCTATGCCTTTTTGTTACCTTAAGTGGTAACTTGTAAAATAGCATTTTCTGACTACTATAGATATTTAAGTGAAATTTTGTATGTTTCTCTTGTAAAATTCTAAATTCTTATAGGTGCTGCTGAATTTTCTCCATAAATAATTGCTTATATATGAATTATGATGGCTTTCCTGCTTCTTGATCTATCCTATTTATGTCTTATACTACTATTTTTGATTTTGTTGTCATTTGTTAATGTACAAACTATGTCATCCAGTAGAGTATGAACTAGTAAATATGGGAGCAGACATCTTTGACTTCTTGCATATTTTAGACAGAATGTCTTTACATTCCTAGAGAATATGGTTTTTCCTAGAGGAATTCTGCGGGTCCCTTCATCATATTCAGGATGCATTCCTCCGCCAAGGATGATATCTCACACCGTCAATTCCAGCATGCAAGAAACTGAAGCAAGAGAATCACAAATCTGAAGCCATCATGAGCTGCATAGGAAAACCCTGTGTTAAATAAAAAGTCTCTCATTGTTCCTAGTAGACCGAGTTACATCAGAAAGCATGTCCCTCTCTCAAATGCTGTGATTTTGAGAGAGTCTTTAATTATAGTTTTCTAATTTTCACTAGTCCCATAATCCTACATTCATCCAAACTTGCTCTGCCATGTTGTCTTTTTCTGTATGCTGCAGAGTGCAGTTTGCTGATGTGTTCTACATTGTTGCATGGGAACGGCTCATAAAGTTCTCCTCATGTGCTATTCTTGTTTGCTCTGAGAGCAAAGTAGTTTTTACTTCATCACCTTAGTTGGAGGAGTATTTTGGACCTTCCAGTCATTCCTGCTTGGTGCTTCCGGTGACCTTGAAGTTTTACTTCTCTCTCCGCACTGGAGAGACTCCCTTGCTGTCTGGCATCTCCTGAGGATCAGCCCACAAGGAAGTGAGGAGAGTGAAACCGTGAGGTCTGTTTCTTGGAATGTCCTTAGACTAGCCATAACCTTCTTTCAAACCTGCTTCTCCCAAATGTGTTTTCATTTTAAGATGATTTTTTGAAGGTTACTTTTCAGGAAATAAAAATTTAGGAGAATAAAACTCTCTGTTCCTTTGATTTGGGCAACGTGAAGCTATCATTCCATGGTTGCCTAACTTCCTTTTTAAAGTCAATATTTAGTGTGCCATTTTACTTCGTATGTCAATTTTCCTTTTTTATTGATCTCCAGATCTTCCTTTCCTCCTTAGTGTTCTATACTTTATTTATAACATTGCTAATTAGGCATTTTTTTTTTGTTTATCCTGGTTGAGTATAGTCCTGAATCTGAGCATCTTTTCTCAAATCAGTTCTGGAAAAATTTAAGCCATTTATTTTTTTTCATTATTTAAACATTTTGTATTTGTCTAATTTATTTGATTACCTTCCCCCTTATATACATACCAATATATAGGTACTGTACATGTAGAAATGTATACATGAATGTATTTCACAGTTTCATGCATATTTCTTTTTGTATTTGGTTCCTCGTGGCTCCAATTGAGATCTAGGCAGCCCTGGTTCTTTTCCTTGGTATTTCTACTAGCTAACAACTCATCAGGTCTTACTGCTTATTTTATTTGTTACTATAAGTTTGTCTGGCTTAAAACTTTACAAAAATTTCAATGTGCGCTTTAAAATACATTCCTTCAACCATGATTTAAGATTGTGCCTGTAAGATGTCAAGATGACCACTTTAAGCTAAATGCTGAGCTTTAGAGTTTTGAGTGGTGGGCAGTCTGTATTATCAGTTGGAAACTGGTTATATCAATGGTTTTCCTCCTTTTTCTAGGTGAATTCCAAGACAGGATATACCCTCACTATCTACTGTTTCAGTCATCTTAAACAATGTGACTCTTGGTCTTTAAGAACCAAGTCTTAGGCAGGACTGTCTCACAGTCCTTTGAATCCCAGGAGCTACACACTGGAGCACATTCCACTCCTTCCAACCTTCAGGGCCTACTTATGTCGATGGATTCAAAGTTATTGTTTCTGGTGACTGAAAAATTTTATTTCTTCTTCATTAGCTCTGCTGCACACTGAGAAGGATTTTATAAGCTAGTGTTATTACTTACCTGGAGGCGTTTTTGTGAATATTTGCCTTAATGCTGGGAACTGCCATACTGCCTGAAGATTGTTTTTAAAAATGCTTCTTTTTTGCTTATACTAACTGAATATCCATTTATTATGTTCGTTTTGCCATCTAATAAAACTATACAAATCCTACAATCTAAACTTTTAATTTGTCAGGTGAACCTTAGAAGGATGCCCCAGTAAGAGATTCAGCCAGGGATTTATAACTGGACAGCAGCTGAGTGGGAATTGGGATTCCTTTGCAGCGGTCACTCTGTTTAGTTCACATGATGGGATTTGTTGGTTTATCTCTCTGTCCTCTTCGCCTGCTAACTCCACCAAGCTCTTATGTCCCATCTTAAAAGACGAACTTCTAAGTCCTGGATTGGGAAACGTCTTTCTGTATTTCCTTTTCCTGTCACTCTGTACTTCAAGCATTACATACACTGTTTTCTTCTGTGCATTTGTTCAGTTGTATTTCTTCCTGGTCAACTATGATATTAAATGCAGAAGCCAACTTGTTCTTGACTGGTACCCTACCTCCATGATAGTGTCTAAAAATAAGGTCTATAAGATTGCTTTCATGAACTAGGTTCTCACTATGTAGACCAGGCTAGCCCATCACTGGTAATCCCCTGCCTCAGCCTCCTGAGTATTGTGATTACAGGTGTGTACCACATGATAACTCAAGTCCATCTTTTATCTTACTAGAATAGTGAATAAAATGAAGTTCCTGTGAAGGCTTCATTTGGTCAGGCTCTAGGGATAATGGACATGAAGTTGTTATGTAAAAGTAAACCCGTGAACCAATTAATCTCTGTTAAGTTTTTATTCCTTTGGAGAGAGTGTGAGATTTATAAATATTCACATTGAAATAAAGCTTAATCTTCATGCTTTCCTAGATGGAATAAAATTGGAATTATTTGAATATAAAAATGATAGGTTTTAATCTCAGTCATGGAAATCAGATCAGTAATAATATAATGGACCTTGGTGGAGATTTTTCTTAGTCAAGAGAGAGAGGGCAGATCCTGGCAGGAGGTCAGAATTCAGGGAGCCTGTGTTTGGTGCTCAGCAGAAACAGTGACTGTCAGGCCCATGCCCTTGGCATTTATTACTGGCGCAAAGGCAAACAGGCCTGAGACACATCAGAAATCCTTCTTGGTGCTCTGCTTCTTAGCTGGTGACTCAGAGGTTCTCTGTGGTCTGCTCAGACTCTTCCCAAGAGAGGGTGTCACAGATCTTACCTGGTGACAGAGAAGTTAGGAGAACCCCATTCTGCCAACATGGATAGATTGCATTCAGAAAGGGGCGTATTACAACATAGGTCATTAAGTCATTAATACTTTAAAAACTATGTTTTCATTAAGTTTTACTTACTAAGCCATTTTCAGCAATTTGTAGTAGTCAGTTTGGGAATTTCCCTATATTTCCCATGAGCATCAGACCATTTCCAGATCTGAGAGCGATGGGTATGTAGTTCTGCTGAGGCAGGAAAGGATGTCAGGGATGTGTAGCTGTGCGTGTTCTGTGTGGCTGAATGCAGGTGAGGCGGGCACTCTCCAATCAGAGCTTACTAGTGGGAATGGACATCATCCCATTTTTCTGCAATACACAGGTAATGATCATACGGTTTTCCAACTGTGTCATATCTAAGGTATGCTGGTAGATGGTGTCACCAGGCTGGAGGATGGGACCCAGGGGAGAAAGGATAGCTGACCTGTAGCATTTGCTGATTCCTGTGTTGTAGTTACTCCCAGCAAGCCTAATTTCAGGTTGCCAGTGTGACATCACCAAAAGCAAGGTTGGGGGGAAGATTGGCTTTTCTAGCTGGTTCCAGATGATGACACCTTCTCAGGATATCACCACACATGGGACTAAACACCCTAAGCACTGCTCGGTTCACTGATGCTAAGGACTGGAAAGCCCTATAGAAAGCTAGTTTGCACTAGGTGCCTGGGAAGCCACGTTCCATCTAAGTGGCTCTCGGGAATCTGGCCGTTGCTGGGGTCTATTGAGCTGTGTCTCCGAGAATCCACTGACTCTAACTCTGCATTGTTTTTCTACTCATTACCCATCTCATGCATAATCACCCTGCTGTTTGGACTGCTTAAGAGAGGGACATGGCAGGAAGAGCGGTGGGATGGAGCACTTTGAAACAAAGGGAGCGTGAAGCTCCAGGCCTCTTACAGACAGACCTCAGGAGCTTTCATGATAGCATGATTGTTGAAACATAGCAAAGCATCTGACTTTTCAGATCAGTGGGACATGACCTGTGGCCCATGACCCCTATACCCTTTCAGAGGGGTTGCACATCAGATATTCTGCATATCAGATATTTACATTATGATTCTTAACAGTGGCAAAATTGCAGTTATGGATTAGCAACAAAATAATTTTGTGGTTGGGTGGGTCACCACAACATGAGGAACTGTATTAAAGAGTCTCAGCATTCGCAAAGTTGAGAACCTCTGTTATAGATGGAGTTGTAATGCAGACAGCAGAGTGTATAATGCATGCATATGATTTTAAAATAACAACAAATGAACACTGGTTAGTGCAGAACTTCTCTCAATAAGGAGGATATTATCAGTCTTTTTTACAGCATTCTGTGTGTCCCTTGACTGTCCCTCCAAAGCTTTCTTAGAAGTAATCAATATACAGACATTTAGTTCCTTTGTTTTTTTTTAAATAATTTACCATATAACAATAAGGTATTCAGTTTTTCCTACTTTTGAAATTTATTTGAAAGAAATAACATTCACTATATTATTCTGCAAACTATGTTAACTATGATGTTGTATAAATAATTGATGTTCATGTACATAATAATAGTCTTTTTAACTTAATTGTGGTTATTTGTTTTTTGTGTTTTTGTTTGTTTTTTTGAGACAGAGTATCTTGGAACATATATTGCCTTTAGTTTGACTGTGGAACTGAGATGACATTGAACACCAGATTCACTTGTCCCAGTGTTAGGAATGTAGACAAGAGTCCCCGTGCCTAGCTTTATTTTCTGTAGTGATGTTTTCACAACTGTTGTATGGCATACCATAATTTATGTAGTTGATACAAAGTTTGTTTATTTTTTTTCAATACAGTGTTTCTCTGTAGCTTTGGAGACTGTCCTGGCACTAGCTCTTGTAGACCAGGCTGGCCTAGAACTCAGAGATCTGCCTGCCTCTGACTCCCGAGTGCTGGGATTAAAGGCGTGGGCCACCGCTGCCCGGCTACTTTGTTTTTACTTTAGAAACTATTGCCATTATACTTTCTTATGCATACTCCTACTCAATAGGAGCAAGAATTTGTCCAGTGTTTATATCTGGGAATTGTCAAAGAAAATTCTAAAGTAGTGTACTGTACCACCTGCAGGATTTCTCCTTCCAAACTGTATTCTCACCAACACCTAATATTACTATATATTGTGTCTGATACTTTAATCACAGATGGCTTATATTTTATGCATTGACTGCTGTAGCATGTATGGATAAGGACCATTTTGTTATTCATGTGTGTGTGTGTACATGTATATGATATGTGTGTACATGACGTATATGTAAGTCATAGCACATACGTGTAGTGGGGGACAGAGGTCCATGTCAAGAGTCTTCTACTATCACCTACATCCTTATCTTTTTTGAGACGGGGTCTCAGGGTCTCTCTGTGAACCCAGCACTCACTGACGGACTAGCCTTTTTGGACAGTGAGCTCCAGGGCTCTGCCTATCTCTGCCCCTCCCCCATTGTTAGGATCACAGACATGTGTGAATACACGCGGCTTTTACACAGGTGCTAGAGATCCAAACTCAGGTCCTGGTGCTTATGTAGCAAACACTTTCCCCATAGAAGTACTTCTCCAGTCCCCATTTTGTTAGTCCTCCCCTTTCTCTTGATGTCTCCTGTCACTCCATCTTTATTACTTATTTGAGCATCCTGCAAGATCAGCATCTGAGGGATGCGCATACCAACCTTGTCAAGATCTAAACAGAGCACGGTGGCGTGACAGAAAGATGGGAAAGGGGTAAGAAGATGAGGATACAGGAGAGACTGTGTCCCACATCACCTCTGTAGTGGAGGGACATGATGGGAATGCTGAGAAGAGACCTGATCACCTACCTCTTCCCCTATCCCGCCTCCTACCCTTCGCTCTTCTAGGCTAGTCAACTTGCCTTGGGGTGAGGCGGCTAGTCCTGAGAAGGAGGCTGCCGGAGACACAGGATGAGTGGAGAAACTTCTTTAGATCCTACAACAACTCAAGGAGAGCTTAATAGATTTGTCAAGGACAGCAATTTCATCTCTGAAGAAAGGTGACACTAGTCGGGTAGAACGTCCCCCTGGGACAAGCTTTAATGATCTGCCTTTGGAACCGTTACTGTCCAGAACAGCAAGACAGCTTCCTGACAGAAAGCCTCCTCCCCAGGATCGGCGTATGCTTGCTTGGAAAATGAGTTTTGAGCCTTTGGAGAATCCAAGCAGTCTGTGGTATTTACAGTACTGCCTTACTGTCCAGTAGCTAAGGGTGGTCTAATTCTGACAGATGGCTCTCCAGGGAAATGTTCCTTCAGATTGGATTATGCCTGCATGCTGCAATGCTCTAATTAAGGGGAGTCTAAATAAACATGGCGGGGGCGTGAGGGAGTGAGCTGTTTCTTAGGAAGCTGCTTTGGAATGCAGCCATGTTTGCAGTCTTGATCTCCCCAGCCCCACTTTCTGGCTACGTGGGAAATCTAGGCCATTGCTCTGCAGACAGGAAGCACTGGGTCATTGGCCAGTCAGGCTTCGTTTCTTGCAGAGCCCCTCCTCTCCAGCAGGTCCCCATCTGGTTTCCTCTCGGTTAACCAGCACAGGGGAAAACATCCAGAATGCATTTAGGATTAAGATGAGCTTGGGTGGCTTTTTAAACATTCCAACTGACCTACACATTCAGCTAGGCCACACATCATAAACATTTCTCCAGGAAGTGCACTACTTGGTTTTAAATATTTAACACTGAAAGGTATGCTCCTTTTTTTTTTAACATTTCTCCCCCCACCCCACCCCCCACCTCCTTCGTTTACTCAGTTTTCTCCTTCCTTTCCCTCCCATGGCCTCCCTTCATCTTTTCCCTTCTTCTGGGAATAAAACCCAGGGTCTTGGCACATGTCAAGCTGCACCCCAAGCCTTCTATTGTGGCTCTTTAAAGTGTGTGTATGTGTGTGTGCACTATGGCACTCAAGTGGAGGGCAGAGAAAATCTTATGAGAGTATTTTCTCCTTCCACTGTGTAGGTTCAATGGATTGAACTCAAGGTCTTCGGCCTTGACAGCAAGCACTCCTACCTGCTGAGCCACACCACCAGCCCTTCATTATGTTTTGCAATATTAAACATGTTGAAAGCTAAATCATTACAGGGAAGTACATCCTGAGGTTGAATACCTGTGATGGATTTTTGCATAGGTGGCTTGTGAAAAAAGTCTAGTTTTGAAGTCAAGGGTTGACTGTTGGGTCAGAAAGGAAACCCTCAGACTGGACGGTGGTGGTGCATGCCTTTAATCCCAGCTCTTGGTAAGCAGAGACAGGTGGATCTCAATGAGTTTGAGGCTACCCTGGTCTACAAAGCCAGTTCCAGGACAGCCAAGAAACACAGAGAAACTCTGCCTCAAAAAACAAAAACAAACAAACAAACAAACCCTGGTCTTATCTCTTACCCTTCACTCATTGTTTCTTAGATGGGAGGCAGCGTTCTAGGCATTGAGGGCACAGTGGTCCCTGCTGAATTGAAGCTTAGATGGGATGGATCATGAGTAAATTACACAGGTTTCTTGCATGTTTGGCTGGCACTGTGATGCCAGTGAATGCTCCAGGGTTCTCAGAGGAAATACATTAAAGGCTAAAGGATGGATTAGGAGTTTGCCTAGATACAGACAGTATCCCCAACAAGGAAATGGGCAAATAAAAGCCCTGCAACAGGAGCAGTGTTGTCAAGTCCAGGAGCAGGTCATGCAGGGTGATTAAAACGAGAGAAGCAGAAGGGAAGAGAGACTAGAACTGAAACAGAAACAATGGGGCGGGGGTTGTAGGCAAGAGTAAATGTTTAGGTCTTGGTGAGTCATTTTTGAAGGATTTTAGCTACATAGTAACATGAATAGAAACATTTTCTTAAAACATTACTCTCCAACTACAGTGCAGAATTGGCTCCTGGTCTGAGAAGGAAAGGTCAGCCTATTGTCAAAGCCTAGAAGAAGACAGTAATTCTCACCAGTGTGGTGGTCCTAGACATGCAGATAGGTGACAGATCCTAAAAGCATTTCAAAGCAGTCTTATTGAGGGATAATTGACATGCAATAAAGTGTATGTTTGAAGTGTGCAATTTGATAGTACATGACATGTGTACATTTGTGAAGTCATCATCCATAATCAAAATAACGAACATACTCATTACCCCAAAACTCGCTTGTGCCCTTTGTATCCTTCCTTCCTCTGCTGCCTGACTCGCGTCTCAGAGCCCTCAGGCAAAAGGATCTGTTTTCTGTCGCTCTGGGTTAGTATGTGCTTCCTGGAATTGTATGCAAGTTAGAACCATACAGTGTGTGCTTTAGCATGTCCAGCCAGCATAATTATTGCAAGTTTGCTCTGTTCTGATATGAGTGTCTGTAGTCCCATCCTTTTCCTGCCCAGTGCAGTTCTCTTGCCGAGATGTCCCTGCTGCTGGAGGGCCTTGCCTGTGGGTGAGCACTGGTTCATTTTCAGTTTGGGATGCTACAAATAAAGTTGCCATGAGCATCTTGTGTTAGATGGACACATCTTTCACTCCTCTCACGTACTCTCCTAGGAACAGGATGAATGGGTCATGTCATAGAAGTGTGTGTGTGTGTGTGTGTGTGTGTGTGTGTGTGTGTGTGTTTTAGAAACAGCCAAACTGTTTATCAGTGCCTGTGCCGGTTTGGGCTCACTCACAGTATCAGTGTTTACAGATCCTAGCTCTGTCCCCACCTGTTATTGGTGAACTGGGCCTTAAGTTTTAAGGCATTCTGACAGATGTGAAAGAGAAGCACACTGTGGCTTTGCTGTCCCTGGTGTTGTATGCTGCCGAGCATGGTTTCATGTGCATAACCACTGTTTCTGCATCTCACATGAAATGTCAGCGCAACTGTTCTGTCTGCTAGATATGAGTGAGTTCTGAGAGTTCTTTATTTATTCTAGGTGCCAGTCTTTATCAATGATCTAATGGGAAACCATTGTCTCCACAGCTATGGCTTGTATTTTTATTCTCTCAGCATTGGGTTTTGGAAGGGGGAAGTCCTGTATTTAAGTCTATTTTATTAATCTTATCTTTATTTTGGGGGTGCTGATTTAGTAGTATATCAAAGCTATTTACATAATCTAAATTCATATAGTATGACTATTGTCTTATTGAAGATATCTATTCTTAGCTCCTACATTTATGATTTTGATCTATTTGGGATATAGTATGAGTTGTGAAATATTTTTTGTATGTGTATCCAATTGTTCTAGCAACATTTCTCAAAAAGATTATTCAAACAATTTATCCAGGTAATTTCCCTTTATGTTTTTGAAGGAAGTCAAATGAGCAAATGTTTTGTTCTGGACTCTTTTTTTCTTTTTCATTGTTCTATTTATCTAACTTTATTCCACCATAATTGAATTGTACATTTGTTGAGTCCTAAAGTGAAGCAGTCTGCATGCTCCAACTTTGCCCTACTTTTCCAGAATAGTTTTGGTTTTCCTACATTCTTTGCATTTCTGTATGTACTTTTATAATCAGCTTATATACACATAATCTTTTTGGAGTTTTCAGCAAGATTGCATCAAATATAAAATCAACTAGAAAAATTGAAATTTTAAAGAGACTGAGCCTTCCCAGTTGCATTGAAGTATATCTTCTTCAGCTCTCAAGCATAGCCCTCTGGTAGGTCACATTTCTTCTTTCTGGTGCTCTGACCTCTAAACTCTGGCTGAATTTGTCTCTGTAGATGCTCAAGACCATTTCTTCAGCTGGATAGGCTCTCTGGGCTCTGCGTGGATTTTCTTTTACCTATGCTGTGTCTTGGGTATTCTGGGTATGAACTCTATCAAGCTATTTCATCTCCCATCTCTCATAGACCAAGTCTTCACTGTGTGATTCTGTGTTTTAGAAACCATTGTATCACCAGCCCCCCTCCCAAAGGATTGATCTCATGTCAAATTTAGAAAAAAAGTGTGATTTTCTGGCTTCCACCATGAGCAACATAAAGAAAGATGTTGTGTATGGTGACTGTCAGTCCTCAGGTAAAGCATAGGTTGGGTGTTCACCACCTGCTGTTAAGCCTGACAATCTGAGTTCAATCCCCAGAGCACAAATGTTGGAAGGAAAGAACCAACTCCGTAATGATGCCCTATGAGCTCCACATGTGTGCACCCACACATAGTACACAAATAATAATGTTTTTAAAAAGACCTTTCAGACACATGAAAGACAAACGAGACTACAAGCTGGAGCTTAAAGGCGAGGCTTAAGGTAGAAATGTAAATTACCACCATCCACTGTTAATGCTCTTTGGATACTAGACATTCGTGAAATGACTTAATATTAGAATGTAGAGTGATAAAGAAAACATGTGTGGGATGAATTCCTGAATAGCACTCATGCGTAGAATTTAAGTGAAGACCTTAAAGTAACCGGAAATGGGACAGTGCAAGAGGTGAAGTGGTCAATTATATTATGGAAGTCACGAGAGGGATGTTTCAAGGAAACATGAGAAGGCAAATGGTTTAAAAGCTGATCTGATATTGGTTAAAAAAGACTCAAAAAGAACCCTCTGGATCCTATGCCAGGAAAGTGTTCAGTCATTTTAGTAAGATCCCCAAAGACAAGGCCTAAACTAAGAGGAAAAGGGGAAGAGAAACCAGAGGGTTTTTTTTTTTTTCACAAAATAGTAGGGACTAGATTGTCTAAATACTGAGAGGATTCTGAAGATGAAGGAAGAGAGGGTGTGAAACAGCAGATGAAGGCCCATGGATGGGAGCCCATTGGAAAGTAAGAACAGGTGAAGTCCACGGTGGATCTGGGGAGTTCACTCTTGATAAGATGTTCTGCCTGTGCCCAGAGCAAAAAGGAAAGGACAGCTGTGTTAGCGGAGGCTGCTTGTTCGTTTCCTGTCCGCCCACACCCCAAATAATCACACAGAAACTATATTAATTGCAATATTGTTTGGATAATAGTTTAAGTGTATTTCTGGCTAGCTCTTATATCTTAAATTAACCCATTTCTATTATTTATTAACCAATGGTATTCACATCCCACATCACAGCTCTATTTATGAACCCAAGGAAAAAGGTTAGTGAAGCCCAGGTGCCATCTTTTCTCCAAAGCATGACAGGGCTGTGGACTGAGTGAGTCTTTGATGCCCCCACCTGCAGGGACCCTTGTGCAGGGAGTTTGTGGTCCTATGGATACTTGTATCTCTGGGTTTCTTTTATTTAACTACTATATTTCTTTCTTTCTTTCTTCCTTCCTTCCTTCCTTCCTTCCTTTCTGTCCTTATCTATCTGTCTGTCTGTCTGTCTGTCTATCTATCTATCTCTACCTCTATCTCTTGTCTGTCTGTCTGTCTCTTTCATAGAGTCTCCCACTCTAGTTTATCTGTCCTGGAACTTCCTATTTAGATCTCATTTGGCCTCAAACCTACGTTTTTGTTTGTTTGTTTTTTGAGACAGGGTTTCCCTGTAGCTTTGGAGCCTGTCCTGGAACTAGCTCTTGTAGACCAGATTGGCCTCGAACTCACAGAGATCCGCCTGCCTCTGCCACCCGAGTGCTGGGATTAAAGGCGTGCGCCACCATCACCTGGCCTTCAAACCTACTTTAATTCTTCTCCCTCTGTCATCAAAGTTCAAGGATTTTAGGCATGCATCATCATTCATAGCTTCAAAATATAACATTTAAACTCAATCTCACTTTAATTTTGGTCTTTTAGAACTTTGGAATATATTTTGCTTTTCAAAATAATATGTTATCTTTTCCTTTATTAAATAATATGCTTGTTTAAAAAATAAAACGGAAGAGTAGATCATCCTGAAGTCTTCCATAATCACTCTGTACAAAATACCCATCTCTAAAGTTTTGCCTTTCTAATTTAGCCTCTGTCCATGGTACTCCATTTGCTTTTGTTTTGTTGGTGTTTTTTGAGACAGAATTTCTCTGTGTAACAGCTCTGGCTGCCCTGGAACTAGTTTTTGTAGATCAGACTGGCCTCGAACTCCCAGAGATCCACCTATCTCTGTCTCCAAAGTGCTGGGATTAAAGGTGTGTGCCACCACCGCCCAGCAGTACTTTATCTGCAAGAACTGTCAGTGGTTCTCAACCTTCCTAATGCTTCAACTCTTCAATTCAGTTCTTTTTAATACAGTTATATGGGGTCCCTCCATCATAACATTATTTTTGCTGCTACTTTATAACTATAATTTTGCTGCTTTATAACTGTAATTGTGATTACATTAGGAATCATAATGTAAAGGATATCTGATATGTGACCCCTGTGAAATGGTCATCGACCCAAACAGGGCTATGACCCACAGGTTGAGAACAGCTTTGCCATGTGATTGTGCACTGCTAGAAGCAGAACAGTTGCGTGTCTTTAAGGCTGCTCTGTCAGCAGATGAGACCCCTTTCCCTGAACAGCCAGGCAGACCTTATTTTTCCTCCCAGCCAGATATTCTCAAGCTACCAAGTCCAACATACAGCCTTCAAAGAAGTTTCTCTCAGTTCTCTTTGGAGGCTGATCTTCCTGTCTGGAGCAGTAGCTGGCATTGATCAGTTGCCCAATACGGCATTCAAATAGTTTTCATTGATCCTTTCCAGTGAGAGCAGAGCAGCAATCATAAGGCTGAGGAAGCTCATTTACAATATTAGTGACACTGGTTGCAGCACCTCTGCAGTAAGGCACACTGTAGGTCCTGAGAACTGAAGGACAGGGCAGACGAGGCTCCCACTAGCCTTGAAGGAAAGGCACCGACCTTCTCTGTTGACATGTGGGTAGCAGCTTGTCAAGAGGATGGAAATCATAAGGGAGAGAAGTCTGTTGTCTTGTCATGGTAAATGGAAATGAGAAACTCAGTGAAGGTAGAGCTTTGGAGAGTAAGCCAAGGGCCAGTGTGCATTTGTTCTTTAAAAGCACAGGCCCAGTACTGGACACTGGAGCCTATGTAGAAACTGAAGAAAGTAGATTGGAGGGGGGAGAGAAGTAGATAGTTCAGTTGACAAAGTGCTTACTATGCAAGCTTGAGGACCTTAGCACCCATTTAAAAAGTTAGACATGGTGGCTGCATTTGTGACCTCAGCTCTGATGAGGTAGAGATAGGCAGATTACAAGGTGCTTTGGCCAGTCAGACCAGCCTAATCAGTAAGTTCAGACCCTAGTGAGAGACAGAGCACACACACACACATACACACACACACACACACACACACACACACACACACTGGAGAAGGGAATTGCAGGCTCCCAGGATGGCGACTCTGGAGCATTGGAGCAGGATGTTTTCATGCAGAAGCAAACTGGCTCTAGCTGCATTTATTTTCATCGTACCCTGAAGCATTGAGGCAGGATATTTACAGTTTCCTAACAGGGATCTTGCACATACCCAGACTTTATGTTGATTGATACTTCAGAATTAAAAGAAAGTCCATATTCCTTGATGGAGAGCCCCCTCCAGTCTTTGAATAGTTAATAATTAGTGTATGACCACATTCTCATAGAAGAACAAACAAACAAACAAAACCAGGACCTTCGGAGATGTGCTCCGCTCCATGGAGCCACCTGAGAATCTTGTATTGGCCCCTGCACCAACTCTAACACCCTCTCCAGTCTCTATTAATCTGTTCCCAAAAAGAAATGTCACCAGATGGTCATGCACATGTCACCTGGCCATCAGCATGGCTTTGCTCAAAACAGGGCAGTGCTAGAAAATCTATCTACACCATAGTTCATTACCTACATTGCAGATCAGTTTGACAGCCTTCAAAGACTTCTTAGCAAACTGGGTTAGGGAGGAAGACCCATAATCCTGCTGCTACTGAAGAATATTGCTTTAGGTTAAGTGGAGGAAGGTCCCACTGAATTCTTGAAGAATCCCTCTCTCATTAGCATTTCATGCCAGATTTTGCTGCCCCCTCTTTCATGAGCTGCTCACTCCCTGCATATTCTTAATGCCTTGAACTATTTTTGGCATAATCCCTTCCAGGTATCAGGGCCATCAGACCTCCTGTTTGGTTTAAATACACACACACACACAGAGAGAGAGAGAGAGAGAGAGAGAGAGAGAGAGAGAGAGAGAGAGAGAAAATCCCCTGTATTTCCTGAGTGTGGCTGGATGTTGCTTAGGATTGAACTGGTCCATTTTAGCAGTGAGTCTCTCCCCCACTGTCTTTTTTTTTTTTTTTTTTTTTTTTTTTTTTTTTTTTTTTTTTTTTTGGTATTTTCGAGACGGGGTTTCTCTGTAGTTTTGGAGCCTGTCCTGGAACTAACTCTTGTAGACCAGGCTGGTCTCGAACTCACAGAGATCCACCTGCCTCTGCCTCCTGAGTGCTGGGATTAAAGGCATGCGCCACCACCGCCCGGCCCTAACATGTTTTTTAAAAATACTTTTATTAATCCATATAATTTTATATAGTACATTTTGGTCATATTCAGTCTCTTTCCCTACCTCCTCCCAAATCCAGCCTCCCCATCCCACACCAACTTTTGAGTTTTCTTCCTCTGTCCAATCAAATTCAGTTTATGTTGCCTTACTACTCTTGTACATGGAGCCTGCCCTAGAGTGTGGTCACCCTACCAAGGTCACAGTGTTAAAGAACACCTCATCTCTCTCTCCCCCAGCAACTATCAAATGCCAATGACTACACAGCTAGTGGTAGGGTTTACTGCTCTTTGCCAGGGTTTGAGCTTCTACAAATCTTGTACTTTCTGTCCTAATCTTTGTGAGTTCATGTATGCTTTGTCCTGCTTTGTCCAGAGCACTATTTCCTTGATGTCATCCACCATCTCTGTCTTTTACAGTCTTTCCTCCCCCTATTCTAGAATTGTATTTTGGAAGTAGCTGAGATTTGTTTGACTGACCCTGAAGAAAGAAAAAGAGGCTGATGTCCATCAACAGAAGAAATTATAGGGCCACAGCTGGGCAGCAGAACCGCTGGGCTGTCAGGCAGAACGGACAAACACTGTTGTGACTGTGAGCTGCCTATACCTTATAGGGAGTGGCTTCCATGGTTGTCAGAAATTCACAGTGGGTTGCCAGGGAGAGGCTGGGAAGGTTGTTTAATGGCTCCAGTTCAGCGTGCTGGGGTTAATGGAGAGGGAGAGTGCCGGTAACCGCAAGTCCTGAGTGTGCTAATAGCTGCTCAAATGCACACTTAGAAATGGTTGAAGTGGTGAGTGGTGTGTCATGCCTCCTCTACCACAATGAAAAACACAAAACAAAACTTCCCTCGATTCCCAGAATCCAGTCCCATTATTCCGTCATCACCTGACTTTGCAGAGTCCACCTACTTCTTTCTCTATCCCCTGGTTCTCCCATCTCACCACCCATTTGCCAAGTTACTTCCTGAATACACTTGCTTGAAAAAAAAATGAATGGAAGTCAGGATTAAACGTTTCTCCAAGCTGAGAGACTCCATCATTTCCAATGGAACTACTACCTGGGCAGGATTCTCAAGCCTCCAGGAAGGAGAAGTGAGAGTCATCCATATGTTCTCTCTTCCAGACCCCAGTTTCACAGTTAATTTACACACCTGTGAAATGGAAAGAGAACTGAAGTAGACAGAAAGGGACCCATGACTTCAGCAAGTTTGTACCAGTATTAAAATGTGAGCCCAGGTTTGAATACTGGTCTATTTAAAGTCTGTGTTCCAAAATTCAAGCTTCTCATTTTCTGTTCTATCACTCTGCATGCTATGTGTCTTGGCATGGTGGTTTTCTCCTTGTTGCTGTTTTGAGATAGGGTTTCTGTATCCCAGGCTGGTCTTAAACTCACTGTGTAGTGGGGGATGACCTCAAACTCCCCATCGTAATGCCTTTACCACCCAAGTGCTTGGATTACAGGCATGAGTTACTATGCCCTGCTTTTCATGATCCCTTCATCATTCTGAATTGAGACCTGTGACTGGATTCTGTCATACTTGTGAGAACCACTCAGCAGTTCCCATTACACTCTACCCAGTGAGTCACTCATACAAGTAAGACCCACATCAGTATCTTGTGCCCATAGTCTGTTTTTTTGCTAAAATAGATACTACATCAGAATGAGAATAAGGAACAGGCTGGCCAGACAGCTTTCCAGAGACCTAATCAATAATGGCACTATAACATTGAAGTGGAAAGAACTATTAATCAGTGTTCTTTCTGGGAAAACATTACCTGTGGTTGGAAACAATACTTTAATAAGCCAATTAGGAAGAGTGATAACACTTCTGCTTAGCTCAGGTTGCAGAGAGCTCAGCCAATAAATTATTTGACAGTGCAGCTTCAGGTTTGGGCCACCTGAGTGGACAGAAGAAAATAACACTTCTTCCCAAAACCCCTCCCTCTACCAGACAGAGGAATTGACCTCTGTTCTAATAAGTACTGAAATAGTATGTAAATAATACCAGTTTGAAAGAGGGCCAAGGTTATCTCTGGTTTGAGTTACCTGTATGCTCCTCTAATCTATCCCATAGACCATAAATCTCCATCCCTTTTCTGTGTCTCTTGTGCCTCGTGGAGTTTCATGGACTGCTACAATGCAATCTGTGGCCTGACCAATTTTACCTTTTTCTCCCTTCTCCTCCTTTCCTCCCTCCCCACCCTTCTTTCTTTCTCTCCCACTTGCTCGTCCTTCCTTCTTCTATTTCCTCTCCTCTTCTCTCCTTCCTCTTTCCATTCCTCCCTCCCTTCCTCCATCTCCCTCTTGTGTCCCTGGCTGGCCTCTCGGTTTCTGTATGTCTGAGAATGGCCTTGAGCTTCTGCCTCTCATGCCTTCAGCTCCTGAGCACTGGGGAGGATTATCAGTTTGTACTAGACTCAAACCCAAGGTTGAACACATGCTAGGCAAGTACTGTATCCCTAACTCCAATGCCTACTTTTTATTGACTAAACAATATGAAATTTGGTGGGGGGAAAAAACTAAAAGCTCAATAATTCCCAAAGTCTTTATAAGAAAACTACTATCAGTGTGTCCTTTGGGGCAGTGGTTATGTTTTTGAGAGTCTGCCTTCTGTGCTAATTGATCAGAGATGTGGCTAGCCAGGATCATGTTCCCACAGTCAGTGCAAAATGGCCTTGAGGCTCTGGGCAGCCTGCCTGATGGCGGCTATCTAGTGCCCAGTTGCAGTGCTGAGCCTGGCCTACTTTTGAGAGCAGGTTCTGAGTGGCGCTGCCCATGTGGGAGCTGTATGCCCGACCGGGAGTCCAGACTGTCCATTCCAGTCCAGAGTCTTACCCTGTCATTATTCATTTCACGAGGCAAGCATTTCCTTTTGTAAACACCAGCCATCATCTTCAATAAAATGATGTAATGGGATTAACGATGCACTTTCCAGAATCCTTATCGATTGTGAAGATGGAAGTAGAAACTTGAGATGGAACTGAGCTCTGTTTTGTCAACATTTTGCTGCTCTAGTAAGCAGAATATTCTCAAACAGTGGGCTAACCTGAAACACAGGCTAGTGTTTGAGTGCTCAGGGATGGGAGGGTTCTGTCTGTAAATATCAGCTGGGGTGTCACTGTCAGGCATAAGAGGAAGGAGACTGGAAGGAAAAAATACTAAGTGGCCGACTGTTGTGGAATATTATTTTAACTAGGCAGAGATGTGTTGTGTTGTTTATGCTGCAGACTATTATTTTAACTGTCCAAAGATGTGTTACTTTTGTTCATGCTGTGTGTGTTTAATTTTGTAAATGTGTATTGCATCTCTTTCACCCGGCTTACCTAAGCTCCCTGCTTGGTCGAATAAAGACTGAATAGCCAATAGTTAGGCAGAAAGAGGATAGGCAGAGTTATCAGAGGGAGACAATAAATAGGAGGAAAAATCTAAGATAAAGAGAGAAAGAAGAATGAGAGAAGGAAGAAGAGAGAACTAGGGACAAGCCCAGGGCAGGAAGCCAGGCAGATACCAGCCAGTCAGACATAGAGAAGCAGTGGAAATGAGATGTTCAGAAGGAAGAAAGGTAACAAGCCCTCAGGCAAAAGGAAGATAAAGAGAAAAAGGTTAATTTAAGTTAAAGAGAGCTAGCCAGAAATGTGCCTAAGCGAGGCTGAACATTCGGTGATAATAATAAGACTCTGTGTCATGATTTGGGAGCTGGTTGGTGGCCCAAAGAATAAGTCTGGCACAGCACACAACTGTAGCAGGCTTTCTTGGACCCTCAGTCCCCAAATCATGACATCGACTTATTATTAATTATGAATGCTTGGCCTTAGCTTAAGATGTTTCTAGCTATTTTTATTGTAACCCATTTCTATTAATCTATGTCCTGTCCCAAGGCTCATTTACTCCATCTATGTATTGTCCATCCTGTTTTCCTGCTTCCTCCATATCTCAGCTGTCTGCCCTCTTCCTTCTCTCTCCCACCAGCCCTGCCTATCCTCCCTTTGCCTAGGATGGCCATTGTCCAGTCAACCTTTTATTAGACCAGTCAGGTGCCTTAGGCAGGCAAGGTGAAACAGCAAGACATTTTACATAGTTTAACAAATGCAGAAATAAACAAAAGCAATACATCTTTACATAGCTAAGCAATTATTCTGCAACACAAACAAATGCAGCATATCTCTACATAATTGAACAAATATTCTGTTCCACAACCAACAGCTCCATTCCTGAACCTGTGAGTGGGTGATCTCACAGAGATTGGTTTTAGACTGTGTTTTCTGGGAAATAAACTTCTCTCTATGAATCAGGGGAGGCAGGAGGGGATGGGGAAAGCTGCTGATACAGCAGAAGGTGCAATCTGCTCTCAGCCTAAGGGGGGCCCAGATGTTGGGCATGCATACTGTTTGGCCAAATTTCAATTAGTTTAACAGACCATTGATTACCCTCCAAGGGCTGGAAAATAGATGTTTTATGAGGTGATAGTATATTTTATGCAGAGTAGAGCCCTCTCTGCCTCAGAAGACTTCTGATTCACACGATTTTAAAGAAAACAGGTTTTTTTTTTCTTCTAGGAGCAGTGTAAACAAGGGAGCTTCTATAAAAAAATAAAAAAAAAATAAAAAAAAAAGGGAGCTTCTATGCAGCTATTGTCTATATAAATCAGAGACAGAGGAGAGATCATTCTCTCCTCAGAAAGGTAGCTGGGATACAGAGCACCGAACATTTGTGCTGTGCTGACACACACAATAGGAAGATGTGACAGTTGTCGTGTAGAAGGCAGTTTGGTGCTGGTCTTCGAGGGACTTGGTTTGGGTGGGAGAATGACAGGCATTAGAATGCCAGAATAAAACATTAACTGTTCCGTGTATATTTTAATCAACTTTATTTCTTGTGTATTTGCCTATATACACACAAACTGATACACGTGTTCACTTTTATAAATCAAGATGCATTCATGAAATGGTGAATTACAGGCAGTTATAAGCCACCCATTACGGATGCTGGGAACCACACTCCAATCTTCTGGAAAAGCAGTGAGCACTCTTAACTGTTCAGTCATCTCTCCATCCCTTGCTTTGGTTTTTTTTTAAGGCAAAGTCTCATGTAGCCCAGGCTGGATTTGAACTCCCTGTGTAGCTAAGGCTTACTTTTAATCCTTCCGTTTCCACATCCCGAGTTGCTGGGATTTTCAGCTTATGTAATCAGACCAGTCAGTATTTAATTAGTCATGTGAAAATAACCAGGTTTTTCCATTTCATTACTATGCAAATTTGCTTTTCCTTGATTTGTATGTGAACCAAATGATTGTTTTAAAATAAATTTTGTTAGTCTCAGTTAATGTTTTTTTCATATATTTATTTTAGATGCCTCTACTCCCCAAAGTATAAAAAATTTCTTCGTATAAAAGTATCACAAGTGGAAAAGTTTAGAAGATATGATTAAAGTCACTTCCTGGTCTTATTGGTAGTCTGTTCTCTATACCGCAGCCACAGTGATTGTCAAAAAAACCATTCACCTTCTTCCTTGAGAACTTTGTTCATTCCTTGTTGCTCTTCGATAAAACAAACAGCTCCCTGTAGACCATTTTGAGCTGGCTGCCTGCATACAGTCAGCCAAGTCCTTTGGATCTGATGTGCAAAATCCCAAAGGGATCAACCTGTGTCTTCTTCAACAGTCTCTCTCACCCCCACAAACATATGGAGTTAGGGGGATATATTCTGAGGACTTTTATAATAGTATGCTTCCTGTCAGAACCCAGATCTAGGGTTTAAGCTTCAACCTTCTCAGCTCTTCGGTAAGTTAAGTGGCTTTTGGTTCTGCTTCCCACTCCTCTTGGCGGATGGGTGTTCTCCTCTGTTATTTCTTCAGCAGGATGCTTTTGTGCTTTCTGTCAAGAAGATGCTCACAGACCAGGCCACTGTTGTGTTTTCCAATGTGTTCTTGGAGGTGGAGATGCCGTACAGAATACACCCATCGCCTTACTTGACACTGTCACCCAACACTCACCAACAGAGACACAGCGGCCAGGTGACGCCTCCATAAATGCTCTGGTGCCGTTTCTTTTTGAGCATCACTATTCTTGTAAAGCTATTAATAGGTGTATTTAACTACAGAGTTGTGGATAATCTGTCAATGTTTGGGCTAGTACCTGTGGTGGACCAGGGAGGGATTTAAAACGAAATGGCTCTCCTGTGTGGTCCACAGAAGCATCAGTATGCTCATGTTTTCTCCCTGTTTCTCATCTCACACACGTGTACACTTCACCCTACTTGAAAATTGCTATGGGACGCTTGACTTTGAGCTTCCCAGCTGACATAAGATTTCCAGGTATAGAACATGGCTGTGGCACACACGACCTCCAAATATGCTAAAATACTGATTGTTTCTTGTGTTTTTAGGACACAGTGAGCTCCCTTCATTCCAGCCTTACTTCTTCACTCCACAATGTACTGTAATTGTGACTTTCTGTGTTTTCCTAAAACCAAAAGTAGGGGGAACATTCATATGCACTTCACTTTTTTCTCTTCTTTCTCTTCTCTTGATCTTTTGGACTCCAATGAGATCCTACCTTCCTCTTGAATTCTTCCCTGCCCTCCTCATCCAGAAGGAATATAGACACCCATCTGATCCTGGTCAGTCTGCCTTCCTCCATAGGTTCTCTTGCAGTTATTATCTGATGTAGTGAGTCTACAGTTAAACAGAGACTTAGCTCTGGACTGTGGTAATATCTTATATGTTATTACTCTGTTAAAGAGTGGGAGGAGTCACCGAGATTGATGAATGTAACCATAAAGCCCAGAACTCAATTTGTCCAGTGCTCTATAGACAGGGGAAAGGATTCTTGTCTAGGTTAATTTACCCAGTGTTACTTGGAGTTGAAATCAGAGTTCCTGGATTTGTGTAACTAGTCCACAAACATGCTCCAGGTCTTCTCTCTTATCCATACCAGGAGCCCTTTGAGGATCCATTTCTCCTGAATGACTTTTGTCTTACCCTGGCCCAGGGTCCTGCACAGACAAGGAGGTCATGAAATCTCTCTTCTTTGAACCTAATTGGTCACACTGAGCCCTTGACTTTTACTTGGGAATGACCTAAGTCATCCAGAGGTAGCAATTTCTTTTCTGCGTATCAGCTATCTCAAGGCTAGGCTGGGAACCATCAGTGAGTTTGTGCCTACCTGGAAAGTGATATTGGCTATGATAGTTAAAGTCAAAAAGTGGAAAAGAGCCCCTCAAAGATGGAGGAAACACCTCCAAGAGGCTGTTTGTCTGGATCCTCCTTACAGCCTATTGCATCCTATCGGGAAACCTGGAAGATTCTAAGGAGCTTCTAATTCTTACAACAATCATTCTTGTGTCACTCTTTAGAAACGCATTTTAAATTTTCAAGTCTGACTTTTTGGTTTTTTTTTTTTTTTGATGTAAAACACACTTAAGGTAAGCATCCTTGTAAACAGCGAAAGTGAAGCAACTGTGGGTCCCTCTGTAAGGAGAGGGAGGCTGGAATCTCATCCTCCTGCTTCCACATCCCAAGGGCTAGCAATATAGGCTTCTACCACCACATCTGGCCTTAGGTCAGGTTTTATAACTATTCCATAGTCTAATAATAACAGTAATAATATTGCCTAAAGCTGTAGAGATGACTTAGCTGATAAAAACACTCGTTGCTATTATAGAGGACCAAGTTTGGTTAACAGCATGCACATGGCAGCTCACAACTGTCTATAACTTCAGTACCAAGGAATTCTGTACCATATACTGACCACCTCAGCCATCAGGCACACAAGTGATACACACACATGCATGTACGCAAATTATACACATACATAAATCTCAACAATACAAAGAATGCTCTCCTTCTGTTATGAAATTCACAGTTAAATATGTGTTGCCTTGATCAAGCTTGATAATTACATTATTTACATAACCTATATTCTCATGTATGTTGTCTGCTTAGGTTATCCTTTACTGAAAGAGAGTAATTTCTATCACCGTGGAACTGTTGACTTCTTCCTCTACTAAACATCTGCTGGATCAGGGTCACTTCCTACTGTCATTATATCTGCTGAAAATGAGATCACTTGTATGGTCTAGTAAGCTAACAAGTGACTGACTGATTGAAAATATTTTTGTTTATCTCAAGAAATAAGAAGTCTAGTAATAGACAGCTTAGGACTGGTCATACCAGATAAGTAAATGTTCAAGGTCAAACATTCTTTTCATTATCCATTCCTCTGCCTTACAATCTTCTTTGAAAGTCATAGCCACTAAATTGTCTGCTCCCTTCCAGTAGCAATGTGGTATAACAGATAGATATTACTAGAAGGTGGAAGGAAAAGCAGCCATATGCCTACTGCTTCTTTAATTCAGGAAGATAGTGGATGTCCCCAAACTTATCTCTCAGTGAATTTCCACCTACACCCCGCTGGCCAAAAATGCTCACTGCTTTTCTTTTGGAGAAAGTGAACCTAGAAAACTGAATGAACTGGTGTTCTCCTGTCTGGGAAGAAAGAGAGTAATACTGGGTAGACAGCAGTGTCTACCATATTTTCCTGATCTTCAATAATCCTTTTTTTTATTACCGCAAATCATGTTGCCCAATATAACATCTTTTAGTTTGTATTGGTCACATATTTTACATTACTTTCAATGTTTTGTGCTATTATATTTTAAAATCTGTATCATATACGTCTACATTTACCCCTGTTCAGTTTTCATCTTTCAAGTGGCAGTAGAACTGGTTTATATACGTTGGTAAGCATATATGACTTTATGTCTGCCACGTTATCATTTTGCCTTCTAGTTAGCATGCTGGGCTTTTTTTAAATTATTATTTTGAAGAGGTGGGGTAGTTTTTGTCTGTTATTTTTTCCTTGTTATTTATTGAACTGATCATTTTATTGGCTGACCAGCTGTGATCTTGTTAATTGTCAACTTGACAATTAAACCCTCCTGACAAGTGGGGGATTATACTGACTGCTTCAGCTAGGGTCATCCTAGGCAGGGGATCTTGGACTGGAGAGGGCGAGCGGAGCATTAGCATTTGTGCATGGGCTGCTGTCCAGCTAGGATGAATGTGATGTGACCAGCTCCCTCGAGCTACTGCCACTGAGACTCCCCCACTGTGGTGGACTGGAAACTGCATCTGTGAGCCAGAGGAAACTCTTTCCCCTTTAAATTGTTCTTTTCATGGGATTTCATCACAGCAACCGGAGTAGAAGCTCAGATACCACTATACCCTCTTTTATTAATTTCTTATTAAGGATTTGGCTCCCTTGTCCCTTTTCATCAAACATTTCTTCAATTACTTCTATCATATAAAT
Source organism: Microtus oregoni (assembly GCF_018167655.1). Classification (NCBI taxonomy): domain Eukaryota; kingdom Metazoa; phylum Chordata; class Mammalia; order Rodentia; family Cricetidae; genus Microtus; species Microtus oregoni. The sequence goes on along the minus strand of NW_024543075.1, from coordinate 37,661,718 downwards.
AATATTAATTTCCACTGCTACTACCTTAGTCCAAACTATCATTGTACTGAGTTGGATGGTTTTTGTGTAACTATCTTATGAGCCTTCTGGAGTCCTCTCTGCTTTTTGAATGACTTTTCTAGATGAGATAGAGTTATTAGGAAGACTTGGTCCAATCAAATTGAGAGTTCTTGTTATTCTATCAACATCAGTAACCCATATGAGGAAAACAGTGATAGTAATATTTATCACATTAGCATCCAGGTGAATGGTGACTCCATTGACAGAATCCAGACTACTAGAAGTAAAACACTTTTAAAAATTGAAGATTGTAAATTCATCCTTGTACACAGGGAAGGTGAGGCTTCTGTGGGTCACTGCAGTAGTGGATGAAGCTGAATATAAACCATTAGACACATGGGTCAGAAGCTTAAAGACAGGGCTAGTCCAGAAACACTGGGGAGACCATGCTAGATCATGTGGAGCAAAAGGGAAGCTGTGCCTGCCACCGAGCCATGGAAACATCTTGCACTGAATGAGCATGGAAGAATTTTCCTTAAAAGAATGGAAAATGTAGAGGAAGGAAGCAAGAGAAGCAGGTATGGGATCCAGAAGTGAGTATATTCGTGAGGAAGAAATCACCTCTTCCTACAAATGCCTCTGAGAAGCCCAGACGGAAGGGGTCTTTACAGCAAAATGGCAAAAACTTTATCAAGACAGCCCAGGTGCATAAGCCAGGTAGAGGTAGCTGGGAGTGGGCAGGAGATAAGAAATGGAATGAAGTTTCTTTGCTCACATAATCCTTGAGGGAAATTTGGCCAGATATGAGGAAAGTGACAGACTGGAAGGGAAAAAAAAAACCTTTTTAGTAAAGAGGTTTATTTTTAAGATACAAAAATTAGGGTAAAATTACTAATATAGAGACTCCATTGAAGAATGAAATACTGAAGACATAGGAGGGCGGAAATAATCCCATTGGGTTTCTGAGAGATCTTAGTGGGATTGGGTGTTCATCCTACTAGATAAGCTGAGGGATACATCTTCTCAAGCTGGAAGGACGATGCCAGTGTCAGCCTCTTCCTAAGGATGCTGGCACTTTCTGTGTTCCTACGTAATTACACTTTCTCTGACAAAAATAAACACAGATCTGAGAAAGAATAGGAGGCCTGTTCAATGGGGAGATAATAGCTAATTTTTTGAGTATCTAGTGTCAAAAATATGACTTTTCATATACCACAAAATGCTGCTTTTAATCACTCTGTATACACAAAAACAGCTGTTAAATAATTTACTCACACTCGCAGAGTTGAGGTGTGTGCCACAAGTAGCAGAACTGAGTTTGAGCTCGAACTCTACTTGATTTTAAAGTTAATACTGATTTGAAAAAGTTAACAGTGTGACAAAGGACTATTTTCCCAATTTTTCACTGAATTATTGAAAATTCTTCATTGTCCCTTCATAATCATTCTGTAGTTTGTACATACACTGTGTGTGTGTGTGTGTGTGTGAGAGAGAGAGAGAGAGAGAGAGAGAGAGAGAGAGAGAGAGAGAGAGAGAGACAGAGACAGAGACAGGATCTCACATGGCCCGGGCTGGTTAAAAACTGGCTATAGAGCTAAGAACTCCATGTGGATATTTAAGGTCTCTTTATGAAGTCTAACCTGCTGAGCAGAGATTGTTGTCTCCAGTACTTGCGTATGTCTCTGATAAATGCCAAGCATCTCTAGGACTAAAATAGAATTTGGGGTCAGATCCCTTCATGGCTGGGGAACTCTGCAGCTGTCACAGATGGATGAGGGAGCAAATGCGAGAGGGAGAGAAGAAAGAGCAAAGATCTGTCCTAAACTGAACCTTCTGCCCAGACAGGCTTGAGGGATCCATTGCCAGGGCTTCTTTGCGTTGCTGGTGTGCCTGGGTGAACTTGCTCCTGGGGCATCTCAGGTTTAAACAGCATTCTTCCTAGACTCACTCAGCCCTCATCCCCACCTCACTTTTCCCTCCTACTCTGCAGCCCTCCAGCAACCACGAGGCCTATGAGGAGCTGTGATAATGCTATCCTAAGCTGTTTTGTTTTTTTTTTTCTTTCACCACTGAAGGAAAACAAAGTAAGGAGATTCCTTAAAAATCCTCATGATGCGTGGGAAATGGGCACAGATGTGGGAAAATAAACACCCTAGCCTTGTAGAGTCTTTTATTCTCTTCCACTTCCAGAGAACAGTTGATTGTATCTTCTCCACACAAGGTGGAAAACTCTCTTTTCTGTCTGTCATGTGTCATATTCTGACCGGGTGTGCTGTGCTTGGCTGCTTTACGCTTATGTGCACCCCTGAGCAAGCTGAACAGGGACTCTCCTGAGGCAGGAGATGGTTGAACTCACCGTTGCTCGTCACAGACTGTGGAACCTGATGCCCAGGGTGGCCTTGTGTGCATAAATGAACAAGCTGACTGAGCAGTCTGCCCAGCATCTTCTTACCAACTACCCCCACTGCTTTCTGTTTTCTACAATTTCCAGGGAGCTGTATACCTCTTTTAGGTTTTTCTTTTTCTAGTTTCTGTGGTTGTTACTTTGGTTACCGAAATTACTTAAGAGTCTGAAAATATGTGAACAGAGTTAAAAGTCACCAGACATCACATGTACAGTAGGCACACTGTTCTTATCCAACTCCAGCCCACAGTTGGTTTGGCCAAAAGTAGAGCACATTGGTAGCCCTGTGTCTCTAACTTGGGGTGCTGACCCTAATCATCAACTCCTGCTCTGTTGTGTCCTGTGATCAGGCAATCTCCCCCGAAGGAAGCACTGCTGGCTTTTGTGGTTACCAACCCTTCAAGGGACAAAGTGTTGTCTCTAACTGGATCATCTTCTGAACACATGACTTTTGAGAGACCGTCTCACATAACTCATTGCTCTTTCTGATCATGAGAACATGCTCCTACCTCCTTTTGTTTCCTCTATGTCTAGCAGGTTCTCTGAAATCTGATTATCTCTGAGTCTTGGTGCTTCATCTGTAAATGCATCTTTCCCTGACCAGGCTTCCCTGTTACCCCGCTAGATCTTAGGTGCTGGCCTCTTGCTACCTACAAAGTGATATTATTTATATATATATATAATCATTAATCTGAGAGTTATGATATATATATATATATATGTTTCAGAATTTTTTCTATAAAAACTGCTTGAATTTTGCCATATCAATTAACAAAAGTGCACATCTTCAATTTAGGTTCTACCTTTTCTGATTCTTGCTGTTCCATTGCATATGCAGATGTACCATAGTCTATTTTAATCAATCTCAGATTGATTGATAGTTAACTATTAATTTTGGGTTTTATGCCAAGATCTCAGTTCTCATATATACACTTTTTACATTACTCAATTATTTCCTCAGGATTACTTCTGATATAGGCATTTTAATTTTTTATATGCCTTATCAATTTGCTCTCTAGATTTACTATTTTATGTTTTTACAAATCATGTCTAAATGCCAGTTTTATCATTCTCTCATAAATGTTATTATTAAATTAGCTGTTCTGTGGGTATGAATGTTTGTATTACTCTTTTATTCCTTATTTTTAGATCTCTTTGAAGTTAAAAGTGTCAGCATTTATTTGCCTTAAGTGTTATTGTTTCTGAATTCACATGTGTAATGTTCTCCTCTGGGAAGTTCTACCTTGGCGGTCATCCTTGGAAAGTCCTTCCCACTCACGCCTTCATCTCCAGGATCATAAAAACCACCTAAGAACTAGCATCAACTTAGTGAGTTTAACCATTTGCTAAGCGCTGCTCTAAGAGATCTGTATGCTTTGTCTTCTGCATTCCTCATAAAACCCTCTGAGGGTCAAGTGATTTCATATAGTGAGTACAGGTCTTAGAATCTGCATAGTCTGACTCCATGAGTGGCAATCTAAAATCACAGTCTCTACTTTATAATGTGACTCCATTAGAAGCTAATTGGTGTATGTATAAACTAATGATCTTAACTAAATTACCAGCAAATAACCAGTTATCTCATTTCTATCTGAATTAACCATTTGCTGAACAACCAATATTATCATTTAACAGATTCAGGTATTTTTAACTTTTGGCACAGTCATAAAGTAGAAGCCTGAAAATTGGAGTAAAATTAAGATAAATATGGAAATAATTAGAATATAAAAGCTGTTCATTGTTGTCCTCAGACAGACGTTCTCTTACTCTAAGCCCATTGGTCGTGGGATGTACTAGAATGAAGACTATGTATGAAAGCTATTATTTAGAATTGTGCAACTGTGCTGGAGAGATGATACTTGGATACAATAATGAGGCCTGGAGTTTATATCTCCTGAACCCATGTGAAGGATGAGCAAGTGTGGAAGATGCTTTGATTCCAGCACTTGGGAGGCAGAACCGGGAGACCCAGTGCCAACTTAAATCGGTTAGTTCAGTGAAAAACTCTGCCTCAGGAAATAAAGTAGGCCATGACCTCAGAAGAAACCTGACTTCAACTTCAGGCCTTCACATGTCCATGCACACACATGTATACCTATATAAAAGCAAACACACATCATACATGCACACCACACACACATACACATGTAAATAGAAACATTGTGCTACTAGTATATGGTTGGGGTTAAATAAGATTTAGTACTTGGAGAATAAACAAACCCCTGAGTATGTTTTATGCATTTTTCCATATGTTGTTACTATGAGACAGTCATGTACCAAAATAGTCAGTATTTGCATATTTTGGTCACATTTTGCATTTTAAGTTTTTTTCTATTAATCTTTACACTTCTAATAACAATAATAGCATTTTATAATAATAAACTTTACCACCTAACTAGACAAATTCCCAATCTTTGAAATAATGTTATTAATTCTTTGAGAATTTCATACTTGTGTGCAGGGTATTTTGTTCATAGTCACGCCATACTCTTCCCCTTAACTTCACCCCTACTCCTCTAAGATGAACCTTCACCTCCTCTAAACTTTCTGTCCTTTTTCTAAAAAATTAAAACCCACCAGGTCAAATTCTGGCTGCCTGTATCCTCACTGTATGGTTGACCTCTCAGGGGCCACACTGCCAAAGAAAAGTGGCACCCATCCCTTTTCTAGAATCAGTCTCACCAGCACCCTTTACCTGGGGATAGAAACTCACAAGTCTCTGTCCAGTCCATGATAGAGCGGCGACGGCTTCTTCTGGTGCAGGCTGTGTGCACACAACCACACCTGCTAGGAGGTAATGAGTGCAGCTGTTCTCTCATCCTCTCATGATCAGATTCTGCACAGTCTGTATAGAAAAAGATTTCACGTGATGATACCTGGGAGCTATATTAACCTATGGGTATAAGTTTATAATTACAACAGGTATAGATGATGGGTATAGAGAGTATATCCATAAAGCACAATAGTAGTATGTTCACCTCTGGTGCCTATGAGCTCCCCAACTCTGTGTTTCTGACCATATTTTCAGTCCTCCTGTTGAGTGGGTCTTAAATTTAATCACAAAGCAGTTGGTTTCCCCCAAAACATTTGTGCCACTATTATAACAATGGGAGTTTTTGCCATGTCCATCATTATTTTAGCTCATAAGGTTCACAGATGAGTAAGACCATTGATGACTTATCCCCCCAAACCCTAGGTATCCCCTTCTGGTGCTATGAAAGCTAGTCAACAGGGAGAAAGCCTCCTGTTCAGCACCAACTTGATCTCTTCATCTGAACTGGTGGGTGCTTTCAGCAATAGAGTCTTTTCCTGTTTCTCCTCCTCCTCCCTTCCTGGAGGAAGAGTGTTTTTGAGACACAAGCTCACAGTGTAGATTAATCTGACCCTGAACTCACTGTAGGTAGGTTGAACTTAGACTCATGGTCTTGTACTTAGCCTCCTGAGTGCTAGGATTAGTCATGTGCCTTCCCTTCCTAGCTTATAAACCTTCTTTATCTAAGTTTCTTATATGGTTTTTAAAGATATTTTTCCTTCATACTTTTTCTTTTGGCTGGCATTGAGAAGTGGAAATTTTATGTTTTTAAAATATTCTGCCTTTCTGTTGAACATAGAGCTTTCTATTGGATTGAAGTATAAATTATAAATAGCATAGATCTTCAATGCTGAGTTCAATTAGAAGAGTTTCACATTCATGGCAATCATGTAAGACCAGGTATAGTATATTTCTGTCTCTGCTGAAGGTTCTCTGGTCCTTTGCTCCCTTCAAATCCTCCAAGAACAGGTACATTCTTGATCAACTGCTCTTCACCATGATTAACTTCTTTTGACTTTTGTCCCCAAGATTTCCTGCTCTTGACTTTGGGGGGGGGGGGGGGTGTAGAGAGAGAGTTTCTTTGCTTGCTGTGGTGTTCTTGATACTTAGTTGTGCTATGGACTGTGGCAGTAGCTTTGTTGTTGTTGTTGTTTTCTTTTCATCTGAGCAATGTTACACTCTGTATCAGAAACTATTCTTTATTCTGCTCTTAGACACTTGGATTGATGATTACTGGTTAGATGAAGTGAATAAATGGATAGTCTTGTTTAAGGCTTTGGGTTTATACTTCTCTCTTGACTAAATGCCTAGAAGTAGTTTCTTGATCTTGAAATAGATTTGTGTCTATAAAAAATAAAAACCAGGGGGGATTGAGAAATAGCTCAGTGTTAAAGTACTTGTTGCTCCTGCAGAGGACCAGAGTTTAGTTCCCATCATGCACAGTAAGCAGCTCAAAGCAACCTGTAATTCCAGCTCTGGGAGATCTCTTCTTGCCTCTATGGGAACCAGAACACACGTGCGCATTCTGTGTCTCTCTGTCTCACTTTCTCCCTCTCCCCACCCACTTCTCTCAGACACACAAAACACACACACCATTTGTTATGGCATGGTGACACATACCTGTAATAGGGGCTGAGGCAGGGTTGTGAGTTTAAGTTCAACCTCGGTTGTTTGTAGTATATTTTAGAACATCCAAGGCTACTTTGCAAGACCCTCAAAACAATCTGAAAAACAATCAAACAGAGAAGAAAATGAAGGCGGTTTTTCAAAGCACTGCTTTCTATTCATGCCAGCTGTGCATGTGTGCTCCAGCCGCTTCACATTCTTGCCAGTGTTTGCTGTTGCCATTGTGGCCTTGGCATTTCTAGTGATGCCATCTTATTGTGATTTTCTTTATAACTAATGATTCCGAGAACATTCCTATATATACATTCTTTTATTAAATTTACAGTTTAGTTTTTGCTGTTAAGTTTTAATTGGGTCGTTTTTATTCTTCTTATTTGTAGGAGCTCTTTATTTTTGCCAACTTGTAATTAGCCACCTGCCTCATTAGCTTCAACAGTTTTTTTTTCTTGGTTATCTTGGATTGTCAACTAAGTTCTCATTGCCTCTTTGAATAGTTACAAAGCAACTGCTTTTTAAAATCATGTGTGTTTTATTTATTTTTTTACATTTCCAGTATTTCATAGAACATCCCAAACTATTTTAAAAGGGTGATTGAGTAGCATCTTTGATTACTTTTCACCTTCTTGTGCCCTGTCCCCCCCTTGTGTGTGTGTATGTGTGTGTGTGTGTGTGTGTGTGTGTGTGTGTGTGCATGTGCATGTGTCTGTCTCTATGTGTGTGCGTGCAGAAGTGCTCACCTGTATGTGCGGGTGTAGAGGCCAGAGGTCAGTGCCTGCTATCTTCCTCTGTGCTCTGCACATCACCACCATCACAGCCATCATCATCATCATCATCACTGTTTTTGGTAGCAGTGGGAATTGAACCTTGGGCCTCACACATGTGAGGCAATCACTCTGCCACTGAGCTACATGGTCAGCCCTTCCACCAGGGGCTCCAAAGTCAGGGCCTCATGTTTGCACAGCAGATATTTTATTCACTCAGCTCAGCCATCTCACTAGCCATGTTATCTTTTCTATTCAGATGTTTAATTGTATTCTTCCGCTAGCTAGTCATGTGATTCATTACACTCTTCGTTTACTAATTTGAGTCACCACATGCCTGGAATTAAACCTACTAGTTCCAAGTATATTAATACTGGTAGATTTCATTTGTTAATATATGGGACTTTCAGCCATTTTTATGTAAGAGTCAGTCTCTTGATTTGCTTGCTTAGTATTGATTTGGTGAAATTGTTAGCTTTGTGAATTTTTGTCTCATCCTGGTTTCAGGGCTAGACCAAACTCAGTGGAAGATGTGAACTGCAAGTATAGTTCTTGTTCTTTGTCACAATTTTAACTAAAGTGACTACACATTTTACTCTATCATTGCCATTCCTGTCTGCTTTGCCCTGGATTCCGTTTTCTCTACCTCAAATCACATGCTTCCTTATTGTGCTAAGCTCCGGTCCCTCATGGCAACATCCTTCCCTGCTTGGGCCCTGATTCTGCAAGTGTAGCTGTCAGAAACATTGGCTGCCTGGGTTTTTCAGTGTCGATTCTCTTTGGGGATAATCTCCCATCAGCTAAGCTGGGGGCATTTGATGGCAGCATCGAGGGCTGCAGTCATCACAGCCCTCACCTTGAGCTGTGCCATCAGTTGGACAACACAAAATTTACAGGATGCTATTTTCGACCTACAAAAAAGCTTCGCAGAATTCAGGCCATTTCCTCTGAGATGTCTGGAGGCTCCTGGAAGCTGGGAAACCTTTGTTTCCTGATGGCTGAAGATCTGAAGGAGAGGCCGGCAGTGGAGACAGGTGGACACATAAAATAAAGGAAAGGCTTCCAGATGAATATTTCAAGCTCTTTTTGTCTCACACTTTTGTTTTATTGGCGTAACTTATTTTTAGCGCGTGCGTGTGTGTGTGTGTGTGTGTGTGTGTGTGTGTGTGTGTGTGTGTAGAGGTATGTGCATGTGATTGCAGATGCATGAAGACGCTAGAAAGGGGCATCGGATCCCCTGGAACTTGAGTTAAAAGAGTGTTTGTGAGCTGCCCAACATGAGTGTGGAGAACCAAACGGGTCCTCTGGAAGAGCAGGAAATGTTCTTGACCCCTGAGCCACCACTCCAGCCCCTTAGTATTTTAAGGTAGAATCTTACCCCAGAAGCTTGAGAAATTGCTCAGTGGTTAAGAGTGTTTATTGCTCTTGCAGAGGTCCTGAATTCAGTTTTTAGCACCCAAGCCAAATAGCTCACAACTTCTTCTAACTTCAGCTCCTGGGGATCTGATGGCTGTGGCCTCTGCAGGTACCAGCACTAATATGTACATAACTCATTACACAGACCCATACACATAATTCAAAATAATAAAATAATCCTTGTTATCGAGGTCCTTTGTGGACCAGCCCCAAGGTCCTCTTCAGTGTTCAGATCTGATGTGACCAGAAGCTAAAGGAACATTTTTCTTAGGGCATCTAAGGGTGAATGAACTCTCTCACACACATGCTGTTCTGAACAAGTCTCTTTATTCTTCTGCTTCTGTTCTAATTCTGTCCTCATTTTAATTCCTCCTAGCTTCTTCTCCTCTAGTCTAAAAACTCTCTTTCTTACAGGATCCTTGGAGCAATAAAAAAAATAAAATTGCAAGACTTCCCTCTCATTGGTCAAAAGCACATTCCTATGATAAGTGATAAGTTGCTGAGCCATTTACCATGGCAACACAAGGTTCCAAGGTTTGAGGAGTAAGACCATAGTCAGAGTCAGGTAGCACAGGGTCCATAGGTCTTTTATCAGATAGACTTGGCAAGTGAAGAATTGGCGTGCTTTCCTTAGGGTGATTTGTGTAGCAACCTTGTTAGACACGTGTGACTCTGACCTTGTGTATAGCTGTAAGGTTTTAAACTTATTTATTTACAAAAAGTCTTTAGTCTAGTTTGGACTTGCTTTGAGATAAAAGTGAACTAACTATGAGCAGTTAATGTAGACAAAAGGAACAAAGCAGGATTTTTAAGTGTCTACAGTCCTTGTGGGACAAATAGATCTAGTTATAAAGCATGTCTTAGTGTTTATATATATTATACACTAAGTATATATTCTATATGTCAAAATTATACAGTATAATGAAAAGTCATTTTCCCGACCGCTGACATAAATGTGCTCATAAGATTGAGATGTAATCGTGAGATTACTTATACACATTACATAGGATTACACACTACAGTGCAGGTATTAAGGAGAGACCAAGCTGTTTTAGTGAGCAGTGGCTGATGGTCCTCCTGGGCAGGATTAACCTCCACCAGAGAGTCACTCCTCTGGTGGGTTGACATCAGATTATCAATCTGATTAAAATGCTGTATATTTCCATGGCTTCTGACACCTTGTACTTTAAACTGACTTGGAATTTAATATGTAGCCTAGGCTAGCCTTAAACACAGTCCTCCAAGTGTTAGAATAATACACATCTTCTACCACGTCTGGTTCCTCTTACACTTTTTTGTATCGTCCTAAACTCAGAAGGTTTCTTGCTTTGCTATCCCTGAGTTCCGGGGGAGAATATTTTCTTAATCTCCATTTACAACTCTTTCCACACAAAAGTAGCCCCCTTCCATATGCCACATTATCTAATACAGCAATACTTTCTAACGACTAAAGACCTTATAAAGTTAAGATAATCTCAATAATTTAGCTGGAAAAACAGTACTTGAATGTCATAAACACGGTCCTAATTTTCTCTTCTAGCCCCTTAATCTATTACCTCTATAGAAGCAGAGTGATTATTTTCAATTCTTGGTTGAATCTTATTCTAATTTGACCATAGTCCTCTTGTGGTTCCTTCATTCAGTAGAGAAAAACAAGAATCCTAGCAGGTAGAAGCTCCTGGGCTCATCCCAGCACAACATAAACTGGGTATTGTGATGCTCATTTGTAATCCCAGCATGAGAATCAAGTCCAAGGTGATCCTCAGTAATGAGTGGGATGCATGACACCCTGCCTTAAAGGACAACCCAAAGCCAGAGTCCTTCATGACCTCCAGGACGTGGACCTGTCGCTCCCCATATTTCTCACTTCTCTGCCACCATCCTGCACACTTGGCCTCCAGCTGTGCGAGCCTCCTGACAGTGTTCAGGCCTGCTCCTACCCCAGGACCGCTTTCTCTAATGAACTGCTTCCCTTGTCTGAAACTTCACCCTTAAACTTTGACTTCTTTCAGGGCTTCTCTCATACAGCGCCTTTTCTGAGGGCTCCCTGGCTGCGCTATATAGATTTGTATTTCCCCTCACCAGCTCTGATCACCCTTTAGCTTATTAGTTACCCCAGTCAATCTAATAGTGTTACTTAGTTCTCTGGGCGCTACCATGACAGTTTGAATGGCTATTCCATTACAGTCAGAATTCTTTCTCTTCTTTGTATTCCCACCACCTATTGTAATGCTCAGAACATAGAACATATCCAGCAAGTAATTGTAAATACATTTAAATGAAGGGGTGTGTAGCTCCATGTTAGAGTACTGGCCAAACATGCACAAGCTCTGGGTTGTGCGCACACACACACACACACACACACACACACACACACAATCAGCAAGAGGAAGTCCCATGTGTATCAGAGTACCAGATGGAGAAAGTTCTGGTTCTCTTATCCTACCCAAGTGTGTGATACTGGAAAGGTGAACTAAGAAAATTGTTTCAAATTTCAACTAGTATCATTTGACACATTTTTAAAAATCATCTTTTAATGAAGACATGGAGCTCATGGGGATGGATTGGAAATATGTTGTAGACCCCTTCTTGACATTGATCAACTTCGTGGCTGTGGCCCACCTACTGTGGGCTGATGTTTAACAATGGCTGATTGTCATATGTCCTGAGAAGTTCTGTCTGCTGCCAGGGGAATTCTTCCAGCACACTCGTGTCTCCCTACTGGAGATCAGACTGTAGAGTGTCTTTGACGAAGAGTTTAGCTGGAGGAGAAGAGTCCCTGACCAAGCTGTCTCTGGTCAGTCTGTCTGTCTTCATGAAGAGACTGGTGCCACTCATCCACTGGTGTGCTCCCTTTCTGTGGGCCCACTCTGTGCCAGACCCTGCTCAAGAAGGAGCACTGTGAGAAGACAGTGAGTTGGCACACGTATGCTTGCTGCAAGGCTAATTGCCTGCACGTCTTAGCCCAGAGAGTGGGTTCAGGCACAGTCCATGATTGCCCCTATTTGAAGTGTCCCTAAGAGGGTCCCTTGTTACACCTTCCTAAAACTGCCCTTTATTGGACCAAATCTCCTCTTCCCTCAGTAGTGTTAGAAAATTGGACACAGAGGAGAGTGGTCTGATTTCGTGCTTGGATGAAATGTGGATCCACCATTTGCCCCAGTTCTCAAAGTGGATTTAGTCAAGGAGTGCTTTTCTGTTTCTCACCACTAGTTGAAAAGGCAAAAACAGTTCCTTATGGTAACGGGTGGGACACAGGTCATTCCTGAGTGTGGGAGTGTTATGTGGCAAAAGGAAGAGTCTAGATCCTTTTCTTGTTAATTTTTCCCCTCCTGGTCCAGCTTTTCCATGTTCCACCAAATCTTCACTATTCAAGAATGTCCCCACCTTCCCTATGAGCCTCAAAGAGAATATTGGCTGTTACAGGCCCCCCCCTACACAGGAGAACTACAGGATCTGCAGTCAGACTGACTGGTTGGCAGTGTGGCTCCCACAACAAGTAGCCTAATGACCTTGAGAAAATTAATCTCTCATTCTTAACTTCCCTGGATAAATGTGACCAAAAGAATGCCTTGCTCTTGCCTTCTGCATCTCAGACTCACAACTTTCCTTTCTTTATTCTCTCATGCATTACATCCCAACAGCAGGCTCTTCACCACCACCTCTCCTCCCAATTCCTCCCATCTCTTTTGCCCCCTACCCCAGATCCACTCTTCCTCTTTTTCCCTTCAAAAACAAACAAACAAAAAACATAGAAGAGTAGGTCTCCCAGGGATCTCTTAGTTGATTCTGTGAGCCCTCTTCTCATGATTCCCTCAAACCCTCTGGCTCCGATAATCCTTCCTTCCCCTGACTTTAGATCAACCATTCGTTGCCCACATCACTATAACCCCAGCATATCTTGCAAGCAGGGCAGATTGTAGGCAAAGATTATTGTGGCTGGGTTGATTTCCAGTCCTGCTGCTGTGAGTCTTGCCTGGTTATAGAAGATGGCCAGTTTGGGTTCTATATCCCCATTACTAGGAGACTTCACTAGGTTCTCTTTCTAGATTACAGGGAGCTCCCTCAATACTAGGTTTCTGCATTGCCCCCCCCCCCCGCCAAATACACTTGCTCAACTATGTTCATAGAAGCCAGAAACTGGAAACAATCTAGATGTTCCTCAACAGAAGAATGGATTTTTAAAAATGAGGTATATTTGTACAACAGAGTATTACTCAGCTTTTAGAAACAATGAATCATGAAATTTTCAAGCAAAAGAATGGAACTAGACAAAATTATCCTTAGTGAGGTAACACAGACCCAGAAAGACAAGCATAGTATATACTCACTTGTAAGTGGACATTAGCTTTTAAGTAAGGATAATCATCCACAGATCTAGAGAGGTTAAGTAAGAGGGAGGGATCAGGCAGGGATGCGTGGATCTCCCTGAGAAGCAAAAGTAGAATAGATTTTATGGGTGGACTGGGAGCAGGTGGGGATGGGAACAGGAAGGCTCAGGTGAGGGGTGCAGTGTATTAGGAGAGATGACTAAATTGAGGGATATGTAGAATTGTTTTAAAAGACAGGATACCCGCCGGGCATGGTGGCACACACCTTTAATCCCAGCACTTGGGAGACAGAGTCAGGCAGGTCTCTGAGTTCGACGCCAGTCTGGTCTACAGAGTGAGTTCTAGGACAGTCAGAATTACATTGAGAAACACTGTCTCAAAAACAAAACAAAACAGAGAAACAGACAGGATCTCATGTAGTCCATGCTAATCTTGAAATTGCTGTGTAGCTGAGGATGACCTTGAACTTCTGATCCTTCTGTCTCTGTTTCCCACTATGTGATACTGGGAAGCAAACACAAGGCTTTATGTATTCTGTGCAAGTACTCTACTGACTGAGTCATGGTTCCAGCCCTATTAATTTCATATGATAATAGAAGTATAGACAAAGTTGCCAGAGCAGACAGCACAGGCTTGGAAAGATTCTGAGTACTGAGATAAGGAACACAAACAAGTATTAGGCTGTCAGGGTCATGTCATTGGGATAGGAGCAGTTAAGGGGGACGCAAAGACAGTGGAAGATGATGCATAATGCTCATCTCCAACCACAGATGACACCAAAAATAAACATGACCTATGATTGTCATTGGGCAGAATCTCACCCAAGGTAGAGTAAAATGGGCTTTTCTGTGTGACTGTTTGCACAAGAGTCATGTTGGTTTGACTCATTTTCCACCATGCATCTCTCCACGGGGCATCCTTACTGGAGTCCCATCTTCAGTTTCCATAAACAGCATGACTTCTCAGATGGAAAGTTTCAGAATGACAAAGTGCTGAGGATGCAGGGTGAATTCAAAACCACTTTCAGCTCATCTAAACATTTTCTTCAAAAGCCAGTGAAACATGCTGTACCCAACCAAGCCAGCACACAATGCTCAATTCTGAGTTTGCTATAGATTCCCACAGCCTTTAAATAAGAACAAATTTTCATCAAAATTTCTTTTGTGACTTTTTTCTATTGAGGTTGGAGAATCTGTTTTTTTTTTTTTAAAAAAAAAAACTCCTCTGAATAGTTATTGAACATTCATATTAAATACTGGAGACTTTTGGGGGGGGCCCTTAAATTTTGAAAAACAGCTGCTTTGTTTTATTCAATGACCTTCTTTAGCTAGGCATGGCCCCTGGAAAAACAGAATGAAAAAAATATATGGACTCTCAAAGTATCTGTTAGGAAGGCAATATTCAGAAGAGAAAGGGAAGGGGAGAGAAAAAAGGAAGATTTCATACCTCAGATTCCGTTGCCAAGGACACAGAGGGTTGGGACTCAGCTGCACATTACCATCTCCCTTTATGCTCCTAGGATGTGGATTAGCATCGCTGAGCAATAGACTTCATCTCCATCATCCCTGCAAGACAGTCACACACTCTACCTAACCATACCTCCTATAACACAACAGTCTTGGCCCAGAAATCTATCATGTCTCTACTGTCTGGGCCAAGTATTTCCAGGTTCTTGGTCTTTTATTTAAAGAATTGTCCCAAAGGTGCTCACAGACTGCAGAGTAGCAAGGAAACTTTATTTAAAAGAAAAACAGTAACGCAGATGAAAAAGAGACACCCTGCCAGTTATGACACCAGACTGTGTGATTGAGAGTACACAGGGGCCTCTGGTTGTTGTCTGTGTCTTCCTTGACAGCATTCAAGAGAAGGAGTTAGGTTGTGAAAGCACTTCATGTCCAGATTTCTCTGTTTTGATTGGCATGAATTACATAAAACTGCTCACTGCAAATGCCTCTTGCTGGGATACATCTGAATTTAATAATATGCATATCAAATTATGCATAGGCATAATATGGCAAACTGGATGTTCCCTATAAGTTTATTCACAGGACACAGTTTGTCTTATTGAACATGCACCCAAAACTAATTCAGGCCAGATGGACCCATCTCCCTTCATTTCAGGATATGTTGTAGGACATTTTTGAATCAGGCAGGACATTATCAAGGAGTTGTTAAGGGGAATAGCATATTTCCATTGTTTAAAGCAGATATACATGCAGGTGGGGCATGCCAGAAGGTTTCCTAGGTGCATCATTAGAAGAGGAGTGTGCATAGCTAAGCCAAGTAAACTCAGGTTGCTAAGCTTGCCCCTATGTTTGCCTGCCTCATTACCTGTCCCCTTATGCCTGTGACTGATCCAGGGATTAGAGGGGATCAGAACAGCAAGAGAGCAGAGCCTTTCCGTTTGTTTAACTGCCTTATTGATACTTGATTCTTCTCTTACACATTAGAACTTATCAAACAGATGGGGAAGCATATCACTTTCAAAGACAGCCCATGGTTTGGGATAGCAATAGAAAAGAATATTGCAGATCTCCTGTGGCTCTCACTTATGGATCCCAATTCTTCTTGTTGGAACCATTTAGAGAAAATCCAGCCCCTTTTCTGTGTGACAGCAATTCTTATTCATGCCAACAAGAATCTGTGCTTCCTGGTTATTCTTTTTTTTTCCTTAAGGCTTACTGGTTACTCCCTCTCCTGCTATGATTTCCCCATGGTGGCTAGTCTTAGCTCTGTTCACATTCCAGCTACTTCCACATCTCAGAAATGTAGATGTCAAGAACAGAATGTGTATTTCAAGTGGAGGAGGGAAGCTGATGCCACACCCTTCCTCTTCAAACTATACCTCTGTTGCTGTAGCCTAATGCTTAATTAGTTTCTGGTAATTATACCACATTTTGGCTAAAATAATAATAAAATCTGTGATTCTTAATGCATTAGGTTACATCTACTTTAGAAATTGTACCTTTGACTTTTTAGGTCCTCAAACAGTTTATCTTAATAAATTTATTTTTTAATTGAAAATAGATTCTTCTCTCACACAATACATCCCAACCAAAGTTTCTTCTCCCTCAACTCCTCCTAGCTCCCTCTCACCTCCCTCTTTCCCAGACCACCTCCCCCTTCATTTCCTCTTCAGAAAAGAGAAGGTCTCCAAGAGAGAACAGCCAGATAGGACAAAAGAAAATACAGTAAGACAAGGCAAAAGCCCTCATATCTAGGCTAGACAAGGCAACCCCATAAAAGGAAGAATTTCAAGAGCAGGCGAAAGAGTCAGAGACGCACCCACTCCCACTGTTACAGGTCCCACAAAACACCAAGCTAACAGCTATAACATATTCGCTGAGGACCTGGTGCAGACTCATGCAGGTCCCGTTTGCTGCTTCCATCTCTGTGAACCCTACATAGTTGATTCAGTGAACCGTGTTCTCCCAGTGTCCTCCACCCCCTCTGACTCCTACAGTATTTCTTCCCTCTCTTCTGCAGTGTTCTCTTCTCTCTAAGAGGAGAGACCCCGATAGAGGCCTCCAATTTAGACTCTGTCTCCCTGACCCTCTTCCATCTGCTGCTAAAGGAAGCCTTTCTGCTGATGACTGCTGGACAAGACATCAATCTATAAATATAGCAGAATATCACTAGGAATCATTTCATTGTTTTGCTTTGTTTTGCCAGTGTGTTTGGTTTTACCATAGGTCTCTGGACTATCTAGTCCAGGCAGTGTAGGGCAGGGCTCCCTCACGTGGATGGGCCTCAAGTTAAGCCAAACATTGGTTGGCCACTCCCACGTGTTCTGCGCCACCATTGCTCTAGCATGTCTTACAGGCAAGACAGATGGTAGATGAGGGTTTTGTGGCTGGGTTGGTGTCTGGGTTTGCTTCTCTTTCTGTGGCCTGCAGAGCACCTTCTCACACCAAAGAAATTAGAACATAGGGGTGAAAGCTTCAAGCCTGCACCAGATCGCCCTTGCTATGTTCAATGAGCTAAGTGGTTCTTTTCCTCAGCAATGGGGCCCCCACTGTTAGTTTTCAGAGGGTGACCTTCTGTCCTAGCATCAACCTGAGTGTTTTAGAGATCTCCATGGGACCTCCTCAGCCAACAACCAAATGTTACTCAATCCCACCACTGGAAGTCTTGCCTGTCTATAAAAACTGGCCAGTTCAGACTCTATATCCTCCGTTACCAGGAGTCCTCACTAGGTTTCTATATCACTCTCCCAATGCTCCATATCTACTTCAGGAATTGTACCAGTGACTTTTTAGGTCCTCCAATAATTTATCTTGATGAATTTATATTATTGGCTTTATATATCTCACCTAACAAGATTTTTATGGATCATGAGTCAGGATTCCCCCATACTCATGAAGTCTATTGTAGTATATTAAATTCTGATTCTTCTTGACTATTAAAGAAAATTGGAACTGGATAAGACCCGGGTTATTGAATCATTCACTAACACCATTTATATATGGTGGTCCCTTCAGATATGAATTCACCTTTAGGCTAAATCTTCTAGATCATTTGCAAGGATTTCAGGAGAGGACTCATGTCATGCTGAAGTCACACTGTGCCCACGCAAACTTTCTGTTCTGAGTCTGGGAGCTTGGTTATAAAAGGAAGAGATATTAGTTTGATAGCAACTATTTTGAATGAGCCCATTAACTAAATGAGTTCTGGTATTGGGGTGGTGAATAGGAGTGCATGCAGGTGTGCATGTATGTTGTTCTCGTGCTTGCATGGCAAGCATACTCAAGAATTTTTTTGAAATATTTGGAAATCACCCATCAATAACGGCTCTGATAGCATACCTGAGATGAGAACCATGTTTGATTTTCTGGGAAAGTGGCTTAGATTTTCATACTGGAGAAGATGGCTTCCCTTTGCCAGCTGGGACCCAGGACTACTGCCCTGTGGAGAAGCTCTGTGTTCCCAGTTGGTTGGTTTCAGTATGACAGAAGATATTTGCCTTTGGTACTGAGAAAAGCTGTCTACCAAGTAGACCCTCTCATGGTGAGATACTGCCACCTACTATGTCACAGTGCAATTCCAAACCAAGCACAGCCATTGTTTTCTTATAGGAAGGGGATGTGCCTCCCTCAAGTTCCTCTTAGTGTTATTATCATCATTGGTCCCATATGTCACTGTAGCCCTTGGATGCAGCTGGCTTCAAGTTTCCACAGGTGAGATGAGAGCTCTCCAGCTACCTCCCAGAACCTTTGAAGGGAAAGCCCTAATCACACACGAGGGTTGGGCACTCTGATGTGTCCTCACGTATCCACATAGACAGCCCTTTTCTGCTTCAACCCCATCTGACTCCTTGCCAATGATCAGAGTGGACTGAACCTGAGACTCAGAGCCATGCTCCAGTACATGTGCAAAACTGTGTGGCTTTGCAGTGGGGTAGCGCCATAGCGAAGGAAATTGGGAAGAGCTTATGGTAGGGTAACTCTATAGATGAGGGAAATGGGAAGATTCTAGTTACTTTTGAAGGGAAAAATGTCATGACTTGCAGATATGGGAGGGTGAGGAAGAATATAGATCCAGTGGCAACTAGAGTTTAACGTCAGCCTTTGGGAGGTTTTGCTACACTAAATTGAAAACGGGATGGATAGGAAGGCTGGGGGCAGGTGAGGGAAATGAATTCCATTTGTAAAGGATGATTAAGAGTAAGATGCCTGTTAGACAACTTGCCAGGGATCGGAAGACGACATTGGATGTATGGATCTATCCTGCCAGGAGGAAACTAGACTAGATATCTAAACACTGGAGCTATTAAGTGCCATATTAAGACCAGATAAGACAATGCTAAGAAATTTGTTATTGATCACAAGGAGCATTGCACAAGTGTGGTGTTAATTCCCTTGTCCATTCCTAGGGTAACAGAAAATTCTTCCTTAAGGGGAACTAGACCTAGAGTCCTTTGAGAACATGTTATATGGGGGCAAGCGTGGGCTGATCCCATCCTCCCCCATTACCCGGTGAGGGCTGCCGGTTCACTTGAATGCCAGCAGCAGCTCAGAAAGTGTCATCTCCAGGCACACTTCCAATGCAATTAATCATGTCAATACCTATAAATAAAGTGCAACCAACAGTCACTTTAACAGCGCATGCTAATTATCAGTAGGATTGTCGCTGAAAAAGGGCCTCTCTCCCTCATGCTTTTTATTTTTTGCCCATTTTGCCATGTCTTGGGGATAGTATCAAGAATGCCATCGGGGTGTCGGAGGAGGTGGGATGAGCAGATCATTAACAGAGGCCATGTTCCAAAAGGATTGGGTTTGGGCCCTCAATGTAATTGTTATGGGTGACAATAAAGGACATCCAGGAGAAATCTCACAACTAGGATTGCACTTAGTGCTGTTTCTTACAAGGTTTTATTTTTGAAAGGGGTGCTTTAAAAACAGGGTTTCTCAGAGAGCCAGACACAGTCAAGAATATGGTGCTGGGAAGAAGAATAGACAAGAGATGAGAAGTTCCATAGCCTTGTGGTTCATTGGCGTGGAGCTCCGCTACCTGGACAGCAAGCCCCAGGCATCTGCCTTGTCTCTTTCCACAGTGCTGGGGTTTACATGTAGTGCCAACACACCAGGCTTTTCATGTGGGCTGTGATGATCAGTCTCTGGACTACACTGTATGAGCAATCACGACAGCCCCTATGTGTAATTTAACTTTCATTATCATCAACCCTGTAGATAGATAGATAGATAGATAGATAGATAGATAGATAGATAGACAGACAGACAGACTTTTAAAGACAGGGTTTCTCTGTATAGCCCTGTAGACCATGCTGGCCTTGAACTTGGTGATCTACCTGCCTCTGCCTCCAGAATGCTGGAATTAAAGGCTACACCACCACCACCCGGCCCGTGTTCAAATATTAATACCCCAAAGGAGAAATCTGAGAAATGACATTGTTCATCTAATGTTAAGTGGGCAGTCAAGGCTTTAACTGAGCTTTGGTCAGTCACATTGTATGTCCAAGCTTCAGGGGTTTTTAATACAAAGATTTAGACCATTTATTTTTAATGCCACTATTGAGATAGTTTTGTTTAAATTTGTCATCCTATAATTTGCTTTTTATTTCTACTATATTTTTCTCTCTGACCCTGTCCTCTTCCCATGGTTACCTGTCTTTTTTTAATTACTGAGCATTTCCACACACCTATATTATTTCACATTTTTACTTTTTAGCCACAAACTCCTTGTATTATTTTAGTTCTTTCTTTTGGGTATGTATTACACATCCTTAACATATATAAGCCAACCTAAAGTGATGTCATTCTACTTTTACTATACATCATGCAAAAAGCACATGATTTTAGTCTTATCTTCTAGTGAATAACATCAGTGAAACGAGAATTTTTTTTATTTAAATTTATTTATTTATTAAGGATGTCTGCCTCGTCCCCACAACCGCTTCCCATTTCCCTCCCCCTCCCCCGATCAAGTCCCCCTCCCTCATCTGCTCGAAGAGCACTCAGGGTTCCCTGACCTGTGGGAAGCCCAAGGACTGCCCACCTCTATCCAGGTCTCGTAAGGTGAGCATCCAAACTGCCTAGGCTCCCACAAAGCCAGTACGTGCAGTAGGATCAAAATCAGGAGCAGAAGGAGACAGAGCACGAGCAAGGAACTCAGGACCACGAGGGGTGCACCCACACACTAAGACTATGGGGATGTTCTATTGGGATCTCACCAAGGCCAGCTGGCCTAGGTCTGAAAAAGCATGGACTAGCTGAAAAATCCGGACTAGCTGAACATAGCGGACAATGAGGAATACTGAGAATTCAAGAACAATTGCAGTGGGTTTTTGATCCTACTAAACGAGAATTTTTAATATTTAGTTATCAATCCTAAGGATGACTCCAACAACCCCCTTGGGCTATGTACCCATTTTGTCCCAACAAAGCCCAGTGTATCGAATATAATGCTGTGGTTAGCATAGTTTCCGGCAGTACCCTTTAGGATATCACAGAGTGGGAAAGGAATTCACTAGGAGAATGCAGGAAGAATATAAAGTGCACTAGCCGGCCGGAAAATACAGCTAATATTGACTACTATAGGCGCAGTTGGAGAAAAGAGATTACAGTTTGGCAGACAGAGAACTTAGACACACTTCTGGGCATTTCCCAATGTACCCTGCTGACGGTGCTGCACTTGACCACACCAAGCAGGAGCCAATGAGGCATTTCTCTGCATGTCATTGCCTTTCCCCACTATCCTCCACGACACTCAGTACTGGTGATACTTCTGCATTCTGATTCTCTCTGGCTGAAATAGAAGACAGGTATTCCACCGTTTTTTTTTTTTTTTTTAATTTGGCCCTTCTCAGCATTCCAGAAGATGTCCTAAGAAACTCTATAGTCATATACACGTTGTTTCACAATGCTGGCACAAGTCACATTTTGGACTGGATAACCGTGGCTTAGCTGTGTACTGTTCTTGCAGTGAACCTGGACTGTATCTGTCTGTTAGATGTCAGTAACACATCCCAGTCCTCAAAGGTGACAACCAGAAGCTCTGGATTGCGTCAAATATCCTCTGACGAGCAAATTCACTTCTGATTGGGAAGTACTGATTCAAGGGAATGTTCGTGGATATAGAGATTCCACAGGTTCTTGACCCCAAACCTGCATCAGCTTATAGTGAGAAAGGAACATTACCAGCAAATGCCAGTGGCCCCCTGGCCCACTGCCTGGGAAGCTCATGGCCCCTCAAGAGATGACAACTCTGGGTTACTATTGCAAATTCAGCCCCAAGACAGTTCTTCTAGCCAAATAAGATATAAGAATAAGGAAATGAGGGCAGGGAAAGATGGCCCAAGAGTTACGAGCTCTTGCTGCTCTTGGAGAGGACCCAGGTTCATTTCTCAGCAGCCACATGGTGGTCCACAACCACCTACAATTCCGGTTCCAGGAGATCTGCTGCTTCACTTGTGATTTCTGTGGACACCAGACAACATGTGGTGCACATACATATTCACAGACAGAACACATGCATAGAATGAAATAGATAAATCTATAAAAAAGTAAGCAAATGAATAAATAAGTGAATGAATGGATGGATGAGATCCCTAATGATTGTTCACAGTGTTACTCTGAGGAAGAGTGGCATGAGGTTGTATATATAGGAAGGGGGGATATTTTATTGCTTTACTTAAGTCTTTGAATATTCAAATTTTACCTATTAATACTTAATTTTCTGTGTTGTCCAAGAGTGTCAATATATACACATGAATGCAGGTACCAGTAGCCTTAGCTTAGTTCCTCTGGGGCAGAAGTCACAGGTGGTTGAGCCTCCTGATGTGGCTGCTGGGAACTGAACTCAGGCCCTCTAAAGAGGAGTCTGCACTCTTACCCAATGAACCATCACTTCAGCATCATTTTATTTTTATTTAATTATTTTATAAAGAAATTACTTCTATATGTAAAACTTTAAAAATTGTTTGAAGGATTTCTTTTGATTTTGTTTTTGAGTCATGATCTCATGTAGCCCACTCTGCCTTTCAACTTTGATGTTGCCAAGGAAAACCTTGACCTCCTGATCCTCTTGCCTCTACTTCCCAAGTGCTATGAGTGTCCACTACCCCTGGTTTATTTGTTGCATGCTAGACAAGAACTGTACCAACTGAGTCATACCCCCCCACACACACATTTCTTTTTGAATCACTTGAGGGTCAAGAACATTCATCTTGATGATTATTTGTTAACTTATGTGTTTTAAAGATACACTTAGGGATTTTAGTCTTAGAATTTTGTTGTGTATTTTTCCTTTAAACTCAAGTGTATACAGTCTTATAGTAGAAATATTTATGAATGGAACTCATAGTAAGGAGGAAAAACACATACTTAGTACATAGTACAGAATGAATCTGACACTTCATGTTTAACTATGTTCCTCAAGGACCAGAAGTAGAATGAGCATATTTCACATCTTTCAGAGTGGGGTACACTTTGTGAATCCCCAAGAAATTGATGCTGAAAGAATTGACTATGGTACCTTCATGGGCATGATTTTGGCCAATTTCAAATTGGGATTCTCTGGGCAAAATGAGGTAGGACAAGAGAGCAAGTGCTGTGGAAAGGAAGACTAGAAATCAAGGACACAGGAGTGGACTTGAGTATAAAAAGCAAAGAGAGGGTTAGGCCTCCTGCAGAAGTAAACACAGCATCACACAGCAACAAGAACCTGCCAGGTGTGAAGCCTCACTCCTGTGCAATGCCCCCTAGCTTTTCCCCACAGGGAAAGATCTGGCCACCAGGGCTCCTGAGGTCAAGGTTTCAGAAACCAGGACTGCTTGGGGTGCAAGGTGAGGTGATTTTGTTTGCATGAGCCAGGCAATGCTAGACGCAAACCAATTCATCTGCCTTAGCTACCAAACAGATCCTTTACCTCCTCCTCTCTGTGGAAGCAGTCAAGCCAGGTTGTTGGCAAGGTGACCTTCCAAAGCTGAATCTGTGCTTCCAAAAATAGAAGCATCCTCCAAGAATCCAGAAGGGGAGGGGAGGCTGTGGCTGTTGAGGCCAGAACTCAGTCCCCAGAGCACTGTCAGTATGAAACCGTATTAATTAGACACAGGCACCCAGATCCATAACCTCAGGTGTCTCACAGAAATTGAAACTAAATGAACTGGCTTTTTTTCCTCTTGCTAGTTACACTCTCCTGGGATTTAGAAGAGGGTGGAGGGTGGGAAAAGATTCCTATATTCTGACCTATTTGGCTCGGCTGTACAGTGCCCAAGGAGACGTCTTCCACAGGATCCCAGTAGAGGGAATGGACCTCATTCAGACACACTGAAAACAGGATGAGGCCAAGTGAGACCTTGAGAAGCAGACATCAGGGCTCCCTAAAGTCTGGGTTTTGAACTTTTCTCCCTGCATGGCCATTGTGCAGGACGAGGTTTGTGTCCCAGTGTGTCTAATTATGTGGGAACTGAGGTCAGAGGTCATCACTACCATACTCAAGCAATATCCTTGTCCAGAGTTGATGAGGAGCTAGAGGATTCCATGATCTGATGGAACCACATGTTACTGATCTGCAGAGGTTGTTTGCAATACTAAGGGTGCAAATGGCAGTGTAGAGTGTGGAAGAGACTGACCGGGTTATCCGGAGGGTGGGGGGTGGGATACTGTGGCTCATTTGACCTCTCTGTGTAGATGGGCAAGCATATGGGCCACAGTGAAGCCCTGCTGGAAAGATCACAGGAAAATGAGTGGGGTTACAGGCCGAATGTCTGAGTTCTGCTAGGGTGAAGCCCTGTTAGGCTTCTCTTTGCATGGCTTGGTGCTGAGAGCTCTCTCTGGATTGCAGCAGCCATGTGAATAGGGCGACGTGGGGGGCACTCTGAGAATGCTGTGCTCTGGACTATGGGAACCTGTGTGAGGCTGGACATGTGAGCTGGGTGTGTGGCGGCTTCCTACAGACAGGGTCTTCAGCTCTGCCGTCTTAAATATGAGTTGTGCTATCCCAGCAGAGGGGTGGAGTTTGTGTGTGACATTAGGACCTCAGAGCTGACCAAGAGGAGCAGAGAGTGGCCTTTCTGACCTGCCTGCTGCTGAGCCTCCTGCACATGGGCTGAGGACGGTTTCTAATGCATCGCTCTGTGCTTTCTGAACAGGACAATGTGGATCTGGGAGAGCTTATGTTCTCACTCTGCTATCTTCCAACGGCTGGCAGGCTGACCATCACCGTGATCAAAGCAAGGAACTTAAAGGCAATGGACATAACAGGAGCATCAGGTGGGACTTTCTTCACTTCCTCATCTAGCTCTCATTCAGTACACTATGATGTTGCTATTATGGTACCTTGGGTCTGGAACCAAGTTGCCAGGTTTAACCACATTCCTGCCACCTCTAAGTGCTGTGTGACCTTGGACCAGTCACCTAGCCACTCTAGGCTTCAAATTCCCATCTGTAAAGTGAGAGTAAGATTTGCCCCTGTTGAGTTGTTGTATGATGAACCGTGTTAATATATATAAGATGTGGTATATTAAGATGCTACATCATGTGAGCTGAATCTTGAGTCTTTTACTAACCGCATTTGGGACTCAACCCACAGTTTGCATATTCTGAGGTGGTCTACCAAGTTAGGCCTTTTCTCAGACTTCACTATCTTGGGCTCATTGAAAACTGGAGACAATTCTGACTACTTATAAAAGTGAACTATAGCTTGGAATTTCTTTTCAGTGAACCAGGCATGTGCCTTTAAATTGTGAGCCCTGACTCAAGATGTCTCAATGTGCAGCTCACGCTGGGCATATTCATACCAGTCTTGGCCAAGTGGTCACTAAGGCACAGACCACTGCTACACAGACTGGCTGGACTCAAAGAGCCTAAAATGTGTGTATTCATTTGTTGTTGCTGGGGTGTGTGTGTGTGTGTGTGTGTGTGTGTGTGTGTATGCATGTACATATAAAGAGCAGAGGTCAATCTCTTATATCACTCCCAAGGAGTTATTTCCCCCCTAGTCCATCCCTACTCTCCAGCTCAAACGGGATTTCTGTATCTCTCTGCCTAATCACATGCTACCCCGAGAACTCACCCCTTCCAGAAGGTACTTTAAGCCAGAGGAGCTATATCATTTTTTTTTCCTTTCCTAGAAACAGCCTAGAGTATAGAACATAAACTATAACAACACCTTAGAGTAAATGTCATCCTTGACTTTGGTTTTTAAGAAAGGTTCTCTCATTGAGACCTGGGCTCACTGGTTAGATCATGACTGGGCAGCAAACACCAAGGATTCTCTTGTCTCCACTTCCCTTACACTGGAATTACAAGTGCATGCTACCCACCATGCCCAGATGTGTAAATGGAAGACAGTATGTTACTCAAGTCTTAGACTTGCATGGCAAGGTTGTTACTGACTGGTTTTACTCCAAGATGTTGACACGTTCTATGTTCTATCCTCCAAGCTGTTTGTGTCAGCCTGCTCACCTGTCACTCTGCCATGGTCATTCTATGAGCAGTCTTCTGTCTTCTCTTACTGATTAGTGAATAGCGACTCCCTTTGCAAACAGACTTGCAGGAGCTCCCAGTACGTAAGGCCATCCACCCTTAAAGACTGCCCCATAAAGCTCATAAAGCTAGACTCATTCTCCTTCTTAGAGGCCCATTCTTTAAGCAAAGATCTCCATGGGTAGCCCAGAGTTGGGGCGCTGAGTCCTGTCTCCCACTCCTGGGAAATATCTGTTTCTCTTTTCCTTTCACAGGCAGGCGGGTCCTGAATTCTGGTTGGAATATTTTATAATTTGGCAACAGATGTTTTCACCCTATTTTTAAATTTCATGAATTTTGAGGAGACAGTGTCCTGTGTTTTTTCTTGACAGAATAACTTAATTATTCTAAGTAGTTGCTACCCACATCACAAATCACATGAATTAAAATCCCCCAATCTAGTCTCCAGACAGAGGAAGAAAGTTTTCCCTTTTGGTCATGCATGCCCAGCATCTGCATTTGTCCTCACAGTGCCCTGTTCTCATGCCTGTGCAGATCCATACGTGAAAGTCTCACTGATGTGTGACGGCCGGCGACTGAAGAAAAGGAAAACATCGACCAAGAGGAACACGCTTAATCCCGTTTACAATGAAGCCATAGTCTTTGATGTCCCTCCTGAAAGCATCGATCAGATTCACTTGTCCATAGCTGTCATGGACTATGACCGGTGAGATGCCAGGAGCTCTCTCTCTCCCTCCCTCCCTCCCTCCCCCAACCCTGTGTGTGTGTGTGCCCGTGCGTGCACACACAATCTCTGGGCAGAAAGAGCAAATTAGGGAGCAGCCGTTATGCGAGGTGGGGTTCCAGGACACAGTGACCACAGGGACAGCATGTAGAGGACAGGCTGACAGGGAGTCACACTGTCCACACCATGCTGTCCTCCCACTACAGTACTTCCAACATCTTCGCCCCTCACTCCCCGTTTCTTATCTTTCTTCTTTTCCACCCTGCCATGTCCCACTTCTTTCCATTCCCCTTTCTGCTTACGTCTTAATATCTCTGTGTGTCAAACTGTGGTCCCATAAGTCTTGTTTTCCATTGAGCAGCCTGACTCCTTTAGTGGAAAGCTTCTATCCAAAACACAAAATGATTACTTTAGCCGCGCCACCAATGTTTCTAAATATATAACTTCAGTCTTTTTTTTCCCTCCTTGCACTGTGTTTAATAAAGATCATTTCCATCCACTTAAGTCTGAAAGCAAACACAGAAATGTTCTCTTGAAAATGCTAGGATCAGTATAGATGACAGGGTACATTAAAATGTATAAGATGCTAGACTTTTTAATTAATACAGCACAGAAAAGATATTTATAGCCTGCATTGTAGCCAATTGTGTATTTAAAGGATAGATTTGAAAAACAGACATTTTAATATGCAAAGGAAGTACCAACAGGGAATTATACATGTTAAACCAGTCATTAGACTGAAATGCAAAGTCTCTTTTTAATTAGAAACCTCCCACGTGGTCTGGGCACAATTATAAAAGAAAAAAATCAGTCTGGCTTCTAATATAATCTCACAAATATTGCTTGTAGCTAAAAATTTTTCCATCTACCTCTGAAATGTTAGCACAGCGGCATCAGTGATCTCAGTGCTTTTCCAGTAGATCCTACAAGAAACATGCCTTGTCTTGGGACACAGTTGCCCATGAGTACAACAGCCCATGCTGGGCATAGATCTTGTCCTGTCTTCTCTGGACACACACAACACCATAGTGCCAGGTCCCAGGAGGGGATGCTGCCCACCAGCTTGGAAGCTAGGCTGGTATTTCCCAAGCTATTGCCAAGGTTCCTGCATCAACAAATCTGATTATGTGATTTCTGCCTTAATTTAATTATCAGTAAACTCATAAATCTGGCCTGGAAAAATCCACGGCAGTTTCCACAGGGTCTCTGCATGCATTTGATTTTAATGAGCATAGACTTAAATATCCCAAACAATCCTTATCTCTTCTCCTTCTCCCCACACGAACAGAATAGAAGCCACTCTTCTTTGTTGGGAGGACAAAGAGATTATCCCAAGAGTCGAAAAATGGGCCACATACTTTCAATTTTTTCAAGGGACTATTTTTTATTTTTTTACTAAGGAAAAAGTAAAATGACAAAAAGCAAGACCTGCTCACAAAAAGCTTCAAACTGTTAGCCCTAAGTTAAAGGAGCTGGGTGTCTTCCACAGTTGAGAACTCAAGTTGGCTCAAAGAACCAAAGCCAAGAGTAGAAAAAAAGAAAAATGTGGAGAAGATGACAGTGGTGGTCCCTAATGAAGGAAGGAGCAAGAAGACCCTCCCCTCTGTGCTCCTCGCTGCATCTTTGGTTGCCTCTTATGGAAACTGGAGTGGGAGTTACATCATTCTCCTTCCTAAGGGCTTCCTTTCCATTCGGTGTCTCTGGAAGCCAGCTTAGCCTCCAGCCCCAGAAGTGATATCATTACCACACATCAGGGAGTTCTTTGGACAAAGGTTCTCAGAACCAAATGAACCCATGTCAGTGTGGGGAAAGTTGGATACAGTCTTGAACCCTAGGTTTATCTGCTGTTCAGCCTAGACTGAAGTTTTAAATTAGAGAATTTAAAAAAAAAAATAGCCCACTACTTTTGAATTTCTTCCACTCATTTGAGTTGTTGCTTTTACTTCTGCATACCAAAATTTTAAGAAAAAACTATTGTGGCCCATTTTCACAGTGTAGGTCATAATGAGGTCATCGGCGTGTGTCAAGTAGGCAACGAAGCTGAGCGGCTGGGCAGAGAGCACTGGAGTGAGATGCTATCATATCCTCGGAAGCCTATTGCACACTGGCACTCTCTGATGGAGGTAAGACCTACCCAAACAAGCTCCACTCTGTGGATTGCATGCTTTGCTGCCGAAGTGTAAAGCTGTTGACAGCATAAATGTGCCAGGCTCTTTTGTCACTAGCACAGTCCCTGGTGACATTTCCCAGCACTGTTGGAACTTGCATGAAATCTGAAACACAATTAATAAAAACTCAGTGAGAGAAATCAGCATTCAACCTAAAGACTCAAAAAGCAAAGCAGCCAACCACTGGTTCTTACCTTGGCGGCAGTCCGAAATGGTGATCCTGCCTCCAAGAATTGCAGAATGAGATTGTGTCTGAGAGCTGTCTCCTCCCGTTTTATAATCCTCCCTAGGACTGGGATTAAAGTCATGCACCACTGGGATTAAAGACATGTACCGCCGATTTCTTTGGCAAACTAGTGTGGCTGCTGGAATTCAAGGTGTATATCATTGTTTCCTGGCCTGTAAGGCTGACCAATGTAGCTATTTTACTATCCCAATCACCAGGCAAGCTTTATTTATTAAAATACATTTGAAATGCCACTACATTTCTCCTTTTGCCTAAAATAGAAAGAAGGCTATATCTAATATAAGAAAACTGTATACAATAAGTGCAATAACTGTGTACGATGTATACAGGCAATAAATATATCAACAATGTTCATTTTCATTTGACAAATTCAGAGAAAATACTCCATATCTATCCTATCTTGGTGAGTCTAAAGTCTTGTACCTAATTTACTTTCTATCATAACTTCCTTTCTGCATCAGGTAAACAAGGAAATCTATAACTATCTAGTCTTCAAATCCCTCAAAGACCCAAGAAGGAAATAATATTAACTGAGTAAGCAGGAAGTGCAAGCAAACGACTTCCAAAAAAATGTCAATGACAGATACAGCTAGCTGCCTGGACAATCACCCAAAGTTCCTCTGCAAGATTGGGGCATGCATCTTCGGCCTACAGGCCTAGCATATCCAACCAGCCTTTTTTTTTACTCTCAGATCTTCAGGCAAGCTTTATTTATTAATACAATTGAAATGCCACTACAGAAACCTGAGGTTCAGTATAATCTTCCCACCAGCCTAGGGTGTTTGGGTCAAGGATCATCCCTCATTTTTATTGTCTTTTTAAAATTGATTTTTAGTGAGTTCTTCATTTTTCTCTGCTCCCCTTCCTTCCTATCCCGTCCCCTTCAACCCTCTCCCAAGGTCACCATGCTCCAAATTTATTCAGGAGATCTTGACTTTTTCTACTTCCCATGTAGATTAGATGCATGTATGTCTCTCTTAGGGTCTTCATTGTTGTCTAGGTTCTCTGGGATTGTGATTTGTGTGCTGTCTTTCTTTGCTTTATGTTTAAAAGTTACTTATGACTGAGTACATGTTATAATTGTCTTTCTGGGTCTGGGTTACCTCACTCAAAATGATGTTTTCTAGCTCTATCCATTTGCCTACAAAATTCAAGATGTTGTTATTTTTTCTGCTGTGTAGTACTCCATTGTGTAAATATGCATTTTCCTTATCCATTCTTCAGTTGAAGGGCATTTAGGTTGTTTCCAGGTTTTGGCTATGGCAAACAATGCTGCTATGAACATAGTTGAGCATATGTCCTTGTGACACAATTGAGCATCCTCTGGATATATACCCAAAAGTGGTATTGCTGGGTCTTGAGGAAAGTTGTTTCCTAATTTTCTGAGAAATCACCACACTGACATCCAAAGGGGTTGTACCAGCTTGCATTCCCACCAGCAATGCAGAAGTGTTCCCTTTACCCCACAACCTCTTTTGCATAAGTTGTCATCAGTGTTTTTTATCTTGGCCATTCTTTTTTTAAAATTTATTTATTTATTAAAGATTTCTGCCTCCTCCCCACCACCGCCTCCCATTTCCCTCCTCCTCTCCCGGTCAAATCCCCCTCCCTCGTCAGCCCAAAGAGCAATCAGGTTTCCCTGCCCTGTGGGAAGTCCAAGGACCACCCACCTCCATCCAGGTTTAGTATGGTGAGCATCCAAACTACCTAGGCTTGATCTTGGCCATTCTTACAGGTGTAAGATGGAATCTCAGAGTTGTTTTGATTTGCATTTCTCTGATGACTAAGGATGTTGAGCATTTCCTTAAGTGTCTTTCAGCTATTTTAGATTCCTCTGTTGAGAGTTCTCTGTTTAGGTCTGTACTCCATTTTTTTTTTTTTTGGATTTTTATTGTCTTTTAAAAGGACCAGGATTTAAAACCGGACTTGCTGAACATAGTGGACAATGAGGTCTACTGAGAACTCAAGAACAATGGCAATGGGTTTTTGATCCTACTGCACGTACTGGCTTTGGGGGAGCCTAGGCAGTTTGGATGCTTACCTTACTAAACCTAGATGGAGGTGGGCGGTCCTTGGACTTCCCACAGGTCAGGGAACCCTGATTGCTCTTCGAGCTGATGAGGGAGGGGGACTTGATGGGGAAGGGGGAGGGAAATGGGAGGCGGTGGTGGGGAGGAGGCAGAAATCCTTAATAAATAAATAAATTTTTAAAAAAAATAATTTAAAAAAAAAGGGCCAGGATTTTCTGACTCCATGCTACAGCTTTGGACTGACTTTTGGAGTGCATCTGCATGAGACAGAAAGGGAATCCTCAGATTTAGGACTATCTCTGTGAGTCTTCTATTGGTTGACATCGGGTTCAGGTTTATTTAATAAAAATAACAAAGAACAAAACAGCAATGTGTAGAAAGGATACGTCTCTCTTCCTTACATATACCAAGTCCAAAGGAAGACAGTGTAGGGGCAGCACCATGGTCAACAGACTCCTAGACTTCTCTGATCTTTCTTGTTAACTGCCCCAGAAATTACCTCATTATGCAATGTGGCTGCTAAATTCAAAAACATTTTGTCTTTCATGTCACAAAAATATGGACCAAGGCAAGGGTCGAAAGAACACACAGTTCCTCTTACCGGATTCTCTTTGAGATCTCCGAAGACATTGCTTCTCGTGTGCGATTTAGTCACAGGGCTTTGGACATGTCCAATTTCAGAGGAGCATAATAAATGTATTCTTTTTATTATGTGCCTATCTAAGAAGTTGGGCTTTATTTTCCATAAAAGAGAAAATGCATACTGGCCACCATCCTGCCACTTTTCCCTCACCCACTTCCTTCCCTGTCCCTTTTCATTTCCTCTTCTGCTTATCCTTCTTTATTGACAAAGTTATTTGGGCGTTCTCCTAAACGGAATTGTGAGCATTTCTGAGGATTCCATGCCATGTAGACACGTGAAACACACACATGAGCGAGAGGCCACTTCCTTCTTAGCTCTTACAGACACTGCCACACAGAAGTGTCTTTTGAAAACTAAATTTATTTACTCATTGGCTTATTGGCGGTGCCCATGCAAAGGCATGTGTGTAAAAACCAGAGCCCAGCTATGGGGAGTTGCTTTGTTTCTTCCACCAAGTGTGTCCTACAGATGGAGCTCAGGTCGTCAAACTTGGAACCAAGAACCTTAGCCCACTTGCCATCGCACTGGCCCAAGAGAGGAGATGAATGTGAGTCATGAAAGTGCATAGCCATAAGCTTTGTCCTTCATAGAAAGAGCAGAGCACGTAAGAGAGGTGCTCCTTGAGCTTGCAGGAGACTAGAGCTGCTGGGAATGGGAGCACCAGGAAACAGGCAGAGGCCACTGGCCAAGGGCGTGTGGGTTCCAGGCAGAGAATTTTCCTCTGTTCTCCCAGTGTAGGCAGCTTCTCCCCACATACACACCCTGAGAGGTCTCTCTGCCCTTGACAGTCACATGAATGTGATGGAGTAAACTCACGGGCGACCTGCGAGGAAGAGGGGCTCCAGCCCAGGCCTGCAAACAAGGGCCGCCGCCTCTGCTCCAGCCCAGGCCTACAAACAAGGGCCGCCGCCTCTGCTCCAGCCCAGGCCTGCAGCCTCTGCTCCAGCCCAGGCCTGCAAACAAGGGCCGCCGCCTCTGCAGGAATGCTGCATGAAAGAGACTCCAAGCATCACAGGGAATAGTTATATGCCGTGATAGACTAGGATCCCCTGATTTTCAGGTTCCTGAGTATATCTCTGCCCCTGGGCCACAGAAGCTAAACCTCTCTTTTCCGGCATCAAAATTAATCCCTAAGGGAGACCTCAAGACCTGTGAGCCGCTTGAGAAAGAGCCAGGGGACCTATGCCTCATTTCCTCAGCTCCTGGTGGAATTCTCAGAGGAACCCATATACGGACTTAGTAAATTGCCCAGGGATAACTGGTAAGTGTCAGTGAGAACCGCTGTAGTCTACTTCTTGTACCCTTGGAAGTCACTTCTGACTTAAATTCTTCTTTGCAGTCAGAAATGTCAAAGCTCTGTGACAGAGATTGGGAGAGGAATAAGGTCCACAGGGGATGAGAGATGAGTCCTGACCCAAGCAGGACTTTCTCGGTGGCCTTGGCAGACAGTAACCCTTGGTGGGGTGTGGCATGTCAGGTGTGGGAGAGGAGGCACCACAGAGCTGCCCTCCACTTCAGAGGGAAGAAGGCTGTGCAACTCACGTCCCCGGGAGGAGCTCCGTAAACCCTTAGCTCTCAGCGTTTTGCAAGCCTGTATTCGACGGTTATGTAACTGAGAAATAAGCATCTTGAGGGTTAAAGTAATGAAAGCTGGGAGTCATTTCTACAGTGGCTGGAATTACTTCAGCAAACACAATGGTCGTTTCTCAATGGTTGCAGCGGAACTAAGGAAATGAAATGCCTATGTCCCCAATATGAAAGGCAAGTAAGGCTGCTCATTCCCTGTGGTCTCCTGCCTGTCTTTGAAGTCATGTCTTGAACTCTGTGATCCATCTCCAGAGGGGCAATGCTGCCTTCCCTTTTAAAAATAAACATGTAGCTGGCAAAATTAGGGCAATGGTACCAGATGAGATTAAAGAAGGTGGAAGATGAACTGTTCTCTGTCAGCCACCGTCATAGGGCAGGTCACAGGCGTCACAGGGCAGGTCTGGGAAGGATGTGTGCTGGACTTAGATGGACCTAGATTCACACTGCTGTGCAGCCATGTGCTGGTCAGTTGTTCTTCACCTTTGGTTTTTCTTATCTATAAAATTGCCGTAACTTCCTATCTGTAAAAATCATTGTAAATATTCAAGTTTTGAAGGGGTGGGAGAATTGAGGTGGGATTCACATAGCCAAGGCTTGCTTTGAGCTTGTTACACAGTCAAGGATGACCTTGAGCTACTAATCCCCTTGTACATCATAGGTGCTAAGAATATAGGTGCACACCACCAAAACCATTTTACACAGTGCTGGGGATCGAACCTAGGTATGTTCATTTCT
The DNA here is from genome assembly GCF_018167655.1 of Microtus oregoni. Classification (NCBI taxonomy): domain Eukaryota; kingdom Metazoa; phylum Chordata; class Mammalia; order Rodentia; family Cricetidae; genus Microtus; species Microtus oregoni. Next base: position 37,627,287 of record NW_024543075.1, on the reverse strand, counting down.
GAGCAAGCACTCTAGACACTGAGCTATATCCCCAGCACAGGTCAAGTTAATCTGTGAGAAATGCAGCTCCATGGCTGGCACCTGGCCAGTGCTTAGTAAAGTTCTCATTATTGTGTGTCGTATTCTGGTGGGATACTGTGTGCTCTCATAAGACTCTATAACATAAGGAAATATCACCCATGATATTTTTCTTAGTGACAGCTAGGAGCACCAGTGAGCATCATCCCAGGTCGGAAGAGTGGCTCACTCAATACTTGACTGGACATGGATTACAGATTTTTTTGTTTTGCTTTTATTTCAAGACATGGTTTTTCTGTGTATCCCTGGTAGACCTGGAATCCACTCTATTTACCAGGTTAGCCTCAAACTCAGAGACCCACCTGCCTGTGCCTCCCAGATGCTGGGACTGAAGACATGTACCACTACTACCTGGTTCAGGTGTATAGATTTAAGGTCTGCTTCCTTTCTCCTTTAACTCTGCTGTAAAGATAACCTGCTATTATGCTCTCCTAAACCAAGACCTGCTTAATCCTAGGCTTCTTAGTGTGTGTGTGTGTACATGTATGTATGGACCACAGGGTAGAGTGAATAAGAGTGAGCATATGTTGGGATTTCGTGTGTAAGAGGTTGGCCTGACAGAAACTCCATGCTGCTAGGAACCAAGGGACTAGGTTAGAAATGAACCCCGATAACCGCAGAGACCTGGCTGTCTACTCACCGCTGTATCCAACATACCCTGACATTGCCAGGGCAGGTAGCAGATGGAGTCTTCAAAACCAATGAGTTCAAAAATCTGTTATACTCTCCCTGGGCCTCGGCATGGCTTCACTGCACACCCAAAGGTCAGCCAGTACCTCTCCCCCTCCTCTTCACAATGTCATCAGCTTAGAAAGCTGTGTAAGCTCCCCAGAGCAGTTTTCCCGGTACTTAGAGGTAAGAATGTCCCTTCCATGGGACTGCAGGAGATGACAGAATGCTAAGGGCTCCCTTATCATAGCATCTTCCTCTCTGTATCCATGGTAACACGGTGATGATCAGGTCATGTCTTCACCCCTTCTCACCCTCCTGACAGTCAGGTTCACCTGCATCCAGAGCTTCAGGAGGTTAAAAGGGAAAAGTTCCATGTTTGCACGGCTTCCCTGTGAAGTGCTACATAATATCTGGATTAAGACTTGGAATTATAGGAAACCAGATGCCATTTGGTTAAATTATGTTTTACTTTTCTGAAATGATAAAGAGAGATAACCTAATCAGAATATATTGTGAAGGTTTTATACTGATTCATAGGATGCAATAATAACACCATTTATATTATTGTGATATGTTGAAATACGGACCGGCGGGCTGTGTCCCGCCACCCTGCTAGCTTTAGCTTATGCCCTGAAATAATTACACGGAAACTGTATTCTTTTAAACACCGCTTGGCCCATTTCTATCTAGCCTCTTCTAGGCTAGCTCTCGCACCTGGACTAGCCCATTTCTAATAATCTGCTGTAGCCCACGAGCTGGCTTACCAGGAATGATCTTAACCTGTGTCTGTCTGGAGTGGGAGAATCATGGCGACTCCTGACTCAGCTTCTTTCTCCCAGCCTTCTGTTCTGTTTACTCCTCCCACTTATGTTTTAACCTATGAGGGCCAAGCAGTTTCTTTATTGCTTAACCAATGAAATCAACAGATTGATATATGACACTCCCCCATCAGTGATACATGTATTTATATAATTATAATATATTAATAATCCTATACTAGGGTGGTCAGTGTGAATCCGTCTTTCTCTCCCAATTCTTTGCCTTTGTACAGACAAGTTCATCAGTCCAGAAAGTTTTTACTCCAGCATGGCTGACTGCTGAGATCACCTGATTAAGCCTGCTACACCCTTTCCTCAGGACAGTGTTATAGTGAGGGCTTCTTGAAGTGAGTAGAGTCCTCTTTGTCTTCCTTAGATTCAGTGAGGCTATATAGAGCTTTGAAGGACCCAAAGTCTGGCCTTAAACTGCATCCGTGTCCCCCTTTAAAGCATTTCTAGATAGCTTCTATCTAGTGTTCAACAAAACCCACGTGGAGTCTTCAGTCCACATATTCTCAGGGAAAACATCTCATTTCTCAGACTGGGTTAAAGAAATATAGCCCACTCCATCAACAGTGCAGGGAGTGTAGTTCTTGAGAAAGGTATTGACAAGTCAGGGACACTCAATAGAGTCACCATGCTGCTTCCCAAAGATGCAGGAGACTTAAATACCCTGGGAAAGTTGCTATTCATGACAGAGCCAGGCAATAGGATCACTTTTCAAGGAAGGATGTGAATGGAAAGGACACGTGGAGATGGGGGAACCTGGGTGCAATCACAGGCCTATACAGACCATCTTCCCCCTTGTTCCGGTAGCTCATGGTAATCCAGGGGCCATGTTTGCACTTAGTTCCTCATTCAGTCCATCTGAACATAGGGTTTCAAACTTAGGTAAACTGGAATCGCTTCTCCCTGCTCCCAGGCTTTCTCGTCTGGGATTGGCATGGCTTCACTGCTAATCTAGGAGAAATGAAGCTCCACAGCTGGTGTCTGACCAGCACTCAGGGAAATTCTTATGATTAATGTGTGACCTACATCCTGATGGGTCCCTCTGTGTCCTCATGGGACTCTGCTAAAGATCCTCAAGAAACTCCCCTTCTGACATAGCATGATTCTTCCCTACCTAAGAATTATGTACCAGATGCCATGGTGTCACCTGAACATGTAACGGAGATATCTGGAGATTAGTAGGGTTTCTTTCCCTCAAGGAGGCCCAGCTCTAAGACTTTTTCTATGAATGATTGTTTACTGTTATCTGCCTTCGTTTTGCACTAATTCAGTGCAGGGGACATGATTCATAGACAAGGAAAAGCGAAGATAGTGAGTTATGTCTAATGAGTGAGGAAAATAATTGAGGTGTGTAGTGGTGGCAACTGGGTTGCCTTCGTGCTGAAACTGCAGAACCTTCATTCAGTGGACTCCAGAGTAGAAACAGCCAGGTGGCAACGTTCCTGAGAGTGAATCTGTAGCAGGCGTTTAAAGGAGCTGGATCTGAAGTGCTCACTCAAAGCTTTGATTACTTCTCCGTTTAGAAGAAGTACATGAACAAAGATCATTTCCTCCATCCTTCCCATTTATCAGCTGGTCACCATGGCTTTGCATTTTGAGAACAATGAAGATAATATTCAGTACAACTGAGAGTTCTTAGTAAAGCATGAGGCTCCCCTTATTATGGCTGTCTGGGTCCTAGTACTTGGTACTTGCTTTCTTAAGAGAAGTATGTAATCCCAGCTCTCGGGAGGCAGAGGCAGGTGTATCTCTGTGAGTTCAAGGCCAGCCTGTTCTACAAGAACTAGTTCCAGGATAGGCCCAAAGCTACAGAGAAATCCTGCCTTGAAAAACAAACAAACAAACAAAAAACAAAAAAAAAAAAAGGAAGGAGAAGAACAGTAACACAGAAAGAGACACCCTAGAGGTCAGTAGTAGTACCCTGAGAATTACTGGAAAATAGCAAGGACATTGTCTCTTGAGTTGTTTTTTCTCACAAGGAAAACATTCCAGTTCCAATTTTGTACAAAGGCATGACTTGATGCAACATCTGTGGAGATACAGAAGAGGGGAAAAAAAGGGGGGGGGATGTTTTTAGACAGTAGGAAAGACCTGCTTTTGAAATTTCTTTTTTTCTTTATTTCTTTTGTTTATTTTTTTAAGTTGTTGAAAAAAAAATTTCCACCTCCTCCCCATTTCCCATTTCCCTCCCCCTCCTCCCACACATTGACCCTCCTCCCACTCCCCCTCTCCCCCTCCCTCCACTCCCCTCTCCCTCTTCCCTTCCCCTCCACTCCATTCCCCCTCCCTCTCGAGAATGAAGAGCAGTCCTGATTCCCTGCCCTGCGGGAAGTCCAAGGTCCTCCCACTTCTATCCAGGTCCAGGAGGGTGAGCATCCAAACAGGCTAGGCTCCCACAAAGCCAGTTCATGTATTAGGAACGAAACCTAGTGCCATTGTCCTTGGCTTCTCATCAGCCTTCATTGTTCGTCATGTTCAGAAAGTTCGGTTTCATCCCATGCTTATTCAGTCCCAGTCCCTCTGGCCTTGGTGAGCTCCCAATAGATCAGTCCCACTGTCACAGTGGGTGGGTGCACCCCTCATGGTCCTGACTTCCTTGCTCATGTTCTCCCTCGTTCTGCTCCTTATTTGGATCTTAAGAGCTCAGTCCGGTGCTCCTGTTTGGGTCTCTATCTCGATCCATCGCCAGATGAAGGTTCTAAGATGATATGCAAGATGAAGAAAGTGTGAAATATATACATATTAGAGTATTACTCAGCGGTAAAAAACAATGACTTCGTGAATTTTGCATGCAAATGGATGGAAATAGAAAACACTATCCTGAGTGAGGTATTCCAGACCCAAAAAGATGAACATGGGATGTACTCACCCATAATTGGTTTCTAGCCATAAATAAAGGACATTGAGCATATAATTTGTGATCCTAGAGAAGCTAAAAAGAAGGTGAACCCAAAGAAAAACATATAGTCATCTGCCTGGATATGGGAAGTAGACAAGATTGCCGGGCAAAAACTGGGAACTTGGGGGTGAGGTGGCATGGGGCTAAGGGGAATTGGGATAAGAAACGTGAGAAGGGGAATGGGATGGTTGGGATAAAGGAAGGGTGGACGCGGGAGCAGAGAAATATATATCCTAATTAAGGGAGCCACCTTAGGGTTAGCAAGAGACTTGACTCTAGAGGGGCTCGCAGGTGTCCAGGGAGATGTCCCCAGATAGTACCTTGGGCAACTGAGGAGAGGGAACCTGAAATGACCCTATCTTATAGCCATACTGATGAATATCTTGCACATCATCTTGAAATTTCTTGAACTAAAAAAATAAACTTTTTTGTTAATTTTTTTAACTTATTTATTTATTAAAGATTTCTGTCTCTTCCCCACCACCTCCTCCCATTTCCCTCCCCCTCCCCCAATCATGTCCCCCTCCCTTGTCAGCCCAAAGAGCAATCAGGGTTCCCTGCCCTGTGGGAAGTCCAAGGACCACCCACCTCCATCCAGGTCTAGTAAGGTGAGCATCCAAACTGCCTAGGCTCCCACAAAGCCAAACACCAATGATAGCCTTTGCTGGAGAAGTTGTGGAGAAAGGGGTACACTCATCCATTGCTGGTGGGAATGCAAACTTGTGCAACCACTTTGGAAAGCAGTGTGGCGGTTTCTCAGGAAATTCGGGATCAACCTACCCCTGGACCCAGCAATACCACTCTTGAGAATATACCCAAGAGAGGCCTCATCATACAACAAAAGTATATGCTCTACTATGTTCATAGCAGCATTGTTTGTAATAAACTGTTTTTTAATGGTAGGATATAGTGTAGCAGTGTACAGGAGCACTTGGGGAGCTTTTGTACCTAGACCGAGTGCAGTGAATACAAAATGGTACTTTGTGGTTGGGATCTCAGAGCGGTAACTCACATGTTAGAACCTGTGCTAGTGGGTGTTACGTGGTCAGAATACAGTTTGGATGAGTGGGTACAGTTAATGTTAGGGAAGCACTGTGTTTCCATCTGGTGGAAGAGTGTGATCAGCCAAGCCAAGACAACTGAGACTTTCACAGGCAGCTCTGACTTCTTCTATGGAACTATTTGTTTGGAAGGAGAGGATGTTGAGTATTTTCTCATTTTCAGAGAAGACACAAAATCAGAAACATTCTCAAAGGTCTGTAAAGATGTGGTTCACACAAAACACAAGAGCCCTCAAAATAAACAGTACAGATGTAAAAGGTGACGACCTTCTGATGGAAGCTGGCACTGCTGCTGAGGAGAAAGTTAACTGTGCCTCTACAGCCCTCTTTTTCACAAATGGCCTTGCTGTGGCCCCTTCTGCCCACGGGGTTATGATCTAACAGTTACTCTACAGAAGGTGGATGTCAATAAGCTTGCACTTCCACAATGCCCAGCTCCAGAACAGCATTCAGAAGGCACTCGCTGACACATAGGGTTGATGGCTTCTTTCTTCACAGACGAAGTTAATCAGTGATTTATGACATTCCTGAAAGTACCACTCGCAGATGCCAACCTGGTGGTCCCTTGCCTGGGATAGGAGCCAAAGGCAAAAGTGGAGCACCTGACACAGGTCATTCCAAGAGGCCACTGTTCCTAGAAAGGAGGCTTCCAGGAGATGACCCTGTCAAATGCTTCTTCCCACAGGCCTCCAGGATCACTGGCTGATAGGATAGAGTTAAATTTCTTGTTTCCACCAGTAATGGAAGAGCCTGATTTCTTGATGTCCTAGTTTGGGTTTTTATTGTTGTGAATAGAAACAATGATCATGGCAACTTTTATAAGAAAACATTTAACTGAGGTGGCTTTCTACAATCCAGTCCATTATCATCATGGCAGGGAGTGTGTTGTTGTGCAGGCAGGTGTGGTGCTGGAGCTGAGAGTCCTACATGTTGCAGGCAACAGGAAGTCGACTGACAGTCACGCCCAAGGGAAGCTTGACAAATGAGACCTCAAAGCCCACCCTCACAGTGACACACTGCCTCCACCAGGGCCACACCTCCCAATAGTGCCACTCCCTTTGGGGACCAATTTTTAAAACAACCACAATGGTTATTCCAAAATCTGACAAAATGTGCGAGAGAAATGGCACAGGTAGTGTTGGTTACCCTGAGACCCATTTTTCTGTCTTGTTACTGGTGTGTGCCTAGTCCTAACAAAACTGTTGGCACGTGGTACACCCTCTGCAAGCTTTCCTAATGAAGTAATCATTGATGTACACGTAACAGCTTGCATTTGACACCAACATGGCTAAAAGTAAGACATCCCACTCTCAGGAAACACATGAATGTTGTTTCCAGTTAAGGAAAAACCTGTTCTCCTTTTGTTTCTGAGTGATACTTTTCACAGGGGATTCAATTCATACATGGAGCTGAAGGGCATATGGGAAGTTCTCCGTTTAGGATTGCTCCCTGTGTTGAGAAACGCAATTTCTTAGCTCAGTCGTGTGCCCACTTTTCTCCATCCTCTTCCCCATATTTCAGTTGATTTAGAATGAAAGGGAAAGCTGAGCAGGCAAGATAACTTAGCTGGGAAAGACACTTGCTTCAAACTTGATGACCTATGTTTAACTCCCAGGACACAACCCTCAGAAGGAGAGAATGAAACTCTTGTAACTTGTCTTCTCACATCCACAAGCGTGCTGTGGTACATGTATACTCCCTATTCACTTAACACACAAATGCACAGACATGCATACACACACATACACACAATAAATGTAATTAAAAGTTGAAAATTATTCAGCATTTATTATTAGTACCTTTAGTAACTTTCTATCTTGCTCGTGTCACTTGATTTTGAAATAAATTCCTGCTCTGTGTTGAAAGTCGGCCATCGGGAATGGTAGAATAACACCTTCCACGCATTTTAGGTACAATTTGGGACATGATATATGATAACATTTACAACTGAAAAATCTTAAAGGAGAGTTTCCTCAAAACCAAGTAAAACTTCACAGATTGTCACCATAAAGCAATCTGAAGTTTCATTGCCTGCTGTGCAGTGGTGCATCCCTTGCCGACTGCCCAAAACAAGCATTCTATATGACACAGGAAACATCAAAGTAGCTTTGCTCCGTGTGGCTGAGGATCTGAATGTCACCTGCTTACATACTTTAATATTGACAAATAAATGTTCAGATTGATAGTTGACTAGAGAAAGGTCATAAAACCAATCAAGCTAGTAAATGCCATCCAAAAATATTAAGACTGACTACAAATTGTACTATGTAAACATTCAGGATTTTTCTTCCTGTTATTTATGCTTAATGAAGTCTCTGCAGGGGACATGGAAATTTGCATCCAAAGAAACCCACATCTGTTTGTATTTTTCTCTGGGCCTTATCTACATTTTATCTCTGCGATGGACTAAATGTTTGTTTTTGCAAAAAAGAAAGAAAAAGAAAAAAAGAGGAAGAAAGTAATCTTGTTAAAATCAGATCTCCAATTCGGTATTGCTAAAAAGGTAGGGGATAATAAGTGAGTGGTCTCTGCCCCCATGGGTAGAACTAGGGCCTTACAATAGAAGTCTATCACATAAGGACACAGCAAGACGGTTGTGGCCTTTGAAGGCTTAGAGCTAACCCTCCCAAGACACCAAAGCACTGCATCCTTGATCTTGAACTTGATAGACTCCAGACTATGAGTGGTAAATTTCTGCAGCTTAGAGATGATCTAGTCTAAGGTACTTTGAAGCCAAGAAGACCAAGGAACCCTCCGTATTATTTGTGTCCACAGTCACATTAAGAAACAAGAATGACTTGGGCTAGGAAACAACTCCTTGCTAAGAGAAAGTTGACCCTGCATAGAGGATCCTGGCCTATCAGGCTGGGTCACCCTGGATGTAGAATTGGACTGTATTAGAGTGCTTCTCACTTTACTACACAAGGTGCAGGAATGAGTTGACCATCAAGGCCCAAAAGCATGAAGTATAGCATAGGAGAGCAGCCCTCTCTTTCCACCTTGACCCTGCAGGGCAAAATGACCTGAGTTTCTAGTAGAGGTCATAGAATTTAATCTCTCAACTGTATTTTAAATTTTGCATTCAAAGGAGTTACAGAATATTCACTTCCAAGATTAGAGCCAATGGCTCTTACGTTGTTACTATTTACAAACAGTGTGGCACTTGTTAGTTTTCAAGTATTAGGACCCACATATGTGACTGCAGTCTTACCTAGATAGAAATCTCATCAAGAATGAGAAAGAAATCACAACTGAGTGAAACCCTATACTCTCGGTGTAACAAAGGAAAATTAGACACATAGACATCAATTCTCCATTTGAGTATGGCAGAATCTATGTCCTTACCCATGGCATACCGCCACATCAGCTCCAGCTTTTCTTCTAACACAGCAGTGGGTATAAAAGAGTTAATAGCAATGACCTTGGGAAAGCCTGTCCTTGTTACAGGAAAATCACTTTTAGCTCCAGTTGCTGCTGTCAGAGGAGCAGCTTGAAATGTAAGAACGGGAATAATAGGGAAGAAAGGACTTTTGAATCACAGGGGAGTATTTGAGGACTACTCAGTTCAGAAGATAGTCCTCTTACTGCTTTCAGCCAATAATTCTCTCAAGCCCCAAAGCACAGACATAGAGCCTCCCCATCATCACAGATTGTGTCTTAACTCATGGGTGCCCAGGACACTGCCCTGTTAAGTATAAAGCTCCATCAGTATCAGAAACTGAGCACAATCAATGTAAAATAAATAGAAATAATGGTGCTGAGCTCTAAACACAGCGCTAAAGGAGGAAAGTCATCAACAGCTATGGCATTGGCCTTCCAGGCAAGAAATGCTCAGTGGTGCAATAGTGGCAACTCTGTGATATGGGTAACCAACTGCTTTCTGATTGGAACCAAGGCAGCTCCACCAGTTAAGATCCTGTGCTAAGGACATCATAGGCCCTAGTGATGAAGCTACAGCCATTGTTCTGTTACATGATTATGATGTGCTTTTGTAGAAGTAAAACACTAAGAAAATACAGAGTGGTAGAACCATAAGTTACACAAATGAGCCCTCCATTAGATAAGGTAATGTGAAAGCAAACCACTGAACAAAGATCTGGACCAGAGTCCAGGCTGCACTCAGTCCCATCCTAGGAGGAATGAGCAGCTGAGCACTGAGCTCCCTGTAACACTAACCCCTCCATGCTCAGAGAACAACGTATGCCCTCTTTTGGGTGGGAGGGTTATGTGACTAATGGGATTCATTTGCT